>NC_041013.1:36032534-37232534 GCF_004193775.1 Glycine soja
GCAGGGAAACGCTTAATGGTAAAACTGAAACAGAACACACATTAAACAAAATACCAGGACACTAAACAACACTAACACACATACTAACACAATACTAACAATTAAACATAAAACACGAAAGGATTAACAACAACAACACTAGCTAGCTATTATGAACCTTTCGACACTGCTCCCGCAACGGCGCCAAATTTGATCGAGGCCGTACCGGAATCAAATAAACATGAAAATGCAGTAACTAGGAAGTGATCCTAGGTCGTTTCCCAACGAGCAGTGACAAACCAAATGTTCATAATATACTTGCAGTAATAGTAACAGTAACGATTGGGAGGGTTTGTTTGTTTTGTGATTAAAGGCAGAACAAGTAAACTGGAATACGAAACTACTAATATTAAAAACGGGTTGTTTCCTCTGATTCAGAAGCCATTCTCTTATCCTGGGTTATGGAGAATTCGTTCCTAACAGTCAACCACTTAATCCAACCCTATTTCAATTTACTAAGCGAAATCAAAATCAACTTAGGGTTTTCAATACGTGATTAGGCACCACATACACCAGTTAGCCCTTCGTCCATTAAGCATGAACTCAAGTTAGGCTCAGAGGCAATTAATCGAACACGAAGCGTGCACTGATTAATATTCACGATTTGGGATACTGGTGAAGGAGAACTGCCAGGAAACCACATTACAAGCGAAACCTCAAAGAGAGTTGGGCTTCGTCCTCAAAAGGAAACAACACCAGAAATCTAACCTTCCATGGATTCAAACAGAAAAAGCAATTGAAACATGAAGCAGAAACGTAAATGAACAGAAAACGATAACGAACAGAAATGTAAAATGGAACAGAAACGTAAATGAGAGTAGAAGAGAAGAGCAAGAACGAAATTGTAATTAGAAGCAGAAAACGTAAAATTGCATTACGAACTCAGAAGCATCAAAACAGAAAAACGAAAACCCTAAAACAAAGCTCTGAATAATGAATAGCATAACAGAATAGAATGCCCTGCACGAATCCCAAAGCAGCTATTTAAAAAGAGTCACTCAAAGTCACTGGGCCCTATTACAATACTCTGCCCCAAAACGAAATAAACACTGAACAACATAAAATAAAATGCGAAATTCCTAATTAGAAATTAACTAAGGTAAGCGCTGCTTTATTTGCCCTTTTCAAGTCCACAACCAAAATCCGGATTAAGCCCAATGTTTCATTAATTCCTGAAATTAGATTAAAAACATCAAATTAGCTAAATGAGCCCAAATAATAAAACTGCCTAATTAATTGACAATTAAGACCAATCAATAATTAAAATGGTGCAAAAAGGGTTTAGAAAATAGAAGAAAATGATGGCACATCAGCAGGAGTCAATGTTGTGTCCGGGAACTCCACTATGGTACGCACATTGGCACTCGGGTCATACCACTTGGGGTAGGGTGGCTGGAGGACCTTCCCGGGTATGGCCACCACCAAATGATTCTCCAATAATGAAGGCCATAACTCGGAGTATGCCATGGAATAGGAGGGAAGTTGTCTTTCGGGGGCGGGTGCTGTGCATATTTATAGGTCGTGTCGCGGGGCTGTATTATTAACTGGCCGGGGTGCGGCTGGAGCTGTGCGTTGGGCCGGCGCTCTTTCTGCTGTGGGTGGTCCTTTTACTTGATTCGGGAGGGAATTCCTGGCTCGATTAAAAAATTTGGGGGATTGAGTTGGTATGAGCTTTGGATATTTTGGGGTGCTTTCATCACCGCGGGCGGTGGTGGACCGCGTGGGCGTCTCCTTCCTTTTTCCTCGCACCACTACTGGGGCTCTTCTGTTGTTGTTGGGGGCCATATTGGCAGCATATTCGAACTTGCCTTTTCGTAGTCCGGATTCAATCCTTTCTCCGGCGAAGACGAGATCCACAAAGTTAGCTGGCATGTAGCCTATCATCTTTTCATAGTAGAACGTGGGTAACGTATCTACCATAATTGTGATCATCTCCCTCTCCGTCATGGGCGGTACGACTTGGGCTGCGAGATCTCTCCATCTTTGGGCATATTCCTTAATGGACTCATGCTCTCGCTTAGTCATACCCTGAAGCTGGTTCCGATCGGGAGCCATGTCCGTATTGTACTGGTACTGCCTAATGAAGGCAGTTGCCAAGTCCTTCCATGATCGGATCTGGGAAGCTTCCAGAGTCTCAGATTGGTATACCATGCTAAGCAGCTGCACCGACCAAGCTGTCTTGAAAGAAATGGACCAACAAACTTTTCGTCCGCAGAATACGCGCCCCATCTTTCGGCAATACATCCGGAGATGCCCTTGGTTACCAGATATCCTCGCACCAATGAACTGCGGGTGCACATCGCTCCTTCCTGTACTCGTGATACAAAGTCTTTAGGGCTCCTTTACGGTACTTATTGTAACACTTTGAGTTCGTATGTAGGAGATGTGATAGGTGTGGGTGGAAGCATATAGATGAGTCAACAAAAGATACATGAAGTTGTCGCGGCCACGAGAACAAATGATCGCCCAAATCCAAGTAGAATGGAGTTATAGTATCCTGTCCCCAATCGTACGCTCTATAACCTCTCTTCAAGTAGCCTCAATTCTTTCCCTTATCTATCGTGAAGGGAACAAGATTCTATTTTACTGGGGCTGATTTATCACATATAGCTATTATATGTTCGGTGTTGTGTCGTAGATACCAGCCGGACTCTTCCCTATGTGGCGGGACTATAGTTCGGTTGGGTTAGTTCCGCCTAATTGTGGGGATTCGCAATTCTTTGCAGCGGGGTGAGCAGTTGTAAGGGGCGAGGAATGGTAATGCGTCCATTCCTCATCGTCTTTGGCTCGGGTATAGTCATCAATAAGCGTGGTAGTTGCTTTCCTCTCAAAAGTAGCAGGGCTTTGGAGCTTAAATCATTTCTCGAGAAGTATGAAACACTCTGTAAAAAATGTACTTTTAAATAAGTTTTATTGATTGAAAGAAGAAAGGACTCCCTCTCATAACCTTCGGCGTAGGTTAGGCGATATGTGGGGAGGAGGTGAATCCGGAGGACTCAAAGCCCAATTGATAGGATAAGCTTAGCGAAACTATACCTTCGACAAACACCGGCCCGTGTTTTTCTGTACTTGGCACCTCTAAGGATTTAACGGCGAGGTTGCATCCAGCAACCGGCCCTCCGCTTTCCTAATCTATACTGGGAGCGCGTATGACGTGGCTTATCCTCTAAATAGTTTTCTGGAGTTTTTACACATGACTCTTGAGATGGAAGCCATTTGATTTTTAAAGTCGAAGATCGGCTTCATCTGTTCCTGCACGCCCTCCTTCATTATCCTTTTTTCTGGATCGCGCAGTGTTATAGGGTGCGCTTGGTGTTTTCATTAGTTATGAATGAAATTCCCAAAGAAATAACAAAACGGTGAGTATGCCCAACCAGAGAAACATTATAATGAATATGCAAAGTGGATCTGAATCGGATGAGCCACATTGGATCACACCCTATAGCGTTTTTAGATAACATATGAGTTCAGAATCTTTCTCATTTTATAATAAAGAACAAAGCTTCATCTAGCCAAGATCTATACAAAGGTATCAATACAAGAGATACCACCTACGGTTTTCTAATTATGTGGCCATTCAAATCGTATCATGTGTTGAACAGTACATTGATTAGGCCCATGAATTCTCCTTGCTCGTGGGCACGTGACACACTTCGGCTCATGACTTTTGATCTTTGGCTAATAGACGCGGGCAAGGTCCTTGGACTTCTATTCAAGGTCAAGCCGCGAACCTTATCCACCCACATAGGTCGTTCTTGAAGGCAATGCATCAATCACCCCTCCCTACTGCTTCTTTCGGCGTTACACTTGTGCAAAATCCTCCACTAGTTTTGTTCATGGGCCATAGACTGGTATCAAATTCTTCCTTGTATTGCCCTATGATAAGCTAGCATGCTTTGCTCCGTGGCTTCAAGTGTTGCGCCAAACCCTTTTGGAACTCCGCAAGCAACTAACTCTTCTTTCAAGATCATGCCATGCACCTCGTGACCCCGAGATCTCATATTCCTGCTCTTACGGAGCGTTGAGCCTCATTGTTGCTACATTCTACCACAAATGCCCATCATGCCTCGGAATTTCTCTTCGGATCCTGATTTCCTCCTTTGCGGGCCCGGTTTTGGTTCTTGTCAAGGGCTCTGCAGAGTGGCGTCGTTTTCGCTCTTGTAAACTCAGCAGTTCCTCCGTTATTCCACGAGTGTGTAGTTCTTAGCAGGCGTGATTTGCAACTGTGCTTCACTTGGCGGTCTTGCCCTTTCCCCTAGTATCACTAATTTAGAGCTGCGGAAAACTTCTGTTATCTTCACTCCAAGAGCTTCGAGTTCTCCTCCATTGATAACTTTGACAGCGCTTGGAGTGAGCCAATCTAACCTCAGGGTGAATCTTAAGCCATCCATGATAGCACTCCTCCGATAGCCATGTACGGATGCCCCCTAAGCTCCTAATGTTACTTATACCTCAACGGACTCCCTCAACGCCTTGGATTCTTGTATTATAAAACCTGTAGACACTTTGCGCGCCTAATTCTCCTTCACAAGGTGAGAGGTTAGGAGAGACTCTCCTTCCTGTTGGGGTGCTCCCCTTCATGGGGTAACCTAGCTCTTCAGTGGCATATGTGCTTAATGGGCGAAGTGTCTATCAATTAATACACGGCCCTAGTCCCTTATCATGGAACATTTAGTGGTAGTTCCACCATCACTGTATAATAAGAACTCCTTCCTTGCGCTTCCTCTCCAATCCGAGGATAAACCAATTGATCGCCGCTGTTCCCCCTCTACAAATGCACAGGTATCGCCAATGTTCACGCTCACATCGAAACTTCTTCCCTATTTTATGAGCGCAAAACTATAAGACATATGACACCATGAAAGTATGAGCGATAGCTTTGAAGCGGACACTGAGGTGTCTCGTGTTCTTGTTGGATATAGGTGGTAGAATCAAAACAACAGAATAAGCGGAGTTAACAACAGACAATCCGATGCACTATTTTTCTCACACCTCCGTCAAATGGTAGATGATCAACAAATCTGCCAATGATAGCACCACTGGACTTTCACTTGCTTGATGGTGAATGCGGGGAAAGCATCAATCGGTCGCAATCATAACCAAACCGTCAACGCGGAAGAAGGACAACCCCAAAAGATCTACAATCTAAAATATCTGCAAACGGGCACCACTTCTTCTGGCTCGGCCATATCCCTATCCCCTTCCAAGTTTTCCTAAGCAAGGGCCCACTACCCGTTCCGAGTTTGCTTCGAATGCAATCCAACTCTGCCGTAACTCCAACCAGCATCCGCGAACTTGCTCAAGGTAAGGAAAGAAAGCCAGAGCAAAAGAATGACGGTTTTCTCCGCCCCAAGAGAGCGCATTCCTAAGTATCTCCTCAAATCATCAATAATGACTCATGCAATAGTCGGAAGCAAATGAATCAGTCCAGTTTTAAGAACATATGGGACATCCTCATCAGGGTATTGGATGCACAAGCTTTCGTAGGTGAAATCAGGTGCAGCCATTTCCCTTAGAGTCCTCTCACGAGGTGGAGGTTGTGCCATGTTCTCAGAATGTGCAAAATCAGAATGCTCAGAATCAGAATGCTCAAATTATAATGCTCAAGATCAGGATGTTCAAATCACCAATAACAGAATGCACAGATTCACCAGTTATGGAATGCTGAGAATGATCAAAAGGTAAAATGATGCCTAACTAATCTATGAAATGTCCTATCTATCTCAAGATCAAAGGGTTGTAGTCAGATGGATTGCCTCTAGTCATACACTACATTCAGCATGCACACAACTAGTTGCCTTGTCATGTAAATAAAGGTGTAGGTTTGAACTACAGCTACCCTCAAATGATATCCAAATGACTTGAAATTTTGTGAGCAACCTTATAAAATGATGAGAAGATAGCACAAAAAATTTCAGACAAAAATTCAAAGTCTAACTATGAAAGCTAAAATTGGTAGGTTAAGAAAAATAAGTGAATAAAACTTGAAAAATAAAAAACTTTTGACAGAATCGCTTTTTTTGGACGATGGAGACCTCAGCTGGCCTATGGCGGGCTGCCATGGCGTAGGAAATTTTTTTCTACCCCAAATGCATATATAATAATTGCGATTCTGATAACCGGAGCAAAAGTTATGGCCGTTTGAAGTTTTGACAAACACAAAATTTGCTAGTTTTTTGGAACTTTCAAATCTGACCAAACTAAAGGCTCTAGCTATTTTTGCCATAAAATATGGATTAAAAGAAGTTACCACAAAAAAATTCAGCCAAAAATAACAACCCTAGCTACTAAAACAAAAAATCTCAAATAATTCAGCATGGGTGGTCGCTAAAATCCGTCTCTAATTGATTTCTACTACTACTCTGTTTTTCCGCAAGCTGATTTTTACTACTACTCTGTTTTCAAGCACAATCTTCACAGCAAAACACCCAAGACTGAAACAGGGGAAACGCTTAATGGTAAAACTGAAACAGAACACACATTAAACAAAATACCAGGACACTAAACAACACTAACACACATACTAACACAATACTAACAATTAAACATAAAACACGAAAGGATTAAACACACAACACTAGCTAGCTATTATGAACCTTTCGACACTGCTCCCCGGCAACGGCGCCAAATTTGATCGAGGCCGTACCGGAATCAAATAAACATGAAAATGCAGTAACTAGGAAGTGATCCTAGGTCGTTTCCCAACGAGCAGTGACAAACCAAATGTTCATAATATACTTGCAGTAATAGTAACAGTAACGATTGGGAGGGTTTGTTTGTTTTGTGATTAAAGAGCAGAACAAGTAAACTGGAATACGAAACTACTAATATTAAAAACGGGTTGTTTCCTCTGATTCAGAAGCCATTCTCTTATCCTGGGTTATGGAGAATTCGTCCCTAACAGTCAACCACTTAATCCAACCCTATTTCAATTTACTAAGCGAAAATCAACTTAGGGTTTTCAATACGTGATTAGGCACCACATACACCAGTTAGCCCTTCGTCCATTAAGCATGAACTCAAGTTAGGCTCAGAGGCAATTAATCGAACACGAAGCGTGCACTGATTAATATTCACGAATTTGGGATACTGGTGAAGGGAGAACTGCCAGGAAACCACATTACAAGCGAAACCTCAAAGAGAGTTGGGCTTCGTCCTCAAAAGGAAACAACACCAGAAAATCTAACCTTCCATGGATTCAAACAGAAAAAGCAATTGAAACATGAAGCAGAAACGTAAATGAACAGAAACGTAAACGAACAGAAATGTAAAATGGAACAGAAACGTAAATGAGAGTAGAAGAAGAAGCAAGAACGAAATTGTAATTAGAAGCAGAAAACGTAAAATTGCATTACGAACTCAGAAGCATCAAAACAGAAAAACGAAAACCCTAAAACAAAGCTCTGAATAATGAATAGCATAACAGAATAGAATGCCCTGCACGAATCCCAAAGCAGCTATTTAAAAAGAGTCACTCAAAGTCACTGGGCCCTATTACAATACTCTGCCCCAAAACGAAATAAACACTGAACAACATAAAATAAAATTGCGAAATTTCCTAATTAGAAATTAACTAAGGTAAGCGCTGCTTTATTTGCCCTCTTCAAGTCCACAACCAAAATCCGGATTAAGCCCAATGTTTCATTAATTCCTGAAATTAGATTAAAAACATCAAATTAGCTAAATGAGCCCAAATAATAAAACTGCCTAATTAATTGACAATTAAGACCAATCAATAATTAAAATGGTGCAAAAAGGGTTTAGAAAATAGAAGAAAATGATGGCACATCAGCAGGAGTCAATGTTGTGTCCGGGAACTCCACTATGGTACGCACACTTGGCACTCGGGTCATACCACTTGGGGTAGGGTGGCTGGAGGACCTTCCCGGGTATGGCCACCACCAAATGATTCTCCAATAATGAAGGCCATAACTCGGAGTATGCCATGGGAATAGGAGGGAAGTTGTCTTTCGGGGGCGGGTGCTGTGCATATTTATAGGTCGTGTCGGGGGCTGTATTATTAACTGGCCGGGGTGCGGCTGGAGCTGTGCGTTGGGCCGGCGCTCTTTCTGCTGTGGGTGGTCCTTTTACTTGATTCGGGAGGGAATTCCTGGCTCGGATTAAAAAATTTGGGGGATTGAGTTGGTATGAGCTTTGGATATTTTGGGGTGCTTTCATCCACGTCGGGGCGGTGGTGACTGCGTGGGCGTCTCCTTCCTTTTTCCTCGCACCCACTACTGGGGCTCTTCTGTTGTTGTTGGGGCCATATTGGCAGCATATTCGAACTTGCCTTTTCGTAGTCCGGATTCAATCCTTTCTCCGGCGAAGACGAGATCCACAAAGTTAGCTGGCATGTAGCCTATCATCTTTTCATAGTAGAACGTGGGTAACGTATCTACCATAATTGTGATCATCTCCCTCTCCGTCATGGGCGGTACGACTTGGGCTGCGAGATCTCTCCATCTTTGGGCATATTCCTTAATGGACTCATGCTCTCGCTTAGTCATACCCTGAAGCTGGTTCCGATCGGGAGCCATGTCCGTATTGTACTGGTACTGCCTAATGAAGGCAGTTGCCAAGTCCTTCCATGATCGGATCTGGGAAGCTTCCAGATTGGTATACCATGCTACAGCTGCACCGACCAAGCTGTCTTGAAAGAAATGGACCAACAACTTTTCGTCCGCAGAATACGCCCCCATCTTTCGGCAATACATCCGGAGATGCCCTTTTGGACATGTCGTCCCTTTGTATTTATCAAAGTCTGGTACTTTGAACTTGGGAGCGATGACGATGTTGGGCACGAGACACAAATCCGCCAAATCCGAGAATGGGTAATTGTCAAGGCCCTCGACTGCTCTTAACCTCTCTTCAAGTGCCTCAATCTTTCCCTTATCTTCCGTGAAGGGAACAGATTCTTTTACGGGTGTGGGTGAGGCCGGGATATGGCGGACTATGTTCGGTTGGGTTAGTTCATGTGGGGACGAATCTTTGAGGTGGAGCAGGGGGCTAAGATGGGTATCTCCTTCCTCATCGTCTTGCCCGGGATAGTCGTCATAAGGTGGGAGTTGCCCCTCAAAAGTAGGGGCTTGGCTTAAATCTTTCGGGGTGGCATGGGGGGTGAAGTCCGGAGGCAAGCCATAAGGATAAGCTTGCGAACTATACCTTCGACCAAACACGGCCGTGTTTCTGTCTTGGCCCGGATTTAAGGCGGGTTGCAGCACCGGCTCCGCTTCCCTAACTATACTGGAGGCGGTTGCCGTGGCTTTATCCTCTATAGTTTTCTGGAGTTTTAACATGACCTCTGAGATGGAAGCCATTTGATCTTTTAAAGTCGAAGATCGGCCTTCATCTGTTCCTGCACGCCCTCTTCATTATCCATTTTTCTGGATCGAGTGTTATAGGGGTGCCTTGGTGTTTTCTTAGTTATGATGAAATTCCCAAAGAAATAAACAACGGTGAGTATGCCACCAAAACATGAATATGCAAATGGATGATCGGAGCACTTGGATCCACCCCAAGGTTTTTAGATAACATGATGAGTTCAGAACTTCTCATTTTATAAAAAGAACAAAGCTTTCATCTAGCCAAGATTATACAAAGGTATTACAAGAGAACCTAACGGTTTCTAATTATGTGGGCCATCAAATCTATCATGTGTTGACAGTAATTGATTAGCCCATGAATCTCCTCGGGGGCCGTACACACTTCGGCCATGACTTTTGCTTTGGCTAATAGACGCGGGAGGTCTTGACTTCCATTCAAGGTCAAGGCGAACCTATCCACCCACATAGTCGCTTCTTGACGCAATGCATCAATCACCCTCCCTCTTGCTTCTTTTTCGGCGTACACTTGTGCAAAATCCTCCACTAGCTTTTGTTCATGGGCCATAGACTGGTTCAATTCTTCCTTGTATTGCCCTATGATAGCTAGCATGCTTTGCTCCGTGGCTTCCAAGTGTTGAGCCAAACTCCTTTTGGACCTCGCGCAAGCAACTAACTCTTCTTTCAAGATCATGCCATGCACCCGTGACCGATCTCTTTCCTCTCTTCGGAGCTTGAGCTCATTGTTGCTACCCCACAATGCTCCTCGGAATTTCTCTCGGCCATATTCCTCCTTGCGGGCCCTTTTGGTTTCTTGTTCAAGGGCTCTTGCAGTGGCCGCGTTTTCCTCTTGTAACTCGGTGCACTCTTTCCAGATGTGTGTAGCAGCTGATTTGAACTTCTCCTTGGCGAGTCTTGCCTTCCCTAGTTCCAATTTTAGAGCTCGGACTTCTTTATCTTCCTCCAGAGCTTCGAAGTTCTCCTCATTGATAACTTTCAACTTGGAGAGCCAATCTAACCCTCGCGTGTGAATTCTTAGCCATCCATGATAACCTCCGATGACGCCATTACGGATGCCCCTAAGCTCCTTGTCTTTCCTCAACGGACTCCTCCACGCCTTGTGGATTCTTTGTATAACCTTGAGACCTTGCGCGCCTAAATCTTTCACAAGGAAAGGTGAGAGACTCCCTTCCGTTGGTGCTCCCCTCATGGGGTACCCTAGCTATCTTATGGCGAGTGCGGGATTATAATTAATACACCCCCTAGTCCCTATCAATGGAACATTAGGGTAGTCCCCACACGAGAAAAGAACTCCTTCCTTGCCTTCCTTCCAACGAGGAAACCAATTGATCGCGCTGCCCCCTATCCCAGCCAAATGTTGGTCCCAATCGACTCTTCCTTTTTCGGCGCATGAGCGATAGCTTTGAAGCGGACACGGGTGTCTCGTGTCTTGTTGGAATAGGTGTGAAATCAACCACACACAGAGAGCGGGTAAACAACAGACAATCCGTGCACTATTTTTCTCACACCTCCGGTCAAAGGTGTCAAACAAATCTGCCAAGATAGCCACCACTGGACTTTCCTTGCTATGGTGATATGCGGGGAAAGCATCAATGGCGGCTAAGTCTACCAAACCGTCAACGTTCGGAAAGAGGACAACCCCAAAAATCAGCAAAGCTAAAATATCTGCAAACGGGCCCCACTTCTCTTGGCTCGCCATATCCCTTGCCTTGCCTTCCAAGTATTTCCAAGGCAGGCCCACTACGCCGTTCCGAGTTTGCTTCATGCAATCCAACTCTTTTGCCGAATCTCCAACCACAGCTGCAATCTTGCTCAAGGAAGGAAGAAAGCCAGAGAAAAGATACGGTTTTCTCCCCCCAAGAGAGGCATCCTAATATCTCCTCAAACTCTTCAATAGTTGGTACCATTTGGAAGTCCCCAAACGTGAAACACCTCAACGGCTGGTCATAGTATTGGGCGAGGGATACGACAACTTCCGTAAATACCTCCGCTGCGGTCAAATCTAGAATCTTCCCATAGACTTTGCGGAAGGCTTGCCTTTGGAGGGGTCCCATCAATAGTCCCAATTCCTTGAGGCTAGTGACATCTAGACTTTTAACCTTGACTTGATAAACCTTTTGCCGTTTTGATTTGTCCCCATCATTTACCTAAAAAAGGGGTGGATCAAGACTCCGACATGAATGATGCGATGCGTATGCATGAAACGGAAAGAAAACAAGATAAAGGGGTAATTCATACATACGAGACCGCAGAGACCCAATTTTAATGCTACGTTTTGGGCATGATGGCACCTCAACGTAGCATTAAAAAGGTTACGTATTACTCTAAAGAAACCAAACATCACTAGCAAAAACTATAAACCAAAAATGCATGAGAACGAATGGCACGGAGCGTGTTTGCTCTTTGCCCCTATTTGGGAACCTATAGGACAATATCTAGGGGTCTCTAATAACTACTCCCCAACAATTCATAACTCACACGACTGTTTTCTAGAGGTATCATCACTCAAGATAATAATATTGTGGCAGTATGGAATACCAGCGACAACACATTATAAAGAGAGAAAGCTCTAGACGAGGTTTCACTATTATCAAGCAAGTCGGAGACCTAGCATGATGATAGATTCACCTCCACTCCTTAAATTCCCATGAACCTGGGTGTAGGGTCCCTTTCCTTTTTTTTTTACTCAAACCCGTGGGTGCTTAGAATGCAGTGTAAAGAATGCGAAATAGACAACAGTTATTTGCATTTTACACAGTTCAACAAATGCACACTCAAAGTTTCACAATTCCACAATTCTTAAAATAGGCCTAACTCACAAAAAGTCCCCAGTGGAGTCGCCAACTATCGCAACGTGCCCTTTTGCGGGCGAGCGAGGCGAGGCTCACGGGTGCGCTTTCCAAAGGAGGAAAGATGCGCGGAGTCGCCACCAACGTTTATTTGTGGAAAACGTCGGAAAAACCGAAGGAAACCAGTCAAAATGAAAATTCTAAGTTCGGGAGTTGTATTTACGTTTGAGGAAGGTATTAGCACCTCTCACGTTTGTCTCAAAGGACAACAACCTATTTTTTAGAATTGTGGAAATTGTGTTATCTTAATTTTTAGTTCTTTTTATTTTTTGAGGTCGACAAAAGCGGGGTCCTTGCTCCTACGTACCCTCCATCAAAGAGGAAATCAGACCTACGTAGTTCTTCCTTTATGCGTGAATCAAGTGATTCTTTTTACTTGAAAGGTGATCATTTTAAGGCGTTGGACCTTAAAAATGATCCATTTTACTTGGTAAGAAACTGAAATGATAAACTTTCAAAAACCTTATTTTTGTGGACGAGCTTGACTAGGCGAGTTGATTTTAGCCTTAGTTTCACTTTAGTTATTAGTCAATTCAATTAAGAATGAGAAATCCCAAAGAGAAAACGTCCGATTGATTTTTCGCTTTATTTTACTAAAAGGTATTTTTTATTATTATATTATTATTTTACCTCTTTTTTGATTTCCTACGTGGTTACGGCACGACCGAACGGTCGGAATTCATTTTAACTGAAATTAACGGATGATACAATTCAAACGATCGGTGGAAATTTATTTTATTTTTAGATTAGGCGAGAAATGACTTAAATAAATGACTTAAGCACGTCAAAAGGGGGTATAAAAAGCGAATGAAAACGAGAATAAAAATACATGAAACAAAATGTGGACCACCACGGGTACATAGAATGAATTGAAAAGCTCGGTTCGAGGTACTTACCCGTTGAAGATTGAAGAAAACGAAGAACGAACGATGAATGTTGAAGAATGGTCGAGAATCTTCGCGTAATTACTCACGGAAACGTTATGGAAGCGCCTCGGCTTGGATTTTCTTCACGGAAATAATTTTCCTCAACAATTTCGAGAGAATAAGAAGTGCCAAGAAGGCTGAACCCCTTCTCCCTTCACTCCTCCCCCTATTTATAGCAAAATAGGGGAGGAGCTTGCCACCCAGCTCGCCCAGGCGAGCAAGGTTGCTTCCTCCAGAAGCAACAGCCTTCTGGAGGAAGAATCTGGAAGGCCCAAGTGGGCCTGATTGCTATTTGTACCCCCCCTTTTTACTAAATGCACCCCCCTCTACCCTTTTTTGGTAATTCTTTTTCCGTAACGTTATGAAAATTTACGAATTTCGTAACGATACTTATTTTCCTTCCGCAAGGTTACGAGTCCTTACGGATTATGTATTTACTCTTTTTTTTAGCTTTCGAAGAAGTTACGAAAACTCACGGATTGCGAAAAATACCTCCTTTCGATTTCCGTCACATCACGAAATTTTCACGGATCGCGTAAGCCTGCTTCCTTTGGATTTTCGGCACGTCTCGGGACTTCACATATTGTGCAACAAAGGGTGCCAAATATCTCGAAGCGGCCAATCAATGGTTATATATCATCAAATTATAATTCCCGGACGAAATTAGGGTATGACAAGTTGTCAGGAGTTGAGAACTTGAAAGATTTCTTGAAGCCCATCTATATGATGAAGAATGTTTCCCTCTAAGTACTTGGTTTTTGGCAAAGCACTAAACAACGAGGCTTAACATAGAAAACCTATTGAAAACTACATGAAGAACATCTAGAATCAAAATGAAGTTGTACCAAAGTTTACAACAAAATAATGAAGAATCTGACTCTGAATAGTTGAACTTTAGAAAGGAGTTCCAAATGTTTTAGAATGCAACTCAAGAACAACTTCATGACTTTCATATGATGCCACAAATATAAAGGACACATAAGAAGACTGAAGTTGACAACACACACACTTAGGGTACATCAGAAAGTGAATGCTAATAGCATTTGAAGATGCAAACTTGTTGAAAGTTGAATATGTCCATGAAAAGCACTTATGAGAAGCATCAACATTTAAAACTGAAGAAATTACACAGTATGACCTTGGACAGAACACTAACACATCAATAATTGTACCTTCACTCAATGTCTATGAGCGATCTTCTTTAGAATGCTTTGTGTTTGTATTGACGTTGATGAAGTTGTGCTACTTCAGAAAGGCATACCAGTTGAACTTTATCAAAAGAATTTACTACAAGTGTAAATTCTTTCTCAATAAACATCTGAATGACTATTTTGATGGTACTTCAAAATGCTCATCAGAAAGGATCCTCAAAATGGCTTTGTAGGTTGTCATTTCATGGAAGTTGTCATCACTGTCTACTTGCTCTAGAAGCCTGTTAGTTGAGTGGACTCCACTTCAACGGTCATCTTTAGAGCTTTAAGAGTTTATTGAAGAGCATCTTGAAGTCAAGTTGAAGCATTCCAGTGAGAGAAACTTGTGCTAAATCTCTATAAGAGAAATCTGCATTTTTTTCTTTAGCCTTTTCTATTGAGAGTAACTCACTTCTATATTGACCTTGTATTATGTAAAATATACTAGATAGAAGTGACAGACTGTATTTTCCTAAGTGGAAACCCTCAGTGAGGAGAAAATCTATGTCTGTGCAATCTAAAACACAAAACCCATTTGTTGTTGTAAGTCTACTAGTGGCTGGCAAGGTTGAAATATTATGGTGTTGCTGGTCTAGTTGAGGCTAGGTTGGAACATAAAGACAAGTCACAAATTTTTAAAGATCATGGCTGGGGAGCTCAGTTTCCTCCAATGAAATAATCAACAAGATCTATCATGTCTTCATCTTCCTCCGCTCTTCCTCCATCTCCTTAGTCAACTTCTTAGGCATTTGTAGGACATGCCTCCTCTTGAAAAATAAGCCTATCTCCAGGCCATGCAACAGTAGCTCTAAATTGCTCAGGAGTAGGCCAAGGGTAAGGGTTAGGGTCCTGGAGATGTTGGTGCAATGTGTAGTAGTAGAAGTTTTTGCTAAATTGCATCTGGCACCTATGATTTGTTGCTTGCTGATTAGCCAAATGACGAATGTAAGTATGCATCTGGAGCTCCATCCTCTGTAGGTGTGCTGAGATGGACTCCAAGGATGGCTTCTGTTGTGGTGGTGGGGGGGCATCTAGTGCTGGTTGAAGCTGCTGAACTTGCTCCAGTTGTTGTACTTGCCTTGGCATGCAATATTTCTCAATGAATGATCTACCAATGGGAGGTCGAATGTGTTTGGCTGTGGTGACCGACACTCCATAGAACTAGCAGAAACTTGTGATTAAAGCGTGAAAATCCAGTGTTTTTATTAGATTTTTTCTGGGTCCACAAGGTTCTTAGGAGGTTCTGTAATAACAAACTGGTGAAAGGCGTCTGAAATGAACTGGGCCATGTGAACACTGATATGCTCCATAAAATTGTAGATCAACTAACATTTGGGTAGAGTCAGATCAGAGTTATGATCACTTGGGAGAACATTACTAAGGAGGAAGGTCATCCAGATTTAAGTAAGAGTAGTCATATTTGTGTGCATTATCCGCAACCACTTCCTTGCCATGCTACGAACAAAATCGTGGTCTAGGAAGCAAAGAAGTTGACCTATTGCCTCTTGTTAAAACCTATAGTCCTGCCTCTCCGTGAAGTATATTCACATTGTTGCCCTTCTTCCAAGATTAATGGATTCCTTAAAAATTGGTTGATAGCATCAGCGTCATAAGGAATCCATTGGCCCCACACATTGGAGCACTTATCAAGAAATCCCTCCTCAATAGGCCAGGAATTAGCATAGAATTCTAAGACAACTTTAAGGTCATATTTGGGCATGGGTTCTGCAAGTTGCCTCCTGTAACACCCTGAAATTTCGATAACTGAAAATAGATGTTTGACGTAGTTCTTGTGTTATTTGATTACTTGATTAATTTGGATGAGTTGAGGTATTATGTGAATTAGCCATGTGTGATTTGCTTGACGTGAATATTGAGTTATGTGGAGTTTTATTGACTTAGGTTGAAATTATGTGATTTCAAGTTTTACCTAAACCTGTTCCGGTAAAACCACAATCCTGGATTCATTAACTGATGGATCACCTACAAATTTGGACTTTAGGCTTGAAACCCGAGTCTGCACGTTTTGACCGTTGGGATTTTCAAAATAACATCTAGTGTATGAGATATGATATTTTCACCGAAGCAGTCAAATTTGTTGAAGCGGAATTCACCCAGGCAAGTAGAATTTCCCCTGGGTGAGTCTAAGTTGGATCAGCTCGCCCAAGCGAGCAAAATTTCACATGGCTAGTCTTGCAAGCTACAAATACATCCAGCAACATAAAACAACCATTTTGCTTCCATCTTCTTCCCCAAAACCTCACCCAACACCCCCAACCTCCTCCTTCACCGCCACTGACCATCGGTGACCACCATGAACTGCCATTGTTTGCCGCAAGATCACTACATGGAAAGGAACACATTAATTGGAGTGGAATCTTCAAAACTCAACTCGAGGATTCGGTAGAGAATAGAGCCTTCAATCCCTCCTTTGCGGTTTCCTTGAGGTAACTGTGATTTCTAAGCCTTCTCCTAGTTAGTTTGAGTCTGTCTTTGCATCTCTTGTGACTTGGGTACCATTATTGGATTTTTTACACTTCCTTTTAAAAACCCTTGAAAATGAGACATTGTAAAAGTTGCTTTTTTATAAAATAGACTTTGTTTTTGTAACCTTCACTAAACCCTTGTCACAATGGTGTGATCAAAATTTCAAAATAACGTCTCTTTGATGTGGATCTCAAAACACCCCCTTTAGCCTTTTTTTTAAAATTGAATGGGTATTTGATCCCAGAAGTTGAGATTAACCTTATCTTAGAAATCTATACTAAATTATCTTCGATTTGGTATATAGAACAATACCGCAAGGAACTAATAGAGAGATATAGATATGTGAGGGGATGTTATTGTTTGTTTACAACTTTTGATACCATAGTTGGGGAACCTAATTATGGGAATGCATATTTATCCCTGTGCATGTTGGTTTTCAAGAAAAATTGTATTTTTAACTAATGGGATGTGATATATTTGTTATTGATGATTGAAATTGTCAATAATGTTGTTGTAATGATTGGAATTTTTGGGAAAAGTCTTAATTATAGAAGAGAATTTGCCCAAAATTTTATATTTGTTCTTCTATTTACTTCTTTATTAAATTTTAAATGGGCATAAGATTTTGTTTTGAATACCATAGTTCCTCTCTTTAATTTAGAATTTTCCTTAAAATATCAGTCTCATGATATTATAGATTGTTGTTGTATAAGGTTTATGTTGCCTAAAGACCTGGGGAATGTGAATACCAGGCATGAATTTATATGTATGTATGTGGAATGTGATTGCTTGTGATGTTGATGATGATGTTGAGATAAGATGATAATGTTGAGAATGATATTGAGATGAGAAGATATAAATGGTGATGATAATGTTGAGATGAGATGATGTTGATGTTAATGATGATATTGAGATGAGATGTTGCGGATGTTGATAATGATATTGAGATGAAATAATGTTGATGTTGATAATGACATTGAGATGAGAGTAATGATGTCATTGTGATGATGTATGTTGTGTATGTACATGAGGGGTGCACTGACCATGTTCGATATCCCTAGAGGGAGAAATAGAGTGTTTAAAGAGTTTTAAGCATCCCTGGAGAAACAAAGGGGATGACTTAGAATCTTTAACTATCCATGGACAGTGCATTGATGATGCTCATGTTTCATATTTCATATTGAATGAAAATAGTATAAACATTGTCAATAAATACTCATAGTTTTTCATGAGGAAAAATACCTGTACTTAGGGTTATGTCACTCGATTTGGAACTTCCTTGAGACTTAGGTTAATCACCATGGGGGGAAGTTGTTTGTGCACGACAGGGTGACCTCGACATTTGCTGCCTAGTTTTCCTAAGTAAGAGTGTCATGTGGACACGCTTAGGTTATTTCCTGATGAATGGTACCATATTGCATTTTAGAGTTGAGTCAGGTGCATGCATCATTCTGAGCATAATTGATTTGAATTGTGGAAAGGTTGATGACTAGTTTGTTAAGTGTATGTTGAACTGATGGATTATTGAGGATGATTGTGTTTATTGTTATTGTTTTCTTGCTAATCATTGTCATTTGGTGTTTGTTGATCTTTTATAATAAACTTACCCTTGCAATTTTTGTATCGTGTGGTTGGTGCCTGTGATGATCTCAAACTTTTATTCGTGGGAGCAGATGAGCAACAGTAGGTGACTTGGAGGGAAGTCTTTTGTTGGAGCCGCCAAGCCGACGCGATAATGTTGGAATTTATTTTGGGGGAGAGTTGTGTTTTGTTATCAACTCTTCCTTAGTTGGTTCCTTGACTCTTTTTGATTGGGCATGTAAGTCCTAGGTTTAGATATATGTAAAAATTGAATTATGTTCTTTCATTTGAATGATGTATAGTGATTTAATATGTGTGTATGTGTGTGTGTGTGTGTGTGTGTGTGTGTGTGTGTGTGTGTGTGTGTGTGTGTATTTATTCATGTTTTTGTGCGTTGTTTGATGAATGTATATCGTGGTGAAAAATCTATCATCATTTTTATAATCAAATTAATGGAGCTTTCACTTAAAATTGAAATGCCACATTTTATAGTTAGTGATATCGTAGCGACAAGGCGGGTCGTTACATCTCCAGTTTCTTCTAGTGATCTCTGCTATGAACTCCGGATACTCGCCCTCTACTAGTTGGACCCTTCTTTCCTTGAGGAAGGACCAATCTTTGATCAACTCAAAGCGGCATTGATGATCCTCACTGCAAAATCGATGTCCATCAAATTCAAAATTTGTTGGTGGAGCTGTGCTAGATCCTTCTCCTGCGGTGTTCTTCCTGGATTTCTTAGTGGCAAGTTTCTTTGGATCCATTTGCAACAAAGACACATCCAACTAAAATTTAGCATAAAAATTATTTTTTTACTAAACACATAGCTACTTCATTTCAATTTTCCCAAGTATAGCAACTAATAAGTCAATTTTTGTGTGGTTTTCATTAATTGTATATCTTACAACACAGTTAATAAAACAACAACTTAGTGTGTATTATTCTGAAAGAAAGAATTTGGTATTCAAACAAATATTCATATGAAATGTACCTACCCTAGTGTAACAAGTTAGTCCAAAGAATTTAGGCCAATTCAATCCAAACAATTTTAAGCATTCAACTAACAACTAATGTTCTTGCATAAAAGGAAATATTGAAATTTCAAGACTAGTTCACACTTTTGGAATTTAATTCAACAACCTAAGTTGATCATACACCTAAAATAATGGTTGAACATGTGTGAAGATTATCATCCATTCAAATTTCAAAATAACACATGAACTGGCCATTGTGACATTTTATCAAACAATTGATGTGCACATGTTTAAGCATGTATAAATGAAGGATAAAGAGCAAGCATGATATACAAAACATGTAGAAAGTGAAGGATGGGCCTAGAATCATTTAGAACAACCACAAATTTGAGCACTTTATCAACTCATTCATGCACAAAATTATCTTGCAAATCATTGAAAAGAAAACAACAAAAACATCAAACCATGCAAGGGAAATAAAAAAATAGATAGAGATGTGATACTTACTTAAATGAGATGAAGTGGTGTGTGCAAAATGAAGATTTTGGTGAAAAGAAGGTAGCTTGGGTGAGTTTTGGGAGAAGGAGGGCGAGAGTTTCGTGCAAAAATGGAAGAAGAAGAAGTTTGAAATGAAAGTGGGGTGAAATCTGATTTCACCCCTTTTTTATTTTTCACTACAGACATATACTCGCCCAGATGAGCTGTTCACTCTCCCAAGCGAGTTAAGGGCAATTTTTTTCAGTAGAAAATTTGTTGTAATAAACTTATAGTTAAATGTAATAATAAAAATTTTAAGAAAATATTTCAAACAAATTAAAAAAAACAATTCAAACATCACAAAGATATAATCAGGAAGTATATGACATAAAGTTTAGAAAATTAAAAAATAAAAGTTTAGAAATACTACGTTGCCTCCTAGGAGCGCTTCTTTACTGTCTTTTAAGCTGGACGTCATTGTTGTGGCTGAGGCTCCACACCAATCTCTCTTTGAATAAACCTCTTGGAGTCGGAAATCACTTCATTCAAGACATCCACTCTAAAACACTCCCTCTTATCTTTAGGATGTTTCATGGCTTCAAATACATTAAACTGCATTTCCTCACCTTGCACCCTGATAGTGAGTTTTCCATCATCAACATCAATCATAACTTTAGCAGTCTTCATGAAAGATCTATCGAGAATCAATGGAACTTCACTGTCTTCATCCATATCCATCACCACAAAGTCGATTGGAAAGAGAAATTTGTCAACTTTTACCAATACATCTTCAACAATGCCATAAGGATGCTTGATAGTTCTGTTAGCTAACTGCAAAGCCATCATTGTTGGTTTGATTTCAACTTCTCCTATCTGCTTGATCATGGACAAGGGCATTAGGTTGATACTTGCACCTAAATCAAGAAATGCTTTACCCACTGATAATCTCCCAATAGTCATAGGATTTGTGAAACTATCAGGATCTCTAGATTTCTTTGGAATGGATTTCTGAATGATTGCACTGCAACTTGCCTCCACTCTATTGTTTCATTATCCATTATTCTCTTTTTCTTTGTAAGCAAATCCTTTATGAATTTAACATATTTTGGCATTTTCTCCAACGCCTCATAAAAAGGAATGTTAATCTGTAGTTTTTTGAAAATGTATAAAAAAAAAGTTTGTACTGCCTTTCCTTATCTTTCTTTGACGGAGCATGAAAATAAGGAAGATGTTGAACTGATGGATGATCTAATACAACTTTT
Organism: Glycine soja; assembly: GCF_004193775.1. Lineage (NCBI taxonomy): Eukaryota > Viridiplantae > Streptophyta > Magnoliopsida > Fabales > Fabaceae > Glycine > Glycine soja. Next base: position 36,053,658 of record NC_041013.1, read on the forward strand.
CCTTTGTCAATTGCTTGTTTCTTTAATTTCTATTTTTCCCCTTCACTTACTACTTTCTCATCCACTTCTTCATTAGTTAACACTTCATCATTTTGCTTTTTTCCTTTCTCAACTCCTTTCTTTTCATCATTTTTTCTACAACTCCTTCATTTCTTTTTTTCTCACTGCACTCAACATCATCCTTCACACCAACCACAGTCTTCCTCCTTGTTGTAATCACCTTGCACTATTCCTTTGGGTTAACCAGTGTGTTTGCTGAAAAAGATCCACTTCCATGCTGAGACAATTATTTTGCCAATAGTCCAACCTGAACTTCTAGATTTTTAATAGAAGCATCAATGTTCTTTTGGTTTAATATGGACACCTGCATAAACTGTGTTAGAGTATCTTCCATCTTTTACATTCTATCTAGTTGAGCTTACGGTTGTTGTGGACCCCTATTTCAAGAATTTGCATAAGAGTTGTTAGAAGGACCTACAAAAAAAGTGTTAGTGGGACCAAAATATGCATTATTATTTTGTGGTCTCTAGCCATAAGGCTGATTTGAACCTGAGCCACCTCTGTATCCTTGGTAGTTTCCTTGGAAGTTCTATTGAGTTCTAGCTTGATTTTATAGATAATGGGCCTCCTTTTCCTGTTGACAATCACCAGGTGTTGAATAGTGGCCATTCTGATGGTTACCACCATAGAAGACACATCTTAGAACTTGTTGAACTTGATGAGCTTGGTGTGTTTTTTGTGATCCACCTTTTTTATATTGTTGAGGAAGTTGACTTGTCTGCTTGGTTAAGGCCTCTATTTTCCGAGTCAAGAGTTTGTTCTGAGCCAGAATTGCATTTTGAGTATCCAGCTCCATTATACCTTTTCTTTGAATCAGAACTCTATCATGGTGACTCTGATAATCACTGGCTGCAATAGAGTCAATAATTAAAATTGCTTCCTCCAGGCTCTTAAACATCATAGTACCTCCATCTGAGGCATCAAGAATCATCTTGGTTTGAGGTTTCAAACCACTGTAGAAGATATGTAGTTTTGCAGCATCATCAAAACTATGGTTTGGGCACCTCTGCAACAAAGCTTTGAATCTCTCCCATGTTTCACAAAAAGGTTCATCAGACCCTTAGGAAAAAGTAGCAATGGCAGATTTTGCACAGATAAATCTAGATGGAGAAAAGAACCTTGCAATGCATTTTTCCTCCACCACTTCCTAAGTGTTGAGGCTTTTGTTTGGATGTGATTAGAGCCACGTCTTTGCCTGACCTGCCTAGGAGAATGGGAAAGGTCTGAGGTAGACAGCTTCATCATCTTCGTTAGAAGCTTGGTACTGCATAGTTCCATGAATATAGACAAATGTGTGAATGTATCCTCATGATCCATTGCAACAAAGGGGTGTGAGCCAATCAGACTGAGCAGTGTTGGCTTCAATTCCGCAACCTTGTTGCTAAAATGAGGAATGAGTATGTTGTTGTAATGCTTTGGTCCTTGTTGATAAGCATAGTCGCCAAGAGTCCTCTTTGGTGGTCTATTTCCTTCTCCTCCTCGACCAACCATGTTATCTTTTACAAGTGGCTTTTTAGTTGAAGGATAATCAGTAGAAGAAGATTCACCTAGTGGTCTAGTGGTTGCTTGTTTCTTTTTCTTCCTATTCTCTCTTTTAGTTTTGGTAATTTACAGATCAAATAGTGATTTATCTGCAGAAAATTTACCTCGCATAAAGGAAAAAGAACACACTATAACAACCTGTGAGCACCAAGGTTAGTGTTAGTCGTCTTATACGACTAACTTTTGTATAGAAAACATTTTCTAAAACTTGTATAGATCCCTAATTTATGGCTATTTTGTAGTAATTTTGTAAATAAATCTTGTTTTATGGTTAAAGCTATCTCTAGAATATTTCCATTGGATTTAATGATGAAATCTATGCAATTTCAGGTGAAAAAGAGGCTAAGTTATGAAGTGCTAAAAGTGACAGTTGAGCTTAGCTCATCAGTTGGGCTAAGCGTGCATCCACCGCCAAGTGCAACTTCAGCATCCTTAGTACGATAGAAGAATCTGGCAGAGCATCAATATCAAGGTTGTGCGCTAAGTGCGAGATCAGTGCGCTAAGCGCAGCAGTTGTCTTCAGCCTGGCTCAGCGCACGACTGGCGCTAAGCTCAAATCCACTTACTCGCGCTTAGCACGAGGGTGGCGCCAAGCGCAACATCACGGATTCAGAGCCTATTTAAAGTTTGTCTTGTGCAGGATTAGGGTACACACACTTTTACAGAGATTTTTGCACAGAATTCCAGAGCACACCACAGTGCCTATTTCAAGAATAGAGCTCTAGAGGCAGCAAGAGGAGAAGCTTTTGCAGGGAGACCTAAGTTTTGTAATTAGAGAAAGATTAGTGAGTTGTAGAGTGATTGTGCAATGCTGATAAGAGGAGGAGGGATCCCCCTTCTTGTGTAAGGAGCAATTATTCTCTACTCTTAATCTCATTATTGTTAGGGTTTTTCTGTAATGGCTGGCTAAACACCCTTGTTGGGGATTTCTAAAGAACAACTGATGTAATTACTTTAATATCTAATTAATTGTGTTTCTTGTGTTCAATGCTTCTTTCAGTGCTTAAATTCTGTATGCTCTTGGTTTGATCAACCATTTGTGTGCATGGTTAGGAGAATTTAGCATTGGGAAATGTATTGTTGCCTTAGAACTTGAATGAAGCAGGATTGAAACTTAGTCTTAAATGAGGGATCTGCGGATTAAGTTTTAGTTTTAAATATGTTGTTACAATAATGTTGTTTGGTCTAAGTCTAGTCCAACAAGAAGGATCTGAGGACAAAGCTTAGGCTAAATTAGTCTAAACTTTTGTAAGCTATTTAAGCTGAGTCTAGCCCAACAAGAGGGATCTGAGGATGAAGCTTAGTTTAAGTTAGTCTAAACCTAGGAGGGTTGTCTAAATTAAGCCTAGTCCAACAAGAGGGATCTAAGGACGAAGCTTGGATTGATTCAGTCTAACTAAGGATCGAGGTTTAGTAATTTAGGCTACAACATAGAACACAAAAGCATGATTGATTAGAGAAACATCTTTATATACATCAGCTGATTGTTAGAAAGACCCAACATCTTTACCTACTGATGTCAATCTTACTTGCATTTTTACTGTTTTTAGCCTAGACTTAGTTTAATTATGTTCTAAATCATCAATTATCAATGTTTCTTTCAACAATGCCTTATTTCTGAATTTAACCCTATCTAATACTAGTTCCTTGAGTTTGATACTCGGATTTATCCGTTTTAATTTTAAATACTTGACGACCCGGTGCACTTTTCGGCAAACTGGATTTCCCTTGAACATATTTGTATAAAGAAAAAGTGGACCAAAAAGTAACTGCAGGGAAAATCCAACAGTTAGTGAAAAAAGAACACACTATAACAACCTGTAAGCACCAAAATTTACCTTGCATAAAGGAAAAAAGAACACACTAAGGATGATGGATTTTATACCATGATTGGAGGAGGAGCAGGTATTGGTTATAATATAAATGTTCCTTGGGAGAATGGGCAATATGGTGATGCAGATTACTTTGCAGTGTAAGACCACATCTTGTTTCCTGTTGCTAAAGAATTTAATCCAAATATAATTATAGTTTCTGCTGGATTTGATGCAGCTATTGGTGAAACTCTAGGAGGATGTCGTGTCACCCAATTTGGTTATTCTATTCGGTTGGAGAAGTTGATGAATTTTGCTGAAGGTAGGATTGTATTGATTCTAGAAGGTGGATCTAACCTTGATTTCATCTCAAAATTAATGCATGTCTGCTTGGAAGTTTTGCTAGCAGACTAGCCTATTATTGAATCCACATAGACCTATCCATTTGAATCTACATGGGGTGTGATTCAAGCAGCTTTCTAGGAGTTAATTTCCTTTTGGCCTACACTTGCATGTGGAATTACCACAAAAAGTTAATCTCACAAATGGCACCACCTCTGCATACTTTTATCTCGAGCTCTGACTCTGAGGCTGAGAATGATGTAGGTGCACTAAGTTCAAAAAATCATGTTGAACTTCTTGAGGATGTCATAAAACCACTTTCTAAATCGAAAGTTGATGCTGATAAAGAGGTTGATGTTTCTAGTACTTGGCGATCGAAATTGTCAAATGTTTATATATGATATGCCTCATATGGATCAAATATGTGTAAAGGAAGATTAAATTGCTACCTAGCAGGTGGGGAATGTAAGGCATTAGGACAAAGCAATATTTGGCCTATGCTGCAATATTTGTTCCTGGTTGGGTCTGAGATAAAGCAACTCTTCATTTGCTCACCTGATCAACTCGACCAAATGCAAGGCTTCAGGATAGAATTTTTAAGGCCTGTACTGTGCTAGGCAACTCTTCATCTAAAGGAATGTTCATAGACTCTTGCTATGCCTATTGCCAAACTGAAATGTAGGGGACATGGTTGAGAAGTGACTCTCCAAAGATGAAAAAGACAAAAATTGAAAAGGTTGTAGTAGATTGGTTTTATAAAAGAAGGTATTTTCATAAGATAGATTACCCACATCTTGAGGACAAGGTGTTTTTGATGGGCCGGAGAATGATAGACAGAGAACCATAAAACCGTTAGAATCATTCTGTTAGGATTGTTTGTAGTGCCTTAGTGCTTCACTGTTAGTGCTCTGCTGTTAGTGCTTTCTATTATTGGCCTTGATTGTCCTTTAGTTATTGTATAGCTATATATGGTTGTAATAGGCAATGAAAAGAGAATAAGAAGAAATACACTTTCCTTTCCTTACCTTTTCTCTCTTGAGAGGCCTCTAGTTCTTGAACTCTAGGAATCCTATTTCTGAATCGTAACATCTTCAAAGAGTGTAATATCTACTACTCTAATTAAGGACACTGTCACAATTAAATGAGATTGATATATATTCTGTAATATTTGTGCTTCAACTATTGGTAGCATCAATTAAAATATTAGCAGCATAGGTCAAGTATCAATTAATTGTATGAATGGTACAAGTACAACTGTGTTTTGTGGCGATGGAATATCCTGTCTTGGTGAGACAAATTTAGGGGTGAAATATGCCATCTGAACATCGTCCCCCTTTTGAATTATTCGGCTCTCGTCCACGACTTTGTTTTGCAACGTCAACACCGACTTTGGCAGATAAGGTTTTACCTATTAGCATAAAAAAGCTATCCAAGGCATCAAGGTATTAAATTAGTATCTCATGATATATATAGGCCTATTGGGTTGCAACATGTAGGATAATATATGGTAATGCTAGATAACATTATATCAATACAAAAAATTATATAGGCACATAATCTGTGAGCCATTATTGGCATGGCCTAATGGTTATGGCCATGTAATTCTGAACCACATCACAAATTACGTAAATATATTATATTGAATGGCGAAATTAAGAAGAGTTGATGCCATGTTTGCAGTGCATGCCGTAGGCATATATGAGTGGTATATAACATGCGTGGTATAGAATATGCCAAATCACTAGCGCACTAGATATATATCAAATATGGTATATGTAGTGTATAGTGTTCTTATGCACAGGAATAAAGCAGAGAAAATAATGAGGGGTTGAAGAGATAGAACCTTGTTGGAGACCAAGTAGTCAAACGGTTAAAAGAGTCGAGGATCTAATTAGTGTGGTCGGACACAGTTTTATCGGGTCTAACAGTCAGCACCAAATGTTCCTATTGATTTTGATAGAAATTTGTTACAGAAATGCTCCTCCTTGTGCTCCTCCAAGTACAGTGGTGGGATATACATGCGAAGATATTCTGACGCACTTAAGTTAAAGGCAGGTGAATAAAGAACAAGTATTGAAATTTAGGACTAAAATTAGTTATTTTACCTGAACCTTAATAATCTCTTTTATAAAGGTAAAATTGAATTATAAGATTTCAATTTTCCTCGTAAAATAATGTAAATAGGAAAATTATATAATTTTATCTTATTTTTCCTCTAATAATAGATAATATCCGATTTTAGGAGAAATTTCTATCTTTTTGATTGAAGATAAAAATTTTCTCTGACCTTAATTATATCTGCCAAATTCTCTAGATTTTGAGTAAGCTTCTCGGCCGACCATTGAGTAGAAAGGCTTCCCGAATCCAAGTAGTACATAAATTAAATATATGAAGACAACAACAATAATACTTTTTTGTTCCTAGACTTAACCCTTTGTCTACTTCTTAGGATCTTTAGGTAAATGGCAATGCATGAAATATTCCATAGGAAATTAAGTATTATCACATTAAGTAGTTTACTAGAATAAAAGAAAGTTAGGCATTTTACAATGACAAGAACTTGACCCAAATTGGTTAACGATAACAACATAAAGTTAGGACCTTTAGTGATAAAGGGAGAAGGGAGAGAGGAGAAGTTGTGGGTTCAAATCTCCTTACTAACAAAAACTAACATTTGTTAATCTAAAAAAACTCTTGAAAGTGAAATAATATCATTGTGTATTGGTCATTTAAAAAAGTAAGGTCAATCTATCCTTTCTTACACGCCATTGAAAAGTTTTACGCCATTTAAAGAGCACTAGTTTGTCAATAGCCCTTATAATTTTATAAGACTAAGAATCATAAAGAATATTATAGATTGAGTAGAAAGCAATTTTTTTTTTTGTCTATTCATTGTTGCAATGGGAATGTACAATGTGAGGATTATTATATTATCAAAGTACTTGTATATTAGAGGCTTAAATACTTTTTTCCCTATAATTTAGTATTGTTTTCATTTTCGTCCTTATGAAAAAATTATTTTAGTCCTTGTAAAATGTATTTGTTTTGTTTTTTGTCCTTAAAGTAAGTTAGATAAGTGTCTGAGGCATTATAAGGACGAAAAATAAAATAAACCCATTTTGTAAGGACAAACAGTTTTTTTTTCTGCAAGGATAAAAATGAAAAAAAAAATGCTAAATTATATGGAAAAAAAAAAACATTTAAGCCTTCATTGTTGGTAGTTACTCCAGGCATTAGTGGTTATTGTTGCAATGTCAGGCAAATTTTTCAAAAAGGTCCCCCGCCCCCTTTGTCCCCTCTCCAAAAGTTGAGTTGAGAGAAATTGCAAATAAGCTTGAATAAGAATTTTTACAACATCAATCTTACACTGACAATTTTATATATCTTTTGCCTGCATGCAGAGGATAGAAAATGACAGCGTTTGTCTAGATGGCATATATACCCCCAAATAGAACTAACCAAAGTGATGCTTATTCTAGTCCCTAAATAAATCAGTAAATTATCATTGCATCCAGTTTGACACAATTTACACTATATTCAAAAGTTGGGGTTTGTCTATAAGGGAAATTAATCTCAAACTACCATGTCAGCTTCTTTCAAAGTTGATGGGATCCCCACATCCAGCCGCATGGTCGATTTATACTGTTCTGGTAAGGCAGCACCAGCCTGAATGCACATTTCCACTTCTACATGCGCCTGGCCATAAGAATTCCTAAGCTCTCGTTCTAGCAGTGCATTTACATCAGGAACATGCCATACAAATCTTGGAGGGATCAAATCATCCAGAACTGCAGACTGCCAACCATGCTGCCCATTGCGTTGTTGGTGTTTATGGGCTTCACAGTTTTTAGCTTTGAGACCCTGGGCACCAACATGAATTTCAGGGCAATATCCACACACCCTCACATTGTACATCCTCATTAGTCTCTTCGCACCTTTCCTCACCCGTTCCATGCTTGGAGAGTTTCCTCGGCAAGAGGGACTATACTTCATTAATCAGGTATTTCAGCTAGTAATGGTTTTAAAGGGCCCTCTGAGATTTTATCTGGTAGATTACTTTCATCAGCATCAATGAATTCCTTCCTCCAAATACGGATGATAGGCTTTCTTCTCCTTTTGGTGGGAAACTCTGGAATTTCAACACTGGCTTGAATGCGGAGCTCAACCACTGCTGGAATTCGAGGGATAGAGAATCTCTCTTCATGAGTAATCCGTTTTCCAAGACGATCAAAGAGGTGATAGGCTTCAATTGGAATTAATATGTCTTCAACATGTGCATTCGTCCATTCGTGGAGGCCCTAGCGGATGTTGGCCTGTGTGCCTTTACATGACTTGAATGAATGTCCAACAGATCCTAAATGGATTTCACTGCACCACCTGCGTTAGTATTCCAATATTAGACGCTTCAGAACATTTGATCACTTCTTTCTTTTTTCAGTAGGAGACATTAAATTACATTTATTTGCAAGGGAGTGTCAATTTCCAGTTGCAACTCGTATTCAAGCCTGGTAAGCACAAATGGTATGTTGTTACTTGTTAAGGTAGCTAGAATTGGTCCTAAATATTAATTATGTGCCCTGCTGAAAATGAACATAAATGGATTCTTTGGGCTCAAAATATAAAAGAAAGAATAATTGTAAATCCTTCTACAACGCCTTCCTAAAAATCCTCCTACATACAAAATGAAAAAAAAATTTGAATACATTTAATATTCCAAAATATTAAATGTATTTTACATATGATTTAATACTTACTATAGTAGCTACTATTATAAGAGTATTAGGAGAGGATATAGCATTACTCTAAATAAAAACATTCAAACTTCAATCTTTGAGAACATAAACTCAAAGACAGATTTTAAAATGTTATATAGTGACTATGAGAGATTGAGGGGATTTCCGGAGGGTGACTCATAGTATGAGTGAGCCTTAGGGAATCCCCTCAATCTCAAAGTTCTGGCAAGCATGCATGAAAGTGTCCATGCAGTTGGGGTAAGGACTAAAGAGGCAGCAAGGGGAACTATTTGTCTTCCTATGAACCATACCATCCATTTCATAAGGGTATAATAGCTACACCATAATGCAAGGCTCACAAAGGTCTAAGTATGCAAACTTTGCTTTGTTGAAGAAACAAAATAAGAAACTATCAATTGCCCACCATGATGGCAAATTGAAGGAGGTATTGGTAACATCCAATTTAAGTTCTAGTAACACCAATAACAGTTAAAAGCTGGAATGTGAAGCGGCATATTAGTTTTACAAAGATTTATGCATCATTTCAAACTAAGTGTCAATGCTGCAATATTTTTCGAGGTCAGAAACAAAATTGATCTCAGTATTAGCACAATTACTAAACTAAAACAAAAACATGTAATTTTTATGTTCTTAACCAGCATTTCACACAAGCTCCACATTAGCTAACAGTATGCTAGAGAATATGAAGACATATAATTACCCACAAGCATGCACAGGCACCACTTTGAGCAGCTTCTTCAGATTGTTGATCAAAGTGATCCTAGTAGCATTATACACATTATATGCAGTCGGTATAAGGCTCTTCACCAGCAACCCATTCTTAGGTGCTGACATGTTTTATCGGCACATCTTTCATCTTCATCCTCTCCCTGCTCGTCGCAGTTCTACAATGGGAACTGGAAAAGGTTTCTTCTCTTTTCTGGAATACTGCCGAGGAAAATCAGCATTTTGTGGCACTTCATTCCCGATGGTTAGCGCACCATGACAAAACCTCTCTGGTTGAATTCTTATAGTCACAGGAACTCTAATCGTATTGTTACCATGCTGGTTAAAAAGACAAAATCAGAAAGCAATAAACAACAATAAAGTATATATATATATATATATATATATATAGGAAATTCAAGGGTTAAAACCTGTGGGATAAAATGAGAAGAATCATTTCACGAAATTCAGAGACCTCGCACCAAAATTATTTCATGAAATTCCCAAAGGCCATTAACGGTTACCAATTGAACAGAGAACACTTACGCAATGAAGCAATTATTTTAGGGAAAATGAGAAACACCGAATCAAAAGTTGAACCAATTTAGGTTTGGGCAAAATACTGGATAAAGCAAACCACGTTGCCCTCTACTTCTTTCCCACCTGAAATGAGGAAAATAAATAAAGCTCACCTGGAGACAATGGAGTGAACTAATAGAAGATAAAGGGTTGGGCTTAAGCAAAAGAGAATCTCTTGGAGTTATTCCCGTAGTCGTACTCATAGTGATTCCTGAGACAAATGAAAATGGTGGACTAGAATTGCTGAGAAGCATTACCCACAACACCACCAAAAGGGATTACTTCACTGCAGCGTGCACCGTGCTGCATCAATTTAACAAATACGCAACGCAACACTACCAACCCCAACCGATTGTCTCTATTTCAGCGCAACTTCAGAAACACCAAAAGCCCCACCCAGTAGTTTCTTTTTTTTTTTTTTTTTTGTGAGCAAAAGGGCCGAAGCCCCAACTAAGAACCCCTACAAAACGAGACTCCCCAGAGTCTGCTAACAGAATCAGGTAAATACATTGGGAATAACAGAGAAGAGAGAAAAATCTTCAGACATCCCATACGCTTCCTTGGCTATAAAACATCCCCAATTGGCTTCCCGAAAGATGTGAGAAAAGAAGACTTCCTGCCTGGAGCCAGCCAAAGTTTTGATCTCCTTCACCAGTAGTTTCTTATCCTCAACAACAGTATGAGATTATGTGCCTTCATAAAATATTGTTGTGCCACCTTTTTTTTTTTTTTTCATTTTCATTCATTTTTACAACATTCACGTACTCAAGGATCAAAACACAATGTCATCAAGTCAATCAATATCGATCAATACACAAGCGTTATGCAACATATACACTAAGACTCAATCCTATATGCAATGTGGTACCATGTCAGTGAAAAATCACGTCGGGCGCCCAGGAGTACATGACAAGACAAACACTAGCACTCTCACTAGGTAAGATCATAGGAAGACCAGTCACGGTCACGGTGTTTTGCGAGAATGCTCCAACCATATGGAATCAACATAGTCTTAAAGGAGAGCACTCAAACCGGGTGACCCCCAAGGCCTACACTCCAAAGAGTCTGTCAGGACCTTTCCCTCCTGATTCAGGTCCAACCCATAAAACATTTTAGCACTCAGACTCTATCTATGAATTGTACAAAACACACGACTCCTCAATTGTTCTCAAATAGTTTATCTCGTCGCCCTTAAAGGGTTTTAGCATTAACTCATCACCCTTAAAGGGACTTAACATTAACTAGTCGCCCTTAAAGGGTCTTAGCATTAACTCGTCGCCCTTAAAGGGACTTAACATTAACTAGTCGCCCTTAAAGAGACTTAGCATTAACTCGTCGCTCTTAAAGGGACTTATAGTCATGTGATTGTACAATTCATAGTTCACAACTCAATGCACACAACATCTCAATCACATACATACACAATTTATCGCATACACCCGATCGCAATCACAATGTTATAATATCAATTAACACGTTATCACACCTCATGAATCATATACACTTTACATATGAACTATGCAATACACACAACTACTCAATTGTTTTCAAAATCATTTTAACTCGACGGGTTCCCAATACTCGTCGCCCTTAAAGGGTCTTACAATTGTGTGATTGCACAGTTCATAGCTCACAGCTCAATACACACATCTCAATACACATCTATTTCACCATTAATCACAAGTTCAAATTATCACATACTCAAATTTGAATCACCATTTCATAATCTCAATATTACAATTTATACAAAAAGTTTATAACAACATAGGGAGTAAAACCCCTCAAATAATTTCACACAATTATACCAAAATCAATTAATCAAAATTATAGATATGAAAAAATAAAAACACCAAGATCACTCTATTTTATCAACCAATTTGCATCAGGACATCAATAATGTATTTATTATAATAAAGGGAAAATTATAATTTAATAAACATCCCAAAATAAACCAATTTAATTTTCTAAGGATCCCTACACATGTTCATTCTAACCCCAATTGTGATAAACTCATCCCTTACCTCTAAGCGGGCTCATGTATCTTCCAACAGAAATAACGGCATCTCTAGCAAGTTCCTGATATTCCTCAATTTTTTCCTCTGATTGCTCTGATAGGGTTCCCAAACGTCAGGGAGAAGAAGGGATTGAAGCCTCCATTTTATACTGTCTTCGTGCGATTCTGTTTTCTCTCTCCGTGGATATTATTTCCAAAATCCCAACGGTTAAGATGTGCGAAATTGAATCAAGAACCACATATTAAAAATTTACCACAATCCAACGGTTAACGAATCCGGAATCATAGTTTAACCGAGACAGTTTTGGGTTTTTGCGGGAAAAGAAAAGGCTACGATGCGAAGTGTATTTCTCTCAGCTCCGACATGATTTCGAAATTCCAAATAGTGAAAAGGCTCAAAATTGAGTTTCAAACCTGGTGCTTAAATTTCACAATGATCCAACGGTAAATGAGTCTGAGATCTAAGACAAGTTTAGTGGTCTGCGGGAAAATAAAAAGTTTTGGGAGAAGAGAGAAAAATGAAAATGAGGGAAAGAGGAGACATCGTCGGTTTGAAAACTGACCTAACATATCGCTATTTATACTTAGGGTACTCACATCTTATTATTTACTCTATTTATTTATTTTTATTATTTTATATAAAGGAACTCTATTTTATTTCCTATCAAATGAATAAATCATATATATATATATATATATATATATCAAAACATTATTTTATTACAATTATTTTTTCTTTATTTATTTAATTATAAAAACCTCACCGTTCTCTAAAAATTTATTTATTTATTTATTTTTACTAAAAATCCTTTTTAATTTATTTACAAAAAATGGGATGTTACACCAACAAAGGGGGTTTAGCCTCTCATTGTCATGGAGACATTACAATTGCAAGAGGGGAATATTTAGTAAAGGAGGAAATGATAAGAAAGGAAATGGAGGGAAGGAATGACTCTCATTGCTTGTTTTTCCTTCTTCTAGCCTTTGTCTTCTGTAAGGAATTATATTCTATTGAAATTTTTGTATGTCTTCTCCTTCTTCTCTCTTCTTTTATAGGTGCGGATTATCGGACTTCTGAATTAGTTTGATTTCCTTAACTAGTCATTATTTCCTTAATTATTCTGTTTTCCTCAATTAGTCTTATTTCCTTAATTAGCCATTTTTTTCTCAATTAGTTTTCTTTCCTTAATTAGCTTGCTTTTCTTAATTAGTCCTTCTTTCCTCAATTAACTTGTTTTCCTGAATTATTCCTGCATTTATGGGCTTTATTTTACTCACTAAGCTTCATAAATCCATCACTTTTAATATTCTCTGGACAAAAACTATTAATTTAACGGAAAGACGCTGCATTAGGATATGTGATATCAAAGAGGTATGCGCTTCAAGCAGTGTTTCTCATTCAATTATTTGAGAGAATTTTTTTTATGCTATGTGCGTAATTATATAATTGTTATATATCTAAATGATAAATAGGTTTGTCATCTGATTTATCTTGCATATTAAATTGTTTAATCATAAGGAACGACCTGACGAACAGGAGACTTATAATTAATAATTATTTTTTTTCTCGCATAAGATGCATGTTTTTGAAATTAATTATATACTGAGCGCCTAGACAACCTAGGGAAGTAATAAAATTAATTTATTGATATCAATAGGATTGGCCTGACAACCAGGAACTTATGTGATATGATATTTCTTATTTTGATTTGAAAATGTATATGATACATTGTCTTAGAATGTGTATGAGAAACGACTTGATAACCAAGTGGCTCGCTCACAATTTTTTAAGAGGCTTTATGTGATCCACTTAAAAGAAATAAGTATTTCTTACATTACTATATTATCATTGTAATTAGTGGAAATATCATTAATATTTTTATATTTTTTAAAAGGTTTGAAAAATTATGCTTTGAGAAGTTGAAAAGTTGGGGTACACTCTTGGGAAAGAGCTTTCTCAAGATTTGATTATGCAATCACTTTCTGATTCATTTTCACAATTTATTGTGAATTTCAACATGAATAAGATGAGTTGTGACTTGCATGAGATGCTTAATCTGCTAATTGATTATGAGAATCAAATTGCTTCTGAGAAGAAGAAAGGAACTATCATGGAAGTTGGCAAGAGCACCAAGAAGAAAGGCAAAGTACCAAAAAGGAAGAATCTTGGACCTAAGGGTGGCATGACCAAACCCAAGAACAAAAGCAACAAGATTGACCAAACTGATAAGTAGATGGTTGAAGAAAAGAGAAATAAATCTACAAGTAGGGAATGGAGCAAATGTTGCCACCTTAGCTTTAGGATTAGTTTCTTTAATAATGCCTACTGGCAAAGTACTAGTATTGGAAGATTGTTATGATGTTCCAAAATTTGTTTCAAACATTATTTCAATTTCCATGTTGGACAAGCTAGGTTTTTGCATTATCTTTAATAATAACATTTGCTCAATTTATCATGATGATTATTTATATGTGAATGGTTATCTCCAACGTGGCATTTATGTTTTACTCGATGTGAATCATAACTCAATTATGCATGTTTCTTCTAGTTTCAAAAGAAAAGAAGATAATCAAGTAAATAAAACATATCTTTGGCATTGTAGGCTAGGTCACATTGACGAGAAAAGAATTAACAAGTTGCACAAGGAAGGTTACCTTGATAATTATGATTATGAATCATATGAAACTTGTGAATCTTGTCTCAAAGGAAAAATGACTAAATCTCCATTTATTGAAAGCGGAGAAAGAGCTTCTGAGTTATTAGGACTAATTCATACAGATGTTTGTGGGCCCATGAAGATTCAAGCCAAAGGAGGATATTCTTATTTTATCACCTTCACTGACGATATGTCTAGATATGGATTTTTGTATCTTATGAAACATAAATTTGAATCATTTGAAATGTTTAAAAGATTTCGTAGTGAAGTTGAAAAGCAAACTAGTAAGAGTATCAAAATGCTTAGATCTGATAGAGGAGGAGAATATCTTAGTGATAACTTTATTGACTATCTAAAGGAGAATGAGATTCTCTCTCAGTGGACACCTTCGGGAACACCACAACACAATGGTGTATTTGAAAGAAGAAATCGAACCTTACTAGATATGGTTAGATCCATGATGGGGTTCACCGATCTTCCATTAAACTTATGGGGATATACTTTAGAAGCAGAAGCCTACTTGCCAAATAAAGTTCCTACAAAAGCAGTCTCTACAAATCCATATGAGATATGGAAAGGAAAGAAACCAAGTCTTAAACACATCAAGGTATGGGGTTGTCCTGCTTGTGTTAAAAGATTGCAAACAAATAAACTTGAGGCAAGGTTTGATAAGTGTAGATTCATTGGTTATCCTAAAGAGACAATGAGATATTATTTCTACCAACCTTCTAACCATAAAGTGTTTGTGGAAAGAGGAGCAACCTTTTTGGAAAGAGAGTTTCTTGTAGAAGGAAACCATGGTAAAGAAATTGAACTTGATGAGACTCAAGTCACCAATGATAACATAACTCAAGAATATGAGATGGAAACTGAGAGGCCTTTCTTTGATGTTTTGAAATTAGGACAAAGCTCTTCAACTCAAATGATTATGGCTCAAGAATCAGCTATTGTTCAAGAACAAGTTGTTGTTCAAGAAGAAGTTAATGAACCAATCTTAGAACAATTGTAGCAACCTTTGAACCCAACACAAGAACCTCTTAGAAGATCTACTCGAATGCATCATGCACCTGATAAATTAAACTTAATGGTGCAAGATGACATGTCAAATGAGGTTTATCATAATGATGATGACCCTAAGGGCTATGAAGAGCCCATGAGAAGCTCATATTGCAACAAATGGCAAAAAGCCATGGAATCTGAAATAGAATCAATGTAGATCAACAAATTATGGACTTTAGTTGAAACTTCAAAGGATATAAAACCAATTGGTTGTAAATGGGTTTACAAGAAAAAGATTGGAGCAGATGGAAAGGTCGAGACCTATAAAGCTCGCCTTGTTGCTAAAGGATATCGTCAATAGGAAGGAATAGATTATGATGAAACATTTTCTCCTGTGGAAATGCTCAAATCAAATTGGATTCTACTTGCCATAACAGCATACTATGATTATGAGATATGGAAAATGGATGTGAAAATAGCTTTCCTTAATGGTGAGTTGAAAGAGGAAGTGTATGTAACACCCTAAAATATTACTAGTTATAAATCGATGTTTAATTGTATTTATCATGTTATTTGACTATATGATTGACTTGAATGAGTGAAGGTATGGCTTGAATTAGTCATGTGTGAATTTCTTGATGTGGATGTTGAGTTATGTGGGGTTTTGTTGAGATAAGTTGAAATTATGAGATTTCAAATTTTACCTAAACCTAGTTCAGTCAAATCGCGATCTCGGATATGTTAACCGTTGGATCGTCTTCAAATTTTGTTTGGAGATTCCAAAGACATTTTCCCACATTCTGACCGTTGGGATTATGAAAATAACAACTTTTGGTGTCTCACTAAGCGAGAGAGAAATTGCACTGAGCGAGCAGGGGCGCGCTAAGTGCAATTCCAACCCGAGAGGGAATTGCGCTGAGCGAGATTTGGCCCGCTAAGCGAGCCCTAGTGCAGAGGGAGTTGCGCTAAGCCCAAATTCTCACACTAAACGTGAAAATTGGACTCCGGCTTAGCGAGATGAGCTCGCTAAGCGAGATCTGTAGATTATAAATATGTTCCTCAGCGTGAAAAACACGATTTTTCACTCTCCTATCCTCCAAAACACCACCCAAACCCTAAAACCTCATTTTCCACCACCCGCGACCACCGATGGCCACCGCGAGCCGCCGTTGCTTGCCATTGAACCCCTACACCAAGAGGAACACTTTAATCGGAGTGGAATCCTCAGAATCCTCCTCAAGGATTCGGTAGAGAAAATCCCCAGATCCTCTATTTCATAGCTTCTCCGAGGTAATCTTGATTTCTAAACCTTTCTCCTAGTTAGTTTGAGTTCCTCTTAGTGTGTTGGGTACTATAATAGAGTGTTTTACACTTCCTTTGAAAAACCTTAGAGAATGAGACATTGTAAAAGTTATCTTTTTACAACATTGATGTTATTTTTGTGACCCTCACTGAACCCTGGTCACATTGGCGTGATCGGAATTTCAAAATGATGTTTCCTTTTTGTAGAATCCGAAACACCCTCAGCCCTTTTATGTTTTGACAAGGGTATTTGATCCCGAATGTTGTCATTACCTTGTTTCTGAAATCTATATTAAATTTCCTTCAATTTGGCATATAGAACCTTGCGTTTGGACTGACGGGCGTGAACGAGAGAGAGGTCTCTGAGCCACATAAAGAGGAACTGAAGGAGAGCTCACAATAGGTGAGGGGAGTTTATTATAGTTTTCAGCTTTTAATGCCATAGTTGGGGTCAGGGAACCTAACTATGGGGATATATGACTGTCCCTATTGCATGCTGGTTTTCAAGAAAACAATGTTTTTTACTAATGGGATGCGACATATCTATTATTGATTAATAACATTACTATTAGATTTGTGCGGTCTGAAGACCTGGGGAGTGTGAATCTCAGGCATGAATTGTATATGTATATGCGCAGTGTGACTTACTGATGATATTTCTATTTATGACATTAATTGATATGAGGTGATGTTGATGTTTATGATGATAATGATATAAGATGATGCTGTTATTGATGATTATGTCTATATGAGCTGATGTTGTTATTGATGATTATGTTAATATGAGATATTGTTGTTGTTGTTGATAATGTCATTGAGATGAGATGATGTTGATGTTGAGAGTGATATTGAGATGAAATGTTGATGATGTTAAGTTGTGTATGTTCATGGGGGGTCCAGTGACCTTGTTGGATATCCCTGGTGGGGGAAATAGAGTGGTTAAAGAGTTTTAAGCATCTCTAGAGGGGGATGG
This sequence comes from Glycine soja, assembly GCF_004193775.1. Lineage (NCBI taxonomy): Eukaryota > Viridiplantae > Streptophyta > Magnoliopsida > Fabales > Fabaceae > Glycine > Glycine soja. The sequence continues at coordinate 36,071,396 of NC_041013.1, forward strand.
CTTAGAATCTTTAATTATCCATGGTCGGTGCACTTGATGATGCCCATGTTTCATACGTTGTATGTTGTGTATGTTCATAGGGGGTGCAGTGACCTTGTCGGATGTCCCTGGTGGGAGAAAATAATGTAGTTAAAGAGTTTTAAGCATCTCTGGAGGGGATGACTTAGAATCTTTAATTCATCCATGGTCAGTGCACTTTATGGTGCCCATGTTTCATACCTTGTATGTTGTGTATGTTCATGGGGGTGTAGTGACCTTGTCAAATATCCCTGGTGGAGGAAGTAGAGTGGTTAAAGAGTTTTAAGCATCTCTGGAGGGGATGACTTAGAATCTTTAATTCATTCATGGTCAGTGCACTTGATGGTGCCCATGTTTCATACTTCATATGCGACAAAAATAGTATAAACTTTGTCAGTAAGTACTTGTGGTTTCTCCTGAAGAGGAATACTTGTATTAGGGGGTATGTCACTCGATTTGGAACTCCCTTGAGACCCAGGCTAATCACCGTGGGGGGTGGGGTGGAGGGGGGAGTTGCCTGTGCACGATAGGGTGACCTCGACACTTACTATCTAGTTTTCCTAAGTGAGAGTGTCGTGTGGACACACTTAGGCTATTTCCTCGGGGATGGTACCACATTGCATTTGAGAGTTGAGGTCAAGTGCATGCATCATACTGAGCATGATTGATTGGAACTATGGACTGATGATGACTATTTGTTGAGTGTGTGTTGGACTAGTGAATGTTTGTGTAAGCTTATGATATTTGTTAATGTTTTCTTACTAATTGTGGTTATTTTATTTTTGTATTAATTTCCTTTATAATAAACTCACCCCTCACAATTTTTGTACCGTTTGATTGGTACCTGTGAACCTTTGTTCGTGAGAGCAGATGACAGCAGTAAAGGACGAGAAGTGAAATTCTTTTGTGAAATCACCGAGCCGACGTGATGACGTTGGGATTATTTTGGAAGAGAGTTGTGTTTTGTTAATCAACTCCTCCATAGCTGGTTCCGTAATTCTTTTTGTTGATTTGAAGATGTAAATCACAAATTTACTTTCCATTATGTGTATGATGTGTATTGAGTCACTATTCCTATATATATATATATATATTCACTTGAGTAAATGGTGCGTTGTTTGGTGAATGTATGTTGAGAAAAAAAATTATTCTCATTTTTCATAAGCAAATTAACAGAGTTCTCATTGAAAAATTGAAGTTTCTCGCGGTTTAAAGTGGTGATATCATAACGACGAGGCGGGTCGTTACAGTGTACATGACACAACCTGAAGGATTCACATCATTGGTTGGTTGTAATGAAGTTTGCAAGTTGCAACGATCTATATATGGATTGAAACAAGCTTCTAGAAGTTGGAACATTCATTTTAATAAGACAATAAAAAAGTTCGAGTTTGTTAAATGTGAGAAAGAGTCGTGTGTTTACAAAAAGGTTAGTGGGAGTGCAATTAGATTCTTAGTGTTATATGTAGATGACATATTACTAATTGGAAATGACATACCAACATTGCAAGGCACAAAGATTTGGCTATCAGAACAATTCTCCATGAAGGAGTTGGGAGAAGCAGTCTATATTCTAGGTATAAAGATTTATAGAGATAGATCTAAAAGGTTGCTTGGACTCTCCCAATCTATGTACATTGATATTATCTTAAAGAGATATAACATGGATAATTCCAAACGAGGCTATTTGCCTGTAGGTGTTGGAATTACTCTTAGTAGAGAGAATTGTCCAACAATTCTTGAAGAAAGAGAACGCATGAGTGGAGTACCATATGCTAGTGCAGTGGGAGCTATCATGTACACCATGACTTGTACATGTCTTGATGTCGCTTATGCACTAGGTGTAACTAGTCTATATCAAGCAAACCCTGGTGAGGAACATTGGAAAGTGGTTAAGACCATACTTAAGTACTTAAGAAGAACTAAAGACCAATTCCTCATTTATGGAGACTCTAAATTGAAACTGAAGGGTTATACTGATGCAAGCTTTGCATCAGACAAAGATGATAGCAAATCCATTTCAGGATATGTTTTCACTTTAAATGGTGGTGCAATAAGTTGGAAAAGTTCCAAGCAAGCTATGGTAGCAGATTCAACTACTGAAGCAGAATATATAGTGGCAGGTGAAGCCGCTAAAGAAGTTGTTTGGATGAAAAAGTTCATATTTGAAATTGGTGTGGTTCCTTCAATAGAAGAGTCGGTCCCATTATTGTGCAACAACAATGGGGCTATTGCTTAAGCAAAGGAACCAAGATCACACCAGAAATCCAAACATATTTTGTGAAGGTATCACTTGATTAGAGAGATAATAGAATGTGCTAACGTTAAGATTGAAAAGGTAGATGGAAAGGAGAATGCAGCAGATCCCTTCACCAAGGCGCTTGACATAAAAGATTTTGACAAGCACAAATGGGAATTAGGAATGAAGTTCATGAATGATTGGCTCTAGGCAAGTGGGAGATTGTTGGGAATAAATTTGTATGCCCACGATCCAAGTCATCATGCAATCAATTCTAATTTTTAATAATAAAGTGTTATTTTATTTTCATTGTCATATTTCACTATTTGATTAAATGGTTCATTTGATAATGTCCTTGATTAAAATTAAAGACTTGTTATTATAATAGAGATTATGATAATGAGAGACAAATTTGTTCTAATTTTAATCTAAACCGTTCTTTATCATAGGATTATTGTAAATAGGATATCAATAATCCGGATAAATTAATATGTGTGATAGTATTTATTGGATAAATATTAATAGATCTCATTTATTAATTTGCATATATAGATGGGTCACATGTTAATGTGATCATTGAACTGACTCAATTGAAATTTTCTAATGGTTAAAATTTACCATAAACTGTCAATAGAAAATTCTCAAGAAGAGGTATAATAGCTTTCTTTGACCTGAAATTGTCATAGTAATTAACAGGTTATTTGTTTTATTTTGATTCAGGACACCTAATGCTTTAAAGCACTTGTTGAATGGATATTGGATATGATTAAATACCTGTAAAATTAATGATTAATCAAGAAGGAATTCATCAACTCTTGGTAATGAGTTTGAGCTATGAATAAATTGTATCCTGACCAGGAAAATTAAATGAAAGAAGAAATGAGTTTCTTAAGTCATTATGAGTTAACTCAAAAGGGTTTAACAATAATACCATACTCTAGAGTTAACCTAGAGCTATAAAGATGGAAGAAATTATTACACTACTCTTCTAATGGTTCTTGAAAGTAAAATGTTACTTCATGCTATCCGGACGTTAAGGAGTGTTGTTAGACGCCTACCTTGATTAGTATATTTGATTAATAAATTATCGGCTTAGTATTGAACCTACGGGGTCACACACAAACGAGTATTCTAATCTCTGTTAAAGAAATTATTTTAATATTTGATGATTAATTAAATTAGAGAATTTAATATGATCAAATGATTAATTGATTTCAAAAAGGTGAAATATTATTATATTTTTGTTAGCACTGAAAATATAAATAATATGAAAGATTTGGTGAAATAAGAGAAACAAACATGTATGATTTTGTATTTGGAATTTGGGTTGAAAAGGCGGCTAGATACAAATTTGACTTGGTCAATTATTATTTCAATTTTAATTGCTAAATGGTTAACAATAAAAGGTAACAAGAAATAATACAGCTTAAAAAAGGATATTATCAATAATGATTTTGATTTGATCATAAATTTGGTATCCTTAACGTGCTATAAATAAAGTCTTAGACTGCACGTTGAAACTATCCCAATATCACTTCTCTATTCTTATTTTTTCACTTGTCAAAGTTGTTGACGAATAGAGGTTAGTCTCGGTGTGGATACATGTAGAGTCTTCACACTATTGAAGAATTTTTATGTTTCAAGAGCTCGTCAACAGGTACACTTTTTAATCTGTCATCTATTTATAATATAATTTAAATACAAAATAGATCATTTTATTCCGCAATGTGTGTTTTTGAACACCTTTTTTCCTTTCAATTAATGCCCATACACCACCAGGGTAAAAGGATTTTACACAAACAAACAATCAATCACATTCATCTATTTTGTCACCTTAAATAATTATGTTTTAATTAAATAAAAAATAAGATAAATATCTATTTTGTTCTTGAATTTGTATCATCTATTTTGTCACCTTAAATAATTATGTTTTAATTAAATAAAAAATAAGATAAATATCTATTTTGTTCTTGAATTTGTAAAAAGTATGATAAATTAGTTCTATCGTTAGTTTTATCTATTTACTCAAACGTTGTTCTTATGTGACACTTCCATTGATGACGTGATAGCAGACAATTGCCATGTGCCATCCACAAGGTTGTCATGGGTAAAAAAATTGACTTTTTCCCTTAACTTAATAATTTTATGTCATTTTAGTCCCTAGATTTAACTACTTATTCATATTTTGATCCATGAACCTAACACATTGTCATTTTGGCTCTTGAATTTTTTTTTATTTTCAATTAAGTATTTTAAAATTATTATAAATACTTTTTTGAAATAGAGAATAGTTGTGTACAAATTAGAAATTTCAAATTGAGTAATTTTAATTATTTAAAAATATTATAAGAGAAAAAGAGTTATGCACTCTCAATGTAAAAAAATTTACATAATTATCCAATTATAATTCATCATGTATGATAAATTTGTTGATTTTTAAAATAATTATCTTACGATAATTTAAAAATGATTTATAATTAGATGACGGTATAAAACTATTTTATATTATCAATACATGGACATTAAACTCATATTATAAATTTATAAAAGATATTACAAAAGTTTGATTGAAATTGAGAACATTTAAAATTAAGAAGATGTGCGATGCACATGAGACAGCACAATAAAAATACATCCAAAGGTACAAAAACAAATACGATAAATTCTAACAACAATTAACAAATAAATATTTACCAATAAAAAATATTAGTTATGTTCTGATGATTTAATATATTATATGTCAATTGAATAAAAAAACACATAAATTTTAATATGGTTTATGAATATAATAGGAAAAATGTGAGATTAACAGAAAACTTGAACCCAAGAAACAAAAAGTAAGAAAAAAATGAAGAATAATCCAATCCACTGATTGCTTACTTCTTTCATCATCAGAGAAAAATGTCTCAAACACAAGGACAGGAAAAAAAATTGTAGAATATAAAGTAAAAGATTTTCAATTTGATTGGTTGATAGGTAAATATAGAAAAAATTTCAATGAAAAAAAATCATAAATAACTAACTAATCATCATAAATTAAATGTGTAATTGTACTCAACTAGAATATTATTGATTTAAGGGAAAAAAACTGGATTTTACATATCATAATTGTCCATAAAATAATTTGTATTTATATTTTGTATTCAAATCAACATGTACTTTAAAATTCGAGAGAAATGTTATAGAGGTTTTTTTCCATAATTATACCTATTTAATCTAGAATATTTCCAAAATACACTAATTTACTAAAAAAAATTTAAACTACACTAGTTTCATGGGGCAGTAAAGAAGTCAGGTTTGGCCACCCCTACTTCCTTGTGTTGATGTTTTTTTTATAATTTAAATTATTAAAATAATATAAATATATTTTTAATTGGTTTTAAAAATACTTTTTTATTAAATTAGTTTTTTTAAATTTTTTTGTAATTTTTTTAAGAGTTCATTAAATTAATTTTTTTAATAAGAAAATGATATTATTAAATATAATTATTTTTTTGTATTGTTTAATTTACATAAGACATTTTTTAGGTGAATATTTTTTTAAAAATCTGAATTTTGTCTAATAATATATTTATTTTAGTAAAAAAATTAAAAATTTTAATATTATTATTTTACTAAATATAATTTGTTTGTTTATGTTATTAGATTTATTTAAAAATGATAATACTTTTTGTTTAACAATTTATTTATAGAAGAACATTATACTACAATATCAATAAAATACTTAAACAATCACATCTGTCTAAGGAAAAACTTAAGATGAAGACATGTTGGTACAATTATTTCTGTTATGGCCATGTTGCTAGCAAATTTCACATTTTTTCTATTTTTCTGTTCATTTTCATCTTTGTCAATCTCGGTAGAAATGCGAGTTGAAACGGTTCATCTCAATGAGAATGCGAGTTGAAATGTGACACCCTTTGTAGTCATCTTTCTCCTTGGATTAGGACCCCACTAATCTCCTTCATATTCTTGCTAGATTGACTCGACAGTAAACCAAAGGAGTTGTAGTAGACGTGCAAAATATGTTGTAAAGTGAATAGCGATAACATATAGTTCATGAAATCAACATTGATAGATTTAGCAGGCAATCATAACGTGCGTGAGAACACAGTAAGTGTTTAGCCTGATATTCACCACAATTACACCTTTAGAATTGTAACATTACTCTAAATCTTCCTTCTAGGTGGTCTGAGTGTTTGAAGTGGGGATTGGATCTATATTACAATAAATGTGTGGTTGTGTCTCTCGAATTCGTTTATAATGTGTGTGTTTGATTCTTGTTGACCGCTATTCATTGCAATTGTCTTTTTTAATATGTTTCATTATTCTCGGCTATCATCTCAGTTATCACACTTTTAAATTTTATGTTTATTGTATAAGACAGATGTATCAATTATTTTTTCACTGTATTCTTTAATTTGTTTTAATACTATTAACTAATTTTCTTATTTTTTAATTAACGGACATAACAAAACAAAAACATCAACAACATATAAATTTAATTAAAAAATTACATGCATCGTAACTAAAAAATTATATTATAATTTTCTCCAATTTTTTCATTTTTCTTTATCTGTATATATCTCTTAAAAAAATTTACAAAAAAAATTAATTTAATAAAAAAATATTTTTAAAACCAATTAAAAATATATTTATATAATATAATATTTATATTATTTTAATAATTTAAATTAAAAAAAAAAAAACATAACGTATGGAAGTCGGGGTGGCCAAACCCAACTTCCCTACTGTTCCATGAAATTAGTATAGTTTAAATTTTTTTTTTAGTAAACTAGTGTATTTTGGAAATGTTTTAGATTAAATAAGTGTAATTATTGAAAAAAAAAACCTGTTATAGAGATTGTCACGTATAAGTTTCCTTTTTAAAAACATTTTGTTTGTATATAATATATAGTATTTTCGTTTAATTTCCGGTGTCTACATGCAAAACTTTTGGAACGATGAAGGATACCATGGAAGATTATTATTCAAAATTGTGAAAATATTTATTCCGAATTTCCAAAAGATATTTATATAATAAGTTTAATAAATATTCCGATTGATTTTAATCATTATTATAATAATTGCTACAGTAATAATTATCATTATTACAATAAATCTGATTGCAATCGATTAGTCCACGTTATAATTAAGAAAACATTTCAATCAAATTATTTCAATATATTGTTAACGAATATAATGTGTAATAAAACATTCCTTTTCGTTTGATAAATTTATTGTTTAGAATTCTTGAAAATGACACGTGTAAATATTATTTTAATAGAATATTTTCATATGTATATAATATAGATAAATTTCTTATTAATAAATAAATTATCTGTTATGGACATTTAAATTAACTTTAGATATTTTTCAATAATATAAAAAATCTATAAATTTTTTGATATAATTTACCATTGTGCGGACACTATTTTTTTTTTTTACTTGCACGGTCACTATCATATATATATAGAGAGAGGGGGGATTAAATTACGCCAATGTAACTTTGACAACTATTATATCATTTTTATAATTTGATATGAGATATGATTTTTATTGATGTATCCGTTGAATTATATCTACATATTATTAAAATCATTTGTATTAATGATGTGAATCGCTCTTGTATTACTTCAATTTGGATCAATTCTAGGATGAAATTCGCACACCAATTGAGCTAGAAACATATTTTAACTTTTAATCGTTTCTTAGCCTACAGAACTCAGATTGGGATGCTTCCAAATCGAGGTGAAAGGGGATATTCTGAAGAGTATAGAAAGGGGACATATTTTAACATGTGGTAAACACTCTTCCCAAGTCCTAAGATTTTTCTTAATGATAGCTCTAAGAAGAGTAGAAAGAGTTTTATTGACCACCCCAGTTTGTCCATTGGTTTGGGGATGACATGTAGTTGAAAACAACAATTTAGCTCTAATCTTACCCCACAAAGTCCGCCAAAAATGACTAAGAAATTTGGAATCTCGATCACTTACAATACTCCTAGGTAAACCATGTAATCTTACCACCTCTTTGAAGAACAAATCAGCAACGTGACAAGCGTCATCTACCTTCTTACATTCTATGAAGTGGGCCATCTTAGAAAACCTGCCAACCACCACAAAATCGAGTCCTTTCCTCCCTTGGACCGAGGCAAACCTAGAACAAAATCCATTGAAATGTCAATCCAAGGATGTTCAAGAACTGGCAATGGAGTATACAAACCATGTGACATGACCTTGGATTTAGCTTTCTTGCAAACAAGACATTTATCACAAAACTTATGCATATCATGCTTCATGTGAGGCCAATAGAAATGCTCATGTAAGGTGTCATATGTCTTTTGTACCCCAAAGTGTCCCATTAAACACCTTCATGTGGCTCTCTAATAAGCAAGTCCCTAACTGAACCCTTAGGCACACAAAGTCTCATGTCCCTTAACAAATACTCATCATGCCTAAAATACCCTTAAGGTGCAGTATGAGAACATGTTTGATATATTTTAGAGAAGTCAGCATCATGGTCATACAATTCCTTAATGCACTCAAAACCAAGAAACTTAGTTTCAAGGGTAGACAATAATGCATACCTACGGGATAGTGCATCAGTGGTCACGTTATTCTTACCTTTCTTGTGCCTGATTACATAGAGGAATTGTTCAAGAAATTTCACCCACTTGGCATGCCTCTTATTCAACTTTCCTTGCGCTTTCAAGTTTTTCAAAGACTCATGATCACTGTGAATAACAAATTCCTTGGGCAAGAGATAATACTACAAAGTCTGCAAAGCTCTAATTAAGGCATACAATTCCTTATCATATGTAGAATAGCTAAGAGCAACCCCGGTCAGTTTCTCACTAAAATATGCAATGGGATGCCCCTCTTGCATCAACACAATCCCTATGCCCCCAGATGGATTACATTCAAGCTCAAAGGATTTAGCAAAATTAGGCAAAGCAAGAACATAAGCATTGGTTAACTTTTCTTTCAAAGCAATAAAAGCCTTCTCTTGTTGATCCCCCCATTCAAAAATAACATTTTTCTTAACAATTTCATTTAGAGGTGCAACCAAAGTGTTAAAATCTCTAACAAACCTCCTATAAAAACTTGCTAGGCCATGAAAACTCCTTACCTCACTAATATTTTTGGGGGTTGGCCAATCTTGAATGGCTTTCACCTTCTCTGGATCAACCTGCACTCCCTATGAGCTAACAATAAATCCAAGAAAAACAACATGGTCCATACAGAACACACATTTTTCCACGTTAGCATACAATTTCTCACACCTAAGTGCTTCCAAAACACACCTCAAATGCACAACATGATCATCATAAGATTTTGCTATAAATAAGAATATCATCAAAATAGACCGCAACAAACTTTCCTATAAATTTCCTCAAAACATGATTCATTAATCTCATGAAGTTACTAGGAGCATTGGTTAACCCGAAGGGCATAACCAACCATTCATACAACCCATATTTAGTTTTAAAGGTTGTTTTCCACTCATCTCCTTCTCTAATCCTAATTTGATGATATCCACTTTTCAAGTCAATTTTAGAGAAGACGCAAGCACCATACAATTCATCCAACAAGTCATTTAACCTAGGAATGGGATGTCTATACTTTACCGTGATGTTACTGATGACTCTGCAATCAGTGCACGTCCTCCACATCTTTCTTAGGGACTAGAATGACTGGAACTACACACAGACTCAAGCTTTCTTTAACCCACTTCTTTTGCATCAAGTCTTCAATTTGATTTTGAATCTCCTTGGTTTCTTGGGGACTGCTCTGATAGGCTGGCCTATTAGGCATTGAAGCTCCTAGAATGAGATCAATTTGATGCTCAATGCCCCTAAGAGGGGGTAGACCTTGAGGCACTTCTTTGGGAAAGACATCTTCAAAATTCTACAACAAAGAAGAAACCTCTTTTGGAAGAGAGTTAGTAGGACATACGCCCTTTTAATTACACTATTTACTCAAAAGTAAGAGTATTGGCTTTCTCAATTGCATAGCTCTTTTCACTTCTTTTTCTTTTATAAACAGATTTAATTCTTTTCTCTCTTTCTCTTTAGCACCCTTTTTCTTTTCTCTTTTCTCTCTATTTTCTTTTCTTTCTCATTTTTAATTGATCCTCACTAACTTCTCTTGGAGCCAATAGCGCAAGATTGGTTTTGCGATCTTTATGCACAAAAGTGAACTTACTGGTGAAACCATCATGCATGACTCTCTTATCATACTACCAAGGTCTCCCAAGAAGCAAATGACAAGCCTCCATAGGCACCACATCACACAAAACAGAATCTTCATATTTCCCTATGGAGAAGCCCACTTCAACTTGCCTATTCAAAGTCATCTCACCATCTTCACTAAGCCATTGAAGTTTGTACAGTCACGGGTGTGGCTTAGTCTCCAAATTCATTTTTGAAACCAACCTTGCACTAGCCATATTAGTGCAACTCCCACTATCAATAATCAAAAAGCATAACTTCCCTTGGATAAGGCACCTCGCATGAAAAATATGTTGTTTTGACAGTCATCCAATTCAACTGCTTGACTACCCAACATCCTTCTAATCATGAACAAATCTCCTCCTAACTCTTTTTTCTCTTCATACTCCTCTTCATCGCTAGATGGGGCAGATTCTGAAGAAGATTTACTAATTATTTCTCCATCCTTCTTAAGTAACATAGTCTTCTTAGTTGGACATTGAGAAGCTATGCGACCTCTTCCCAAACACTTGAAGCACTTAATCTCACTACTCCTTGCTTTCTTGAGTGCCTCATCAGACTTATTTTGATTTCTTTGAGCTGTAACATTGGGATTATTTGTTGATGACCCTCCTTCCTTCTTATTTCTATCCTTCCAACCAGGAAAGTGAAAATTAAATGAACTCCTCCTCATGGCACTCTTTCTCTTCAATTGTTGTTCCACCTTAGAAGCTTGATGTACTAAGTCTTCCAACTCCACATAATTTTGCAACTCCACAACATCCCTAATATCACTATTTAGCTCATGTAGGAAACAAGCCATAGTAGCCTCTCGATCCTCCATAACATTAGCTCTAATCATGGAAACCTCCATCTTCTTGTAATACTCATCAACACTTCTACTACCTTGTGTGAGTCTTTGTAGCTTGTTATGAATGTCTCTTTGATAATGAGAAGGAACAAATATTCTTCTCATCAACCTCTTCATTTCTTCCCAACTATCCACTAAGGGTTCTTCATATCTTGCCCTTTCCATCTGTAATTGGTTCCACCAGATGAGAGCATAGTCAGTGAATTCCATGGCTGCCACCTTCATCTTTTTATCCTCGGTGTAATTGTGGCATGCAAATAGTTGCTCAATTTTCATTTCCTACTCTAATTATGCTTCTAGATCACTCTTTCCTTGAAAATGGGGTATGTACAACTTTACTCCTTTAATTATGTCCTTTCTAGTATCACCCTCATTATTTCTCCATCTCCTCCTTCTATCTCCACCATCATCACCATTTCCTTGATTTTCTAGTTGTTCAATTCTCCCATACAGCTCCTCTGTATGTTCTGCCAACATTCTTCACATTTGGGTTGTAATGGCATGAATCAACAATCTATTGTCTCCCCTTGGAGGAGGGGTACCATCACCACTTGTACATGTCATATTTCAAGTAAAGGACAAAAAAAATGAAGTAATTGGACCTCACCACTCTTCTCACATGTTTATACTTAAAGATGTCCCACTCGTGTATAGTGCTCTCTTTTATGGTTTTTTCTATAATGTTTCACTCTTTTCCTTTTACCATTCTTTCCCTCACTTAAAGTTCTTACTTGAACCAACAACTATAATCAAGCACTTTTAAAGGTAGCAATCACAGAGATTAAACAAAAATCTAGCACCAACAAATGCAAAGAAGTAGTAAAGAACAATTTCACTAACTTAGGAATTTAATCAAACAAGTGGGGTGCAATGAATTTAATGAACACAATTGATGTACTTTTTTTTAACTTCTTTTACTGCAAATCTTTTTTCTTTTTTTTTTAAATGCTTTTAATATTGAAGTATATAATTTTGGAATGAAACTTTGAAGTTGCAACAATTGAGAATGAAACTGAATTAAAATTCTCAACAAAACAAGCAACTATTTAACACTCAATAGTAATTGTTTCGCCCCTGTACTATTTGTTAAAATTGGTGATGCGAAATCTAACCGACAGGTGTACCGAGTCGTGCAAGTAATAATAAAATGGTAAGAGCCGAGTATCGAACTCAAGGAACTTGTTTTATTTGGCAAAGCATCATTCGATAGGCAGACATATGTGCAAAGAATTGATTATCATGAATTAAAAACAAAAGTGATTTCTATTCTAATTGAAAACAATAAATATGAGCAAGTGGATGTGAAAACAGATATGTAAAAGCGTTGGATCCTCCTACTGAGATACTTGATGCAATTAAAAGTATTTCTCTATTTAAGGTTATTTTTGTGTTGTATGCTGAGGGCTAAAATACCAAACACCGATGTCTCGTGAGTTTGGACTAATTCAAATTAAGCTTTGTTCTCATATGTCTCTTATTGAACTTAACCTAATTGATTAACGTTACGACTACAGCATAATAAAAACTAAATTACCGCACTCCGTGTCCAGACATACGATAACTTAGCCCTGTCCTATCCAGTTCTAAGGATGCAGCATATTTTCCAATGCTAAAGCTCCTAACAACACATACAAATGGGTGATCAAGCCACAAGCATGCGATAATAAAGCACAGATAGAAACAATGAACACATAAAACAACTTTAAATAGATAGGATAAGAGTTTACATCAAGTACTCAGCAGAATTCCCCAACAATGGGTTTAGCCTTCCATCACAAGGAAACACCTTTTACAAGCATGAGAAGGGGTTTGAGAGCAACTCACAGATACACCGTGGGCAGGATGTCTCCTCCACCTCTAAGGACCAAAAAATCACTCAAAAACCTAGAATCTACCTAAAAGCTAAGGTTTTTGCTCCCTTGCTCTGTTCTACGCCTCTATTCTCTGTTTTTCACTATTCTCCGCCAAGCTCTCTTTTTTCTCTTCATTTCAGGCTTAAAAAGGACTTTTTGACCTCAAAGGCACGCTTAGCGCCATTTTCGCGCTTAGCGCAAGTAAGTGAACATTCGCTGAGCGAGCTGGGCGCGCTTAGCGCAGGAAGAGACAAACATCTCGCTGAGCGAGCTAATGATGCATTGAGTGCGCAGAAGCTTCTCAGATTCTCCTTCAGATTCTCCCAACTCGCTAAGCGGGCTGAGTGCCTCGCTTAGTGCATGACTCTCGCTAAGCGCACAAGCCTCACTTGGCGAGACACCAGCTGCTAGCCTTCACAAATTTCATCCTTTTTACCTGAAATTGAAGTTGAAACACATTAAATTCACAATGTTGGGCATTTCTATTGAACAAAACTAAACTAAACCTAAAAATAAGTACAAATCTACAAAAAGAACCATAAATTGGGGAAAAGACAAACATTTTATAACATTTTTCTATACAAAAGTTAGTCGTAAATGACGACTAACAAACTCCCCCAAATTTACAGTTTTGCTTGTCCTCAAGCAAAGAAAGAACAGTTCACTTGTCCTCAAGTGACAAAATCACAGTGGTTATTCAAAATTATGTTTGTTTCCAAGCATTCAATAACATGACACAAGTGGCATACAATGCTTCAACCAACAGCTTTTCACAAGATATGCAGTTTTTCAAAGATATGAACATGATAATTAGGCACTTAAGTGAAATAAGTTAGTAAGCAAGACAGATATCAAGGAAGGATCATCAAGCCAATGGCTCACGGTCATTGTTTCTCTCAAGCACAAGTGTTTAAGGCTATTTCTCAATCAACAACCAACACAAGTCTCCATCTTTGCAATTCATCTCATGCCATACAGTCACAAACACACAAAATTGAATCCGAAGGACTTTTCTCGGCTTGTAATGAGGCTGGGCTGCAAACAAATCATGGTTTTTCTGGGATGCAAAAGTCTTAAGTTCTAGGAGAGCATTCATCCTTATATCAACCCTTTTCTCTTTTATTCCAGCTTTTATTACTTGCCTTTCAATATTTACAACACATAGCTTTGACAACAGCACAAACTTAGCCTTTATTTTAGCAGCTTTTACTTGCTACTTATTGATTTTTCTATGTGTTCTGTCATCTTTTTACCACAATTGCTGTCACCCAATAAACTCCTCCAAATTTGGGACAAATTTGCCTTGAACTATGATGCTCTCCTACAACCTAAGACAAGGTAGATGGAGATTATAATTTACAAGCTCAGGGTTCAAGTCAATCAATCAAATTTTCAGGTCAACATGGGTGCAAGGGATAATTAATTCATGCACAAGGTAAGCTTTTTGGCTAAGTAGCTATCTCAGTCAATCATGGCCTTCATCATCTTCAAACTCATGCATTCATTCAGTAATTATATATTCATGCAAAAATCGGTACTCAATATTAGTCGTTCTCTCACAATTAAAGATCACACACTCACCGGGTTGTGGCTAATGATTACCTTCATAATCAATCTGTCAAACCAACTAACATTTTCAACCATGTATCTAATCCATGTTTTTTCTCTTCTAATTACTGAATACTTATTCAAAGCATATGATCTACGCATTATTATTCACTCAATTCATGCCATTTATCAATCCAATTCATTCAACAAACACAAGATTTTCAATCAAATCAAACCACTGCAATAACAATCAAAATGCAAACTGTTCACAAGCTTTCAAAATTTTCTAACTAAATAAATTGAATTATAAAACTGAAACTGAAAATAAAATGTATCTAAAGCAGGAAAAATAAATAAAAGTCCTGTCATGGCTCCTCTTGTGCAGCAGTGGGCTCATCCTGGGTTGAAGCTGGCTCGCCATGAGGTGAGGAGGGAGCATCCTGGGCTGGCTAGGGTGTCTCCTAATTGTAACAGGCCAAGGATCCCAAGTGCTTTGCACTGCGGTCATATCAGCTGCATAATCCGCATCAGCAGTGCCATCCTCCTCCCTAGAGACCTCCAAAACTGGTGAAGTCCGTGGAGTAGCCTCTGGAGTGGCCTCGCGAGGTACCTCCTGCTGTGGCTGAGGCTCTTGGGCTGCGGAAGCCTCACCTCCCCCCAAAGGAGAAGGCTAGACACCTGGCCAGGCCACCTGTGCCATGAACTCATCCATACTGATAATAGGCCGATGCTGAGCCGAGTCATGCATACTCTACATCACCAGGCATAAGCCACGGTGGATGTTCTGCAACATAGGAACTGTGACCTTGGAGCATCGGCACTATGCTGGAGCTGAAGATGGTGGAGCAGAGGTGCCGGTCTGAACTGAAGAAGGAGCAAGAGGAAGTGGTGGTGCTGAAGTAGAGGGGGATGAAGCCGGAGAAGGAGCAGGTGTAGAGGAAGCAGGAGCAAGAGGAGCAGCTGAAGATGGACCCTCAGATCCTCGAGCCCGTGCCTTACGGGTCCCTAGAAATTCGATCATGGGATCGTCTAGGTTCCAGCAGTTCTTCTTAATCAGATCCTCGAGGAGTTGGATTGGGCCATCTGAGAAATCTGATGTGAAATGAGGAAGCCTACATCCATGTCCATCTTCATAACCAGCCCATAGACTAACCTTGCCTTATCCATATTAAGATTGGACGTGTGAGAGGTGGGGGCGAGGTTGGAGTATGAGAGCACACTCCATGTCTGGGCCAAGGTAGTTAGATCCTTCCTCAGGAGCTTTCAAGGCACTCCTTCAGCATTAAGAACAAATCCTTGTCCTGGAATACAAAGCTTAGAGGCAAGCTCCTGAGGATCCGTGCGTGACCTACAAAAAATAGAATAAGAGGGGTATTGCTCCCCTGGCTGAATGACAGGCGGCATCTCCAGAAAGGCATTCAGTAATGCCGCATCGAACTTAATTAGCCACCCTTTGACTCGAACCTGGTTTGGTGATTTATCTTCTGGATCATATAGGTTCGAGTAAAACTCCTTGACCAGGGCCACATCAATGTGCCCATCCATGAACTGGGTCAAGGCCTTGTGCCAGTTCCGCCTGATCAGCTCCCGACGGAATTCGTTGTATTCTGTGACGAAAAGATTAACATTCCTCTCTGGAAGGATGTTCCGGGAGTGAATGTTCTGAGAATAACGTTCTCAGGCCCCCTCAGAAGTGAATTTGGTAGTGTCATAGGGCTCCTGAGGCCGGGATGATGTGGATTTCCTCTTCCTAGAGGCCATCTGCATAAAAAATGAACACAAGAATCAAGTTTGACAGGTTTTTATTTCAACTGAAAACAGAAAAATAAAATTGAAAAATAGACTGGGCGCTTAGCGAGACTGACTCGCTTAGCGCACCTTATGAAAATAACAACACTCGCTTAGCGCACAGCGCGCGTTTAGCGCGACAACACCAAAACAAAGACTCTGGCTAAGCGAGACACACTCGCTTAGCTAAAACAGCACAGTGGCTAAGCGAGCATGGCTCGCTAAGCCTTATCCTCTAATAGAGAGCTAATTGCACTTAGCGAGACAAGCTCGCTTAGCGTGACACACTAAACAGGCTTAGAGCCAACAGGCGCTTAGCCCAAATACACTACTGGAACTTAATTGGCTTAGTGAGAAGACTCACTAAGCCCAATTCCAAAATAAAACAAAACAGAGAAGAAATTACGCTTAGCGTGCGGTGCTCGCTTAGTAGATGAACAAAATCACAGAAAACACAAATGCCTTGAGCTTAGCGAGATTGACTCACTCATCCGAGGCTTATTCAACCAACAGGGCTGAGTGGCTTAGCGAGAGGACTTGCTTAGCCACCAATAGAAGACAAAAAGACTCTAAGAGTTTGTCCTAACAAACTAACTCACTAAGCGCAGCATGTCGGCTTAGTGAGTTCATACAAGCTGAAAATAAAAACTGGAAATTTAAATACTCGCTAAGCCCAAGGTGCTATGGCTTAGCGAGTTCATACGAGTATTCAAACATATGAACAAAAATGATGAACACGCTTAGTAGGACAGCGCTGGCTAAGCGAGTTCATCCAAAAACCCAGAAAATCAATAGAAATTGATGAACTCGCTTAGCGCACAGGCGCGCTTAGCGAGAGCATAAAAAAATCCAGAAAAACTTGGGCTTTTCAGCCCCCTACCTTAGGCCTCTATTAGGCCTCAAAACCTAATCAAAAGCATGTACATTATGTGCAAAAATAAACCCCTAACAACATAGCATCTAAATATTATCCTAATAGTAACATTGCAAAGCACAAAATCAAAGCTTAAAACTAGCTATAGTAGTCTTCTATCCTAAGGTTCGAAGCAAAAATTTAAAAGTAGAAAAATGAGGAATACTTACTTGGATATGGAGAAGATTGATGCACAGGAAGCAATAGAAGCAGAGGAAGATGAATGCACAGTGCAGAGAATGCAAGGTACGAATGCACAAAGGAAACTGCCTAAGGCAATTAAGCCTTATTTTTGGCAGTTTCGTCTGTCTCGCTTAGCGCAAGTCACTCGCTAAGCGAGCACTCAATGAATTTTGAGTTTTCAGAATTCAAACTCGCGCGCTTAGCAGGCAGACTCGCTCAACCCAATTCGAAAATATGACATTCTAGAGAAGAAATTTGGCTTAGCACGAAAGGTCGTGCTTAGCGAGTTCTGCAACTCTAATTGGTTTGCAACTCTCGCTTAGCGGGCCATGGGCCGGCTTAGCGAATCGAATGCTTCCTGATGCAGTAGTGGAGCTCACTTAACGAGTGGCTCTCGCTTAGCGCTATTCCAAACCCGAGAGGGATTTGGGCTTAACGGGTATGACCTGTTGGGCCCAATTCAAAATAAGGTCCAACAGAGAAGGAATTGAGCTTAGCGCACAGTGGGCGCTTAGCAAGATGAGTCTGTGCACTTAGCAAGGTGACTCGCTTAGCCAAATTCCAAAAAGCTGAATTTCCAGATAAGGTTTTGGGCTTAGCACACAGGGCTCGCTTAGCGACACTCCTTCAACTAATGAATAAGGGTTGATGTGCTTAGTGCGAGAAGTGACTCGCTCAGCATGTGAAGGATCATTCGCTTAGTGCACGAGGCATCCTGAGCGAGTGGATGACTGAAAAAAATTTCTAAATGTTTCCATCCAGAGCTTCCAAAGAAGCTTGATCAACCCCATTTTCAATGCAAAACATGCTGAATATTCATTCAAACAATCACAAACAAGTATTCCCAAACTAGATGCAATGAACATAAAAATAAAAAGGACTGGGTTGCCTCCCAGCAAGCGTTCTTTTAACGTCACTAGCTTGACGCATCTTACTTTATGGATTAGGGTCAAACTTGGTTCCAACTTTCAGAACCTTCTCCTCCTCAACTTCATCCATCTCCGAACAGACATTTTGGTTCAGCAACTGCTTTTCTTCCTCAAATAAGTTGAAGCTGATCTTCTGATTATCAATACCCATCTCCAGTTTCTTCTTTCCCATATCGACCACACAGCTGGCAGTTAAAATGAAAGGACGTCCCAAGATCAAAGGGATTTCAGAGTCCTCTTCTATATCCATTACAACGAAATCAGCTGGGAAAGTGAATTGCTTTACTCAAACCAAAACATCTTCAATAACTCCATATGGCCTAATGATGGAGCGGTCAGCTAACTGTAGAGTCATCTTGGTTGGCAAAATTTCCAACTCTCCTAACCTCCTACACATGGAGAGTGGCATCAAATTAATATTGGCTCCTAAGTCAATGAGAGCTTTGCCAATAGAAACTGCACCGATCGAGCAAGTAATAGTGACACTGCCTGGATCTTTATGCTTTGGTGGAAGGATGCATTGAATCATAACACTATAGTTTCCTTCCACTACAATGGTGTCACTATGGATGTACTTGCTCTTTCAAGTTAGCATATCCTTTAGAAATTTCGAGTAAAGTGGCATCGGTTGTAGAGCTTCTCCGAAGGGCATAGTGATCTCCAATTTCTTGAAGATATCAAGGAACTGAGCTAGGTGCCGCTCCTTGTCTTTCTTTGAGGGTACCAATGGATATGGCACCTCTTTCCCTTCAGATGGAGCTGCCTCCTTTTTCTTCTCTCTGGCACGCTTACTCTTACTTTTCTTCTCCTCTTCTCTTCTCTCATTTTTTTTCTTTTTTTTCCAATTTTTTTATTTTTTTATTTTTCTTTTTCTTTCTTTTTCTCATCATCTATTTCCTTTTCACTCTTGTTTATTGTATTCTCATTCTCTTAGTCACCCTCCTCATCTTCCACTTCCTCAAGTTCACAAAAAGGGTCCACTGGTTCAGGTGTTGGTTTAATCCCCAACTGTTATTTATCTCTATCCACCATCTTCTAATCCTTCTCCTCTTCATCCATGGTTGCCATCCTGCCACGAGTCATCACAACTTTACACTCTTCCTATGTATTGTTTTCCGTGTTTGCTCCAAATTTGTTGGAAGAGTTGTCAGCTAGTTGCTTGGCCAACTGCCCCACCTGGATCTCTAAATTTTTAATGGCTGACTCAGTGCTCTTATGATTTGACCATGAAACCTGCATGAATTGAACAAGAGTTTCTTCCAGCTTTGTTGTCCTGTTGTAGAGGTTAGGCCTTTGCTGCTGAGGCCTATTGGATGGCCCTCTCTGGTCTTTGTTGAATTGATTACCAGGATGAGCTCTCCACTATCCATACTGCTGGTTATAATTTTGGCCCTGTTGAAATCCTGAGAATCCACCTGCATTAAAATTATGTCTAGGCTGGTTTCCCATGTAGTTAACTTCATGTGCATAATCCTCAGTGGAAATGCAACAACCTGACTCTTGAGCACCACCACAAATAGCATAACCTGCAACTTGCAAAACAGAAGAAGGTGAAGGTTGACTAGTAGAAAGCTGAGTTGGCAACTTACTTAATGTTTCAGTTAAAGCTTCAAGCTGCTTGGACAACAATTTATTCTGAGCCAACAAAGCATCTTGTGGTGACAACTCCAATAAACTCCTTTTGGTGGGGATATGTGTTTTGTCACGCAAGATTGCATGGTCACTAGCAGCCATATTATTAATTAACTCCATTGCTTCTTCAAGAGTCTTCAATTTAATTTTAACTCCTGCAGAAGCATCCAATATCTGCTTGGACTGCGGCCTTAACCCATCAATGAAGATGTTCAGCTGTATAGGCTCAGAGAATCCATGAGTTGGAGTTTTCCGCAGCAAGCTACGGAACTGTTCTAGAGCTTCACTCAAAGATTCATCAGGAAATTGATGAAATGAAGAAATTGCAGCTTTTCCCTCAACTATCTTGGACTCAGGAAAGTATTTCTTCAAAAACTTGTCCACAACTTCATCCCAAGTCCTTAAGCTATTACCTATGAATGAATGCAGCCACCTCTTGACTTCTCCAGATAATGAAAATGAAAATAAGCTGAGCTGAATAGAATCTTCTGGCACACTGGCAATTTTAACAGTGTTGCATATCTCAATATATGTTGCCAAGTGTGCATATGGATCTTCATTGGGTAGACCATGGAACAAATTGCCTTGTATTAAATGAATCAAAGAATGTGGATATGTGATATTGTGGGCCTGCACCTTTGGCCTTGCAATGCTTGTAAAGAACTATGGCACAACGGTGCTAGAATAATCTTCAAGGGTCACCCTCCTTGGTTGCTTTTCAGCCATAATGTCATCTTTAGGCACTGCAGTGATGGATTCCCTTGTTAATGGAGAATTTGAAGATGATGACTCAGAAAATTGAGCCTCTTCAAGGATGGAAGCTATTGTTCTGTCCTGTAAAAGTTTTCTTCTTCTCTCTACGTTGTTTCTTCTGCAAGCTGCTTCAATTTCCAAATCTAATGGGACCAATTCACCTGCAGAGGATCTATGCATACAAAACACTAATAGAAACAACAGTTAACCAATCCAAAAGAAAAAAATTGTTGAAAACTAACTAAATATTCACACTAACAAACAATCAAAGAATAAAGAATAAATGCCTACCAATTGACTAAACTTTCCAAATAAAAAGAAGTTCCTCGGTAACAATGCCAAAAACTTGTTTGAGCAGAACTCCCCAACAATGGGTTTAGCCTTCCATCACAAGGAAACACCTTTTACAAGTAGGAGAAGGGGTTTGAGAGCAACTCACAGATACACAGTGAGGAGGATGTCTCCTCCACCTCTAAGGACCAAAAAATCACTTAAAAACCTAGAATCTACCTAAAAGCTAAGGTTTTTGCTCCCTTGCTCTATTATGCGCCTTTATTCTCTGTTTTTCACTATTCTTCGCCAAGATCTCTCTTTTCTCTTCATTTCAGGCTTAAAAAGGGCTTTCTAACCTCAAAGACGCGCTTAGCGTGAGTAAGTGAACATCCGCTGAGCGAGCTGGGCGCGCTTAGCGCAGGAAGAGACAAACGTCTCGTTGAGCGAGCTGATGATGTGCTGAGCGCGCAGATGCTTCTCAGATTCTCCTCCAGATTCTCCCAACTCGCTAAGCGGACTGAGTGCCTCGCTTAGTGCATGACTCTCGCTAAGCGCACAAACCTCGCTTAGCGAGACACTAGCTGCTAGCCTTCACAAATTTCATCTTTTTTACCTGAAATTGAAGTTGAAACACATTAAATTCACAATGTTGGGCATTTCTACTGAACAAAACTAAACTAAACCTAAAAATATGTACAAACCTACAAAAAGAACCATAAATTGGGGAAAAGACAAACATTTTATAACACTATTCTATACAAAAGTTAGTCGTAAATGATGACTAACAGTAACTTAGCCTAAATCACATGGATTGAAAAGATTAAACTTTATGAACAATGATGAACATGGGATGAAATCCAAGAGCATAAATGCAAAACTGTATTGACTGAGCAAGAACTGAAGAAAAAGACATTGAGAAATTGAAAGAGTAAATTATAACCAAACAAAAGGATGTAACAAAATTGCACAAATCAAATTGTGCAAACAAAATTTAGGGGTTTAGGGTTACCCAAAAATGCAAAACATGATGGATGAACTCAACCTTATTTCCAACCCTAGAACCTTGCTCTGAATATCAAATGATGTGAATCCCCCTTACCTGGCTTCAATTTGGATCAATTCTAGGATGAAATTGGCACACCAATTGAGTCAGAAACGTATTTTAACTTTTATTCATTTCTCAACCTACAGAACTCGGATTGGGACAATTCCAAATTGAGATGAAAGAGGACATTCTGAAACACAATTTAAACACAAAAAACACCAAAAAAAGGTTAAGTAAAATGAGAGATATGCAAATAATAAATTCAGACAAAATTACAAAATTAGCATTGCAGAAATTAATAAGGACACAAAAAATGCGAAAGGAAGAACAAGATAGGCGCCACAAACAATGATGTCTGATAAGCCTTGAGGATCACCACAAGAATTGAACAATTCTTGATAAGATCAAATGGTTCAAGGAAGAACCCTAGTAAAGACAATTCTCCCGCTTCAATGATAAAACCAGCAAAATCCTGTTTCCATTCACTTCACAATTGATTTATACAAATCAATTCTTGTGTACTTGGTAGAAAATAAATGAAACATAAAATCTTAATATTGTAAGCATAACTAAAAAGTGCAACAAATATATCTAAACATTAATAATGAATTGTATAAGAGAGAAGTTGGGGAAAATGGATTAAAAAAAAGTAAAATACAGCTTAAGATTTGAACTCTTATACTTTGATTATCTATTTATTTATCCATCTATCAAATTATTAATTAGTTTTTAATTAATCAATATAACTACTTATTTTCCAAAATAAAATAAATTTCTTTAGTTTTATGATATAAAAAAAATTGAGTTACCATTTAAAAAAATGAAAGTCTTTTATTTCTTGAAATTTTTTGTTTCTTCAATTAATTATTAATCTTTATTACGTATTCTATCACAGTATGTCAAATGGAATGTAAGGTCGCTGCAACCCCTAAATCAGCGATAGATACAACTCTACGTCCCAAAGGCAAAGATTAAACCTCTTTATTAGTTTTTCTTTGTTTTGTTTTGAAGTTAACCTCTGTATTAGTTTGAGCATTATTGTATTTTTTTATTTAAATTTACTTGGGTTCTTTATTTGTTAGTAACTGTTTTCATTTCATTCACATTATGTATAGTAAGTGTTGTCTCGAGTGAAAACACATAAGGTTTATCCAAATGATTCTTTCATATTTGAGGTATATATATACATTTTATTGATTAAGGAAAAAAACTTATAATTTCACTTTAGTTTTATCTAGTTTAAATTTTGTGAGACTTTTTTTTTTAAAAAATAGTTGATTAAATTCTGTTTTAAAATAAATAAATAAATAAATAAATAAATTTGGTCTCGTGGCCGGTTGTGTTTTTTCTACTTAAAACTCTGGATATATTGTTTTCAATCTAAATATAATGATACTTAAGTTGAAATTGGGATAGGGAATAATTTTAAAGATTAAAAGTGAGAAATTCAGTAGAAATTTGATAAAATTATAAGATATAAGATAAAATTTTTTTAATAGCAAAGATTAAGGTTTGACTAAGAAATCAAAATAATAAAAATATATATATTAAAAGATAATTTAAAAAATATATTGCATAAGTACTAAACGAAAAGGAACAATAAATTACAAATACATAATAATAATAATAATAATAATAATAATAATAATAATAATAATAATAATAATAATAATAATAATAATAATAATTAGTCACAATCTATTATTAACATGTGAATATATTTGTCGCACTTTTAATACTTTTGAAAACTAAATTTTACATTTTCACATGAACGCATTCGTCAGTGGAATGGAAAAGACGAAAATTCAAAAAATATTATGACAAATATGCTCTTATGCTGACAATCCATATTTATAATACAAATTTGTCCATGTATGTCATCTAAGTTATTTTATTAATGATGATTGACAAAAGTTAACTATTGCATATATATTTATCACATTTTTTATACTTTGTGAAATTAAATTTTATATTTTTATCTTTCAGATATATATTTATCAGACATTAAAAAAAACAAAAATAATTATTTAGGGTTGAAAGAAAGTGGTTGGAATGTCATAACCATTTGGGCCAAAGTAAAAATCATTTTAATATAGATATACACGCCATACGCGACGGCTACAGAAAAGAAAAGGTCGTAGAAATGAGATGCTGACTGTTAGTGTCACAGTCTCTCTCGCCTCGCCCACCTCTAACTAACTTATTTCATTACTCTCTCTCTTTCTCTGTTGACTGACTCATCATTCATACGTTCATTCTCTCTCTGAAGGATTTGGAAAATGAGTTGGATGTCGGTGGATGAGTTCCTGGTGCAGTGCAAGAAGTCAGGCGACGCTGCCTACGCCTCCTTGCGGTCGCTTCTGGATCGCCTAGACAATCCCGAGACCCGTTCTCAGGCTCGGATCTTCCTTTCCCACCTTCAGAAGCGTTTTCCCACCAAGGACTCCTGCGATCAATGCTTTCAAACCTACCATTTTCGCATCGAAGATGTTTCATTGGGTCAATACGAGGGTATGTATGTATTGTATGTATTTCCCTTTTCCCTATTGTCTATCTTTTTCCTCGCTAATGCATTGCATTGCAGGACATCACGGCAGAAACAAATTGACTATGATGGTCATTCCAAGCATTTTTCTACCCGAAGACTGGTCATTCACTTTTTACGAAGGGATTAATAGACATCCAGACTCCATTTTCAAGGAGAGGACTGTTGCCGAGTTAGGTTGCGGAAATGGATGGATTTCCATTGCCATTGCCGAGAAGTGGTTGCCATCCAAGGTTTCCTTCGATCACCCTTCTCATCTCCTAACATTTTCCCCCTTTTCCTGACCACGATCTCACAACACGTACACCTAATTTCTGCAGGTTTATGGTCTTGATATCAATCCTAGAGCGGTCAAGGTTTCCTGGATAAACTTATACTTGAATGCTTTAGATGAAAATGGCCAGCTCATCTATGACGAGGAGAAGAAAACCTTGCTGGACAGGGTAGAGTTCCATGAATCTGATCTTCTATCCTATTGCAGGGAAAAAGACATTCAACTTGAAAGAATTGTTGGTTGTATACCTCAGGTAATTCCACAGCCATTACTTATACGAGCATAGTTGTATGCCTTTGACAAGCGTATCAAGTCATCAAGTAGTATTTGACAAGTAAGAGTATTGTTCCCTCGGAGACTCGCCTAATACTTGACAAATTTCACAAACATTTTACTATCTAAGCTAACAAATAAAACAATAGAAACATAAACATAGCATTCAATAACAAGGATTAAAGAAACAAAGACACAAGTTTGATAGCTATTTAATTTAGCCAAATGACCTATTTAATCCCTTATCTTATTTTTTTGGTTCATTTTGATTCTAAAGTTCATATTTATCCTTTATATTTTTTAATTGGTTCAAATTGTTCCTTCCGTCCATTGTAAACTAACACCATTAATAATTTAAAAATATTGGTGGCTAAAAGCCGCCACAAAATGTGTTTCTCAGTTATACCCATCCCCCTCTTCTTCTCAATGTGGGCTAGGGTTCAATGTGGGTGGGATTGTCCAAGAGAAAGTCTAAGGTTAGGGTTCTAAGGATGTCCAAAGGGGTCACGTCCTCCACGGTGCAGGCGTTGGCATCCACATGGTGGCCCAGCAACATCACCACCATCTCCGGCAACACCATCTCAGTGGCGACATGTAGGGGTGTTTTCCAAACGGGGCCGGTGGGGAAGTTTACGTCCGTTACGAGCTACAACATTACCAAACGACATCTTCTTGGCGTAGGAGGAGGAACGCTAAGGTCGTCGATGGCATCTTATTGGGAATCTTCCCTAAGTTGTCAGCGAGCGACCACAAAGTCCTTTGCAGATTTATCACAGCGGAGTGTAGTTCTATGGTGTGGAGTGTAGCTTTGTTACGGCGGAGTGCGGATCTGTGGTGTGGAGCGTGGATCTGTCACGGCGTCACGATTCCGAGGTCCGTTTTCACGGCTTACACGCCCCTTTAATTGTGTCATGACTGCAACCTCACCAACTTTGACATATCTACGATTGTAATTATAGTGTGCAACTTTGAATTTGTCATGGTTTATGATTATTGTCGATTCTCTGAATAATTTTCTTTTCATTGATCTTTTTTTGTTTAGGAAGCGAGAGTAGAGGGAGAAGAAGAGGAGACAGAATGTTACATTTTGTGGCCGTTTTTAGCCGTCAATATGTTTATTTGATTAATAGTGTTAGTTTTAGCTGGATAGAAGGACTATTTTGAATCAAATGAAATAGGTAAAGGACTAAAATGGACTTTTTAAAAGAAAAAGAACCAAACTATACCAAAAAAATAAGATAAGGGACTAAATAGGTCATTTAGCCTTTAATTTTAAACAATTTATCTTAATAAAAATTGAATTTTTAAAAAACTTGTGAATAAATTCATTTTTATCTAAGCCATTTTTTCTGTACCATGAGATCCTTATAACATGTTCTTCTCAGAATGTGGGTTTAGGCCTAACTCAACCCTACAAAACCGACTTGTATGGTGAAGGATGCCCCTTACTTTATACTCTATTTCAGCACTATCTCTAGTCGATGTGGGACTTGAGTTTTCTTCCAAATAGTTCTAAATGGATGGAGCTGAAGATGTTTGAGGAAAAAACAATGTTGAGTTCTTTATTAGTTGTTATCAAAACTATTCTTCAAGGGATGTGTCCATTCATAGTTTTATAACTAACTCACCTCCTAATGTTAGAAACCTTGGGCTTGAAGTGTGGACAATGTACATGCTCACCTAACCTTGTAGTGGAATTTAACTTTTATTTAGGGTATCAAGAATCAAACTTTGGACCACAGGGTAATAAAGGCTATAATACCATGTCATGAATTAACCATCCCAAGAACTTTAAGTTGTTGGGTGAAAACACGCAAATGATTTCATATCTAGTAACCAAGTTCCTGCAAGATTCTGCAGTTACCTGTTGTTAAGATGACATTATTTACTAAGTAAGAAACCAATGCTTTTGAGGTTAAATTCTAAAACTTTTGATGTATGGTATTATATGTTTTGATTCTCTTTTTGGGTGACGTTGAATTGGAATATTTTTAATATAGATTATGGCAATTGGAATTCAGATGCTTATAGCTTTTTTTCCTGTTATTGTTTGTGTTCTTAATTGTTAGGCTGGGTCAGCTGCTTCTTTTTACCTTTACTTTTTAGTTTTTATGGAGCAAAGTATTACCTTGGAGTTTGATTTGAAACCTTCATAATTTGATGGCTCATGTGATTATTTTACTGTGTTTCTAGAAGCAGGTAAAGGTGGTTGATAGTTGTACCAAAGATAAGGTTGTTGATGCCACTGGTAGCTCTTACCAGCAACTTTATAAACCACATTAGTTACAAAATTTGGCTCATAACAATTGTGATGGTTGGATGTGTGTTCCTTGGTTCATAAAACATGAACCTTAATTATGGACCTGCTATGAATGATATAGACCTTGGCACCTAGGATAACTAGCTCTTTTAGCAGTCATGAGTTTTAATGAATTTGGTTTATCCTTGGGTGTTTTGGCATCATCATTTGATTAATACAAATTTTTCTATTGGTTGGCTCCCTGCAGATTCTTAATCCAAATCCAGATGCAATGTCTAAGATGATAACAGAAAACGCAAGCGAGGAATTCCTGCATTCATTGAGTAATTATTGTTCACTTCAGGTAAATAAGATCCTTTTTTTTATTGGTCACCTGCTATTTACTTGGAACTTCATTTATGTCCTGCATGCTTTCACGAGAAACGCCAAATCTGAACCTCACCAATCCCAAAGAAGGGTAAATGAAATGGAAAAAGAATTTTTTGTTGGCATTGTGTTTCTTAAAATGATCTACCCACCTAGCTATGATATTGTTTCCTCAGCAACTTTTATGTTAGCTGAATTATTACACTATTACTTCATACTAATTTATGTGAAGCCACAAGAATATCCTTATTCTTTAGACAACACTTTTACCTACAAAAGTTGTCCCTGATTCAACTAATGATAGGGATCTTTTGGCAATATAGAAATTTTTTCAATTGCCTTATTTTCTGCCTGTTTATGACATGAATGCAGCATTCTCACATTTATTTTGTCTTTTATCTAGGGTTTTGTGGAGGACCAATTTGGCTTAGGTTTAATTGCTAGGGCAGTTGAGGAGGGGATAGCAGTAATCAAACCAACTGGAATTATGATCTTTAACATGGGGGGCCGCCCAGGTCAAGGTGTTTGCAAACGATTGTTTGAGCGTCGAGGTTTTCGCATTACAAAGCTTTGGCAAACTAAAATCATTCAGGTTAGTAACCATATGTTCGACTAGATGTGATTTCTACAATGGTCGTATTATCTTACTGAGATGTATTGGTACAGGCTGGTGACACAGATATTGCAGCCTTAGTTGAGATTGAGAAGAACAGCCCACACCGTTTTGAGTTTTTTATGGGACTTTCTGGAGATCAGCCTATTTGTGCAAGGACCGCGTGGGCTTACGGAAAGTCTGGTGGCAGCATTACCCATGCTTTATCAGTATACAGTTGTCAACTTCGTCACCCTAACCAGGTGGGGTACTTCGGTAAAGCTTGTTAATTCACTACAAGAATATTTATTTCCATGGAGGAAATTTGATGCACAATGTCGTTTGTATACTGACAGGTTAAAGTTATATTTGATTTTCTAAAACATGGATTTCAAGAGATCAGCAGCTCCCTAGATTTGTCTTTTGAGGACGATTCTGTTGCTGATGAGAAGATTCCTTTCCTTGCTTATCTTGCAAGCAGACTAAAAAATAATTCTGATTTTCCGTATGAGCCACCAGCTGGAAGCAAACATTTCCGCAATCTCATAGCAGGATTTTTGAAGACTTATCACCATATTCCACTCACTTCCGATGTAAG
Organism: Glycine soja; assembly: GCF_004193775.1. Taxonomy (NCBI): domain Eukaryota; kingdom Viridiplantae; phylum Streptophyta; class Magnoliopsida; order Fabales; family Fabaceae; genus Glycine; species Glycine soja. The sequence continues at coordinate 36,100,561 of NC_041013.1, forward strand.
AATAGAGTGCTATATTAATTATATAGCCTTACTGCAGCTTGCATGTACATAGATACACATAGTATAAGATGATGTCTCATTAGATTTTAATTGTGTACTAAGCTCTACTGTTAATATCTCCTGTTGGGGTGCTGTCAGGTAAATACAGTTCTTTATTGCATCCAGGCAAAATTCAATACATTAATGAATGAGCATGATAGTTCATGTGATGTAGAAGCAATAGAAAAGTAAATCTTAAGTAGCAGGGTTACTTTTATAATATTAAAAAATTTAATTAATTTTTGTAACTTCTGGCTAAGGTTAGTATTTTGGGCCAGATCTGTTTTTTTAAGAATTCTAGTATTTTAGTCTAAGGACGTTTAATGGGCATGGATTTGTAGTAAGAGTCTAGGATTACGTTGTGGTGGTTGTTTACTTGTAACCTGCTTTCTAATAAGTTATTCCTACAAAGTTGAAGTTTAAAAATTATTGTTGGAAATTCTTAACGAGGTGTGATCCCGAAGTCATGTAACCTGAAAAATAAGCCTCAACTATTGTGTGACAGACCTTTTTTCTGAATCTTAAATCCATAATCATCAAGATGTTAGGAACCAAGAATTGAAATGAGAAAGAAAAGAAAGGATTTTATTGACTATTAAGAAAAAGAACAGAAAATAGGAGACAAAACACTCCTCCAAGGGCTTTCCCTTCACAAATGATTTCTCCTTTCACAAAGAGCTAATGCTCAATTTACAATGTCAACCAATCTGCCTCTCTGCTGTCCTTCTTCCCCTATTTATATCAAATAAATCCCTCTAACTAACTAACTAACTCTCCATTCTCTTTATATCCTAACAATACACCCCTTCTAAAAATCAACCTTGTCCTAAAAGGTTGGATTTTGAAAACTAGTATTGTACATTGAAATGACACATTTCCTCAAGTTTTCTCCAATTGCCAGAAGACATCATCACCCATTGTGGCTTAGCTGGGAATGACCCACTGCCCTTGCATGCGGGGTTAAGTTTGGTGGCTTCGGGGGAGGTTGGGATGAAAGCAAATTCTGATTAATCTGAACCTCCATGGGTGTTGCTGCAATGTTTTTCCACCTCTTCTTTATTAACATGTCATCAGCTACACATGCATCCAAGTTTAGCGGTATAAATCTTGCCACCCAGTTTGAACTTCAAGTTTCTGGTTGGAATTGTGGAAGCTGGATCCCATGGCTCATCTTCATCACCATGATCTTCATCTTCCTTTCCTGATAGCATTGTAGTGCTTTCCTGCCATAGGCCTGGGATCTGCCAATTAAATTCCAATGAGTTTGGTTGGCATATTATCCAATTTTCTTCTCTTTTATGAATCACATTTCTACAACCCATTTGGGCCTGACCCATTATGTAAAAAGTTGGACATACTTGGTAGAATTCCAAAACTTCCCCTTCCTCTTTCTCATCCTTCAGAACTAAATCATTTACACTAACAGGATGAGCCTCTTTGGTGTCCCTCCATGGGAAATCAACTATGAACCCGTTGGCCACTTTGTGCAAACTCAAGTCTAGCGGCTTCGATGGTGGTGGGGATGAGGGTGGACTTTGTATAACTTGAATCACGATGACTGTCTTTGTATCTCCCTTCTGCCTTGGCTCCATTGTTGAGCTGTCATCCATAGACACAACAAAATTTAATGCTAAAGACTCACCCAACAAGTTGACATTTCAAGATTCCAGCACCATTGATGTTCCAACCGCCTTCATGAACAATTTATGTTTCATCATAACAATTTTTTTATGGAAATCTGAATCTTGAAAACAATAAGGCTTGGTTGCATCACCAACTTCGACTTCCTTCTTGATCAAATATGTTATTGGTTTATCAAGAAAACTGTCTTCACAGCCCATATTCGTCACTCTATTTTTCTTGTGCTTCTCCCTCTTTATTGATGAATCAACTTCCTAGGGATTGAAGTTGCCCAATCCTCCTCTAGCATTGTCATTTCCCAACGGAAGTATGCTGTTGATATCTTAATAGACCGGTATGCTTGATTGTCGTCCTAGTGATACTCCTATGGATCCTAATGTGAAGCTTCTCTCAGGACAAGGGGGCCACTGGAAGACCCGGGAAGATATCGCCGTTTGGTGGGCAGACTTAATTATCTCGATATCACTAGACTAGACATCACTTTTGCAGTAGGTGTGCTTAGTCAGTTTCTGAAAGACCCCACTGATAGTCATTGGAATGATGCAATGCGCATACTTCGATATATCAAGAATGCATTAGGTCGTGGATTGCTATATGAAGACAAATGCAATGACAAATTTGTTTGTTACTCTGATGCTGATTGGGCAGGATCACCATTAGATAGGAGGTCTACTTCTAGATATTATGTCCTTATTGGAGGGAACTTGATCTCATGGAGGAGCAAGGAGCAGAAAACCGTTGTAAGATCCAATGCCGAAGTCGAGTATTGTGTCATGGCAGCTGCTGCATGCGAGATCACATGGCTTACGCAACTTCTCCAATAGATAAAATTTGGAGACATTTAGAATACCAAACTATTATGTGAAAATGAAGTTGCTCTCCACATTGCTTCAAACACAGTCTTTCATGAGCAGGTTAAACACATAGAGATTGATGGTCACTTTGTTCAATAGAAGGTACTCTCAGGAGAAATCACCATTGATTTTGTCGGCTCCAAAGATCAATTGGCAGACATGCTCACAAAATCCCTCAAGGGTTCTCGTGTTGATGATATTTTTTACAAGCTTGGTTCATATTACATATATGCTCCAGCTTGAGGGGGAGTGTGAAATATACGTATTTAATATGATCGATTGTATAGTTGAAATTAGGGATTCCCTTATTATTAGTCATTATTAGGTTTCCTTATTTATGTATCAATTATAACTATAAATAAAGGCATAGTGTGTGGTAGAGAACACACAACACAGTAAATTCCTTTCTTACACAGTTTAAGGCTACATGTTTTAGGGTCGAAATTTTTTTTATTATTGGATGTAAATTGGAAACATGCAATGGGATTTATGTCTGTACCTATTGTGATTATTAATGTTTTATGTTAGGAGTCTCACGTTGAGTAGAATAAAAGACTTGATGTGATACTTAAGCTGTGAGGCTCTACCTCCTAATGAACTAGTCTTTTGGGTTTGACTCTCCTCTAGTGCTTAACTCCTAACAATTTGTGTTCTTGAGAATTGAGCTACAAAAAGGGCTACCTATACGTTGGATTGAGTAAACTGAATACTGATAGGTGAGTGAAGCCATCAAAGGGCAAAAGGCTACCTTCGGGTCAATGTCAATAGAGTGAAAGCCGTTATGGATGTTGGTTCTTAAAGGAGGTGACAATGTTAAGAGTCCTAACTTAAATTAAGTAGAATAAAAGACTTGATGTGATAATTAAGCCATGGGGCTCTCTCACCTAATGAGCTACTCTTTTGGGTTGGGCTCTCCTCTCGTGCTTAAGTCCTAATATTTTATAGACAATAAAAAGTAAAAAAAATGTATATATAGTGCTCTCCTTAAGTTGTTCAGTTTTGTAGATAACATGTTATGTGTGAACCATTCTACTTGAGCTAGTAAATTAGGAACTACATGTCCTATAGTATATTTGTTTGGTCCATATAATGTATTACCATATTGACTTCATCTTTTGCAATCTTGTGCTAGAATGTTGTCATTTTTCCTTCAAGGACTGCAGCAATTGAGAATGCTCTTCGCTTGTTTTCACCTCGCCTTGCAGTTGTTGATGAACATCTGACTCGACACTTACCTAGGCAGTGGTTAACATCTTCAGCACTTGAGGTATGGAATAGGCATGCCTTGGTCTTTTTTGAACTTGATTAATATTTTGTTGCATCTGTATTATTATCCCAATGTGTTGAAGAAATGCAATTATGTGAACAGTTGTCCTTGCTGTAAATAATTTTCTAAAGCAATAATCATTTCTAGAAAAAAGTTCCTTTGTTGAGGAACATATTTTACAAAGAAATGCAACCACATGAATATTTGACTTTTATGTAAAAAATTTGCTGGTGAGAATAACATCTTAAAAGATGCTTTGGGGGATGGGGAAAAATATTTGCATAGGCAATGTAGTCCTTGTATCCACATACAGATCCAAATTGTACCATCATTCCGTTTAGTTTAGCCCTGATTGACAAAAGGACCACTTAGACACATGTATTGTAAAATGTAAATTATAATTCTGACTTCTGCCAGCAGAAGCTTTAAATATCTATTTTTCTTCCAAATTAGAATAAATTAACTTGCTGTCATTTGAAAGCAATTTTAGGTGATGACCTAATATAACTATAACTTCCGGGAAGTTCTTTTTATTAACTGAACGATTGAGTTGTTGCACATCAGTAGGATTCGTTGTTTTCAGATTTATTACTTGATGTTATTTCCCTGTCTTCCACACTCACGCCCTTCCTTTTCTTGGTGTGACTTTAAAACTGTGATGTGGTGTTGACAGACATGAAATCCAGTTGTCCTTGAATTTTGTAAAATGAATTTAAACTGTCTCTAATTGACCTGTACTTACTCTCAACCTTTAAGTTCTCTCTGAATAAGGCAATTCTGAACACCACACATCACATATGCCAATATATATCAATGGGTGAAAAAGAGATGACCTTGCTGAGGATCATCATCACCAGAAAGTTAGCTGCTAATTGCTTGTCATTATGAAGTTGTAAATGCCAAATGTATTGTTGTGTCAAATATTTTAAGCACTCATCTATTGGTTGCTATTATGAGTGCTTCTCATGGAATTAGATGTTTTATCAAATGACATGAATTAATTTAACCCATAGTAGTATGTGGTTCTAACTTCTAAAACCACGAGGATTCCTTACATTTAAAAACTGATAAATGTTTTTTTTTCCCTGTACTGTGTTGATAACGATTTGGTTTGATTATTGCATTTTTCATAACAAATTTTAATCTTTCTAGTAGAGCGTAGGAACTATAGACTCTTTAGATGATGCGATGATGGTAATTGAAGCCCCTCGGCAATCAGACTTAATGGTAGAACTGATAAAGAAATTGAAGCCTAAAGTGGTGGTGACTGGGATTGCTCATTTTGAGGCTGTTACTAGCTCAGCTTTTGTGCACCTTTTAGATGCAACACGAGACATTGGATCTCGTCTTTTCTTGGACATATCAGATCACTTTGAGCTATCCAGCCTTCCTGGATCGAATGGGGTCTTGAAGTATCTTTCAGGAACTCGTCTGCCCTCTCATGCAGCAATTATATGTGGACTGGTAAAGAATAAGGTAATACACCCTAATCCCTGTTAACTTCTTGGCTTACTTAGTCCTTATGGTAGACTTGTGTTTTGGCTTGATATTGACAATTTCTTATTGATAGCACTGACATGAATGTTTTACAGGTTTATCCGGATTTAGAAGTAGCTTTTGTCATTTCAGAAGAAGAATCCCTCTTTAACGCCTTGTCCAAAACTGTTGAATTACTAGAAGACAATACTGCATTAATTAGTCAGTACTATTATGGCTGTATTTTCCATGAGCTTCTTGCTTTTCAGCTTGCCGGCCGGCATGCTCCTGCCAAGGTCCGTCTCCTTTTTATTTGCCTCTAAGCTTAAAAATTGAAGTTGCTTTAATCAAGTAAAATTGTTCCTGATGCAGCGGTAAAGTTGTGCCTTGGTGACTTGTTGGTCATGGGTTCGAATCCGGAAACAGCCTCTTTGCATATGCAAGGGTAAGGCTGCGTACAACATCCCTCCCCCATACCTTCGCATAGCGAAGAGCCTCTGGGCAATGGGGTACGAAGTTTTTGAGGGCGAGCCCTGGTGCAGCGGTAAAGTTGTGCCTTGGTGACTTGTTGGTCATGGGTTCGAATCCGGAAACAGCCTCTTTGCATATGCAAGGGTAAGGCTGCGTACAACATCCCTCCCCCATACCTTCGCATAGCGAAGAGCCTCCCGGCAATGGGGTACGAAGTTTAAGTTTATTGGTTCCTTCATTGTGGCGCTCTGAATATATTTGGACCATAAGGATTTTGTAGAAAAAATATGTACAAAAGCTTGAATTAGGAACCTAATTATACCAGAGAATTTCCCTATTTGCTGTTCCATTACCTCTTCCCAAATTCATACTAGAAATTGTTTTGGAGTCTTTCATGGACTAGCTGGATTTTTCACCAACTGCTATGGACATTAGGGTCTGAATTTAGCTAATAGAGGACCAAACAGACTGTTAACTGCTAATGTCTGCTTAAATGGGAGAAAAGGACAGCCGAGGTTCAAAGACATTAGAAATTTCTGGGATAGTTAAGAAAAAATTATCTGCAACATACATGGTCTATGTTGATGCATTGCTAATGACTCTTCCAAGATTGATATTGATCTGCCAAGTTATTTGCCTTGATTATTGGGTCGGAGCAATGTGTAAGATTGACATCTGAAAGCAGAATATGCCTCCTTAAACTTTCTAGTTCTTCGTGTTTTGATAGCTATTATTTGCAAATTCCTTGTTGTTGCTTATAAGGGGAGTATGCAGTGAACGTCAATGCTAAGATATCTCTTCTATATATTTATGACATGCAGTTTTCTGTTGTTCATTAATTAGTTTATTCCCATATTAAGTTTTCTCATACTTCACTGTTAACTCCTGTCCTTCAGAGAAACTGTGAGAATGTCAAATCTGTTGGTATGATAGGATTTGCTAGATCAGCCTCATCTGTCCTTAATACTGCTGAGTTATCTATTGATGGGGTAGAGAATGAGTCCCTAATCCACATGGACGTTGATCAAATCTTCTTGCCTGTTCCATCTCCTGTTAAGGCAGCTATTTTTGAAAGTTTTGCCAGACAAAATATGTCTGAATCTGAAACTGATGTCACAGCAAGCATCAAAGGATTTGTCAAGAGTAACTATGGTTTTCCAACAGATAGCAGCACCGAATTTATATATGCTGACAATTCAAAAGCTCTTTTCAACAAGCTGGTCCTCTGCTGCATCAAAGAAGGTGGCACCCTCTGTTTTCCAGCCGGATCAAATGGGAACTATGTTTCGTCTGCCAGATTTTTGAAAGCTGACATAGTGACAGTACCTACCAATGTCAATGTAGGTTTTAAGTTCACGGAAAAGACACTCACTGGAGTTCTTGGGACTGTGAAAAACCCATGGGTGTATATTTCTGGTCCTACAGTCAATCCAACTGGCTTAATTTATAGCAACAATGAGATGGTAGAAATTTTAAGCACTTGTGCTAGATTTGGTGCAAGAGTTATAATTGATACTGCATCCTCTGGTTTAGAATTTGACTGTGAAGGCTGGGGTGGCTGGGATATAGAGGGGTGTTTGTCTAAGTTGAATTCTTCAATCAAGCCATCGTTCTGTGTGACTCTTCTTGGTGGACTGTCTCTTAAGATGCTCAATGGTGTTCTCAGATTTGGCTTTCTTATTCTAAACCAGCCTGTTTTGGTTGACACATTTTATAGTTATCCAGGATTAAGCAAACCTCATACTACTGTTAGATATGCTACAAAGAAATTGCTGGAACTTAAAGAGCAGAAACCATCAAACCTATCAGATGCTATTGTTGAACAAACACAGATATTGAAAACTAGGTCCAGGTGCTTGAAAGAGGTAATTTCTGACAGCTAAAAAAAGTTGTTTGAATTTTATTTTAGTTGATTTATTTATTTATTTATGGTTTAAATTTTTTTTTCTAATCCTTTTCTTAAAAGAATGCTAAATATTTTTTTGGCGGTTATTACCCTAGGTTCTTGAGAAAAGTGGGTGGGACGTGCTTGAATCGTGTGCGGGTGTGTCTGTTGTGGCCAAGCCCTCTGCCTATCTCAACAAGACTATTAAGCTGAAAATTTCACCCGAAGGTGAAGGAAGCCACGGAAATGCCACTAAGGAAATAAAGCTCGATGACTCTAATATTAGGACTGTCATTCTCAAAGCCACTGGATTATGTATCAATAGTGGTTCGTGGACTGGAATTCCTGGATACTGTCGGTTCAGTATTGCACTCGAAGAAAATGATTTCAAAAAAGCATTGGATTGCATTATAAAATTTAAAGAAGTCGCACTGGGTTAAAACTTCGTGTTTTGATCCCATTCGGTGTATGTCATTCTTTTGGTCTTCTCTTTTTCACTGTTTTGGGGGTAAGTTTTTTATTCCTCCTATATGCACGGTTCAACAGAAATAATTCGAGTGCGCAATAATGTTTTGTGATGCAAACTTTCTCAGTTCAAATTATAATTAAATTGTTTTCTTTACCTATTTGTTAATCCCTATCCTATGCATGTGGCAACTATGTAGCAAGTCATCACTGCCCGCAGATTGGTGTTCGGCTGTTTGCCGTTCGTTTGGTTCAAATTCACCTGGGTTCTGATTCTGAGCATGGATGGAAATAAGTTGACCAGACTTTGCGTAAATAAGTTTGATTTGTTATAAAAAAAATTAAGGTCTAATCTAATTTATTAATTTATCACAGGCTTTTTTAGACTTAGTCTGACATTTTTAAAAGTTTGATCTAATTTATTAGTCAATTTAAAAACATTTTATATTTCAACATGTAAATAGGCTAACAAGTCAAATTTTAAATAGACCAACAGACTAAATATTAAACAAGCCGACAAGTTAAAAGGGTCAACGGACCTAATTTTAAATATGTGAAACAGAGGTCACAGAATATTGGAAAACAGAGTAAACTTATATTCAAATCTTAAATTTCTATATTTTACTTGGCGTGAGACTTTGCCATTCTCATTGTCACACAGACAAAATAGCACAAAGTCATACACAAGCTTGTTTAGATCAGTCTGATTGGCGTGAGACTTTGCAATTATTTCGTACACCAGTCAAATTATTGGTACACCCAACACAAGATACATGTTGGCTCGGGATTAGGACTTTAAGTCATTTTTCTTTTCTTTATTTTCCTTTATTTTTATTTTCTTTATCTTTATTTTATTTTCTATTTTATTGTCATTTTATTTTTCTTGGAACTATGTTAATTTAAAATTTAGTCATTTAATTTTAATTCTGATAGAGAAATAGGCACTTATTGTTTGGTTACAACACATTTTGAGTGAAACGATTGCATGAGTAAGACTATCTACGTACTAATGGATACTTTTTGTGAATTGTTGATTCTTGTACAAGCAAGCGTCAGTGTAAGTGATAGAGTGTAACGAATAGTACAAGAGTGTAAAGGTTAGTATGTTTGACAGAAAAACATGAAATGAAAACCTGAATACTTCATGAAAATTGGTGAGTTGTGTGAACTTTAAACTATGAGAGAACCACTAGATTTAATTTCCTGATTTTGCATGATTCTTGGATTGTTTGAGTGCATGTATGATGTAGACATTATCAAGGCCTTGTTTGATATTTTATTTCAGCTACTTAGCCAAAAAGTCATCCTATGAATGAATGTACCCCTTGCACCCTTTTGAGCCTAATGCAAATTATTTGTCATCGGAACCCAATCCTAAAAAGTTGATATGGAATAACTACCCTTTCTTAGGTTGTAGGAAAGTACTCATGAATCCAGACAAATTTGTCCCAAATTCGGGGGAGTGTTTTTGGGTGAATTTCTATTGCAAGAAAATGAATACATAGCACAAGTTAAATTGAGTCACAATATATGGTATTACTCCAACCCAACATGAATGTCTATTACTTTTGCATTAAAAAAATAAAAATAAAAATTTCTTGTTATTTTGAAGAATAAAAGCTGGGATAAACCATCATCAAAGAAAGTGGTTGTGCTAAAAATAGTAACAAAACAATAAGGTTGGTGTTGTGAAAAATTCTAAGTTATGGTTTGTCAAACATTTGGGGGAATGAATGTTCTCTTAGATCCTAACTTTGAATCCTAGAAAAATCATGATTTCTTTGTTAGCTCAGTCACGTTACAAGCCTAATAAAGTGCTTAGTGATTCACATTGTGCATGTATGATTGCATTGACTAAGGTGATATGCAAAGTTGGGAATTTTACTGTTCGGTTGTTATAATTGAAACACTCTTAACCGAGACATTGTGGGATTGAGAGAAACATTAACCTTGTGAGGACTGAAGTTTGATGATTCTTCCTTGTGATCTGTCATTCTTGCTAACTATTTCATTTGAAGTGCATCTTGTAGAAGCAAGCTTCATGATGAATCAAGATTGATTCAAAGAGTTTTGATGATAACAAGGATAAGCAAGCTTCATGATGAATCAAGATTGATTTAATGATAACAAAGATGATGACAAAAAGCTCAAAAGTCAAGAACACTTCATGATAACAAAGATGATGATCTCAAGAATCAAAGAATGAGTTCAAGATTGAATAAAGAACACTTCAAGGTTCAAAAGGAAATTTGATTTCAAGAATCAAGTTTCAAGATTCAAGTTCCAAGAATCAAAATCAAGATTCAAGAATCAAGAGAAGGTTCAATCAAGATAAGTATTAAAAAGTTTTTTCAAAAATTGAGTAGCACATGAATTTTTCTCAAAACCTTTTACCAAAGAGTTTTTACTCTCTGGTAATCGATTACCAGATTATTGTAATCGACTACCAGTAACAAAATGGTTTTCAAAAAGCTTTCAACTGAATTTACAACGTTCCAATTAATTTCAAAATGTTGTAATCGATCACAATGATTTGGTAATCGATTACCAGTGTGTTTGAACGTTGGAATTCAAATTTAATTGTGAAGAGTCACATCCTTTCACAAAAAAGCTTTGTGTAATCGATTACACTAATTTGGTAATCGATTACCAGTGATAGTTTCTGAACAAAATCAAAAGATGTAACTCTTCCAATAGTTTTTCAAGACTTTCTAAAAGTTATAACTTTTCCTAATGGTTTTTAAGTTTTTCTAAATGTTATAACTCTTCTAATGGTTCTCTTGACCAGACATGAAGAGCCTAAAAAAGTAAGGTTTTGATTTTCTTTTCAATACATCTTTGCATCTTTCCAATTCATTCTTTTGACAACAAAATTTTGCCAATTGATTTATGAATCTCTTTAAAATTCTTCTTCTTCCTTTTGCCAAAAGCTTTCCAAAGTTTTCTGGTTTTCCAAACCTTGAAAACTTGTGCTATTCATCTTTTTCATTTCCTTCTTCCTTTGCCAAAAAGAATTCACCAAGGACTAACCGCCTGAATTCTTTTGTGTCTCCCTTCTCCCTTGTCAAAGAATTCAAAACGACACAGTCTGAGAATTCTTTTGATTCTTTCCTTTTCCATATACAAAAGATTTCAAAGGACTAACCGCCTGAGAATTTTTTTGTATCCCCATTCACAAAGTTTCAAAGGTTTAACCGCCTGAGAACTTTGTTTTAACACATTGGAGAGTACATACTTTGTGGTACAAGTAGAGGGCACATCTACTTGGGTTGTTGACTGAGAACAAGAGAGGGTACATCTCTTGTGGATCAGTTCTAGTGGAGGGTACATCCACTAGGTTGTTCAAAGAGAACAAGGGAGGGTACATTCCTTGTGGATCTTTGCTTGTAAAGGAATTTTACAAGGTTGAAAAGAAATCTCAAGGACCGCAGGTCGCTTGGGGACTGGATGTAGGCATGGGTTGTTGCCGAACCAGTATAAAAACTCTTGTGTGTTTGTCTCCTTCTTCCCTACTCTTTTAATTTCCGCTGTGCACTTTAATTCTCGCTTTTACTTTTGGTTAAGTTTCTTTTTATTCTTCATTTACTTAACAACATAGTAAAAGTCTTAGAAGAGTAATTTTTTAATTAGTAAAGGTTTATGAATAATTAATTCAACCCCCCCTTCTTAATTATTCTGAGGCCACTTGATCCAACACATCTTGTTATGCTCCTTTCATGAACTTATGACAACTATGAACTTGAGAATTGACCAATAAGCTTTTTGGAATGTATGCAGTTATCCTATGAATTGTGATTGGTAAACTCTAAACTATGTCTTAGTGTAATTAGTTACTTTTTCTTGAGAACAAGCAAAGCTTTAAATTTGGGGGAGTTTGATAATTGCTAGGTATAGGTATATTTTGGGATTAAATTATATAAGAATTAGTAATTTTTCACTCTTATTTCTTCCTTTTTGTGCAAATAATTGGAATTTTAACATCATTTAAGTTTTTGTGCAAAAAATATTAAAAGTTGATTAGTGTATGATGCTTAGTGAATAATTGGAGCAGAAAATTAAAGTAAAACCCAAAAGAGCAAATTGGTGATATGAAGATACACGCTTAGTGCGTCCCAGTCGTTCAGCACGATGCACAAGCTCAGTGGGCATAGCACGCTTAGCGCCAGGATAATTCTGGAAAGTGAAGGCGCGTTTAGCATAAAGCACACGCTGAACGCAAATACCGCTATACTCGCTAAGCGCAGCAAGCGCACTTAGCGTGAAAGTTGCGTGAAAACCAAGCTAATTTGCACCTATAAAAGAAGGAGAGAGAAGAAGGAAAAAAAACATACAGAAATTCCAAGATAATACAATTATTTATAGAAGACAAAGGCTAGAAGAAGGAGAAGCAATCATTAGGAGTTATTCCTTCCCTCATTCCCTTTCTTATCTATTCTCTTTTTTATTCATAATCCTCTTGCAATTGTAAGACTTTCCATGACAATGAGAGGCTAAATCCCCTTTTGTTGGGAATTTGGCAGTTAACTATTTTTGATGTAAATTCTCTTCCTATCTATTTAATATTATTACCTTTTGCATTATCCTTTCTTGTGCTTAATGTTATTATTTATGGCTTAATCACCCATTTGCACGGTAGCATAGTGTATCTAAATAAAGTCATCACTAGGAATAGGTTGATTTTGTTTAGCCTGTTATATATCTCTATTCTTAATATAATTTACTATTTTATATCTGCAAAGGGATTTGGGAGAGAAAATAGATAAATTAGACTCTTTCACTCGATAGATCTTGGTAAGAGTATATAAGTAGATGTAGGTGTAAATTGGAATGATTATAAATAGAGAAAATTCATTAATAGTACATCAAAGAGTAGCTCTGACAGACGAAGTTTTCAACATTCTCATCTTCTAAATTTAACTTCTATAATATTGGTTTTTCTTATCTTTTCTGTTTTTAATTAATTAATTTAAATTCATGCTTAATTTCTTTTCTTGTTTATTTTAATTTAATTTTCTACCAATTTATTTTACTGTTTTCTCACAACATTTTCAAATCAATTTCTTTAAATTAATTTATTAATTAAATATTCATCTACTTAAGTACAAACAAAATTTATGTGAACTCGACACTTATATGAATTATGTGTTACGGATTCATTTACAAATTACGTAAACTTACAGACTGTGAATCCATAAGTTTATGGATTGTGAATCCGTAAGTTTATGGATTATGTAAACTTACGGATTACGAATCCATAAGTTTACTCTTACCGATTAGGAATTCATAAGCTTACTCTTATGGATTACAAATTTGTATCAATTTTACAAAAGAATAATATTGAAATTGTCTATTTTGTGTTGGGTGTGTCAGCAATTTGATTGGTGTTCAAAGCAATTGTCACCAATCAAATTAGTATAAATCTGGCTCAAATCAATCCACAACAGGGTTGAACCTATACTATTTTTTTAAAAAAATGTTTTTTATTTTAATTTTTAATATAAAATATTTAAAGACAAATAAAATACATATTTAATAATAATTAGTGAGTATAAATTATTTTATCAATTAATTTTTCTTCTAAAATGTGTATATAATTTACTCATTTATATTATTTACAATTTTTTTATTTTGATTTCTTGTAATTTTACGTTATATGATTTATTATTTTAAATCTAAATATAAATTTGTTATTTTTAATAAATAATGTTGTATTTTAATAAAATTTAAATTTAAGTATTATGCTATTTTTTATTTAGATTTTTGTGTGTACTTTAAATGTTAAGAATATAAGAAATAACATTTTATTTTAATTTTTAATGTTATAAGATTATGATATTATATTTATTTAATACTATTTGATGTATTATTTAATTATTAATATTATTTTATTAAAACTAGTTCAATCACAACTCGATTACGATTGAATAAATGAAACTTAAACTAGTGCATTGATCAATTCAATAACTGATCTTATTTTTAAAATATTGTTCAAACAACATATTGTGAATCAATATTAACAACATTAAATCCTTTTGCAATAAATATGCCGATTGTTGTATCTTTCTAAGGAAATTGTTGGCTTTTATATTACTAAACATGCACTCAATATATAAACACTATTTTGTCATATGTAATAATAAACATAAAATAAATAAATAGTCACATGAAGGAGTACCGGTAGAATTGAGAAACAAAGCACATGTAACAAAATTACTAATGTTGTTGACTTACGAGTTTTTTTTATTTATTAAGATTTACATACGAGTTTTTTATTTAATAAGTTACGATGATAAAATTTATTTTAATAATAATTTTATTTTTATCTCAAATATTTATTTTTGATATGAGATTATTAACCTATTAAAGAATAAAAATATAATATGTATATTAATCTTTTATAAGTAAATGAATAAAGAAACCGACCTATGAAATTTAATATGCTTTTTTATAAGCTCAGATCTATATTTAACTAAATAATTTTTTTTTAAAAGTCCAAGCCTAACCTTTTCACTAAAGATATCAGGCTAGACTTTAAATAGGACATGCTATAGATTCTTGTCGATGACCTAACCTACTATTCTCATCCTTAATTCTAAGGTCGAAATGAGTGATTTAATCGGAAAACTAGTGAACAAATCTATTGTTCAATCATAAAGAAAAAATATTTAAAAAATGGTTTAAAACTAGTCAAACTACCGGGTCAATTAAAAATGTTTAATACAACGTTTTGATTTTTAAAAGAAACTATAAAAAAAACTAATAGAAAATATTTTCAATTTCTTTTTATGACATAAAGGTTTAAAAATACTTTTGGTTCCTATAGTTTTATGTTGTGTAATTCTGGTTCCTAAACAAAATTCATTATACATTTGGTCCCTCATTTTCAAAATTTAGCAAATATGGTTTACCCATAATAATTAGCATGTCATCAATTTTTAAGGGAATAATAAAGTGACACTAATAGTGTGTTGTAAAAAGACAAACACTACAATATCAATGCACTCTTAATGTTTAATGTCACATGTACATGTACATGTGTTAGACTGTTACATCATCAGTAATGTGTTCCTTACATAATTTCCTTTAAAAACCTATATGTGAATCAAAATTACAAATTTTTGGAAATATGAGAATCATATGTGCTATAATTTTTTTTATAGACTAAAATTGCCCAATCATAAAACTATAGGGATTTAAGCTTATTGTTAATAGACATTGTTGTGTGTTGATGAACTTAGATTCAATATCATGATATATTTTATTTGAATTTTTTGTCTATTATTTAAATGTTTTTTTTCATCCATAAGAATATAACTCAGGTACCAAAAGGTTTTGAAACAATTCGCATATATTATTCAATCAATAGAGTTAAAATCTTTTAATATTTTAATATTATTTTATTTTTCTTTCTACTACTATAAAAGTATAACATTATATTTCTTTGATATTATTTTATGTATAAATAAAACAGAGGTGATATATATATATATATATATATATATATATATATATATATATATATATATATATATATATATATATATATAAAAGAGATCAACGGAAAGGATACAAACGGACAGATAGGAAGTAAGAGTAATGCAATATGGGCAAATGCAGAAATTTAAAACCTGTAGAACAGTTATCAAGGGCATACCAGAATCCGGCTTACAAACCCAGGTTTTTGAAAACAAAGAAACCGAAGCGGCGGCAGAGCCGCACAGGATCGGTGAAGGGAGAAGGGAGATGTGAAAAATAGAACTTTGAATTTATTGAAATCAAAAGAAAAGCTTACAAAGAGGTTTTCCCTAGGCAGAACTTCTCTCTCTAAAACCTGGTTTTGAGACTATCTGAAAGGGTGCCTCACAAAGGGAACGATGACTCCTTTAAATAGACCCAATGTTTTACTGTTTCAACAGTATCGGTAATGTTTACCAGAACTGTTACAAAAACTTTTTCAAATTACATTATTATCGGGAACCGAATAATTAGTTACAATAATTCATGATTACTACAACTAACTAATCATCGTCTAACGATATACCAAAACAGTCATCCTCATTCTAGTAGAATGGATCATCTTCTTGGTCATCATTATTCTCGGATGATTCGGCTTCCTTCTTGGGGGGTTCTTCTTCTTCTTCTTCCTGTTGAAGTAGTTGGAGAACTTCCTTAAGATTCTGAGCAAGACTCTTTTTAGATTTTGAGCTTGCTAAGAATGCTGCAAGTTGAGACTTTTGATTCAGAAACAAAGATGTCTCTGGATCAGCAGGCTTGAGAAACTCAGGGTTGCTCTGAAACCATTTCTTGACTTGTTCTGGAGTAGCCTTTGAGGTATCAAATTGTGACCACCACTTTACAAAGGCATGTCTCTGCAATGATGGATATTGTTTGCTGTTTTCGGTTTGTCCATATCTGTATTGCCATGAAAAAATCCATGACAAGGCAAAACTGGAAAAGTACTTTAAATCTGCCGGAATTCTTGTTTCCTTGATATTGAAGAGCTTGGTGAATTGTTGGAATCCCTGCTGGACTTCTTCTGGAAATATCTGCGAAATTGGTCCGAAGTAGTTCCACCATTGGAGGAACCAATTTGGAAAATTATACACAGTGTTATTCTTGAAGTAAATTAGCCATGAATGCTTAAATTTACTATTTTGATGCCAGAACACATTGGTCCAGGCGTCAATGTAGTCCCAATAATTATATCCTGCAGAATCAAAAGGTGCAGGAAATTTTTTGGGTTGGTTTAAGTTTGAGCCATAATGTCGTGGCTACATAACCTTTAGGATTTGGATTGTGGAATGGGTATTTAGATTTGGATCTTTGGGGTCTTTGAAGTGTTTAATAGATACTGAGTTTGTATCTATTAGAATGAATTCGTAGAATTTTCTGGTTTTATTTGTGGCCGTTGGCCTATAATGGAATCCTGGGGGGAATACTTTGGCGGTTGCCTTGAAAGGATTCTTGTCCCAGTATTCTGGTTCCATTTGTAAAACATTGAAGAATTTGTTTTTTGAAATATAGCTATTGCTGGGTTGTGGTGTTGATTCTTGTTGAGTCAACGATTGGCTTGGTTTTTGGTTACAGACATTTTTGGTCTGTTTGGCCTTTTGGATTTGTTTTTGTAGGTCTGTTTCAGAATCATCGTCTGATTCTGAGGCCATTTCTGCCCAGGTCTTTTTGGCCAGTTTTGGTACTCTGGTGAGGCCTATGTCTTCTAAGGCCAGGAGAGTTTGTATTGACCAGGCATAGTCAGCCACAGTCTGTTTTGTTGTTGTTGGTTTTGGGGATTCCTGAGTTGATGACTCAGGTTTTATCTGGGTCAATGACCCTTCAAGCTTTCCTTTCTGGGTTGATGACCCAGTCTGAGTAGGTGACCCAGAAGATGATGTAGTTGCCTTCTTGGTTATTGGCTCTGGTAGAGCCAATATAACATCTTTTCCTTTAGTATCGGATCTTCCTCCTCTGCCGGAGGAGCTAGACACCTTAAGAGGCATCGGGAATTTTCTGTAAAAATTCACGAGTGCGGTAGTCAGGTAGAGAGTTTGAAGAGCCCTTGATATATTCTATGTTAAAATCAAAGACGCTTAAAATTGCCTTCCATCTTGCAAAAATTTGTTTTGAGGCAAGGTTTTTTACATCCTTTTGTAAAATGTCTTTGGCTGATTTGCAGTCAACCCTTACTAAAAAATTTTGATTTAATAAATCAGATTGAAATTTGGAAATACACAAAACAATTGCTAAAACTTCCTTTTTAACAATTGAGTATTTTAATTGTGTAGGATTCCAATGTTTTGAAGTATATGCAATGACAAGTTCTTGACCGTGTATTTGCTGTTTAAGGATACCACCGTAACCGATGTCTGATGCATCAGTTTCGACAATTTTGAATGCTTGTGGAATGGGAAGATATAGACATTTTATGGATTGGACTTTGACTTTGATTTCTTTGACTGTTTTTGTATGGAGGTCATACCAAGGAGGCGGATTCTTTTTCAGCCTATCATGTAATGGTTTGCAAATATTGTTTAGATAGGGGACAAATTCTCCTACATAATTTAGGCACCCCAGAAATCGTTGTAATTGGGTCTTGTCTAAGATTTGGTTAGGGAATTTGCTGGCAAACTCTATTGATCTTTTCTATTGGAATGATTGTGCCTTGGTATATATTGTGCCCAAGGAATCGTATCCGTGTCTGGAAAAGATTTATCTTTGATTTGGAGACTGCCAAACCATTTTGTTTAATGATATGGATGAAAGTCTGGAGGTGTTTAAAATGTTGATCAATATCTTGGGAGAAGATTAAAACATCATCAATGTAAACAATGACGAATTTTGAATAAGGATTGAAAATATCATTCATGATTTTTTGAAATTCTGAAGGGACATTCTTCAGTCCGAATGGCATTACATTCCACTCATATTGCCCAAAAGGTACAGTAAACGCTGTTTTGTACCTATCTGATTCTTGGATTTGGATTTGCCAGAATCCGGATTTCATGTCAAATTTTGAAAATACCTTTGCAGAATTTAATCTGTTAAGTAGGTCTTTTTTATTTGGAATAGGATACCTGATCCATTGTAATGCTTAATTTAACGGTTTGTAATTTATGACTAAGCGGGGTGTTCCTCGCTCAATCTTCGATTGCTTGTTGACGTAAAAAGCCGCACAAGACCATGGACTTTTACTTTTCCGAATTAAACCTTTATCAAGTAAATCTTTAATTTCCTTTTGGCAATATTGAAGGAGTTCTTCATTCATTTGGATTGGTCTAGCTTTTGTGGGAATTTGTTTTTCCCTAAAATCTTTCTCATAAGAAAGATCAACAATATGTTTCTTTCTGTCCCAAAATGCATGTGGCAATTCAGAACAAACAATTGATTCTATATGACTTAATAAAGATTGGATTTTCTCCTTTATTTGGGGTTTTCCTAGTTGTACTTGGATATTATTAAACGGTTAATCTTATTTTCTATAAGATTTATATTTCTGGAGATTGGTTTAGTAGAAAAATTAAATATAATTTTCCTTCCTAAATAACTTGTAGTTATTCCTTCATTAGATATTTGGATGGGAAATAAAGCTCTTATGAAGGGAGTTCCTAGGATTACTTCGTTTTTAAGGTTTTTTACCAGAAGAAAGTTTGTGTTAATCCTAAGACCTTGGTTTTCAATAATTGCATTTGATAACTTAAAATTAATTTTTAATTTTGAGTCATTTGCTGTACTAAGTTTCTCCGAGGTTTTCTCAAAGAATTTTGTAGGAATTAATCCTTCTAAAATGCAGTTTGAGTCAGCCCCTGTGTCGAATAGGGCCATTGTTTCTAGAACAAAATCATTAATAATTATTTTTATGTTTATGTAAAATTTTTGGATTTTAATCTTGTTGATTAATCCCATAAACATATCGTCTTCTAGATTTTCTAGTTGATTTTCCTCATTGTTTGTGTTTTCAGAATCACTTTCTTCCTCAAGCTGAGAAAGAATGATCTGATGAATTTCTTGTTGTTGACGAAGTTCTTTTACTTCTCTTTTTAGATTGTTTATCTCTGTTTGGAGATCTTGGATAGTCGTTGGTTTGGCTGAAGAATTTTCTAATCTCTTGAGTAT
Source organism: Glycine soja (assembly GCF_004193775.1). Lineage (NCBI taxonomy): Eukaryota > Viridiplantae > Streptophyta > Magnoliopsida > Fabales > Fabaceae > Glycine > Glycine soja. Next base: position 36,120,269 of record NC_041013.1, read on the forward strand.
GTTACTTACATCAAACTTGTTGTTTGTAATAAAATCTTTTTGTCTAGGTTTGACTTCTAAGGTTTTCTTGAGTTTTTCCAGAAAAACCTTCTTTTCCTGGGGGTCAGGGATGGAATTAATTGCTTCAAACCAGAGATCTTGTTCTCTTGTTAGAGTATTGATTTGCTTATCATCATCATCCGTTGATGATAATTGGTCATCTTGTTAGATTAAGTTTAGATTTTCGTCGGAAAGTACGGAGGATGAAGTTTCAGTTTCTGTTTCTTCCTCCGAAGTTTCTATGAGTAAATTGTTTATTTGTTCTTCGATTGTGGGTTCTAGGTTAAGGTTTCGTAATTTTTTCTTTAATCTACAATACTTACTAATGTGGCCTTGTTTTCCACAATTGTAGTATGTTATTTTTTATTTTATTTTTTGCTTAGGATTTTCTATTTCCTTACTAGTCGAGGGTTTTTGAGAGTATCTTCTTTTTGAAAATCTTCTTCTATTGGCTGGTTTATGATCCTGGATTTCTTTCCTAGAGGTTTGTTTCTTCTTTTGTTTTGGGCAGGCTGGTAAGCCAAATTGTTCACAGAAGGAACCTAAATCCTTCTTTGTTTGAGCTTTTTCTTTGGCTAATTGCCTCTGAATTTTGTCATCCTGGCAGATTTTTAAGGCTACCTTTTGGACATAGGAAATTAATTGACCATAGCTTAAGTTTTCATATGGAATGTCTCCATTGGCAGATTGACTACGAATTTTATACCTAACCTTGTCTCCTAATGATCTAGGAAGACCAACTAGAAATTTTTCTTTCCAGAATGGTTGTTGACTATCTTCTCTGGTGTAAACCCTAGTTAGGAAAGTATCTCTGTACCACCTAAAATCTGCTAAGGTTCTACACTTAAGGTTTGATAATAATTCTGCAAACCTATCTTTCCATAAGGATGGGTCTCCAATAAAATGTTGGGCTATTGTAAAAATTAAGGTATTGACAGCGTCAGGAATCTCTTTATCATCGTCATTAGTAATGACTTTTCCGTTGAGATCCGTTCTGACTGCGCTGTAAATTTTTGACTTCTCCTCATTAGTGAGATATTTATTCCACTATCCTTTCAGTTGTCCAGAAAATCTTGCCACTAAGATGTCTATAATGGTCTCTTCTGAACATTCGTGGAAGGTTTGGTAAGCCGTAGCTACCATGGTCATATGCTGGAGTGTATTCATGATATTATACTCTGTTTGTGCATCTATGTTCCATTCATAGATGTTGTTTTCACTAAAACTCTTGAAATTGTTTTCTCCTCTTTCTTCTAATAGAAGGTCAGGGGCAGTTGGACGTTGATAATATAATTTGGAAGGTGTTTTCCAATGTTTGGAATTAATTGGATTTATATTCTTTTCTGACACTGATCCTATCTCAGTTGTGTTATCTGAGTTTTGGTCATTATCTTCATTAATAACATTAATTAATTTGGAGGTACTTCTTGTTACCATTTTGGAAGTATTTTCCGAGGTTTGGGGAGTTTCTGGAATGACCTTAAGTAAACTACCAATCTTGTTTAGTAATTCACTATGATTGTCACCTACTCCTTCAACTAAGGATTTAGTTTTCCTAAGTTCTCTAATCTTTCGTTTAGCTTTTTCACTAACTTTGAAAAGTTTGAACAGTGGTTTTTCAATGGGAATACTTGGAGAGGCTTCTTCAACCGATTTTTGCTTAGGAACTACCTTAGTTTTAATGGTTTCTCCTAAAATTTGTAAATATTTATTGGTGTAGTTTGTCTGTTCCATTAGGATTTTAATATCTTCAGAGGTTACATCCTCATTAATATCTTTTGTTTTGAATGGGGTTGCCATTACAGGTTTGTTGTTACTATCTTTGATATTCGGGAGTTGATATTTGGTCGTGGGAGGTAATTCCGATTGGATCATCTCACCATCTCTTACTTGCCAGTTGGTTATAACATTTGTTGATGGATCACCTATGATGTCTTGTTTCCATGGGTAATCTATATCTTTTTTGATGTTGTAAGCATGGAACCAATCAAAGAAAAGGACATTAACTTTGACCCTTTCGACAAATTCGTAGAACTTGTCTTGGACCTGTTTTCTGTTTGTACCCTTGTAATTCTGGAAAAACCATATCCTTTGAGGCTCATTCACCGGAGAATAAAAATCTTTCCTAAGGGTTTCCTTGTCAATGCTAAAGTTGTCAGATAACATCATAAGGTTCCATAGAAGAGTATGTTGGGGATTGGATCGACTTTTGGTTGTCCTCCTGATCTTGGTTGTAGGTTGTTCTTGGTATGCTAGAAGTGGTATCTAGTCCTTGGAGGTTTACAGTAGGGAACTGGTTATGTAACTCAGATCTGGTTAGACCTACTGGGATTGAACGGGTTCTAACCGAAAAAGGCCTTCTGGCTGACTCGTATTCAGACCTAGAGGCTTCTATCCTTGATGAGAAGGAATTTCTCCTATTGAAGGTTATTTCTACCTTTCCGGAGTTATCCTGTTTAATGTCCTCAATAATTGGAGCGGGTCGGGGATCAGACGGTGTGGCCTTCTCCATGACCCATTTTTCGGGGAGGGTTACCTCATCCCATTTTATTATTCTTTTTAAAGAGACGTTTGCTTTTGTCATATCAGTAATAAACAAGGTTGTTTCTCCCTTTTGTGGTTGTAGCAGGACTCTAGAGGCACAAGTGTTCATGACCTTGTATTGGATCCTATAGATTAAAGCTGCTGGGATTGATCCTTCTTTCATGTCAAGGCCATGCAAGTGGATATTTAAGAACAGAGAGTCGAGAATGTTTCTGTCCATCAGACTCACTGTTTTGTTCGGATAACAATTAAAATATACTGGACCTTGTCCTAGGCTTGTTTCGACTGTTCCAATTAAGGAGTCTTCAAATTTATTATGCCTAATATCTCTTAGACACATTAACACTACTGCATCTATGCCCATGTCTATTAAGGGCTTGATGGCTACTTGTACACAGCCGATGTGTAAATATTTATACTTTCGACTATGTTCATAAATTGAGTTTTTTGAAAGTAAATGGAATTCTTCCCCTATGTCTTGCCCTAGAGGAATATTGTTTTCTACTGTTTTGATTATGTAATCAAAGTTATGTTTATCTTTAATTGTTTCAGGAACATGTAGTTGATCCTGAGGGATTTCTGGGATGTTCTAGTCATCCATATTTTGGTTAATATCTTCGAATCGGACTTCCTCATCGAAGAGATTGTGTTTAGGGGCGACCTCTTGGGTCTGGTTATCTTGATCGTTTAATAAGTTTGAATTTCTGGAAGAAGTTGATGAAGAGGAATTAGACCGAAAGGAAATACGCGAAAAAGAACGCAGTAATCTAGACATGATTATAAAATCCTCCAATATCTTTGCCCTCATTTGGTTCCATAGAAATATTTCCGTAAGTAAATATGTAACAAAATTTTTTGGATCTGAATTATTTTTAAGAAAAACTTTTTTTTAAAAAAAAAACAGTTTGAACGGCAATCCTATAGCCACCAGTACATTATGTCTTGATATTTTGGTTAAACAGTACACCTTAGCCTTACTGCCCTTTATCCACCATGGGTCTTACTGCTACAGTACCATTCAACTAAAATATTAGACTGCTGTACTTCCAAGAAGTATTGTTCAAACATCTACTATACAAATTAAAATATGACTCATACTATATAAGATGTCAGATCCATAAACTTTGTTATCATACGCCCTTACGGACTGTATTCCTACTTCCCCATCAGGCTCTGATATATATATATATATATATATATATATATATATATATATATATATATATATATATATATATATATATTATGAAGACTAGTGAGGATCATATTTATTTTTTAAAAAGACTTGGTATTGGAAGAAATAGTGAGGATCCTAACCCGTTTAGGATAATACTACACCACATTAACAACTCTGACATGCTTAGCTATTTTTATTATACAACTAAATGTTTTTGTCTCTGGATAACTATCATTGCTAACTTTGTAAAGGTTAAAATTTTCTAGTAAAATATAAAAAAATTGTGAAAACTAATTCAGACGAATCAAGATATATATATATATATATATATTATAATTAGATATTACATTACCTTAGGCTAAGAAGGAATAGTTTAAGAGCATTTAAGTATAAAGTGTACTTTGTCCTTTTAGGCCAAGTGTTATGTTTTATATAGAGATATATTGTAATTGATAGATCCGATATTCTTGTAAGGCACTACTAAAAAAACTATATTTTACGACAACAAAATGACGACGGTTCCCAAAAACCATCTTAGAATGTGTGTGGTGATAATTTTATAATATAATCAACTTTAATGATGATGGTTTTATAAAGACTATCTTAGAAGGTAGGGTACAATGATGGTTAATAAAGTATAGTGGAGTATCAACAAGAAAATGTTGGCAGAAAGTGGCTCAAGAATGCAGAAAGAAACTCAATTCTATCATGCTTACTGACAAGAGTGCCCCAAATAAAGAAGTTTGGAGACTTGTTAGTGTCCTAACTAATTTCATCATGGCTTATTGAGTTTATTTCTTCCTGTTCTGCATTTTTCTCTTCTAACATTTGTCCCTTGAGGTTGTTAATTAATAACTGCTAAATATGAGCTATTTTTTTATAATAAAAATATATTGAAAAGATCTTTAAAAATATTTAGTAGCAGTTATTTTTTGCTTATCAGGAATTGATATTTTTCTTATTTATGGCTTGCAGATTTTTTGGCATCAAGCCCAAGTCCACTCCAGCAACTATAGAAAGGGAATCAAACCCAAGTCCACTCTAGCAGTTATAAAAAGGGAGTCAAGCCAGGGAGAAAAGACACACCAAATCTCAGAGCACTTTAATGCGCACCTAAAGCCTGAAAACTTTTCCTTAGGGAATTCTTTCTTCTCTTTCATCATTTTCTATTCCCTTTTTCCATCCCTTCTCCTCCATTAATTCCTATACCCCTTTTTTAGTGTAAGACCCCTTATGGCTATGAGAGGCTAAACCCTTAGTTACGGTCTGGCAGACCTAAAAATCTAAAAGATGTACTGCACACTTCATATTTATCAATGCAAACAAGTGTTTTCTTTCCTATTATCCTTTCTTACTTTTAATTTCGTGCATTATTCATCCTTGCATCATCTTTGGGGGTTAGGTGCTCGACAGAGGGTAATCCTTAATAGAAAAACAAGGAAGGTTTTGCATGCATCTGTTTTAGGAATTAGTCACTCGACAGAGGGTAATTTCTAATAGAACTAAAAGGAAGAGGTATCTTAATAAAATCATTGCTAGACATAGAGTGATTGCATTATGCCCATGCATCAAAGCAAACATCTAGAATTAGAACTTCATGTATTTTATCTATTGACTCTTTGCAAAGATGTTAGTCGGATAATACGACTAACTTTTGTGTAAGAAACCTGTGTAAGTTGTATATAACTCCTCCTATTTACGGTCATTTTGTAGTGTTGTAATTACTTTTTGTTAAATATAGGTAATAAGTACTAAGTATCCCCATTTTGTGTATTTAATGATCATTTCTTTTCAATTTCAGGCTAATTAGGCAAGTTTAGTGGAAGTGCTGATTTTGAGCCGCTCGCTAAGCCAATTCTCTGGCTCAGCGAGCCATCCGCTAAGCACAGCAGTTCATGGCTAAGCACGTAGAAGATCCTGGAAGCATATGAGTTGTCATGATGCGCTCAACGAGAATCAATTAGCTAAGCGCATCGCTTGCACCTCCAGGCTGAGCGAAGAAGAGGCTCGCTAAGCCAAATGTCGCTTAATTAGTTGAGCGAACTAGAATTTGGCTGAGCGAACAACCAAAAATCAGCAACATTATTTAAAGCCTGAAATCAGAAATGGAAAAGGGGAGTTTTCAATTTTTGGCATTTTCTCTGTTCTTGGAAGCATTCATCTGAGTGGCTGAGTGGCGGAGAGAACTTCTAGTGTGAAGATCCTGAGGGACAGCAGAGATTGAAGAGGAAGCTATCTTGCAGAGAACTGTATGAGAGTTTGAGTGATTATGAGGTTTCTAGAGGTGACAGAGACATCCTCACCACTTGTACTTCCGAATCTTTCATTTTCTCTTTTTCATCTTTCTAAGAGAAGCTGCCCAGCTATGGAGAGCTAAATCCTCAGTTGGTTCTTCCTACGAGGTACTTGATGTAAATACTCTTATATCTATCTAATGATGTTGCATGTGTTCTCTGTGCTATCAGTACTTCATTTTAGTATGCTTTTACCTTGATCACGTAGATGCATGCTCAATTAGGGTCATTCAACATTGGGAAATGGTTTGATCCTTAGAACTTGATAGGACAGGGCTAGTTTATCGTATTTTCAAGAGGGATCCGGGTACGGTAACCTAATTGTTGGTATGTATGTCTTAATGCAGTTCTGGTCAAGTTTAGTCCAACAAGAGGGATTTGAGGATGGCGCTTGATTAGGATTAGGCTAAACATGCATGAGACATCGGGGTTTAGCAGTCCAGGAGAGAACATAGAACACAAGAATGTTGTTAGGTAGAGAACATCTTTAGTAGCATCAGTCGCCCAATAGGAAGACCAACACGTTGACCATCTGCCTTCACACCCACCACTGCTCACCTTTTTTTTATTTACCTTTGATTAGTTAGTTTACACACGTGTCTATACTACACACAAACCTTTTATAACAAGACGCTTATTTATTGAACCACAACTTTACCAAGTAAAACAAGTTCCCTGAGAGTTCGATACTCGGTTCTTACCGTTTTATACTACTTGTGTGATCTAGTGCACTTGCCGGCCATTGAACAAGTTTTTGGCGCCATTGCCGGGGAACTTCTTTCTATTTGGAAAGTTTATTTCAGTTCTTTAAGTGTCTATTTATTATTATTTGATTATTTGTGAATATTTTCTTTTGATTCATATTTGTTTTCTTCTTGAATTGGATAACCGCTATTGCTGTCAGTATTTTGTATGCATAGATCTCCCACAGGCAACCTAGTTCCTCTGGACTTGGAAATTGAAGCCACCTTAAGAAGGAACAGAGCCGAGAGGAGAAGGAAGTTGTTGCAAGATAGGACAATAGCTTCCATTCTAGAAGAAGAAGCTCAATCTTTTGACTCTACATCATCTGACTCACTATCATCAAGGGAATCAGCTATATACTTACCAAAAGCCTCTGTCGTGGATGATGAACACCAGCAAAGGGTTACCCTTGACGATTATTCTAGTAGCTCAGTGTCACAATTCTTTACAAGTATTACGCGTCCTGAAGTCCAAGCTCACAACATAAACTATCCTCATTCTTTGATTCAATTGATATAGGGGAACTTATTTCATGGATTACCAAATGAGGACCCCTATGCACATCTAGCAACGTACATAGAAATTTGTAACACTATGAAGATTGCTGGAGTACCAGACGATGCCATCAGACTCAACTTATTTTCATTTTCTTTGGCAGGAGAGGCCAAAAGGTGGCTTCATTCATTTAAGGGAAATAGTCTGAGGACGTGGGAGGAAGTGGTTGATGTTAGACAAGTGGCCTCAAATATCTTAAGAAGGGGGGTTGAATTAAGATATTGCAAACAATTGCCCTAATTAAAAATTCTATTTCAATTTCAATGCAAGTTGCAAGTTCCCTTAAAAAATGAACTTTTAAATAATGATTCAAATAGAACAATTTGAATGTAAATATAAAGCAATAATAAAAGAGTTTAAGGGAAGAGAAAATGCAAACTCGGATTTATACTGGTTCGGCCACACCCTTGTGCCTACGTCCAGTCCCCAAGCAACCCGCTTGATGTTGGATCGAGTGGCCTCAGAATAATTAAGAAGGGGGTTGAATTAATTATTCCTAAACCTATACTAATTAAAAAATTACTCTTCTAAGGATTTTACTTATGTTGTTAAGAGAATATGGAGTAGAAGAGAAACTTAACAGAAAGTAAAAGCGGAAATTAGATGCACAGCGGAAAGTAAAAGAGTAGGGAAGAAGGAAACAAACACACAAGAGTTTTTATATTGGTTCGGCAACAACCCGTGCTTACATCCAGTCCCCAAGCGACCTGCGGTCCTTGAGATTGCTTTCAACCTTGTAAGAATCCTTTTACAAGCAAAGATCCACAAGGGATGTACTCTCCCTTGTTCTCTTTGAAACCCTAGTGGATGTACCCTCCACTAGAACTGATCCACAAGAGATGTACCCTCTCTTGTTCTCAGTCAAACCCAAGTAGATGTACCCTCTACTTGTACCACAAAGGATGTACCCTCCAATGTGTTGAGACAAAGATCTCAGGCTGTTAAACCTTTGATACTTTGTGAATGGGGATACAAAAGAATTCTCAGGCGGTTAGTCCTTTGAACACTTTTGTATTAGGGAATGGGAAGAATCAAAAGAATTCTCAGACTGTGTCGTTTTGAATTCTTTGACAAGGGAGAAGGGAGACACAATAGAATTCAGGCGGTTAGTCCTTTGTTCTTTTGGAAAAGGGAGAAGAGAGACACAAAAAGAATTCAGGCGGTTAGTCCTTGGTGAATTCTTTTTGGCAAAGGGAGAAAAGAATAAAGAGGATGAATAGCACAAGTTTTCAAGGTTTAGAAAACCAGAAAACTTCGGAAAGCTTTTGGTACAAAGAAGAAGAAGAAGTTCAAAGAGATTCAAGGCTTGTAAAGGATTGATTGAATAAGTGTAAAAGTGTATTGAAAAGCAAATCAAAGTCTTTCTTTTATAGACTCTTCATGTCTGGCCAAGAGGACCATTTAGAAGAGTTATAACTTTTAGAAAAACTTAAAACCAATTTGAAAAAGTCAAAAAAAATTTGAAAAGTTACATCTTTTGATTTATTTAGAAACAATCACTGGTAATCGATTACCAAAACAGTGTAATCGATTACACAAAGCTTTTATGTGAAAGGATGTGACTCTTCACATTTGAATTTGACTCTAAACTTTCTTCTTGAGTCTTGAATTCTTCACATTATGTGAAACAATCACACTTGACTCTAAACTTTCTTCTTGAGTCTTGAATTCTTCTTGATTCTTATCTTGAACTCTTGAATTGTTCTTGATTCACTTGAGTTGTTCTTTGATTGATCTTTGAGCTTTTTGTCATCACCTTTGTCATCATCTTTTGCTATCATCATTATTATCATCAAAACACCTTTGAATCACCTTTGATTCTCCATGAAGCTTTGCTTCTACACTTGAGAGTTCCACTATCTTGTAAAATCCTTTTACAATTTCTGAGCACACAAGGACAATCCTTCCTTTGTGTTCAAATTTCTTTACAACAAGAGACCCTCGGTCTCCCAATCCCCTTTGGGAATTTAGAAAGAAGAGAAGGATAAAACTCACTTGAAAGAGATAGATTTTACAATCTGAGCACTCAATTAATTCCTTATTGAATTGCAAGTGTATTGGCCAAGGAATTCTTAAGAGGATGAAGTGTTTTTGCTCTTTGAGAGAATAAGACTTTTTGTTATGAAAAACTCTTAGCAAATTCATGTTTCAAGTCACATATATATTGACCTTTGGTGGCCGTATAAAAACCATTTGAAAATATGTGACTCTTAGAAATAATTTTCTGAAAATCTCCTTTGATAATCGATTACAAGATTTGTGTAATCGATTACAGGTTTTAAAATTTGAATTAAAACGTTTATCAACTGCTAGTAATCGATTACCAATATTGTGTAATCGATTTCACAGTCTAAAATTTGAATTCAAATTTCTTTAATAGCTGTTGTAAAACATTTTTGGCCATTGGTAATCAATTACATCCTCTGGTAATCGATTACCAGAGAGTAAATCTCTTGAAAAAAAACACTTTTTAACTTAAATTACTTGGCCAAACCTTTTTCTATTTCAATTAGGAATTCCCTTCCTAAAATACTAGTGATCATCTTGATGTTGTGTGTTGTATTCTTGAATCATTGTCTTGAATTAAATTTGAAAAGTGCATTTGCATCAAATCATCATGATCATCATCAAAACATCAAAGTCATTTGCTTGTACAATCTCCCCCTTTTTGATGATGACAATTTAAGTCCTGAAATCAAGATACAAGCAAGCAATGTATATGCATAATATATTGCGTTCACTCCCCCTATGTTTTGGAATTGATGATCACTTGATTTCTAAGCTTTATTCTACGCTTCTCTACCACCCCATTTTTCTCCCCCTTTGGCAACATCAAAAAGCCAAAGTTCGTGAGAATCAATACAAATAATATAAAGAAGTGGACAAAGATCAATTATAAGTCATAACCAACCAAAAAGCATAAATAAGTCATAACCAAAATATAATCCAAATAGTCATAATTCAAAACCACATAGAATCTAAACATAAAAGACTAAAGTCCAAATACTAAAAGATAAATAAAGTGCAGAAAATAATAACTTAAATTCCATAGCCAAAATACAAGGCTTAAAAGAAAATTAGAAACTAAACTCTAAGAAGGTGGAGGTGGTGGTGGAAGGTCGAAGCTCTGACGAATATAACCCACATCTTCTTCAAGTTGTGTGAGACGGATATCCATGTCGGCAAAGCGATTATCCAATGAATCAAAATGTTCTCCAACATAAGTACGAAGACCCCGTAACTCAGAAAGAACTTCAGTCATGAGGGCTGAATCATCTTGCTGAGGAGGAGGAGAAGGAGTACGCTCATCTTGTGGAGGAAGTGCATCTTTCTTCAGCCATTAACCATTCCGATCCTTACGGTATCCAAAAGAAGTCACTGCACCAACACCAATAGCAAAGGAACGCTTGACTTGAACTAATGGTTCATCATCAAGCGAAATTTGAAAATGACGGAGAAATAGAGTGACCAATTGAGGGTAAGGGAGAGGTGCATTGGCCAGTAATGCCTTATGCATTCGGTACCAAACCAAGTGAGCCCAGTCGATCTGACGACCGGTAAGGAAAGCCCACATCAAAATCAAGTTCTCCTCAGAGGCTTGAGCCAAATTTGAAGACTGGGGAAGCAAAATTCTAACAACAATGTAGTGCATGATGCGATTATCAAAGGTTAATGATCTGACCAGCAATCTACCGGTCATTTCAGCCTGGTCATTGCAAACCATACGGCGAGCATCATGACTAGAATAATCAAATTTTCAGTCATCAACAATGGTGCCCTTAAAAGGTGCACCTTGACTGGGTAATTTAGTCAAAGAAAAGAACAATGATTGATCAATGATCATGGGAATACCATGCACCTCAGAAGAAATAATTTCATCCTGAATTTTTAAATTGCAGTAAAAGACTTTGAGAAGTTCAGGATAATAAGGCAATTTTAAAGACATGAAATCAACCAAGCTAGAATTTTGAAAAATGTCTCATCATTGAAGAAATCTATGTCTAGGTACTTAGGGTCTAAAATGATCCTAGAAGAAAATTGAGAGAGGTACCGTAGACGTTGATCATCAGAAGAAAACAGAGTGGATGATCTTGGAGATGACAAGGAAGGATGGATAGGTGTTGTGGGTGCATCGGATGGTCTGTGGCGACGATGGCCAGTAGCAGCAGTGGTGAAGGATGATCCCTTTCTCTTCTTTAACGATTCTTCCATTTGATGAGGTTTTAGTGAATTTCAATCGGTGGAATCGAAAGAGGAGTGAAAAAGAGGAAGATTGGGCTTTACGAGACGTGTTTTGGTAAAGAAATGAGGAAGATATGAGAATTTGAAGATTAGGGATGAAAGAGGCTCAAGAACGAGGGTAAGGTTGCGCAGCGTGACTGGTTTCGTGGGTATTTATAGAGAAGGACGAAGTGTAATCGATTAAAAGGTATGGTAATTGATTACAGGAGTAGTAAGCCTTTTGGTAATCGATTACAGGAGTAGTAAGCCTTTTGGTAATCGATTACAGGATGTTGTAATCGATTACAGACTACCTGTTCTTGTGTAATCGATTACACTGAATGGTAATCAATTACCAGAGCATAAACTAGGCTAGTTTCTCTAAAAAAATTACCTATGTCTATGCTACATACATCTAATACTATCAATCATCACTACTAATGCATTTAATTCAATCATTCAAACATCAAACACACAATAATGCATAAAGCCTATCATAATAACAAGAATTTAAATAAAATCAAGCAAAGTAACATACTTAACACAAACAATCAATCATAAAAATAAATAAATCAATCAATCCTTATTTATCTAAATCACTAACATTTAAGAGGCCTAATTCCCTTCTAATAGAGAAGAATATTTCTTTGGGGAGAGGTTTTGTGAAAATATCAGCAAGTTGATTCTTTGTATCAACAAACTCTAACACATAATCTGCCTTTAGAACATGATCTCTTAGAAAATGGTGCCTAATTTCTATATGTTTAGTTCTAGAGTGTTGAACTGGATTTTTGGAAAGATTAATTGCAATTGTATTATCACATCTAATAGGTATATGGTCAAGAAGGATTCCATAGTCAGAAAGTTGTTGCTTCATCCATAAGATTTGTGCACAACAACTGCTGGCAGAAATGTATTCCGCTTTTGCAGTGGATAAAGCAACACTATTTTGTTTCTTACTATGCCAAGAAACTAGAGCAAATCCAATGAATTGAACAGTTCCACTTGTTCTCTTTCTATTTGTTTTAGAACCGGCAAAGTCTGAATCAGAATATCCAATTAAGGTGCATGTGGAATTTCTAGGATACCATAATCCTAGAAATATCTTATGATTCTTTTAACAGCACTAAGATGTGATTGTTTAGGATTTGATTGAAATCTAGCACACATGCACACACTAAACATTATATCAGGTCTGCTAGCAGATAAATAAAGAAGTGATCCGATCATACCTCGATATTGCTTAACATCTATTGACTGACCGGTTTCATCTTTATCTAGATAGCAAGCAGTGCTCATTGGTGTAGCCATGTGCTTAGCATTTTCCATGCTGAATTTGTGGATTAACTCTTTGCAATACTTGGATTGATTGACAAAGATACCATCCTTGGTTTGTTTAATTTGCAATCCAAGAAAGAAATTAAGTTCTCCCATCATTGACATTTCAAACTCACTTTGCATGTCATGAGAGAATTCCTTGCACAATAATTCATTAGTGGATCCAAAAATAATATCATTAACATAAATTTGAACTAATAAAATATCATGTGATTTTCTCTTTATGAAAAGAGTAGTATCCACTTTTCCTCTAGAGAAGTCCTTTTCAAAAAGGAACTTACTTAGACGCTCGTACCAAGCCCTAGGGGCTTGTTTCAAGCCATATAAAGTCTTTTTCAATTTATAGACATGATTTGGCTTATTCAACATTTCAAAACCTGGTGGTTGTTCAACATATACATCTTCTTGAATTAAGCCATTTAGAAAATCACTTTTAACATCCATTTGATAAAGCTTAAAATTCATTTTGGATGCATATGCTAAGAGCATTCTAATGGCTTCTAATCTAGCAACTGGATCATATGTTTCTTCATAATCAATACCTTCTTCTTGATTATATCCTTTTGCAACTAATCTAGCCTTATTTCTAATGATTATTCCATGTTCATCTAACTTATTTCTAAATACCCATTTTGTTCTTATGATGGGGGTAGTTTTTAGGTTGCTCAACAAGTTCCCACACATTGTTTCTTTCAAATTGATTTAGTTCTTCTTGCATAGCAATTATCCAATTAGCATCTATTATGGCTTCTTTTATATTTTTAGGTTCAATCATAGATACAAAAGCCATATTATTGCATAATTCTTTAAGAGAATGTCTAGTTGTTACCCCCTTTGAGATATCACCAATAATGCTGTCGAGGGGATGATCTTTTGAGGCTTTCCATTCTTTTGGAAGTTCATCATTTGATTTTGCTTCTTCTTGAGGATCTTCATTGCTTCCTTTCCCTTTTCCTTTAGAATCTTGTCCATGAATATGAATTTGTTCTAAAGATTCTGCAATATCATCTAGTATATTCTTTCTTGATAGAATAACATTAGATTCATCAAAAGAAACATGAATGGATTCTTCAATACTCATAGTTCTTTTGTTATATATTCTATATGCTCTACTTTGCAATGAATATCCAAGAAAGATGCCTTCATCAGATTTTGCATCAAATTTTCCTAGATTATTTTTACCATTATTAAGCACAAAACATTTGCAACCAAACACATGAAGATGTGAAATGTTAGGTTTTCTACCATTATATAACTCATATGGGGTTTTCTTTAAAATGGTTCTTATTAAGGCCCTATTCATGATGTAACATGCAGTATTGACGGCTTCAGCCCAAAAATATTTTGGAAGAGAAGTATCATTTAATAAAGTTCTAGCAATTTCTTCCAATGACCTATTTTTCCTCTCAACAACTCCATTTTGTTGAGGAGTTCTAGGTGCAGAAAAATTATGCTCAATACCATGTTCATCACAAAATAATTCAAAATCTTTGTTTTCAAATTCACCCCCATGATCACTTCTAATGGATGCAATCTTAAGATTTTTCTTGTTTTGTATAACTTTAGCAAGTTTCCTAAATGCTTGAAATGCATCACTTTTATGAGTAATGAATAATGTCCATGTATATCTAGAGGAATCATCAACTATGACAAGAGCATAGTAATTTCCTCCAAAACTCATGGTTCTAGATGGACCAAATAAATCCATATGCAATAATTGTAAGGGTTGAGTAGTTGAAACAATATTTTTGGTTTTGAATGAGACTCTAGTTTGTTTTCCCTTTTGACATGCATCATATAGTTTATCTTTTTCAAATTTTAATTTAGGCAAACCAACTACTAAATCTTTTTAAATTAATTTGTTTAAGTGATCCGTGTTTATGTGAGCAATTCTTTTATGCCATAACCATGGATCATCATCTTTACTAAGAAAACAATGATTGTTATCTAGTTTTAGGCTTAAGTTTATCATGTATACATTATTGACTCTATATCCTACATGCTTTATATTAATGTCATGCTTATGTTCTATAAGACATTTTTGAGAATCAAATGATACTAGATAGCCTTTGTCACATAATTGACTAACACTAAGTAGGTTGTGCTTAAGACCTTCAACAAGTAGAACATTTTCAATGGAGTTTTAAGAATTTGTACCTATTTTACCAACTCCAAGGATTCTACCTTTGTTGTTGTCACCATAAGTTACATGCCCGCTTTTCTTGGGAGAGATATGTGTAAACTTTGATGCATCTACAGTCATATGTTTGGAACATCCGCTATCTATGTACCATTCCTTCCTCAAAGACACCCACATAATCAAGTTTTTGACTTAGGTACCCAAACTTTATTGGGTCCTTATGTGTTAGTGTAGACTGAAGATCCTTTTGGGACCCATATCATTTTAATGTTGTTGTAGTTTTTCTTAAAATAACAAGTAGATTTTTCATGCCCTTTTCTTCCATAGTAAAAACAAGTGATATAACTAGAATTATATTTTTGTGTGGAAGTAAAGAGATTTTTATGAAATTTTTGTTGTTTTTCAGATTTATATCCTATTCCAGCCTTATTAGAGACACATCTTTGTTTTCCTAATATGACATCTAAATTATTTTACAATAAGAAAATTTTGCAAGTGAGTTTTTCAAATCTTTAATTTCTTTTTCATATTTTCCACAACAACTACAAGAATTAGATATTTTCTTGTCAGAAATAGTAGAGATATAAACTTTTTCATTTGATTTAGAAATTGAACTTCAGTTCTAAGATGATCTAATTCTTTATTTAATTTTGAAATTTAATTTTCTAAATCTGAAATTGTTTTCTTAGAAGATGAAACTAACTTTGCAAGTTTGATTGACTCTTTATGCAAATCAGCAAATGCATCTTGTAATTCATCAAAAGAAATTGATAAGTTATTTGAAGATGTTACCTCTTCATCGCTTTCATAACTTTTAGTCATTAGACAGAGGTTTATCTCTTCATTTTTCGAATCTTCAGAGGATTCCATATCATTGTCATCCCATGTGATGTATGCTTTCTTCATTTTCTTTTCACTAAAATTTTTCTTTTCAAATTTCTCCATATTTTTCTTGAAGATAGGACAATCAACCCTCAGATGTCCAGGTTGATTGCATTCAAAGCATTTTGGAGTAGAAGATGAAATTTATGTCCTTCTTTTAGATTTAAAATTTGGTCGCCTTTGACTTCCTCTGACTTTCAGAAACTTGTTGAACCTTTTTACAAAAAGGCTAAGATCATTATCTTCATCTAGATCAATTTCCTTATCACTTTCTTCCTGGATGGAAGATGAGGCATTAAGAGCAATTCCCTTCTTTTTCTTGTCATTTTCTTCATGTTGATTTAATCTCAACAATTCCATTTCGTGTTCCTGTAACTTTCCAAATAGAGTAGCAAGAGTCATGTTAGATAAATCTCTTGATTCGGTAATGGCTGTTACTTTTGGTTGCCATTCTCTGCTTACACATCTTAATACTTTGTTTATGAGATCTTCATTTTGAAAATCTTCCCCTAAGGCTGCAAGATGATTTACTATATATGTGAACCTCTTTTGCATGTCTTGAATGCTTTCATTTGCATTCATCCTAAATAGTTCATATTCATGAGTTAATGTGTTTATCCTAGATCTTTTAACATCTGTTGTGCCTTCATGTGTTACTTGTAAAGTGTCCCACATTTCCTTAGCACTCTTACAATTTGAAACCCTGAATATTCATCCATTCCCAGGGCAGATGTAATTATGTTTTTGGCTTTTAAATTATATTGTACTCACCTTCTATCCTCTTCAGACCATCTATCTCTAGGTTTTTCTATTGTTGTGCTTCCACTTGTTGTGCTTCCATCTATTGTGGTTCTTTCTACTATGGTGGGTATATAAGGCCCTATTTCTATGGCTTCCCAAATATTTAAGTCTATTGCCTCAATAAAAATTTGCATTCGGGTTTTCCAGTAGTGGTAACCCTCTCCATTAAAGATTGGAGGTCTATTTATTGAATTTCCTTCTGGAAATAAGAAGTTTGTTGAGGCCATTATTCTTGAAGCTTCTAAACTTTATACTAGAATGAAGCTCTGATACCACTTGTTAGACAAGTGGCCTCAGATATCTTAAGAAGGGGGGTTGAATTAAGATATTGCAAACTATTGCCCCAATTAAAAATTCTATTTCAATTTCAATGCAAGTTGCAAGTTCCCTTAAAAATGAACTTTTAAATAATGATTCAAATAGAACAATTTGAATGTAAATATAAAGCAATAATAAAAGAGTTTAAGGGAAGAGAAAATGCAAACTCGGATTTATACTGGTTCGGCCACACCCTTGTGCCTACGTCCAGTCCCCAAGCAACCCGCTTGAGAGTTCCATTATCTTGTAAAATCCTTTTACAAGTTCTGAACACACAAGGACAATCCTTCCTTTGTGTTCAGATTTCTTTACAACAAGAGACCCTCGGTCTCCCAATCCCCTTTCAGAATTTAGAAAGAAGAGAAGAATAAATCTCTCTTGAAAGAGATAGATTTTACAATCTGAGCACTCAATTAATTCCTTATTGAATTGCAAGTGTATTGGCCAAGGAATTCTTAAGAGGATGAAGTGTTTTTGCCCTTTGAGAGAATAAGACTTTTTGTTATGAAAAACTCTTATCAAATTAGTGTTTCAAGTCACATACATATAGAACTTTGGTGGCCATATAAAAACCATTTGAAAATATGTGACTCTTAGAAATAATGTTTTGAAAATCTCCTCTGGTAATCGATTACAAGATTTGTGTAATCGATTACAAGTTTTAAAATTTGAATTAAAACGTTTATTAATTGCTGGTAATCGATTACCAATATTGTGTAATCGATTACACAATCTAAAATTTGAATTCAAATTCTTTTAATAGCTGTTGTAAACCATTTTTTTGCCACTGGTAATCGATTACATCCTCCAGTAATCGATTACCAGAGAGTAAATCTCTTGAAAAACACTTTTTAACTTAAATTACTTGGCCAAACCTTTTGTTATTTCAATTAGGAATTCCCTTCCTAAAATACTAGTGATCATCTTGATGTTGTGTGTTGTATTCTTGAATCATTGTCTTGAATTAAATTTGAAAAGCGCATTTGCATCAAATCATCATGATCATCATCAAAACATCAAAGTCATTTGCTTCTACAGTTGAAAAGTTTCTAAAAAAATACTTCCCCAAGTCAAAGATTGTAGAAAGGAAGGCTGCTATCTCATCATTCCACCAATTCCCAGATGAATCCCTAAGTAAAGCATTAGAGAGATTTCAAGGTTTGTTAAGGAAGACTCCCGCTCATGTACTCTCTGAGCCAACTCAGTTGAATATATTCATAGATGGGCTGAGACCACAATCCAAATAGTTGTTAGATGCTTCAGCAGGAGGAAAGATAAAGCTGAAGACCCCTGAGGAGGCAACTGAGTTGATTGATTGAAAATATGTCTGCCAATGATCATGCTATTTTACATGATAGAATGCATCAGCCCACCAAGAAGAGCTTATTGGAGTTATCATCACAAGACGTTGTGTTTGCACAAAATAAGTTGCTTTCTAAGCAACTTGAGATCTTAACAGAAACAATTGGTAAGTTGCCAACTAAATTTTCTACTGGTCAACCTTCACAGTCTTCTATTTTGTAGGTTACAGGTTGTACCATTTGTGGTGGTGCTCATGAATCCGGCCATTGTATTCCTTTTGAAGAACAAACGTAGGAAGTTAGTTACATGGGAAATCAACAAAGGCAATGACACAACCAAGGAGGATTCTCAGGTTTCTAGCAAGGTCCCTACAATCAGCAAGGACAATGGAGATCACACCATGGTAATCAATTCAATAAGGACCAGGGTGGACCTTCCAACAGACCGCCTCAATAAGGGCCTAATATTTTCCAAAGGACTGCCAAACTAGAAGAAACCCTGGCTCAATTCATGCAAGTGACCATGTCCAACCATAAGAGTACTGAGTCAGCCCTGAAAAACCTTGAGATTTAGGTGGGTCAACTGGCCAAGCAGTTAGCTGAGAAGTCATCCAACAACTTTGGGGAAAATACTGAGAAGAATCCTAAAGAAGAGTGTAAAGTTGTTGTAACAAGAAGCAGGAAGCTTGTGGCGGCTGAGGATAAGGATGTTGTTGCTTTGATGAAGAAAGTTGCTTTGAAGGACACTACTGTTAAAAAAAGAATGAGGTAACAGATGCAATGAGTCAGAGGAGGGAAAAAAAATAATGGTCGAAGAGAAAGAAATAAAAGACCAAGAAAAAGAAATAGAGGTAGGAAAAGACAAAGAAAAAGAAGAAAAAGAAAATTTGAAAAAAATAAAGATGAAGAAAAGAGTAGGAGTGAAAAAGAAAAAGAAAAGAGGAAAGAAAAAGCTTCAGATAAGGGTACAAAAGTGCCATATCCCGTAGTACCTTCTAAGAAAGATAAGGACCATCATCTGGTGAGATTCCTAGACATTTTTAGGAAACTGGAAATAACTATGTCCTTTGGAGAAGCTTTGCAGTAAATGCCACTCTACTCAAAGTTTTTGAAAGATATGTTGACAAGGAAGCACAAATACATTCATCAGGAGAATATCATTGTGGAAGGCAACTGCACTGCTGTGATATAGAAGATCCTTCCACCAAAACACAAGGACCCTAGAAGTGTGACTATTCCTTGTTCAATAGGTGAAGTCATAGTGGGAAAGGCTCTCATTGACTTGGGAGCCAGTATCAACTTAATGCCACTCTCCATGTGTAGAAGGTTGGGAGAGTTGGAAATCATGCCCACCAGAATGACTTTACAGCTTGCTGATCGATCCATCACAAGGCCTTACGGGGTAATTGAAGATGTTCTGATAAGAGTTAAGCAGATGGTCTTTCCAGTTGACTTCGTGGCCATGGATGTGGAGGAAGATCATGAGGTTCCCATCATTTTGGGATGTCCCTTTATGTTAACTGCAAGTTATGTAGTTGACATGGGCAGAAAGACATTGGAAATGGGTTTTGAAGATCAGAATATCAATTTTGATCTATTTGAAGAAGAAAAGCCTATGTCAGATCAGAATGTCTGCTTGCAAGTGATGGAGGGTGGTAAGGAGGTCCTAAAGTTAAAGGACAAAGTGGATATCACCTATTGAGGTAAAAGCATCAAGCTAATGACGTTAAAGAAGGGCTTCCTGGGAGGCAACCCAATTTTAATTCTGTTATTTTGTTTTTCTTGCATGGTATAAGTTAGAACTTACTTCATAATCATTAGATAGGGGTATATTAGCTTGTTTGAATCATAGATATAGGGGTTTTTCTTGAAAGAGGACTGAGTTTTAACTTAGAAATTTTTTTTCTGAAAAACAGTCATCTCGCTAAGCACAACCCCCCCTGGCTGAGCGCATGTTTACAATGCGCTAAGCGCGTCGTCATGGCACTAAGCGCATCAACCCCTACATCTTTAGATACTTGGGCTCGCTAAGCTGGCCATGGGCGAGCTTAGCCCAATTCAACTCGATCTGAATTGGGCAAAGCGAGAGTACAGTCGCTAAGCGCATCATGTATAGTGGCCAAGCGCAATCACCTTGCGCTAAGCCCCATTCTTTGTGGCCTAGATAGCGCTAAGCGCGCACTTATGCGCTAAGCGCATACCCCTCTGCATGTAGCATGAAGTATATCAACTAAGCTGGCCATGAGCCCGGCTTAGTGAGAGTTGCAGGAATTTTCATCTGCACAACTCGTTGGGTGCGTCTTTTTGTGCTAAGCCCAGTGCTAAAAAAATTGAATTTCAAAATTTGGGCTTGGTTCAGCGAAATGACCCGCTAAGCGAGTGTATTGAGAAACCAAACGTCTCTCACTACCGCTTAGCGGCCGCACTCGCTAAGCGAGTTGGTCGAAAAATAGATAAGTGAGTGTAACAGCAGTTACACTCACATTCACTCAGATTTTCTAAAACGCATCTCCTGCAACCTCTCTCTCCCAAATATTTGCGCATTGCATTTGTGCATTCTTCGTGCATCTTCTATTAATCTTCACGAAGCACTTCTGATCTAAGTAAGTTCCTCATTTCATTTATGCTTTTGCTTTTGTTAATACCTTAGGATAGAAGACATTAGGTTAGCAATTTAATTTTTAGGATTATTTTGTAAATAGAATAGATAAAAATTAGGACTTTATGAAGGAATGTATTGTGTAGGTAATTTTGATGGTTTTGCATGTTTGATAGGTGCCTTTTAGAGGCCTAAAAAGGGAAGAAAACGAAGTTCATTTTCTGCCTTTTTCTGAAAAACGTGACGAACTCGCTAAGCACGGCTGAGGCACTAAGCAAGTTCATCAAAAGTGCGTGAATGTATGCATTTCCAGGAAAACTCGCTAAGCCAGTTGTGGTGCGCTAAGCGAGTTCATCTTTTCAGATGAATGTTCATCATCTGGTATGAACATGGCTAAGCGACAGCTTTGTGTGCTAAGCCATCAAAGCTCGAAAAGAGACAACACAACAGCTAAGCGAGTGTCATCTCGCTAAGCCTAAGTAACTTAGAAAAAAAAATATGGGAAGGCCGCCTCGCGCTAAGCCAAGCTGATTTGAGCTAAGCGAAATTCCATGCGGCAAGTGATTGGCTAAGCGAGTCTAATGCGCTAAGCCAAATCACTTAGACAATTTTGTGAAGTTTTGGTGCGCTAAACGCCACTATTGTGGGCTAAGTGCTATTCAGTGCGGCCTTGACTCGGCTAAGCGTGACCTTGTTGCGCTAAGACACTGTGTGAAATAACTTGCTCTTGGCTAAGCGAGTGCCTACCTCGCTAAGCCAATTATGCAGAAAAAAATTTCTATCATAATTGGCTAAGCATTCCCCTGTTGTGCTAAGCCATAGTGTTATATTTCTGAGGGCGTGCTAAGCAAGATATATCCCGCTAAGCGCCCATAGTTAATTTCAGCTTTTATTTTCTGTTTTTGAACTTGAATAAATTTTGGTCTAATGTGAATTTTAGGTTCTTTTTACAGATGGCATCCAGGAAAAGGAAAAGCACTGCTTTCAGGCCTCAAGCTTAGTATGATACCAGGAGATTCCAATCCTTAGAAGCCTGGAATCGATATACATATAACATTCTAGACTGGAGGATCCTTCCAGAAAGGAATGTTAAGATTTATCATACTGAGTTTGACGAGTTTAAGGCAGAGTTGGAGAGGCGTAACCTACACAAACGCCTCGCCAACCTTCAGGAGGAAAGCATAGATGTGGTGGTGGTTAAAGAATTCTATGCCAACTTATACAGCCTGGAAGACCAGAGCCCTAAGCAAGTGAGGGTGAGAGGACACTTAATTAGGATTGATGTCGACAGCCTGAATACCTTCTTAGAGACCCCAGTAGTTTTGGAGGAGGGCGAGACACTGCCTACCTATTCCAAATTTACGAAGATGAAGATTGATCCTCAAGAGTTTGCTGCCCGTCTCTACATCCCTGGTAGGGGTTTTGTGTTGAATACAGAGGGCCATCCTAGGAAGCTTCTGAGGAAAGATCTCTCCACTCTTGCAAAGACATGGAGTGTCCTCTTCTATAGCAACCTGACTCTTACTTCCCACACCTCTGATCTTAATATGGACAGAGCCAGGTTGGTTTACGGCTTAGTCACAGGCATGGACATGAATATCGGAGCCCTAATCTCAGGTCAGATTTCTACCATTGCCTAGAGTAACTCCTTTAGGCTCGAATTTCCAGCCTTGATCACAGCCTTATGTGGAGCTAGAGGAGTTACCTTTGATAGTCTGACCTATGAGAGCCTGAGCCCAGCCATTAACTTGGCCTTTATTAAGAAAAACTGTTGGAATATGGATGATCTGACAGTTAACTTCAGAGGGGCCAAGAAGGTAAGGGCTCAACCAGTAGATGTTCCTTCTTCTTCTACAATGAGTTGCTAATTATAACAGGTTTGGTCTCATTGTCCTCCAAGAATACATACCTTAGATGCGCTGGAAGGGTCTTTAATTCTACTTTGAGCTTTTCTTTTGGTCTATTGTTTTCCAATTCTTCAAACATCACATGACCAATAGATTCATCGTCTGGATCCCCCAGCTCTTCAATACAAGCTAGCATTCTTTTTCCATCTTCATTGACTAGGCATTCTATCACATATTCAAATTCTTTCTCCCCAAGTGTCTGTAATACCATGGTTGAGGCTGTTAATTCCATCTCCTGCTCCGATATTTCTGCTTCAAACCAATCCTCACCATCATCTGGGTGTTTTATTGCTTCAATTAAGTTAAAAGAGATCTTTTGATCCTCTACATTTAGTTCCAATTTACCTTTACCCATGTCTAAAACACAACTAGCAACTGGCAGGCAAGGTTGTCCCAGAATGATTGATCCCTCATGATCTTCATGCCTTTCTTCTTTGATAGTCAGTTGATGAGAACATGTGTTAACTTGGAAATTGTCTTCTTGTTGAGTGTGTGTTTGTAAGCACTGTTCACGTTGTTGCGTTTTCTCCTCATCTTCTTCTAAATCATGCTCATTCACAGGGCTTTCCTCTTGAGTGTCAACCTCTACAATCTCTTCTTCTCTTCTGCTCATAGCTTGAGTCACTTCTTCTACCAGCTTACCAACCTGAATTTCTGCACTTTTAAATGCCCGTTGAATAGATCCAATTGTATCCTTTAATTGCATTAACAAAATGTCCAGATTGAAACTCCTTCCTGCAGGTAATTTAGCTCATTTGGAAGAATAAGCTCAATCCTTTGATTCAACATCATGAAGATTATTAAGTTTGTTAGTCGGATAATACGATTAACTTTTGTCTAAGAAACCTGTGTAAATTGTATATAACTCCTCTCATTTATGGTCATTTTGTATTGTTGTAATTACTTTTTGTTAAATATAGGTAATAAGTACTGAGTATCCCCATTTTGTGTATTTAATGATAATTCCTTTTCAATTTCAGGCTAATTAGGCAAGTTTGGTGGAAGTGTTGATTTTGAGCCACTCGTTAAGCAAATTCTCTGGCTCAGCGAGCCATCCGCTAAGCACAGCAGTTCATGGCTAAGTGCATAGAAGATCCTGGAAGCATATGAGTTGTCATAATGCGCTCAGCGAGAATCAATTAGCTAAGTGCATCGCTTGCACCTCCAAGATGAGCGAAGAAGAGGCTTGCTAAGCCAAATGTCGCTTAATTGGCTAAGCGAACCAGAATTTGGCTGAGCGAACGACCAAAAATTAGCAACACTATTTAAAGCCTGAAATCAAAAATGGAAAAGGGGAGTTCTCAATTTTTGGCATTTTCTCTGTTCTTGGAAGCATTCATCTGAGTGGCTGAGTGGCGGAGAGAACTTCTGGTGTGAAGATCTTGAGGGACAGCAGAGATTGAAGAGGAAGTTATCTTGCAGAGTATTGTATGAGAGTTTCAGTGATTGTGAGGTTTCTAGAGGTGACGGAGAGATCCTCACCACTTGTACTTCTGAATCTTTCATTTTCTCTTTTTCATCTTTGTAAGATAAGCTTCCCAGCTATGGAGAGCTAAATTCTCAGTTGGTTCTTCCTATGGGGTACTTGATGTAAATACTTTTATATCTATCTAATGATGTTGCATGTGTTCTCTATGCTATTAGTACTTCATTTTAGTATGCTTTTTCCTTGATCACGTAGATGCATGCTCAATTAGGGTCATTCAACATTGGGAAATGGTTTGATCCTTAGAACTTGATAGGACAGAACTAGTTTATCATATTTTCATGAGGGATCGGGGTACGGTAACCTAGTTGTTGGTATGTATGTCTTAATGCAGTTCTGGTCAAGTTTAGTCCAATAAGAGGGATCTGAGGACGAAACTTGATTAGGATTAGGCTAAACATGCACAAGACATCAGGGTTTAGCAGTCTAGGAGACAACATAGAACACAGGAACGTTGTTAGGTAGAGAACATCTTTAGTAGCATCAGTCGCCCAGTAGGAAGACCAACTTGTTGACCATCTGCCTTCACACCCACCACTGCTCACCTTTTTTTTACTTACCTTTGATTAGTTAGTTTACACACATCTCCATACTACACACAAACCTTTTACAACAAGACGCTTATTTACTGAACCACAGCTTTACCAAGTAAAACAAGTTCCCCGAGAGTTCGATACTCGGTTCTTACCGTTTTATACTACTTACGCGATCCGGTGCACTTGCCGGTCGTCGAACAAAAGACATTTGGGAGATAGATCGGTAAAATAGGTTTGTCATCGTGAGACATCAAGGGCAAGTATTCTAACAGATGTGGGTAGGATAAATTCACCTGATTGATAGAGAAAAATCACAAATAATACATCTTAGGCAAATAAGACATGCTAGGTCCTAACATTCTCATCCCATTGAATTCCCTATTATTTATTTTGTTTTCTATTAATAGTTATTATTTTATACTTTGTTTTTTTAAATTTATCTTTTATACCTCATCTTATCTTTTTCTCTTATAAATTTGAAATTATCCAACACAAGTACAAAACAAAGTCCCTGTGGAAATCGACAGTCAGACTTTCGAGTCTTTATTACTTAGACATTTAGTACATTTGCCAACGAGTTAACAAGTTTTTGGTGCCGTTGTCGAGGACCTTGTTCTTCATACTTGGTTGCCATACATTTTCAATTTGTAAGTATTAATTCTTCTATAGTCTTTATTTTACAATTTTTAATCATTATTTTTCTTCTATAATTTGCACGATTGTGCTTGTTTTTGTGTATGCGAGGCAGAACTGCAATTGAAGATTTAGCTCCACTTAATCCATAAATTGAAGCCACTTGCAGGCGTAACAACGTTGCAAGAAAAAGAAGAGCAAGAAATACAAGGGAGCAGGCAACCCTCACCTCCACTCTCTTCACAAAGCTACTATCAAATGGAAGAGGAGCATACACGACGAGCGACACTAAAGGACTACTCTAGTACAACTAACCCGTAATTCTTCACCAGTATTACAAGGCCAGAGGTTCAAGCAGCCAACATATCTTATCCTCACTCTTTCATATAGTTGATACAAGGAAACCTCTTCCACAGTCTACCAAATGAGGATCCTTATGTTCACCTCGCCACCTACATAGAAATCTATAACACGATGAAGATAACCAGTGTTCCCAAGAATGCCATACGCCTCAATCTCTTTTCTTTTTCTTTGGCATGGGAAGCAAAAAGGTGGTTACATTCCTTCAAAGGCAATAGCTTTAGGACATGAGAAGAAGTTTTCAAAAAGTTCTTAAAAAAATACTTCCCAAAGTCAAAGATTGTCGAGGGAAAGATGGAAATTGATGTGCCATCATTTTCTTATATTTTCTAAACCCTTTTTGCACCATTTTAATTATTGATTGGTATTAATTGTCAATTAATTAGGCAGTTTTATTATTTGGGCTCATTTAGCTAATTTGATGTTTTTAATCTAATTTCAGGAATTAATGAAACATTGGGCTTAATCCGGATTTTGGTTGTGGACTTGAAGAGGGCAAATAAAGAAGCGCTTACCTTAGTTAATTTCTAATTAGGAAATTTCGCAATTTTATTTTATGTTGTTCAGTGTTTATTTCGTTTTGGGCCAGAGTATTGTAATAGGGCCCAGTGACTTTGAGTGACTCTTTTTAAATAGCTGCCTTGGGATTCGTGCAGGGCATTCTATTCTGTTATGCTATTCATTATTCAGAGCTTGGTTTTAGGGTTTTCGTTTTTCTGTTTTGACGTTTCTGAGTTCGTAATGCAATTTTACGTTTTCTGCTTCTAATTACAATTTCGTTCTTGTTTCTTCTTCTACTCTCATTTACGTTTCTGTTCCATTTTACATTTCTGTTTGTTTACGTTTCTGTTCATTTACGTTTCCGTTCATTTACGTTTCTGCTTCATGTTTCAATTGCATTCTCTGTTTGAATCCATGGAAGGCTAGATTTTCTGGTGTTGTTTCCTTTTGAGGACGAAGCCCAACTCTCTTTGAGGTTTCGTTTGTAATGTGGTTTCCTGGCAGTTTTCCCTTCACCAATTATCCCAATTTCGTGAATATTAATCAGTGCACGCTTCGTGTTCGATTAATTGCCTCTGAGCCTAACTTGCATTCATGCTTAATGGATGAAGGGCTAACTGGTGTATGTGGTGCCTAATCACGTATTGAAACCCTAAGTTGATTTTCGCTTAGTAAATTGAAATAGGGTTGGATTAAGTGGTTGACTGTTAGGGACGAATTCTCCATAACCCAGGATAAGAGAGTGGCTTCTGAATCAGAGGAAACAACCCGTTTTTAATATTAGTAGTTTCGTATTCCATTTTATTTGTCTGCTCTTTAATTACCAAACAACCAACCCCCCCCCCCATCGTTACTGTTACTGCAAGTATATTATGAACATTTGGCTTGTCACTGCTCGTTGGGAAACGAACTAGGATCACTTTCTAGTTACTGCATTTTCATGTTTATTTGATTCGGGTACGGCCTCGATCAAATTTGGCGCCGTTGCCGGGGAGCAGTGTCCAAAGGTTCATAATAGCTAGCTAGTGCTGTGTGTTTAATCCTTTCGTGTTTTATGTTTAATTGTTAGTATTGTGTTAGTATGTGTGTTAGTGTTGTTTAGTGTCCTGGTATTTTGTTTAATGTGTGTTCTGTTTCAGTTTTCCCATTAAGCGTTTCCCCTGTTTCAGTCTTGTGTGTTTTGCTGTGAAGATTGTGCTTGAAAACAGAGTAGTAGTAGAAATCAATTAGAGACGGATTTTAGCGACCACCCATGCTGAATTAATTGGGATTTTTTGTTTTAGTATCTAGGGTTGTTATTTTTGGCTGAATTTTTTTGTGGTAACTTCTTTTAATCCATATTTTGTGGGAAAAATAGCTAGAGCCTTTAGTTTGGTCAGATTTGAAAGTTCCAAAAAACTAGCAAATTTTGTGTTTGTCAAAACTTCAAACGGCCATAACTTTTGCTCCGGTTATCAGAATCGCAATTATTATATATGCATTTGGGGTAGAAAAAAATTTCCTACGCCGTGGCAGCCTGCCGTAGGCTGGCTGAGGTCTCCATCGTCAAAAAAAAGCGATTCTGTCAAAAGTTTTTTATTTTTCAAGTTTTATTCACTTATTTTTCTTAACCTACCATTTTTAGCTTTCATAGTTAGACTTTGAATTTTTGTCTGAAATTTTTTGTGCTATCTTCTCATCATTTTATAGGGTTGCTCACAAAATTTCAAGTCATTTGGATATCATTTGAGGGTAGCTGTAGTTCAAACCTACACCTTTATTTACATGACAAGGCAACTAGTTGTGTGCATGCTGAATGTAGTGTATGACTAGAGGCAATCCATCTGACTTACAACCCTTTGATCCTGAGATAGATAGGACATTTCATAGATTAGTTAGGCATCATTTTATACCTTTTGATCATTCTGAGCATTCCATAACTGGTGAATCTGTGCATTCTGTTATTGGTGATTTTGAACATCCTGATCTTGAGCATTATAATTTTGAGCATTCTGATTCTGAGCATTCTGATTTTGCACATTCTGAGAACATGGCACAACCTCCACCTCGTGAGAGGACTCTAAGGGAAATGGCTGCACCTGATTTCACCTACGAAAGCTTGTGCATCCAATACCCTGATGAGGATGTCCCATATGTTCTTAAAACTGGACTGATTCATTTGCTTCCAAAGTTTCATGGCCTTGCAGGTGAAGACCCGCACAAACATTTGAAGGAATTTCATATTGTCTGCTCCACCATGAATCCCCCAGATGTCCAAGAGGATCACATATTTCTGAAGGCTTTTCCTCATTCATTAGAGGGAGTGGCAAAGGATTGGCTGTATTACCTTGCTCCAAGGTCCATCACGAGCTGGGATGACCTTAAGAGAGTATTCTTAGAAAAAATTTTCCCTGCTTCCAGGACCACAGCCATCAGGAAGGATATCTCAGGTATTAGACAACTCAGTGGAGAGAGCCTGTATGAGTACTGGGAGAGATTTAAGAAACTATGTGCCAGTTGCCCTCACCATCAGATTTCAGAACAGCTTCTTCTCCAATATTTTTATGAAGGACTCAGTAATATGGAGAGAAGTATGATAGATGCTGCCAGTGGTGGAGCCCTTGGAGACATGACTCCTGCTGAAGCCAGAAATTTAATTGAGAAGATGGCCTCCAACTCCCAGCAGTTTAGTGCCAGAAATGATGCCATAGTCATTAGAGGAGTGCATGAGGTAGCTACAAACCCATCTGCATCATCTGAAACTAAGAAACTTGAAGGCAAACTGGATGCGTTGGTCAACTTGGTAACCCAGCTGGCCTTGAATCAGAAATTTGTACCTGTCGCAAGGGTTTGTGGTTTGTGCTCCTCTGCTGACCACCATACAGACCTTTGCCCTTCCATGCAGCAACCTGGAGCAATTGAGCAGCCTGAAGCTTATGCTGCAAATATTTACAATAGACCTCCTCAACCTCAGCAGCAAAATCAACCACAGCAGAACAATTATGACCTTTCCAGC
Organism: Glycine soja; assembly: GCF_004193775.1. Lineage (NCBI taxonomy): Eukaryota > Viridiplantae > Streptophyta > Magnoliopsida > Fabales > Fabaceae > Glycine > Glycine soja. The sequence goes on from NC_041013.1 coordinate 36,149,640, forward strand.
AACAGATACAACCCTGGATGGAGGAATCACCCTAACCTCAGATGGTCCAGCCCTCAACAACAACAACAACAGCCTGCTCCTTCCTTCCAAAATGCTGCTGGCCCAAGCAGACCATACATTCCTCCACCAATCCAACAACAGCAACAACCCCAGAAACAGCCAACAGTTGAGGCCCCTCCACAACCTTCCCTCGAAGAACTTGTGAGGCAAATGACTATGCAGAACATGCAGTTTCAGCAAGAGGCCAGAGCCTCCATTCAGAGCTTAACCAATCAGATGGGACAATTGGCTACCCAATTGAATCAACAACAGTCCCAGAATTCTGACAAGCTGCCTTCTCAAGCTGTCCAAAATCCCAAAAATGTCAGTGCCATTTCATTGAGGTCGGGAAAGCAATGTCAAGGACCTCAACCCGTAGCACCTTCCTCATCTGCAAATGAACCTGCCAAACTTCACTCTATTCCAGAAAAAGGTGATGACAAAAATTTACCTAACAATTTCTGTGCAGGTGAATCTTCTTCCACAGGTAATTCTGATTTGCAGAAGCAGCACATTCCCCCTCTTCCATTCCCTCCAAGAGCAGTTTCCAACAAAAAAATGGAAGAGGCAGAGAAAGAGATCTTGGAAACGTTTAGAAAGGTAGAGGTAAACATACCTCTGTTGGATGCAATAAAGCAAATTCCAAGATATGCCAAATTCTTGAAGGAGCTGTGCACTAATAAGCGGAAGCTTAAAGGAAGTGAACGGATTAGCATGGGCAGAAATGTCTCCGCATTGATTGGTAAATATGTTCCTCAAATTCCTGAAAAATGCAAAGATCCAGGTACATTCAGCATACCTTGTATCATAGGGAATAGTAAGTTTGACAATGCCATGCTAGATTTAGGAGCTTCTGTTAGTGTTATGCCTCTGTCTATTTTTAATTCTCTATCTCTAGGTCCCTTGCAGTCAACTGATGTGGTAATTCATTTAGCTAACAGAAGTGTTGCCTATCCTGTTGGTTTCATAGAAGATGTCTTAGTTAGAGTTGGTGAACTGATTTTCCCTGTTGATTTTTATATCTTGAATATGGAAGATGGATTTTCTCAAGGATCAGTTCCCATCATTCTAGGCAGACCCTTTATGAAAACTGCTAGAACTAAGATAGATGTTTATGCAGGCACACTGTCCATGGAGTTTGGTGATATAACTGTTCATTTTAATATTCTGGATGCTATGAAATACCCATCTGAAGATCTTTCTGTATTTCGTGCTGAAATAATTGACCATGTTGTTGATGAATACATGACTGATCTTTATTCTAATCTGCATGCCTCTCACTCTTCATACATTGAGTCTGAAATTGTACTTGATCATATGTCTGAATTTGATGCTGAGAGTGAATCTGAGAGTGATATTGATTGCATGCCTGGTGGTGGTGTTTTACCTCTTGAGATTGATTTTATAGAGTCAGATAGGACTAACCATGTTTCAGGAAGTACACATACCTCTGACTTTCTTTATGAGGTCAAGGCTGAGAAACCATCTCTTTCTACCACTGTCCAGCCGACCACACTAGAATTGAAGCCTCTGCCATCAAATTTAAAATACGCTTACTTGGATGATAGCAAGAGTTTTCCAGTGATTATATCTGCCTCCCTTGCTAATGAGCAAGAGGAGAAGTTGTTGTCAGTTCTCAAGAAGCATAAGAAGGCTATAGGCTGGACCCTGGCGGACATTCCTGATATTAGCCCATCCACATGTATGCATCGAATAAATTTAGAGGATGGAGCTAAACCAGTAAGACAGCCACAGAGAAGACTCAACCCGGTGATTCTTGATGTAGTGAAGAAGGAGATAACCAAGCTTTTGCAAGCTGGAATCATTTATCCTATCTCCGACAGCCAATGGGTGAGTCCCGTCCAGGTAGTCCCGAAAAAGACTGGCCTCACAGTGATCAGAAATGAGAAGGAGGAGTTGATTCCTACTCGGGTGCAGAACAGTTGGAGAGTCTGCATTGACTATAGGAGGCTGAACCAGGTTACCAAAAAGGACCATTTTCCCCTGCCATTCATTGACCAGATGCTTGAACGCCTGGCAGGTAAATCCCACTACTGTTTCCTTGATGGTTTTTCTGGTTATATGCAAATTACTATTGCTCCTGAGGATCAGGAAAAGACCACATTCACTTGCCCCTTCGGCAATTTTGCTTATAGGAGGATGCCTTTCGGTCTGTGCAATGCCCCTGGTACCTTCCAGCGGTGCATGATTAGTATTTTCAGTGATTTTTTAGAAAATTGCGTAGAGGTGTTTATGGATGATTTCACTGTATATGGATCCTCTTTTGATGGTTGTTTGAATAGTTTGGAAAAAGTTTTGAATAGATGCATTGAAACTAACCTTGTTCTAAATTTTGAAAAATGTCATTTTATGGTTGAGCAAGGTATAGTTTTAAGCCACATTATTTCCAATAAGGGCATTGAAGTAGATCCTGCAAAAATTTCTGTTATTTCACAATTGCCTTACCCCTCTTGTGTGCGAGAGGTGCGATCTTTTCTTGGTCATGCAGGATTCTACAGGCGCTTTATAAGGGATTTTAGCAAAGTAGCCCTTCCACTGTCCAACTTGTTGCAAAAGGAGGTGGAGTTTGACTTTAATGACAGATGCAAAGAGGCTTTTGATTGCCTCAAAAGAGCGTTGACTACCACCCCCATCATCCAGGTACCCGATTGGACAGCTCCTTTTGAGCTTATGTGTGATGCATCAAATTATGCATTGGGGGCTATCCTTGCTCAGAAAATTGATAAATTGCCCAGGGTGATATATTATGCTTCTAGGACTTTAGATGCTGCCCAAGCAAATTATACTACTACTGAGAAAGAGCTTCTAGCCATAGTTTTTGCTCTTGAAAAATTTCGATCTTATTTGCTTGGTACTCGCATTATTGTTTATACTGACCATGCAGCTCTAAAGTACTTGTTGAAGAAGGCTGATTCTAAGCCTAGGTTGATCCGATGGATGCTCTGGCTCCAAGAGTTTGACTTGGAGATCCGTGATAGGAGCGGAGCACAAAATCTAGTTGCTGATCATTTGAGTCGGATCGAACGTGTCTCTAATGCAGATTCACCTATTCGGGATGATTTCCCGGATGATCATTTGTATATATTGTATAGTATTTCTGACTCTCTTTCTACTCCCTGGTTTGCTAACATTTTCAATTATTTAGTTGCCTCTGTTTTTCCTCCCTTAGCATCTAAGGCCCAAAAAGATAAGATTAAAAGTGATGCTAAGCATTTTATTTGGGATGACCCCTACTTGTGGAAATTGTGCAGTGATCAGGTCATTAGACGGTGCATTCCAGATCATGAGACTGACTCAGTCCTGCAGTTCTGTCATTCTTCCGCACCGGGAGGTCATCTGGGTGTTCAAAGGACAGCTCGCAAAGTGCTTGATTGTGGTTTTTATTGGCCCACCATCTTTAAAGATGCGTGGAAGATCTGCAGCACTTGTGAGCAGTGTCAGAGAGCAGGAAATACACTTACATGGTGACAACAAATGCCTCAGCAACCTATGCTATTCTGTGAGGTGTTTGATGTCTGGGGTATAGATTTCATGGGTCCTTTTCCTGTCTCTTTTGGTTATGTTTATATTCTCCTTGCAGTTGATTATGTTTCAAAATGGGTGGAAGCCAAGCCCACTAGAACTAATGATGCTAAAGTTGTCGCAGACTTTGTCAGGTCTAATCTATTTTGCAGGTTTGGAGTACCTAAAGCAATTGTTAGTGATCAAGGAACCCATTTTTGCAACAGGACAATGCATGCCCTGCTTAAAAAGTACGGGGTGGTACACAGAGTATCCACACCATACCACCCCTAGACTAATGGACAGGCAGAAATTTCTAACAGGGAAATCAAGAGAATTCTAGAGAAGATTGTGCAGCCAAGCAGGAAAGATTGGAGTACCAGGCTTGATGATGCTCTCTGGGCACATCGGACTGCCTACAAAGCACCCATAGGAATGTCTCCTTATCGGGTTGTCTTTGGAAAGGCATGTCATCTTCCAGTGGAAATTGAGCACAAAGCATACTGGGCAGTGAAGACTTGCAACTTCTCTATGGATCAAGCTGGCGAGGAAAGGAAGTTGCAACTGAGTGAGTTAGATGAAATCCGCCTAGAAGCCTACGAGAATGCCAAGTTCTACAAAGAAAAGACCAAGAAGTTCCATGATAGCATGATAGTTAAAAAGGACTTCGTGGTTGGGCAAAAAGTGTTATTGTATAATTCTAGGCTTGGACTCATGAGTGGTAAGTTGAGGTCTAAGTGGATTGGTCCTTTTGTTGTTACTAATGTTTTTCCTTATGGTACAGTTGAGATCAAAAGCGACTCCACAAACAAGAGCTTCAAGGTCAACGGACATCGACTTAAGCCATTCCTCACGAACCCTTCTTTAGTGGACGTAGTGGTGGAAGAGACTTCCTTACTCCACCCTACTCTTCCTCCACCATGACTTAGGGAGTTTTTCTTTTCCTATCTCCTTCTTTGCTTTTATTACACTTGTCCGATTCTCTTTGATGATTTAATTGTTTTTAATCTTTTAATTGTGCTACATTGAGGACAATGTGTTGTTTAAGTATGGGGAGGGAGTGTTCTTTGGTTTTGCTAGTTTTGTTGGTTTTGTTAATTTGTTAGTTGTGTTAATTTGTTAATGTTGTTAGTTTCGTCGGATTTTCAGTTTAATATTATGGGTCAATTTCATGTGCACGTACGACTTTGCATGTTTTTCTTTGAATTATAGGATATGTTCAAGAAATGGGTAATTGTTTTGAAAATAAAAGTTCTTGACATTTTGTGACTTGAAATCCTTGATTCTTCTCTACATGTCATGATAGTTTTGAAAGCTCAATTTGAAAGTGATGATTTTACCTTTGTGAGAATTTGAGCCATCCATCATTATAATCATTTGGTGTGTTTTGCCCCATTGATTGCTTGCACAATAGCCTTGGCTTGATTCTTGTTGATGCGTCCTAATTCACATGCATATTTGGAAATGATTAAGGCAATTTTGTTCTTATAAGCTTCTAGCCAAATGGACTTACCTTGAATTAATTCCTTTGATAGCCCTTTTGAGCCTTGTTTCCCTTTCCTTGTTTTGAAGCTCACTACAAGCCTTAAGTGAAAAACCATGATATTACCATATCCTTAAGGAATTTTGGAGCTTTGGAATTGTTTTGGGAATAAGTGTGGGGGGTTTTTGTTTCATTGGACAACTTGTTTTGTTGGCTATGCTTCATGATGTATTTTGGGCCATACTTGATGTACATTGTATATTGGTTAAATGTTGGACATGCTGAATGAAATGTTGTTTCTCAAAGGCCAAAGAGTAAAAAAAAAATTAAAAAAAAAAAAAAAAATTCGAAAAAAAAATTCGAAAAAAAAATTCGAAAAAAAAAAAAGAAAAAGAAAAGCAATAAAGTTGAGTGAATAAGATCTTAAATGGCACAAGAATGATGAAACTCTTGGTTCTACTCTTCATGTTTAATTTTTATCTTTACTTCTTTATATTTTCTTATTTTTTTAATATGCACTTATTCCCCTTTGCTCCTCTATTCATTTGGGATTTAGCCACTTATTCCATATTTCTCCATACCTTGTCCTTGGCCCCATTACAACCTTAAAGGACCTTTTGATCCTCATGTGCTTGTGTTTATAGGTTGATTGTCAATTTTAGAATCTTGCCAAGTTTATGTGGTGTTTGCTTTCATGGGTGCTTTGAGGGTAAATAGTAGCCTAGACACTTGAGAGATAGAGTGTATATCTTGTGAGGCTTTATCACTTTTCATTCTTGAGCTGATTAACTATTTTGCCATGATTGGGTTGCTTGGATGATTTTCATGAATGTCTTGACTTTTTGGATCTCCTTATGTTAGATGTTACCCATTCCTTTCATTCCTTGATGTTCATTGAGAAATATGTGAATGTTTTTGTTTGTCTCCCTTTCATATCCTTGGATTTTGTTCTTTGTTTCATTTTGCCCAGGAGTGCAAAAGGCTAAGTATGGGGGGTTTTGATGTGCCATCATTTTCTTCTATTTTCTAAACCCTTTTTGCACCATTTTAATTATTGATTGGTATTAATTGTCAATTAATTAGGCAGTTTTATTATTTGGGCTCATTTAGCTAATTTGATGTTTTTAATCTAATTTCAGGAATTAATGAAACATTGGGCTTAATCCGGATTTTGGTTGTGGACTTGAAGAGGGCAAATAAAGAAGCGCTTACCTTAGTTAATTTCTAATTAGGAAATTTCGCAATTTTATTTTATGTTGTTCAGTGTTTATTTCGTTTTGGGCCAGAGTATTGTAATAGGGCCCAGTGACTTTGAGTGACTCTTTTTAAATAGCTGCCTTGGGATTCGTGCAGGGCATTCTATTCTGTTATGCTATTCATTATTCAGAGCTTGGTTTTAGGGTTTTCGTTTTTCTGTTTTGACGTTTCTGAGTTCGTAATGCAATTTTACGTTTTCTGCTTCTAATTACAATTTCGTTCTTGTTTCTTCTTCTACTCTCATTTACGTTTCTGTTCCATTTTACATTTCTGTTTGTTTACGTTTCTGTTCATTTACGTTTCCGTTCATTTACGTTTCTGCTTCATGTTTCAATTGCGTTCTCTGTTTGAATCCATGGAAGGCTAGATTTTCTGGTGTTGTTTCCTTTTGAGGACGAAGCCCAACTCTCTTTGAGGTTTCGTTTGTAATGTGGTTTCCTGGCAGTTTTCCCTTCACCAGTTATCCCAATTTCGTGAATATTAATCAGTGCACGCTTCGTGTTCGATTAATTGCCTCTGAGCCTAACTTGCGTTCATGCTTAATGGACGAAGGGCTAACTGGTGTATGTGGTGCCTAATCACGTATTGAAAACCCTAAGTTGATTTTCGCTTAGTAAATTGAAATAGGGTTGGATTAAGTGGTTGACTGTTAGGGACGAATTCTCCATAACCCAGGATAAGAGAGTGGCTTCTGAATCAGAGGAAACAACCCATTTTTAATATTAGTAGTTTCGTATTCCATTTTATTTGTCTGCTCTTTAATTACCAAACAACCAAACCCCCCCCCCCATCGTTACTGTTACTGCAAGTATATTATGAACATTTGGCTTGTCACTGCTCGTTGGGAAACGAACTAGGATCACTTCCTAGTTACTGCATTTTCATGTTTATTTGATTCGGGTACGGCCTCGATCAAAAATATCGTCATTCCATCAATTCCCCGATGAATCACTCATATAGGTGCTCGACCGTTTCCACAGACTACTCGGAAAGACACCTACACATGGGTACAGCAAACCGATGCAATTAAACATCTTCATAGATGGTCTACGACCACAGTCAAAGCAACTCCTTGACGCATTCGTAGGGGGAAAAATCAAGTTGAAGACACCGATGGAGGCAATGGAGCTGATAGAGAACATGGCGGCTAGTGATCGCGCCATCCTTCGTGATCGAGCATACACGCCAACAAAGAGGAGCCTTCTGGAACTCACAGTCCAAGATGCAACACTGGGCCAAAACAAGCTATTGGCCCGACAGATAGAGGCCCTCACAGAAACCCTCAGCAAGCTCCCTCAACAACTACAAGCAGTAAGTCCTTCTCACTCTTCAATCATGCGAATAGGGGGATGCCACATCTACGATGGAGCAGATGAGCCAAGGCAATGCATAGCCCAAGAAGATTCTTCCAGGGAGGTGAACTACATGGGATCTCAGAATCGCCACGGATTCCAATGCTACAACCAAGGAGGACCGTCGGGATTCAACCAAGGGAGGAATTTCACACAGGGCTCAAGCTGGAAGAATCATCCGAGGAACCAGTTCAACAAGGAGAAAAGAAGTCAACCTATCCATAATTCCAACCAAGAGCTTGATCTTTATGAGAAGACCAGCAAGCTTGAGGAGACACTAAATTAATTCATGCAGATGTCCATGTCTAACTATAGGAGCAAAGAATCATCCATCAAGAACCTAGAGATACAAATGGGACAATTAGCCAAACAAGTGGCTAAAAGACCCACTAGCAACTTTGGAGCCAACACAGAGAAGAACCCGAAGGAAGAATGCAGGACAGTGTTAACTAGAAGCCAGAGGAGAGCATAAGAAGAAGAAGATAAAGCTGAAGGAGACCAGTCTGAGGAAGGAAGGGCAGATAAAGAAGAAGAGAAGGAAGAAGAGGAGAAGAAGAAGTAAAGAATAAGGTCTTAACCACTAAGACCAAAACTCAACTAGCCCAAGAGGCTAGGAAAGAAGAGCCACCAGCCTCTCTAAAGGAGCCCTCATACCCTTTAGTGTTGTCAAAGAAGAATAATGAGTGCTACTTCAAGCGTTTCTTAGAGATATTCAAGGGGCTGGAGATAACCATGTCATTTGGGAAAGCTTTGCAGTAGATGTTGCTCTACACCAAATTCATGAAGGACATCCTCACCAAAAAGGGGAAGTACATTGATAATGAAAGCATTGTAGTGGAGGCAACTGCAATGCGGTGATACAGAGGAAGCTGCCCAAGAAATTTAAAGACCCTGGGAGCGTGACAATCCCTTACACCATAGGGAACGAATCAGTAGGTAAGACTCTCATTGGCTTAGGGGAAAGCATCAACTTGATGTCCCTATCAATGTGTAGAAGAATTGGAAACCTGAAGATAGACCCTCCCAAGATGATGCTCCAGCTCGCAGATCGATCGATCACCAAACCATACGGGGTAGTAGAAGATGTCCTCATCAAAGTCTGTCACTTTACATTTTCGGTAGATTTTTTCATCATGGACATAGAAGAAGATACAGAGATTCCTCTTATCTTAGGCAAACCCTTCATGTTAACTGCCAACTGCGTGGTAGATATGGGGAATGATAATCTGGAAATGAGTGTCGATGACCAAAAGGTAACCTTCAACCTTTTCAAAGCAATTAAATACTTAGAGGAAGATAAGAGGTGCTTTAAGGTGGAGGAGGTCGATAAAGAAGACGTCGGTGCTCTTCAAACCACATAGACTTCACTGGAGAAAGCTTTGATCAATGTTGTAGATTGTCCAACCAGTAAAGAGGAGAAGGATCTAAGGGCTTGCTTAGAAGACTTAGATCGTGAAGAAGATATTCCTGCATGGGGGACTAGTTTTGAAGAATTGAAAAATGGGAGTCCATCCGAGAAGACCAAGATGGAGCTAAAGATCCTACCCAACCCCCTAAAGTATGTGTTCTTGGAGGAGAACGAGACCAAGCCTGTGGTGATCAGCAGTGAGCTAACAACAGATGAAGAAAACATGTTGGTAGAGGTCCTCAAGAGACACATGGAGGCAATAGGATGACACATATCATATCTAAAAGGAATCAGCCCTGCCTATTGTATGCACAAGATAATGATGGAAGAAGACTATAGACCAGTTAGACAGCCCCAGAGAAGGCTCAACCCATTAATGAAGGAAGAGGTACGAAAAGAGGTGCTCAAGCTTCTAGAGGCTGGGCTTATCTACCCTATTTCTGACAGTGCTTGGGTAAGCCCAGTTCAGGTGGTACCAAAGAAAGGGGGCATGACAGTCGCTCAAAATGAAAAGAATGACCTAATCCCAACAAGGACTGTCACTGGCTGGAGAATGTGCATCGACTACCGCAAGCTCAACGAAGCCATAAGGAAAGACCATTTATTTTCCTTTGCCCTTCATGGACCAGATGTTGGAGAGGCTTGCGGGACATGCTTATTACTGCTTCTTGGATGGATACTCTGGATAAAATTAGATTGCAGTGGACCCCAAGGATCAGGAAAAGATGGCCTTCACATGCCCTTTTGGTGTCTTTGCCTACAGACGGATACCGTTTAGGTTATGTAATGCACCTGTCACATTTCAAAGGTGCATGTTGGCCATTTTTGCAAATATGGTGGAGAAAAGTATCGAGGTATTCATGGATGACTTCTCGGTATTTGGGCCCTTTTTTGAATGTTGCTTGAAGAACTTAGGGATGGTGCTACAAAGATGTGTGGAAACAAACCTAGTCCTGAACTGGGAGAAGTTCCACTTCATGGTTCGAGAAGGCATAGTCTTGGGCCACAAAATTTTGGCCTAAGGGATTGAGGTAGATCAGGCCAAGATTGATTTCATTGAGAAGTTACCACCACCACCCAATTTCAAAGGCGTTAGGGGCTTCCTAGGACATGCAAGGTTCTACAGGAGATTCATCAAAGACTTCTCCAAAATTGCTAGACCATTGAGCAATTTGTTGAACAAAGATGTTGTGTTTAAATTTGATGAAGATTATTCAGCAGCTTTCCAGACCCTGAAAGACAAGCTCACAACCGCCCAAGTGATGATTGCACCAGACTGGAGTAAAGAGTTTGAATTAATGTGCGATGCTAGTGATTATGCAGTGAACGCAGTCCTAGGACAAAGGCAAGACAAGACATTCCATACCATTTACTATGCTAGCAAAGTTCTCAATGAAGCACAGATGAATTATGCCACTACGGGGAAGGAGATGCTAGCCATTGTCTTTGCCTTAGAAAAATTTAGACCATACTTGGTGGGGTCAAGGGTGGTGATTTTCACTGATCATGCTGCCATCAAGCACCTTCTCACCAAAGCAAAGTCAAAACCAAGGCTGATTCGATGGGTCCTGCTTATTCTAGAGTTTGATATAGTCATCAAGGACAAGAAAGGATCCGAGAATGTGGTGGCTGACCACCTCTTCCGACTGAAGAATGAAGAAGTGACCAAAGAAGAACTAGAGATAAGTGGAGAATTTCCAGATGAGTCCATCTTATAAGCAACCATAAGACCTTGGTTTACTAATATGGCTAACTATAAAGCCACAGGAATCATCCCCGAAGAGCTTAACTGGAGTCATCGGAAGAAATTTCTACATGATGTTCACTGCAATGTGTGGGATGATTCACATTTGTTCAAGCTAGGAGCAGACAATTTGTTGAGGAGGTGTGTTACGATGGAGGAAGCACAGAGCATCCTTTGGCACTGCCATAGTTCACCATATGGCAGTCACCACAGCGGAGATAGGACAGCAGCAAAGGTGCTACAAGCAGGGTTCTTTTGGCCCTCAATCTTCAAAGACGCTCATGATTATGTGCGTCGATGTGACAAATGCCATAGAACAGGGGGGATTTCCAAATTGAACGAGATGCCCCTACAAAACATAATGGAGGTAGAAATCTTTGACTGTTGGGGAATTGACTTTGTGGGGCATTTCCCATCTTCATACTGGAATATCTATATCCAGGTAGCTGTTGATTACGTGTCCAAGTGGGTGGAAGCAATAGCCATTCCCAAAAATGACGCCAGGGTAGTGATAAAATTCTTGAATAAAAACATCTTTTCCTGTTTTGGAGTACCACAAGCCCTAATCAATGATGGGGGGACACATTTCTGTAATGCACAACTGAAGAATGTTCTGGAGCATTATAATGTCATACATAAGGTAGCAACACCTTATCATCCCCAGACGAATGGCCAAGCGGAAGTTTCAAATAGAGAGCTAAAGCTAATCCTTGAGAAGACTATCGCATCATCAAGAAAGGATTGGGCTTTGAAGCTAGATGATGCTCTCTAGGCTTACAGGACTGCGTTCAAGACTCCCATAGGCCTATCACCATTCTAGTTGGTCTATGGGAAAACATGCCACCTACCGGTGGAGTTGGAGCACAAAGCCTATTGGGCCCTTAAACTTCTTAACTTTGATGAAGATGCATTTGGAGAGAAGAGGAAGTTACGATTGCTGGAGTTAGAAGAAATGAGGATGAACACCTATGAATCATCCAAGATTTATAAGCAGAAGATGAAGGTGTATCATGACAAGAAGCTACAGAGACAAAACTTCCAGCCAAACCAACAAGTCTTGCTTTTCAACTCTAGACTCAGATTATTTCAAGGAAAGCTGAAGTCAAAGTGGTCAAGGCCATTTGTGATGAAAGAAGTAAGGCCCCAAGGAGCTGTGGAATTGGTGGACCCTACAGCAAGCACTCCTGAGAAAAGATGGATCATCAATGGACAACGCTTAAAAATTTACAATGGAGGCCAGTTAGAAAGATTAACAAGTGTTGTCTACTTGAACGATCCATAAAATGAAGAACAACGTCTAGCTAAAGACGATAAATTAAGCGCTTAGTGGGAGGCAAACCAGCATTTTTGTTCTTCAACTATAAAAAAAATAGAATTTTTTTCAGGATCTTCACAGACTCTCAGTCCACTTAGGATGTATCAACCACCGATGACTTAGAAGCCTTTATCCAACAGGTTGCTTGGCCAGGAGTCCAACATCCTTTTGTTAGGGGGGTGACACCTTTGGTGTAGCTGATGATGATGCCGCAGATGTTGAAGCTGATGATGATTATGTTGCAGACATTAGTGATGCTCATAGAGCTTGGGATCCAGGGCCCACACAAGAATGAGACCCAATTTTTTTACCAGGATTTTTTTCTTCTTCTTTCGTTTCTTTATGTTTCTTGTCTTTAGTTTTTCTTTTTCTTTTCTTTATTTATTTATTTCAACAATTTAGTTCCAGTAGTTTAAATTCAGTCATTGAATAAAAATTGCATGATATTTATCAAGTCATTGCCAAAGCTTTTTCTGAAGGACTCAAACACTTGAAATGTTGCATACCAATTTTGTGAAAATGCTAGTTCCATGAAGGCAAACGTCGGTTCAAGTAATGGAGTATGAATCACAACAAAGAGAGAAAAGGTTAGTTTGTCTAGAAGAAATCATGGTGCAGTAAGCCAACAACTTTTTTTTATCCCGGTGAGTTGTGTGAAACTTACTTGTGAGAGAACATCTGTTTTTTAATTTCCCGATTTTGCATCATTCTTAGACTGTTAGATTAATTACATGAGGTGGAAATGATCAAGGCCATGTTTCTTCTTATTTTCAGCCACTTAGCCAAAAAGCCATCCTTTGATGATAATTTATCCCTTGCACCTTATTTAAGCAAAAAATGATAATCATGTTTTTTTTGTAAAACCCCTAAGCCTACTTTAATTATCTTCTACCTTGTTTTAGGGTTCAAGAGAGCATAAGGATTTTACTCATGATATGCCCCTAATTTGGGGGAGGGTTAAGGTAAAAATTGTCTCAGGAAGGTAAAACAGCACACAATAAGGCACCCTAAAAAAAAGCTTGTAAGCCCAAAGTCTTTTTCCTAAAAAAAAAAAGGAGATAGATCCAAAAAAAGGAGATAGATCCAAAAAAAAGGAGAGAGAAGAAGAAGAAGGGCAGAAAATAAATAGGTGCCATAAGTGTTGTTAGAACAATAAATTGAGGCTAAAAAAACCTTAGGCTGAATAAGTGGAAGTTTTTCTAGGATAAATGCTCTCTTATAACCCTATTTTTGAAATCCCAGAAAAACCATAATTTCTTTTATTAGCCAGGCCAATAAAAGTCCTTAGTGATCCACCAAGTGTAAGCATGATAACTTTAACTGAGACGAAGTGCAAAATTGGGAACATTAATTGCAGGTCATAGAATTTTAAACACTCACCCAAGACACTTGTCCGCAGAGAGAAACATTAAAGCCTTGTGAGGAAAAGTGAGGCAAGCTGGCCTGATTGATTTCTGCTACTAACCAATTCTATCTCAATGTTTGTTTATGCTTCCATTGCAAGATCATGGCAAATGCAAGAAGGTCCAGCTAAGGGAATTTGAAAAATTGTAGTTATTGAAAGTGTTGGAGCATTCGGAGCCTACTCTTATTTTTGTTTTTGCTTGAGGACAAGCAAAGTTTTTAATTTGAGGGATTTTGATAACTGCTAAATATGAGTTATTTTTTATAATAAAAATATATTGAAAAGATCTTTAAAAATATTTAGTAGCAATTATTTTTGGCTTAAATATTAGGAATTGATATTTTTCTTATTTATGACTTGCATATATGAAAATGAGGGATTAAAAGCAAAAAAAATCTAGAAAATATCAAAAATATAAATAAGGAAGATTTTTTGGCATCAGGCCCAAGTCCACTCCAGCAACTATAGAAATAGAGTAAAACCCAAGTCCACTCCAGCAGCTATAAAAAGGGAGTCAAGCCAGGGAGAAAAGATACACCGAGTCTTAGAGCACTCTAATACACACCTAAAGCCTGAGAACTCTTCCTTAGAGAATTCTTTCTTCTCTTTCATCATTTTCTATTCCCTTTTTCCATCAGTTCCTATATCCCTGTTTTAGTGTAAGGCCCCTATGGCTATGAAAGGCTAAACCCTTAGTTAGGGCCTAACAGGCCTAAAAAGCCAAAAGATGTATTGTACACTTCATATTTATCAATGCAAGCAGGTGTTTTCTTTCCTATTATCCTTTCTTACTTTTAATTTCATGCATTATTCATCCTTGCATCATCTTTGGGGGTTAGGTGCTTGACAGAGGGTAATCCTTAATAGAAAAACGAGGAAGGTTTTGTATGCATCCGTTTTAGGAATTAGTCGTTCGACAGAGGGTAATTTCTAATAGAACTAAAAGGAAGGAGTATCTTAATAAAATCATTGCTACACATAGAGTGATTGCATTATGCCCATGCATCAAAGTAAACATCTAGAATTAGAACTTCATGCATTTTATCTATCGACTCTTTGCAAAGACATTTGGGAGATAGATAAATAAAATAGGCTTGTCATTGTGAGACATCAGGGACAAGTATTCTAACAGATGTGGGTAGGATAAATTCACCTGATTGATAGAGAAAAATCACAAATAATACATCTTAGACAAATAAGGCATGTTAGGTCCTAACATTCTCATCCCATTGAATTCCCTCTTATTTCTTTTGTTTTCTATTAATAGTTATTATTTTATACTTTGTTCTTTTAAATTTATCTTGTATACCTCATCTTATCTTTTTTTCTATAAATTTGAAATTATCCAACACAAGTACAAAACAAAGTCCCTGTGGAAATTAACACTCGGACTTCTGAGTCTTTATTACTTGGACATTTGGTACACTTGCCAACGAGTTAACATTAATTAGGACCTGTTTTAGTATTTTTCATTCTTCTCTTGATAGTAAATTTGACATATTTAATAATTAATACCTAATTTCTCTTCTATGGAATGTTTCATGAGATGAAACAAATTAAAATTAGAATTATGGTTGACATAAAAGCAATAAAGGGTATTTCACTAGTTTGACATTGATTTTTTCTATTCGCTAAAATCTTATTGGTATATATGTTCATCTTGGATGGCCAGGATAGGGTAGTGTCATGACAAACTTTTGTATAATTAGAAGGTAGCATGGCATGACCAATTCCAAAATTAAAGATTATTCATTATTAATAACCAAATGTCATAGTTTGGAATCATTTTTGTCTGGTTACAAACTTTGTATCTACTTGTTAAAATTCAATAAATTAACCTAGTCACACTTGTCAAATATGCAAATAGCTAGAAGACATGGGTCACAAAATAAGGGCATTTGTTGTACAAGTTGTACCTAAATCTGAAGGTTATGTTTTATTGTCGATTTTGAATTGTTTATATTGACTAAGTCAATGTTTTTGTTGTTAAGTGAGAAAATATTGTAACTTCTAGTTGATTGAAAAAGTCTATTTAAATACATACTACAAAATTGGGTTTAAGGCCGTAAAGCCCAATATCACAAGTATTACTAATATACTCTAATAGCAATAATTCTAATAGATTTTTGTTTTTACATCTATGGATTTGTGTATTTCATCACAACATAAATTTAGAAGATTTTGCTTCTCCTTTTTTCTTGATATGCTTTAGTCCCTAGTAACTTGGTCGAATAGAGTATTGATTTTGCTTTCAAAGATGAAAAAAATTAAAATGAAAGTGGCCTGGCTTAGTTACTATAAGTAATAGTTGTGTCATATGTGTTTTGGTAGTTAAGAACTTGACTCATTTTTAGCTTCATATGTTGCATGGTTACTTTCACCCAGTTTCATTCTTTCAATGAGATATTGATTTTATGATTTATAAGGGAATTGAGGAGCTTATGATCCGAGTAAAAATGTGTTCTCTCTCTCTCTCTTACTTTCAATGAGATCTTCATTTTTGTGTTGATTTTTAATATTTTTTATATTTATATAATTTTTTAATAATAATATTTTTATTATATTTATAAAGAAAATAATATTTTTTATATTTTTTTATAAAAAAAAAAACCATTCTAAGACGGTTTTAGTAAAATATATATTTAAAAAAAAAGATATTTTAGACGGTTCTCTGAAAAATCGTCTTAAAAAGTTTACTTTCTAAAAGTCTACTTTTTAAGACAACTTTTGGAAAAATCAACTTAGAATCCTCAGTTTTTTAATTTTTTTTTTTAAAAAAAAAGACATTCTAAGACAATTTTTTTAAGTTAAAACTATTTTAGAAAATCTGTCATTCTAAGACGATTTTGAGTTGAAAATTGTCTTAGAACGGTAGTCTTCTAAGACAGTTATTTGCCTAAAAACAGTCTTAAAATAATAATTCTTCTAAGACAGTTGTTTAGAAACCGTCGTGAAATTGTCATAGAAAGCTCTTTTTCCAATAGTGAGGGTCTATCATATTTGATCTATTTGTTGCTTTGATATCCCCGGACACGCATCGTAGGTAATTAAGATTACTTACCAGTTAAGGATTGGCGACGTGCGTAGTGGGGTGCCCAACTAGTACCATGAAGAGTTGAAAGGACACATTGTCCTGCAATCTTAAGTGTGCAAACATGAAGAGATTAAGTCTAAAAAGTCATCGGCCTTCATACAATTGACCTGTCCCGAAGGAATATATATTAGTCAACCATAAGAATGGAGGAATAACCTCTCTAAAACGAGTTATTCAGTTCTAGTTTTTTTGTTAAGGATATTCAGTTGTAGTTGGTGAGTGGGTTCCATACTGTTATTAAGTCATGAAGTTTTGAACCAAGTGAGAACCGAAAGGGTGTTGCTAGGTGCACCCAGCAAAATTGATGGTGCACCCAGCAATTGAATGAACTTCCAAAAATACCCTTTATTTAAAAAATAAAAGTTAATATATTTTTTTAAAAAAAAACATTTTCTTCTTCTTTCGTTTTAAAAAAACGTTTTCTTCCGCGCTTTCCTTCTTCTCCCGTGCACCCAGCAACCTCCCCGCAAGCTTCTTCTTCCGCGCTTTCGTTCTTCTCCTTCCAAAAAGGTTCGTATTCTTCCTTCGTCTTCTGTGTATCAGATAGCAAGCTTCTTCTTCCGCGCTTTGAAATTTGGTTCCCTTCTTCTCCTCCACAGGTATTGGCATCCTCCATTGGCTAGCTTTGTTCGTTTCTTCCGCCATCCAGGTTAGTGTTCTAACCTCGTGTCT
Source organism: Glycine soja (assembly GCF_004193775.1). Taxonomy (NCBI): domain Eukaryota; kingdom Viridiplantae; phylum Streptophyta; class Magnoliopsida; order Fabales; family Fabaceae; genus Glycine; species Glycine soja. The sequence goes on from NC_041013.1 coordinate 36,166,931, forward strand.
TCATTTGGAAGCGTTAATGGCCGTATGATAGACGACATGAGTGATGTGTAGTGATGTGTGGTGGCTGAGGTTGAAGACGAAGGTTCTTCCACGAGAAGAACCTTCTTCCGCGCGTGTGGAAGGGGAAGTTGGATATTGTAGCGGAAGAAGGAGTTCTTCCGTGGGCTCCTGCAGAAGAAAGGTGAAACAGTTCTTCCGCGGGTTTCGGCGGAAGAAGGCGAAGAAGGTTCATCCGCTGGATCCAGCGGAAGAAGGTTCCGCAGGTTCTTCCGTGGAAGAAACTGCGGAACCTTCTTCCGCAGGCAACATTTGCTGGTCGCGAAAGAACCTGCGGAACCTTCTTCCGTAGGCTACCTATCCTTCTCGCAGAAGAACATGCGAAACTTCTTCTGAGGACCATGTTTTGCTTTTTTTGGTTTTTTTCTTGAAAATTTTGTCTGAACCACCAATTTATTGATATTAGTAATTATTATTTTTAATTTATTTGCTATTACAAAGTGTATATATGGTATTTAACTTACACAAACTCCCTAATTTTGATGCATCACCTATTGTATTTTGCTTTCATTTGGTTAGGATGTCTAAATTGAATTGTTATTTGCTGTCATTTGGTTAGGATGTCTAAATGACTGTATACACTGCATAAATTATGTGGATTAGTTAGGATTCTATTTCCCTGATGAATGAGAGGGTTAAGAAATAAAAAACAAGGTAAGTTAGGATACTAATATGCAACTATTAGACTACTGTTAGACTTGTAATTAAGAAAAAATATGAGACAAGAAAGCAAAGTTCCTGTGTTACTCTGTTTCTAAATTTATTTTGATATTGAAAAGAAATTTGTCTAATCTAATCTAATAGCCTGCAACCTGTCAATTACAATGGGAATTCTTTTGATATTGAAAACAAATTTGTCTAATCTGATACCTACACAATCTAAGCAATGTTATAAGCATGGGAATTCAAAGCTGATACCATATGACCGAAAATTGAATGAACTCAAACTCCTCTGCCATCAATCTGCTGCTCTCCATCTCTTTTATGTAAATGCTTCCTCTTTTTTTTCTTTTTTCTTTTTTTTTCAAAAGATCAATTGATCATTCACTAAAAATGTATAACGGCACTTACACAATCATACTTGATGCTAATCAGAGTGCTACAATGAAGCACACATGCACACTGAATGCTAACAAGATAGCAATCTTGAAAATACAAAACCAAAGAACAGAAACATATAAAATACACATTTCCCTGATCTAAAGAAACCTAGAAAGTGCCATGAGCTTTTTTCTTTTCTTTGGAATTCCTTCTGAACATGCACGCGCTCCACAATATCATATAAATTAAGACAACTTAAATCCAATCTCTGATTGTTAGACCAACTGCAATATGGAACTCAAACTTCTTCATTGAAAAGAATAAATGTGTCAGATAGAGATAAAACAGTGGGAATTTTTTTAAGTGATCCTCTAGGTTGTTTTTTCCCCCCTTCGGATCTGCTCATGATTTGAACCACTCACCATTCATCTTGGGCTTTGTGTTACTAATGAGAGAAGGGTAAGTGTTAATCCTGTTGGAGCTGTAAAAAGAATTTAAACATGATCCAAACAGAAACCAAAAATTCTGCCTATTATTTTTCCCTTGGAAGTAAATCTTATAATTTTTTATTTGATTATTCCCTTGGAAGCAAACAATTTCATTATTCAATTTCAGCTTTTAGAAGAATTGTGTCTCCTAAATTCTTTGTCCTGTTTTCAAAATACTAAACCAAAAAACAAAAAGCATGCCTTGATTCTACATGTCCCTCATAATGAAGCATAATGTCACAGATATCATAAGTGAGAATGTCACACATATCATGAGAACATCATGTCCAAGAAACATTGAAAACTTAATTTGATCAAATTAGTAAGAAACATACAAAACATGTGTTTGAACAAATTTGTAATGACAAAGATTTGTTACCAATTATTTGAATATTTAATTTGACCGAAAAAAATAAATGTTCTTCATGATTTCAGATCATGGTTAGAACACGAGGTTTAGGTCGAGCGTTAGGAGCTGGTAGAGGTAGAGGCATTAGTGAGGATGTGCATGAGGCTGATGTTCCTCGACGTCGCAGGCCTACTGCTTCAGCACGTAGGCAACGGGTTCGTCTACGTGAGGACGTCACAGAGAGACCTAAGGATGTGCCTCAGTTGCATGAGGATGTTCCTCATGTGTCTGATGCCACCCTAGAGATGACAGATGCCACCGATGTTGTTTAGACAGAGGGAGTGGCTACTGATGGAAGCTTGGGGTCACCTGCTGCAGATGAGGGTTTCCCCGGTGGACCACACGACCCATCGATTTTGACCGATTTTGCTGAGCATGTCGCACACAGCATCTGGAGTGGACAGGTACGTAGTTTTTAATGTTGACTAATTACATAAAAATTATTTGTAGTTGGATTATTTTTTATATACACGTTATTATAAATTGTTATTCAATTTAGAAACGACCCGATCTGAAGTTGGTCTCCCACGGTAGAAAAGTAGATAAAATTGGGAGACCAACGCCTGAGATTGAAGGGTTGATTGTTGGCATCGAATTGAGTCCACTAATCAGGTGTTCTGTTATCACCACTGATCTTGGACTCATATCCGCCTTCGTCGAGAGGTATCATCGCTAGACTAGCACGTTCCACCTACCAGTAGGTGAGTTGACGATCACGTTCGATGACATGGCGTCACTCCTACACCTTCCCTTCACTGGCGCGCTGCATACGTTCGAGCTGCTTGTTACTTCAGACGCGATTGGCCTACTGACGGAGCTTCTTGAGGTCAGTCATGAGGAGGCTACATTTGAGACCCGACAGGTTGGTGGGCCTCATGTCCAGTTGGGATGGCTTCAGGACTTGTATGAGAGCCAGTGCAGGGCCAGACGATGAGTAGTAGCAACCCACACGTATCTGCTCCACTTGGTGGGTTGTACTCTTTTCACCAACAAGAGTTCAACCCATGTACATGTCGTGCACTTGGAGGCTTTCAGGGACCTGGCCCAGGCAAGGGGATTAGCCTAGGGAGCGGCTGCATTAGTCCACATGTACGAGCATCTGAACGACGCGTCGCAGGCCTCTACACGGCAGCTGGACGGTTATATTACACTTCTTCAGGTATGTATTATCACTGATAATTTAAATTGAAGTAGCATTGAATCTCTTTTTTTTTATTGATGTTGACTATGTGTTTGTAGTGCTGGATATACGAACACTTTCCTACAGTGCATACATCCGCCGTTCATGATGCTTATGATGAGGGGAGCCCACGGGCCTGCAGGTGGCTTACGGGTAAGGCTCATATGACTGGGATCAAGGGAGCCCCGTATCGGAGACGTTTGGATGCTCTGACTGTGACTGACATGTGCTGGATGCCCTATGGTGAGCATCGGGGAGTCAGGGCCTTTGACTTGATATCATCGTACACCGGTCAGCTCATATGGGGTTAGATTGTGGTGTACGTTCAACCTGAGCGGGTTATTCGACAGTTTGGCTACCTTCAGACGGTCCCTCCGTCGTCGGTTTGTGATTCTTTGACGGGTGATGATATAGATGACCGATGGCTGCATTTTTCAGACCATTTGGTGCCTTCAGGGGAGCTCTGTGTAGTTCCTGGACAGGTGGCGCCAGACTACATGGAGTGGTTTTTTCGGATATCGTACCCATTCGTCACGCGGACTAAGGAGACTGCTGTGTCGAGACATCCGCCTCCCCCTCATCATGAGGAGTTTGTCGAGCCACCCATCCCCGAGGTTTCAGTCGCGACCGATCTCCTTACGCATTCAGTGGTAAGCATAACTTCTGTAGTTTTTCATAATTTAAATTTTTTTAAAATGTGATACTGACTTTGTTATTTTGACTGTGACAGGTTCACTGCAAAGGATGTCAGGGGATGGCTCAGGATTTAAGAGCGATTGCTGAGGATTTGGAGCAGATCATCAACCTCAGGATGGTCACTGAGGGCACTGACTTACATGACATCATGACTCGTTGTCTGAAGAGAGCTAGAGGTGACGCCGCAGATGGAAGTCTTAGGCCACCCCAGAGACGCCGCATAGATTAGGATTTATATTTTTATTGTACTTAAATTATTAATTTTTGTATTTGTTTATGTATGTCATAAAACACATTTACTTACATCATTTATGATTTATGTTTGTCTCTCTATAAATATATGGTTTGAAATTTAAATATAAACCACACACATGAGTCACATTTATAATGGTATTTGAATATATAAAATAAAGAAGATAAAATAATTTAACAAGGAGATAATATTAGGAAAAGAAAAAAATTGTCATGTTGAAAATAATATGTTATTCCATTCATTCAAATATGGAAATAAAAAATAAAAATTATGACATGACAATTTTATTAAAGAAAAAAATATGTAAAATAAACTTATTGTCATGTTGGAAAAAATATGTTAAAGTAATACAATGTTATGGTCAATAAGAAACTTTAAAAAAATAATCAAAACATATCTATTTTTTTTTTGTTTTCAGTACATCTGGTTTTTTTAGAAGAAAAATTGATGAAAAAACATTTTGAAAGTGAGGTAAAATTAATTTATCCAAATTTTGGTCAAATTTGCTTTGTTATTAAAATTTAATTTATAATTTAAATGTTAAAATTTATAACTATTCTGAAATTATATATTTTAACCATATATATACGTACAGTAAAGAATAAAAAAAAATTGGTTTGGGCCTTTTAGAAACATGCCTAAGTACCCCTATTTGGGATTTTTTAAAATTATGTGGGAGCCACTTGAGACTGTCCAGAGCTTCTATTTGGCATGTTTGCACGTCAAGGAACCCAAAAAAAAAAAGCAGCACCCTGGTCCATCGAATCGCACCTCAAACCGAGGCACCAAAAATAAAAAAAAGTTGGTTTTCGGCCTATTAGAAACATATAACTAGCATTCAATTCAACACAAATATAACAATTTGACACACTAACACTTGTTCACAGAACAATTCATTAATTACATGAACATAAATCCAATGTAAATATAGATACATAAATATTACAAGTTCAGTGTTCGCTTAGGTCTACATGCGTTGTATTAATTGTCATTAGGCTTAAGTATTGTTGCATTCTACCTACATATGCAGTTGGCCATTGTTTTGCCTCCGGATACGCAATGCTTGACCACAACAACGCCATAGGCGGTAAAGGACAACAATCTTTCAGATAAACCTGTTGTAAGTGAAATTACAATAATAACTTAAACAAACAAACCAACTCATTCAATAATTTAAATTATTTGAGTAAACGAATTTTCAATGGACTTGAACAAAATAACTGCCAAACACATGACCGACGCATATTATGCGGTGCGCAGCAGAATCGGCTGGTGGTCGACTTCTAAGAGGAAAAAATGTGAAGCTCTGTTGTCGTGACAACGATACAAGGATTACATTATATCTTGACGCAATTACATATCTCATGTCCGTTATATTCATCCATTTGTCCATACTAACCTAAATCACATAACAAATACATGTGTCACTCATGTAAACATTACTTATGTAAATAAAAAGCATAAAACACATACCTTGGATAACCCATCCACGTGTAGGGACAACCTCAGCTGTTCATATCTCTCTGTGCCACCAAAGATCTTTATGTAGTCTTGCGACCATTTGCCAAGTTCTTTAATCAATTCGTTACGCATCATGGCCCAACACTCTTCTCCTATACCTAACAAAGCGGAAACTGACCGATATCCACAATTACCATCTGCTTTCACATCAACAACATCCTCAATGAAACCATGCATAAATGGCGGAAATTGATCCAACATGGGGATCATCCTTGCTGGCTTCAGTGGTTCAAAAGATGATGCAATGGGTCTGACTGAGGTGTTGCTGTTTTGAACCGAATGATAAGCATCAACATACTCCCAATAAGATGGATCACAGTTTGTCGATCTTTCGCTTCTTTTCATTACCTTTTTCGAGGCACCTTTCGTCTTAACCTTTGTTGGAGGAGGGCACATAGAGGTCTCATCAGGAAACGCGAATTCTCAGAGTTTACTCTTGAAAGTAACTTTCCCGCAAACATCAAGTTCCTCGAATCTTTTATGTATTCTATCAATCTCTTCCTTGATGCTCACTTCGGCCTCACATAGCCCCTGGTCTGAAAAATTAAGTCTCCTCCAGTACATATGGACTGCATCCAGTGGGATGCTGCCACCATCATACCTTTGTAGCTCGCATGCACAAGGAAGACCTAGCGTGGTTCTCAAGACACACCCACAAGAAGACAGACTGTCTTTCAAATGACGTACGCGCTCAAACTCAACCGAAATTTCATTTAAAGCGTACCTTGACACCATTCCCAGAAGCCTCTTGTATAAGGTTTTCTTAAAAACATAACCAACGACATGCGTACTTGTTTCGAATGATGCTCTAATTTCTGTAATACCCTTTTCAAAGACCAATGAGAAGATTCAACCCTACATTTAAAACACACAACAGAGAAGACAAATTAATAACAATAATGTTCCAAACAATCATTAAAAGAAACTTGACTGAAATAATAAAACATTTAAATACCTATTTGTTGTTGTGTTGCCTAGGTGCATCACCTTATTCGTCCAGGCCAAGATAAATTTATCCTTGTGTGGGACAATCCATGTCTCACATACGTAGTCAATGAACATTGGCCACGGGGAACACGCTACTTGAAACCTTTGAAGGTGCTCAAGGAACTCCTGTTCCGAAGGACAATCTACCAGGTTACCTCAACTATCCATTACGTAGTCCCAGGCATTCTTCTAACCAATTAGCGATTTACACTTTGCCTTCACATTTTTGTCTATGTGAAACCTGCACAACAAATTCGTACACTCCAGAAACACAACTTTCACAGCATTCATCAGGGCTAGGTCTCTGTTTGTGACAATAACAACAGGAAGGCGATCGTTTCTTAAAAAAAGGCATCGAAACCGTTCCAATGCCCATACAAGATTGTTTACGCGCTCACCCTCCAAATATGCAAACCCAACAGAGAAAGTCATCCCGGTTGGTGTCACCCCCACAATGTCAAGCAATGGGAGCCTGTACCTATTTGTTTTGTAGGTACTATCTATCAAAAAAACAAGATGACATGCGTTACATAACTTAACTGCATTTGGGTGACACCAAAACAAATCACGCACCACATCTTCATCCTTCAATCTATGCCAATGAATGTATTGGTCACGTTCAAGGAGCCTCATTAGGTGTTGCATTTTAGTGTCATCTCCTTTGATTGAAGAACGATATACACTTCTTGCATTGTAGATTTGTTTGATTGTGGTGCAACTGCTGTTGTTGTGCTCCTTCAACGTTAGTAGGATGTTTCTTGGTTTCACATTCGACTTTGTCATATCAGCAATGATATTCTTCTCATCATCTGTCAATCTCCCAGCATATGGATGTCCAACTAAGGTCTTCGCCAATTCATGGTTGTGAAACCCACATATCAGCTTCACCGCCCAACCTTCACCTCCATGCACTGGTTTTCCACAAATCTTAAAAGGACAACCACATTTTCTAGTGCATGTGTCTCTTCTAACAAATTCTTTCTTCCTACACTTGTACTTACCGCTCCTTTCACACCCAATTAACACAAATGAAGTTCTTCCTCTGCTACTAGTATATGTATCAGACCTTATAATTACTGCAACAAAACCATTTTCATGGACAACCATTCGAGCCCACTTCAAAACATCTTCTCGGGTTGCAAAGACCTAGGACACAACCATGACATATTAATTTTTACACAAATCATACATTAGACCAAACAATTAAAACTGATCGACATGATTACCTGAGAAGTATTAAAAGCATCTGAACAATCAACATGTACTTCATTCACACCACAATCTTCTTCATCTCAAAAATCTATATCAACTTCTTCGGACATCGCACTGTAATATGTCCATTGATCTTCGTCCATCTTAATTCAAACTATAACTATCACCTGATTCAACATTCAACTAAATAATTTGAACAATACAGCAACCCAAAAAATTTTACAAACTATGAATATCAAACTAATTCAACATTTGGCAACCTCATACAAATATTTAATCTACATATACATAACCAAATTCAACTTTTAATTACATAATTTCAAAATTATAACCTACAAAGCTCATTTAACCAAAAAATACTTCAACCTAGGCAAAAAAAATCAACACTTCAACCAACAAATATATTTTTATGTTTCACATAAATTACAAATAGAATTAACCAAAATAACATTCAAAATAATCATAAAATGAATTACTCCACGGAAGAAGCTTGCTTTCGCGGTTGACATTACAACTGCGGAAGATAGCTTCTTTCATGAGTGCTCGCGGAAAATGTCTTCTGCGAGTCTCCATGGAAGAAGCTATCTTCCGCAGTTGTAATGTCAACAGCGGAAGAAAGCTTCTTCTGCGAGTCTCCATGGAAGAAGCTATCTTCCGCAGTTGTAATGTCAACAGCGGAAGAAAGCTTCTTCCGTGGAGTCTCGCGGAAGACATGTTCAGTGAGCACTCACGGAAGAAGCAATCTTCCGCAGTTGTGATGTCAACTGTGGAAGAAAGCTTCTTCCGTGGAGTCTCGCAGAAGACATCTTCCGCGAGACTCCACGGAAGAAGCATTCTTCCGCAGGTGTAATTTAAACAACGGAAGAAACCTTCTTCCGTGGAGTCTAGCGGAAGACGTCTTCCGCGAGATTCCACGGAAGAAGGTTTCTTACGCAGTTGACATTACAACTGCGGAAGAATGTTTCTTCCGTGGAATCTTGCGGAAGACGTCTTCCGCGAGACTCCACGGAAGAAGTTTTTTTCTTCCGCAGTAGTAATGTCATCGCCGGAAGAAAATTTCTTGGGTCGAATCTGAAACGCTTACACCATTCTACTACCAAAAATAAACAATCAACCACAGAAAAGCAACTACGTACCTTAGTTGACAAATATCACACCAAAGCAGAGCACAAGCACAACCAGCACGGACAAATATTGCATAGCACAAGCACCAGAATGGAGAAAACGCACGAGAAAACGCAGAAAGGAACCACCAAATAAAAAAAGACAGCTTTTTATAAAAGAAAAACGTTCAGGGGCATTTTTGGGTTTTTCAAAAATTTTGAGTGCACCAGCAATGTTGCTGGGTGCCCCTAGCAATTCCCGAACCGAAATTGGGGGCGAAATATGGATCCGAGTCTCCGGAAAGGGTGGTGTAGAAGAAGAATGAACTCTTATTAAGTGGCCCAACTACCAACTAAATCTGTGGCCTTTTTGACTTTACATCATTTGTGTTTTGACAAAAAATCTCTACACTAACCTTTTGTCTCTCAAGTTTATTAATTTATTGTGGCTTATTGTTTGAGTTGAGTTAACACATCAAAGGGTCGGCAACATGTGCAGATTTTAGGCATTCCACATTTTACTATCAATGGCTTTTTCCCGTATTATATACATTTAAAATAGGTTGTATTGGCCACGGAGGCTAACCCACAATCACAAGGTCACAACTAATGACAAATAGCAAATGGCTTAGAAAAGTAAGGCTTAGTGTGCTATGAATCTATGATGTTCATTTTAGTGGACGGGTGAGAACAAAGTAGATCATGAAAATTAATAATAAGTAATGCTCAACCAATGACGATGTTTGCGCCGACATATGGAAATGGTGAATTATTCATATTGTATATTAAATTAGATTTCTGAGGGGAAAAGCTTGGCGAGCATAATTGAATAAACTACGCAACATACATCATTACTATTCAAATTGTTTTTCTCTTGTCCTTTACCTGAAATGAAAAATAATGCGTGATTCTTACGTGGATTGAAATGCTTTTTTTATAAAGACTAAAAAAAAAAAAATTAACTTACAAGGACTAAAATTAAAAAAAAAAAAAAAAACTACAATGACTAAAAAAAAAGGTTTTATACTATACTACTCCTATGAAATTGCGGTAAAGGAGATCAGTAAAACAACTGAAAACTTAAAGAGAAAGCGATAAAGAAATCAATAAATAAATCGATAAACTTAATTGATTTTATCAGGGACTTGATTTGCATCGTGTTTTCAATTATTTATAATATTTTCTAAACAACTATAAGTATTAGCCGTTTTTCGGATACATTAGTTATTTTTTTATAACTACCCACATTTGACAGGTTTTAGAAACGAATTATGTTTATGTTTTGATGAGATGAATGTATCATTGTTGATGTGATGAATTTTGTTGTGATGGATGAACCCTTCATGTTGGAAGCCGTCTTAAAGCATTTAAATGAGTTGAAAATAAATGACTACTCGATGAAAGTGAATTCCATTATGTGTTATAGTTTCGATCCACTAAGAGATCCAAAAGTTTAGTGGGTATCTTTTCAAATAATCACCCCATGTTTGTTGGATTTTTGAAGTGATGAAAATCTTTAGGTGAGACTTGGTTCATTACACATGAATTTTTTATTCTTATACAAATAAATATAAATATAATCTTAATTTTTTTTAAAAATGACACGTGAAGTGTATGTATTTTGACATAGACGAAAAGGATAAGAAGAAATATAATAGGTAAATTTATAAAAATAAGAAAAATAAACTTAAATAAGCATTTAAAGATGAAAAATAATAAATATGATACTACTAATATAACAAGGTCGTGACTACGACATGGTCAACAAGGCCATTGTCTTGGGCCTCGTTCAAACTCTTAGTTATTTTTATATATTCATTAAAAGATTAATTTTAATTTTAATTAGTAGGTTTTATATTTATTATTATATTATTTATAGTTAATTTTTATTCGCAAACAAGTTTTTAATTTTATTATTATGGCTGTTAAAAACTATCATTATGTCACATTTATACCAGCAAGTAATATTTTGTGATATTAATTATGTTAAATTATTAACAATATTAATTCTAGATTATAAAAAATTAAATTAAACCAAATTTAAAAGATAAATGACTAAATTGAATTTAAAAATAAGTTAAAGTTAAGATTAAAAATGTACTTTATCCTCTCTTTTTTTTTCTTTTTTCCTTGTATCTCATTTTATTTTATTTTCTTTGTATCTCATTTTCCTATTTTTCTTCTAACAAAAAAAATGGAAAAGTTCTACAATCCTCCCATTTCACTGCTTCCCATTTCTCTCCCTCCTAAATCATCCAATTGATGCAGGCTACATCATTTTTTATTTCTTTTTCCTATCTGTCTTCAATCTGCCTCAAATGAGATAGTAGCTAGTTTAATTTTTTCCTTTCATTAGTTCATGTGCTAGTGCTACGAATCAGCACGACATATCTTTGTCACATTCCATTTCAACAATGGTAAAAGCAAGATAATTAAGATTCCATGAATGTGGTTAGACTTCGGGTCTTTGCTTATTTCCCAAAGGTTAGAAACTTAGGAGGGATATGTAGGTCCTTGTTTAATAATTTTGAATTGTAGCTTGAGTGCTTGCTATAAGTACTTAAGCAAAGATAAATACAGCTTGCTGGATGTACTTGGGCATATAGAAATAGAAGGTCCGTTTCTTCAATTCTTTCTAATTTCTTATAGTTGACTACCCAGATAGGCCTGCCCAGTAAATTCTCCATTCAAGTTAATTATTCTTATAACCAGATTTATGCTGGAATTTATTTTTCTCAATTGGAAATTCACATTATCAATTAATTGGAAATAATATTGCCGTAAATTCATTGAATGAAAGAAGAATCGGAAGTTGTAAGCTACCTAACTGCCTTTATTAATATAGTAGAACAAGTTACATGTCAAGAGAAAATAGAAAGACTTGAGATAAGGGCATGCGCTGGACATTCCTCTAATCGAATAATAAAATAGGCTCAATGTTTTCCGCCTAAATTCTTTGAAGTCCTTATGCAATAAGATATGTATATATCAGCACACATGTTACATTTGTTCTAGCATTTTGATATACGTCTTCTTATATTAGGGAGACTTTTGATTTTCTCTAGGCGAGATATGTTCCTTTTATTTTTGTATCATTTTGGGTTTAATATAATTTACATTTTTTCCCAGATATGGAGCTTTTTTTTTTGTCTTTATGTAATGTTTTCTTAAAATTTTGGATGAAAAGTTTCTTTCCCAAAAATCATATATACAAGATATCATATTAATCTAAAATTATTTGTTATCATATTCATATAAATTAAAATTGATGTAATATAAACATTTCAAAGTATATAAAAATATGAATCATTTGATTATCTTTTTATTGTTATTCAATTTTAACAAAATTTTATAATTCAACAAAATTATTTGTAGATATAATTCAACAATTGGATCAATAAAAATCACATTATATATCAAATTATAAAAATAGTACAATAATTATCAAAATTACACCATTATAATTTAATCTTCCTCGTATATATATTATTTTACTTTCTACACAAACAAATAAAAGATAAGAACAAATTATTGTATTTCATTTTTATTTTCTCTTCTATCAAACAATCTAAAAAAACTTTTTTCTTACTTTTTTTTTCTAAATCAAACATATTATAAAAGAAATTTTCAAGAGAAGCCTATAAATTGATAGAGATATATACAGAGAGAGAATTCTATAGTTATTATAACCAAGTTTTGACTCGTGATAGTCATTAGTTATCCTTTGATTTATGTAAATCAATTTATGCATGTAAATGTTTCAGGATGTCTTTATTACATCTTTAATTAACAATACTTCACTAGATAGTAAATAACCATTTTACTTCCCGAAAACATAAGTTAGTAACAAATTATTTGTTAAAAGAAGAAAAAATTTAATTTAATTTTTGAATGTGTAAAAAGTGTAATAGATTGATCTTGTTATTAAATTTGTGAAATGATTTTATCATTAAATTATAATGTTTAATAATTAATTTAACAATAAATTATATTTTTTAAAAATTAGTTTAACATTAATTAAGTAATTTATAAGATCAATATATCTCACTTTTTATACATTTAAAAATTAAATTTAAATTTTTCATCTTTTAACAATTGATCTATTAGCGGCTCACACTTTTATCAGAAATCGTATGTTGTGTCTTTTGCAAAACACACTACTAAAAAAAGAAGCATTTTACGACGCACATTCTAAGACGGTTATTTGCGACCGTCTTAGAATGTGACGCGGCGACAAACTTGTAATTAAGTAACAAAAAATTGTTTTCTACGACGTACATACTAAGACAGTCGTTAATAACCGTCTTAGAATGTGCTTGGTTGGCATTTTCATTATTCTTGACAAAATAACAAGACGGGTTTTAATGAAAACCGCCTTCGTTGCATTTAATCTTTTTGCACACCAGCCCAATAGGTTTATGCATTATTGAACGTTTGTCTTGCGCATGCTCTCTACTCACCTTTGTAGTCCCTGCCGTCAAAATATTCATTCCCATCGTTTATGCGTTTTGCAGGGAGAGAAACTCTCAATCATGGTTTCAGAAGAGGATACTTACCCTCTTCTGGTTCATATGTGATTTATATGAGTTGATTGAATTCCAAGATAAATAGATGACAACAAAGACGCGAACTTTTGAAATTAATTTGGCACTAATAGAATTCCATGTGGGGATCTAAGCTCTAACTATTTTTTTTATTTTTTTTGGTTGGTAGGATATAGCCGGGTTTATGGGATCCGCTTAGGATTAATGTGTTCTGTCTCCACTTGTCTCCCGCTTTGCTCTCAAGACATCTTTTCCATGTACTCGAAAATCTAAGCATAACAAAGATCATGTGTCCTTCTATTCACCATAAAATTTATTAATTTAGAGTTTGACTTTTATGCCGGCAAACCATTAAACAAATGCCACGTATAAATATACATAAGTAAATCTAGACTTGAGCTGCAAGATATATATCTCATTCTATATTTGATCCAAACTCATTTTCATTTTTTTTACTTTTTGCAAGATGAGGGAATGATTGATAGCAGATAATAAATACTATGGTTATGACGACGAACACGTTCCTTTTCTATATTTACCTTTTTTTATAGAAAAAAAAGGTTATAACCTACATATTGATTCTATGATATTGTATGGATGGGAAACATGAGATATACTTGTGTATTCTTAGTTTTCAATATATTATCGTTGGCAATCTCGAGAGTGTGCACACAAGGTTTTCTGAACGTTATAATTTTCATTACAAGAAAATTAATTTCTAGTTACGGACAAAATCAATCTGTCACTGTAAGTTAATAATTCGTAGGTAAAAAAACACATTGACCTATGAACACTTTTCCCGTCTCTATTGTAATGATTATTAATCTGTCAATATAAAATTTACCTACGAAAATACCTTTATAAGTTCTTTTATATTATAGCTCATGGTAATGTTTGATGTATTAATATGAATTTTTAGAAATGTCCTGTAGGTCATTTATTTCATTTACTGTGAGTAAAATAATGAAAACAATTGAGAAGTAGATAAAGTATTCATACAAACTACTCAACAATCTAATATATAGCAGACAATTTATTACACAGTTTAACAATTTTTTTAAGAAATAAATACTTACTAGTCTTTTTTTTTTTGGTACATAATATATTGGTTTTACACTTCCTACGAAATATAGGTTTGAAATAGAAATTTTTTCAGTCATGGAAATTTTTATTATGTTTTCTTATTTTTATATTGAAAATAAAAATCTAGTTTAATTTCATGTATTAAACTAGTAAATATTTTTGTGGAAAATATATTTATTAAATAATAACTTGCTAAAAACAATTTAAATAATTACAAAAGAAAAAAAAATCCAGCCCCTTCAATTGCTTTCGGACATTAGATTAAATTAATTTATGCAAGAATATATCTCTCCACTCTCAAACCAAAACGTTTTCTGTAGCCAAAAAGAAAAACGTTTTCTCTCTTCTTTTTTTTTTTTTTTTTTTGCTTTACAAAAAAAAAAACGTTTTCTCTCGTTGGAGTGTCATACACGTGTGAATAATAATAAGTGCGGGGGGCCAAGGTTGACTCACATTTTGGCTTGTTAGCACCATTGCTTGGCAGTGGCATTATAAATTACGGACCAACTTCCCTCAAATTCTGCATAAGGCACCTGATCCAATCTTTGAATCAACAGGTCTCTTCTTTCAATTTCAACCAACAAGAGTGTGAATGGATGAGGTGGGAAGGAAGGAGAGTGAGTATCAAATTAAGGGAGGAGGAGATAATGAAGACAGCATGAGCATGAGCGTGGCATGTGGTGTGATCAACACTGTAGACTGGAGAGGCAGACCCTCCAATCCCAACGTGCATGGTGGAACCAGAGCTTCTGCTTTTGTTCTTGGTATGCTATCTATCTCTTAATTCTATCACGCCTTCTTAAATTAGGCCTTCCTTTTTGTAAGTATTAAGTGGTTTAACAAAACACTTAACTTTTAAACAAAGCTATCTGCTTAATTTAATCTGTTCTTGTTATATGAGAGATCATTTGAAGATCCTCCATGCTTTAGCTTTTCTAGCTAGAAAAGTGACAGCAACTATGTCTACCAAGGACCAAGTTTAATTAATTGGTTTAATTTAAAGTTTAGACCATAGCAATACAATGCATACTACGGCATATCAGTTAATTGGTTTACGTTGTTAGTGTTCATTTACATATATAGCTTGCTATGGCTAGCTAGCTAGCTGTCTGCAATCTGACGATCTCTTATAATTGCCTGCTCAGTAACTAGCTAATGATTCTGATGCAGGTACGTTATGGAATTGAACGAGATTTAACAACTGATTGATTCATAAGAACACTTGAGAAATTGACAAAAGAAACTTTAAATTTTCATTCAATAATAAGTTGTCATCATACGCTTAGGTACACATTTATAAATAAAAAAATCCTAATACGACAAAAACCCTGATAATTAAGAAATAATAAAATACCAAAAAGGTCTTTACAAAAAGAAAATTGCAAAACTACCCTTAAAAATGCGATAAAAGAAGAAAATTGTCATTTCGATCACTTAATCAATAAAATTTGGCTAAGGTCTCGCAACCCGCATTGGGGAGAATGCATTTTAATTACTCAAAAGGTCGTTTACATTTGAAAAAGTGTACTCATTTGTTAAAAACAGACATTATCCTGACTTTGCATTATTGTACTGTGCTTTCCGTGCATGGATGAATATGTATATGTAAATCGTAAATGTATATATAATATTTTCAGGGCTTCAAGCATGTGAAATAATGGCAATAGCTGCAGTGGGAAACAATCTCATAACTTATGTAATCAATGAGATGCATTTCTCTTTGTCCAAATCTGCCAACGTAGTCACTAACTTTGTTGGAACTATCTTTCTCCTCGCCCTCCTTGGTGGATATCTATCAGACTCTTATCTTGGGAGCTTCTGGACCATCCTCATCTTTGGCTTTGTGGAACTCTCTGTAAGCTAACCCTCTCAGCTCTCTCTTGTGACCACGCGTGCGTCTGTGTATAATATTCTTTTCAATCTATGTACGACTTTTTTGTCTCTCTCTATATGTAGCCTCTCTATCCACAAGAAAAAGTGGATTACTTTTATTGCTTTACAGTCTTACAGATTATATTTTCTAGAAAAATGATAAATGAACATCCCTACCATCCATTGAACACCTAGGGAGAAAAAAAAAATAATAGAATTTATAATATGATAAGAAGAGACAAATAAAAAGATATACGAAATATTTATGGGATATTTGTGCATCATTATTCTACTTTCTAAGTTCTGTCAACATATTGATGAGAAAGAATCTTCCGTCATTTTCTATTATATTCTTATTAATATTGATGAAGTTTAATTTAAAACCTAGTTTTGAACTATTTGGCCAACCTAGCTGTGAAAGATAATAAGGTTGTGTGCCTTTGCGTATGGCTGTGAGAGCGAGCGAGCTACAGAACATGTTTTTAAACTAATAATAATAATTGATTCGTTTTTATAGGGTTTTATATTGCTCTCAGTCCAAGCTCATCTTCCTCAATTGAAGCCACCACCTTGCAATATGTTCTTTGATGGAGAACACTGCACAGAAGCAAAGGGCTTCAAGGCATTGATATTCTTTTTAGCAATATACTTGGTGGCATTAGGGAGTGGCTGTGTCAAGCCTAACATGATTGCTCATGGAGCTGACCAATTCAATCAAGAGAACCCCAAGCAATTAAAGAAGCTCTCAACTTACTTCAATGCAGCATATTTTGCATTCTCCGTGGGAGAACTTGTTGCTCTAACAATTCTTGTTTGGGTTCAAACTCATTCCGGAATGGATGCGGGCTTTGGGGTTTCTGCAGCTGTTATGACAATGGGATTGATAAGCTTGATATGTGGCACTCTATATTATAGGAACAAGCCCCCACAAGGAAGCATCTTTATCCCCGTTGCTCAAGTATAAATCTTAAACTATTGTTTCTTCTTTCGCTCTCAAAATATATCCTTAATTGTGGATATCTTTAAATAGAAAATAGGCTAACTAAGAACACCACACATGTTTATTAATAATATGAAAGTTTTTATATTAATAATGCATGCATAACTATTCAACCTTTTTTTTGTTTGCTGAATGCTATTAAACTCATCTTAAAGTATATCAACCGAGACAAAACCCAATGTAATTAAAAATATACATTGATAAGAATTACAAAAGTTTAATTAATTATAAGAGATATTTTGTAACGATAAAGCTAAGGAGTAGCAGATATTTTTATAAACTGGGGTCAGGATCTCTCATGGATTGTTGATTACTCAATAAAATGAGAGTGCTATGACTTACATGAAAGAAAGAGATATAAAAATAATTATAATGATTATAATTAATATAATGATGATTGTTTATATAAAATTAATTAATTTTTCCTTTTGTATTTCTTTTCTTTAACACGATTCTGTATACTTACATTATTTTTCATATGTCAATAATCGTTTTAAAAAGTAATTTTTTAGAATGATTATCTAAAAAAACATATCTAAAATAACAATGTTTTAGAATGATCACACCTCATAAAAACCGTTTTAAAAAATAACTTTTTAGAACGATTAAAAATCATTAAGTTTTCACTTTTTATGACGTTTGGATAACTATTCTTAAAAGTTATTTTTAACCATATGTAATAGTGACAGATGAAATTAGTTATTATAAATTTTCTATGAACATAGATGAATGTTTTTGACATTTTATATATATATATATATATATATATATATATATATATATATATAAAGTATTAGATTTTCTTATTTAATCTTTATATACCTTTATATACACAATTTTATCTATCTTGGCCCAGACTTGTTAAGTTGGACCCTTGGGTTGTCAATTCAGGAATAGAAAACTAGCACATGGGTTGTCAAATTATGTACTACTAGTGATCCATACCTGCTGAGTCACACGTACAATATTCCTCATAGGGTTGTTTGCTAAGAAATAAAGCTTACAGTTAATTATTTTATTATATTTATGTTTTTTTCTTTCCTATCCTATTATAAATTCTATTATATATAACTATATTTTTTTCTATTTTCCTTTCTCTTTAGATATTAAATAACATTATGAGTATCTATCAAACATTTTTCATAAAGTTTACAATTAACTTATCAGGTTTTTGTGGCTGCAATATTGAAAAGAAAGCAGATATGTCCATCTAACCCACAAATGCTTCATGGAAGTCAAAGCAATGTTGCTCGGAAACATACCAATAAGTTCAGGTACTTTTGCGTGTTGTTTGTATTAATTTTCTTTTCATAATTAAATTAATTTATTTCCATGTCTCCATAATTGTTTATTAGACATATGTCTGCTAGATCGCCAATAAAGGTGAGAAAGAAACTGCCTTGTTAATCAAATACACTTAACCTATTCACTAGCTAGGGGCATGTTCTTGTTCTTTTACTTTTCTTTATATACATCCTTTAATTGCTTTCGCAGTTATTCATATGAAACGTCTGCATATCTGCCAAAAAGTTTTTTACTCTTTAATTAAAGAATGCATATCTATAATATGCTCATTCAATTTATCCACATGCCAGCACCCTAAAAAAGAAAACTGTGTGCGTGCATATATATACAGATACACTAGCTAGATTATTCTTATTTAATTTGATTAATTTGATCAGGTTCTTGGACAAGGCTTGTATCAGAGTACAACAGGGTACGGGGAGTAGCAGTAACGACACTAAGGAAAGCCCGTGGATATTGTGCAGTGTCGCGCAAGTTGAGCAAGCAAAGATATTGCTATCAGTTATTCCCATATTTGCTAGCACCATTGTTTTCAACACAATATTAGCACAACTGCAAACATTCTCGGTCCAACAAGGGAGTTCCATGGACACTCACCTCACCAAATCGTTTCATGTCCCTCCTGCGTCGCTTCAATCCATTCCTTACATTTTGCTCATTGTTGTGGTCCCTCTCTATGATAGTTTCTTTGTCCCTTTTGCTAGAAAAATCACCGGCCATGAGTCCGGAATTTCACCTTTGCAGCGAATAGGCTTTGGGCTCTTTCTAGCTACATTTTCTATGATTTCAGCTGCCCTTGTGGAGAAAAAGAGAAGGGATGCAGCTGTGAACCTCAACGAAACTATATCCATTTTTTGGATTACCCCACAATTCTTAATTTTTGGCTTGTCTGAGATGTTTACAGCTGTTGGGCTCATTGAGTTCTTCTACAAACAGTCCTTGAAAGGGATGCAGACATTCTTCACTGCCATCACATATTGCTCTTACTCATTCGGCTTTTATCTGAGCTCACTATTGGTTTCTATGGTGAATAACATCAGTTCCTCTTCTTCAACTGGTGGTTGGCTCCATGACAACGATCTCAACAAAGACAAGCTTGACTTTTTCTATTGGTTACTAGCTGCCCTAAGCTTCCTCAACTTCCTCAACTATCTCTTTTGGTCCAGATGGTATTCTTACAAGCCATCCCAATCCCAAGGCGATACTAATGCCAATGAAAGCATTAATCTGTTTGGCCACAGCTCTAAAAACTACTCTGGAGATGACAATATTCCGTAGCAAGTTGTTAATCATATATACTCTACATTAATTAATTAATTAATTAGTCTTGTATTAAAATTAAAGTATAAAGTACGTTATATAAGAAATCTGCACTTATCTCTTTCCGATCGGGCTAGCTATAGATTCTGTTAAGTTAATTTGCAACACACCTTACTCTTTATTTATATTATTCTTGAAACTTTAATGAACTTTAAAATTGGACTGCAATATTTCTTAAACTATATTTTTGAGAGATTGTATAGAGAGAAAAAAAGAGAAAGATAAAAAATAACTATATATAATATCAATTTTTATATTCAAATTAAACTAAAAATGAAAATAATATTGTGACGTAAATATATGATTAATGTGTTTTATGGTCGATGCAAGTAAAAATACCTTTACATATCATATATTCTATCAACATCTCACATGTATAGTTGTGATTTGTGAATTGTGACTTGTGAGTATATATATGTGTAGTGTTGGAGTACAATTATGATGTGAAGTCTCATATTGAGTAAAAGTGGAAAAGTTGATCACCATATAGGAGAAGAGAAAATTCATAAACCTGAATCTTAAGGTTTTGGGTTAAAGTGTAGTGTCAAGTCCCCTTATGTGGTTACCTCATGGTTCATTAGTGTAAATCTCCCTTGGTGCCACAAAGATATTTCTTAAAAGATACTCTGATTTGCTTACCAACCATGCAATGAGAACATTTCCCTTGGTGCCACAAAGATGTCTCCATATCCATAGCATTCACACCAAGTTACCCTTGGTGAGTTTTCACTTTCCATAACCAAAGTGGTTATCATAACCAGATCATCACTCTGGATATGCCTTGTTTTGCGACAATAATGTCACTCAACATTCTTGTACCGAGACCTAGACTTACTCTTGCTCTTATCTCTATCACCCTTCATCTTCTTCTGGTTTCTCCCCCTGTTTTCAGTAACAAGCACCTCTAACTGAGAAGAAGTACCTTGTGCCTTCCTTCTCATCTCTTCATTAAGAGCACTAGTCTTTGCCATTTGCAAAGGAACAATACCATTGGGGACAACACTAATCATGGAAACTCGGAATGTCTCCCACGAATAAGATACAGTTATTAATAGGAACAATCCCAACACATCATCATCAAAGTTTATACATACGGCTGACGACTGATCACAACGTCCTTGAAATTCACTCAAGTGCTCAGTAAATGGAGTTTCGTCCTTGTACTTCAATTCAACAAAGTTCTTCAATAGGTACAATTTGTTGCTCCCTGATTTATAAGCATATAAGGACTCAAGAGTTTGTCACATAGTTCTCGCATGTGTCTAAGAAATAAGATTATAAATAGGTTCATCTACAAAGTGTCTAATAAAATCGCATACACATTCATGTTCAAAACCCCACTCTTCATCAAACATAGAATCTATCTTTTGTGTGCCAAAGACCAGAAGATGCATATTCTTCACAAATAGCAAGTCCTTCATCTTGCCCTTTCAAAAGTCATAGTTTGCTCCACTCAAAGATATCATCTTCATATGTATCTCCATCGTTCAAGCAAGTAGAAAAATAACTCCTTAACCAAAGAGCTCTGATATCACTTTGATGGGAAAAACAGACCAACACAATAACAAACTCAATAACAGAGTAATAGACAACAAAAATAAATTTTCCAAAACTTACAAGAACCTGTGAAAAACATCAATAAAAATAGAATGCAAAATAGAAATCAAGAGCACACAAAAGACACAATTTGTATAACGTGAAAAACCTCTCCATCAAGGATAAAAATCACGGATCGTCCAGACCAAAGAAATAACTCAACTATAATCAATAAAGGTACAAGAGAGTCTCCAACAAGTGCACTGAAACGTGCTACAAACAGTCAAAAGCACTAATGCTTACAATAGAGAGACAAGAAAATGAAACTCCCAAATACAAAGTAGAGAATGTGAAATACTTATCTCCCTCTCCATATATTGTTTTGACAATCCAACCAAACAATTTGAAGTATCACGTGTGTAAAACCTTTTGTCCAAAAATCAACTTGATTCAACGATGAATGAATCTATAGTTGCAATTTGAAAAATGCTCTTTGGTGGATATGCGAAAATCACACTGATTTTTCCTCTCCTTTCTCTCTCAATGTTTTGTAACTATTTTTCCCTCACAAATAAGTCTCTCTCTAATCTAATCCCTTTCCATTTAAGTAAGACAAAATAAATCTTCTCATTTAAACCTTTACTCTGCATAGAAAAAGAGTCTAAAAAACCTAAGGAGCCGTAACGACAAACTCTGAATTAAAGAAAGATTCACTTTATTGGTATCCAAGCACTTTTAGGTTGGCCCTTAAGCATCAATAAGGACAAACTTAGTAACAAGATTCATTGCATTCTCTTCGTGTTTCTCCTTCGATATTCCTGACTATGGGATACTTTTCAGAGTTTTTCCTATATCAAATTCAAAGCAAACATGTGTAAGTGACATAACAATGCTTTCTCACTTTTAGGAGGGAACTTTGAGAAGAGATCCAACTATCATGATGCGATGCTTGCACAATATGAAACATAATGAAAGCTCCGTATTTAAAGTCAACAATAAATTGCGTGTGCGTGGTGGTGGTGGTGGGGTGGGGGTAAATACAATTCCTTTCTTCGTTAGCAGGGATTTCTTCTGCATCATTGAGTTCACTTTTTATTGGTCACAAAATTTTTTCTGCTCGTTACTTTCTTTTTTACAATCATGCACCTTTGTGTGACGAGACATGTCTCAAACATGTTTTACTGTTGAAGTCTGGCTCCACCCCCTCTCTCTCTGCACCCCCCAACTCTGCAAAACCATTTCAAATTGGCATCCTCCTAAGACAATAGATACATAAAAATGTAGGCTAAAAGATTAACAAAGCCCCCACTTCCCCGGACAAAAACAGAAAAAAGCTTGTATGCGTTGTGCCCACTTCGGTCGTTGGACTGATTATTGTTAATTGGTTCCACTGACCTCACTTGGTCAGCAATTTTTTATTCTTCTGGCTCCCTGTTTATCACTTTTTTAATTTTAGGTTTGACATTTGATGTGAAATGATGTTAAAATGGATATGTGTTAATGCGCACTTATGTTAGAGCTTCAAAATGTTTATACAAGTGATCGCAAGCAATAGTGAAACTAGTAGGGTTAAGGGGCATATAATATGCTGGTTTTAGTATAATTTAACAGCATTGATGTAGTGCAAATAATAATAATGATGATGACAACACATGTGATAAATTAAAAGAAATAATGATGACAGGAATAATCATGACAAGGAAAATAGAAACTAATGAATGTAACAATTGTTATTGAGAAAATGGTTATGATTTTGATGCTTCACGTAATTAAGTCAACTAAATATATTTTATATAAATATTAAAATAATCATTTCTTTAAAATATTTTTTTATAATCTATACGAAATCAAAAATAAAATATTAAAAAGTTTATAACCAAATGTATCAACAGACTCATCTGGTTAAGGATTCTAACAAAAATCCTTTTAGGAGTTATAACAATTATTTTTATTTTCAAATAATATTAGAAGGTTTTATTATTGTTATGGAAATTATATTTTTTCCTCGAATTTATTATCTTTTCTTAAGAGGATTCGAAATCGTAAAATCTTATATCAATTTGCAATCAATTCATTCCATTTTTTTTCAAAGATAAACTAATATATTTAAATCATGATATATATATATATATATATATATATATATATATGCCATTTTTTTTAGAAAATAAAAAATAAAAAATTAATAGATTTTTATTTTTCACTGCTTAATTAACCGAACTAAATTAGTTCCTTCAAAATAGATAAACAAAAGAAACCTCTCTATATTAGTAATCATTTCCCTACCATTTATGAGTTTAATTTGCTATTAGTTGTGTATTATTCTGTTTGGATAAATTTATTAATAAACATTTATAAATAAATTTATAAGAATTTAAATTATTGAGTTTCTTGTAATTTAAAATCAATTACGTATTGATTTTTTTTATAGAAATTTTGATAGGGATCAAAAAATTTACGGTAGTAGTGGGACAACTTTAGATATAAAATATTAGTTATTTTATATAATATATATGGATAAAGTTAATTTTAGCTTATAAAAAAAATTAACATATTTTATTCTCATTTTTTATTTACTTGTAAGTGCTTGTGAAAGAAATAATGTAAACCAGACCTATACCTCTGTACATCTCTCACGCTTGATTTATACAAAATATTTCTATTCGATATTATATACGTATTTATAGTGAAAATTGAGTTGTGTTGAAACCCACACACACATATATTGTTAATGAAGATTTCCATTAACTTCTATTTCTAACAGCATTTATAACAAGAGTTACTTAATGAATTGTTTATAAAAAAAATATATATATATTTTGATGTGCCATATTTTTTTTCACATACGGTAACTCACATACATGATTTTGAGTTGTTTAAATTGAAGAAAATTGTTTATATAAATAATTATTTCTCACGAGTTGCTTAAATTGGAGTTCTGCCTTCTTTTTTGGTACAAACATCTTTTTGGTACAGTTCTGTCTTCTTTATATCGATAAATTTTTACTTATATTGCTATTGACTTATTGGCTATAATATTCCTATTCATTGTGAACTTGAAAGAAACATTTTTAATTCCTCTGAAAGCCATAGAAAATAGCTACTGCTAAGTGTCAAATTATTGGTTTATTATCCAATTTGCATTTGATATTATACAGAGATAAGTGAAGACAAATTAATATTATCCATTTTTTTAAAAAATATACGGTTTTGTTCCCTTGGGGTCTGTCTTCCATGTGCAACTAGTAAACTTGTATCTGCAGGATCACCGATATGGTGTATGCAATAATTACTGTTTGCTCTGCCGTGTTTGTGTCATGCATCTTTGAGGATTTGATTCTAGTGTGCTAATATAGTCAGAGAAGCTTTGTGTGGCAACATTCTGTGAAATATATGCAGTACCTTAGGGGGTTAGATAGTAATCAAACAGGTCAAATAGAGTTCTTTGTAACAAATTTATGGCTGAACATTTAAACTGTTATATGTCTAAATATATGTTTTCCTAGGCTAATGCAAGTTACCACGTCGCATCAATTTGAATAGTTGGATAAAAATTTTGAGAGACATAGTCGTAGATAATTTTTTGAGCAACTCTGATCTCCAAGTTTAATAATTGCAAGCATAAATTTGCATTTAGTGTGAACAATGATTTTATTTTAATTTGTAAAGGGGATGTGACTGAGTCATTTAAAAGAAGTAAAATAAAGTAGGGATTTGTAAAGGGATGCTTATGGTGAGAACAAATCCATTGTCTTATGACATTATGGCAGCATTGGTTATGTACCAGCTAATTTATCTGAGCCATATGTTATTTCTACTGGGTTGAAAGCTTTAGTTTCTGATCTCGTAGGACTAATGACTTGAGTCATTTGTGGTTTCCAAAGGTTGACTGATTAGTCATTTTAGATTTATCATGTGCATGAGTTTTTGTTTCTAAATTTTTTACTTCTGATTATCCAATTTTAGTTGAAAAATTTGTGTCTAAGAGGATGGAGTTGAATGATTTTCCCATTATGAAATAGAAATAAAGATGAAATTACTTGTCTCTGATTGAATGCATTATATCTGTCTTGTTGGTTTTGCTTGGTTTCTACTAGTACGTTACTGTAATTGTTCTGCTTGGTTTCTAGCTACTCTCTGACACTTTGTTGCTAGCAGGGAAATGTTGTTATTCAATTATGTTTGTGTAATTGTGTTGCAAGGATTCAACGCCTTCCGCAACTTGTTACTTGAAAGATTCACGGATTACCCAACAGACAACAGTGAGAGACGGCAGAAGGAGAGGTGGAAGAAGGAAGTTTGTAATAAGGGGGAAATTTTTTAAAATTTAAGGAGGTGCAGGTAGCAACAGCCGAAAATAGGAATAGGATGGTTACATTCATCGGTGCACCCAGCAATATTGCTGGTGCACCTAGCAATTTATTAAATGGGCCATTTTGCCCTTAACTAAAAATTTAGAAAAGGAGCAGGCTCCCTCCCTCCCCCACCTTTTTGGCTTCTTTCTTTTCTTTTTCTGCTCCTTCATCTTCTCCGCGCCTTCCTACTGTCATTTCCGATCGTTTGTGCTGGTGCCGATACTGCGTTTTTGTAGTCGAGGTTAGTCTCCCCTAACTCCCCTCCCCTTTAATGTCCAATGGTCTTGTAGCATTTAGCCTAGGATAGAAGAACCTTAGGATAGAAGACGTCGTCGGAAAAAATGAGAAAAAGTGGACCTGAAATGTTTTTTTCGTCCAGATGAACATTTGGTTCTTCCGGAAGTAGGAATTTTTTTAAAAAAAATTGTTTTGATTTTTTTATAAATGAAGTTGTTATTTAATTTTTATAAATTAAGTAGTGTATGTTTTAGAATTTTTATAAAAAAAAATAGGTTTGGTTTTTTTATGACAAATGAAGTTGTTTTTTTTATAATTTAAGTTGTGTATGTTTATTAATTATTTATTTTTAAATTATCTGTGTTTTTGTTTATAAATAGAGTTGTTTATTTTTATAAATTAAGTTGTGTGTGTTTTGGAATTTGTTCTTTTTAAATAATCTTTTTTATATAAATGAAGTTGGTTATTTTTATAAATTAAGTTGTGTATGTTTTGAAATTTTTTTAATTAGTTTTTTTATATAATTTTAGTTGTGTATGTTTACTAATTATTTATTTTTAAATTAGTTGTGTTTTTTTGTTTATAAATGAAGTTGTTTATTTTTATAAATTAAGTTGTGTGTGTTTTGGAATTATTTTTTTTTTAAAATAGTCTTTTAAAAAAAATAGGCTTGGTTTTTTTATGACAAATGAAGTTGCTTTTTTTATAATTTAAGTTGTGTATGTTTACTAATTATTTATTTTTAAATTATTTGTGTTTTTGTTTATAAATGAAGTTGTTTATTTTTATAAATTAAGTTGTGTGTGTTTTGGAATTTGTTCTTTTTTAAATAATCTTTTTTATATAAATGAAGTTGGTTATTTTTATAAATTAAGTTGTGTATGTTTTGAAATTTTTTTAATTAGTTTTTTATAGAATTTTAGTTGTGTATGTTTACTAATTATTTATTTTTAAATTAGTTGTGTTTTTTTGTTTATAAATTAAGTTCTGTGTGTTTTGGAATTTGTTTTTTTTAAATAGTCTTTATTTTATAAATGAAGTTGGTTATTTTTATAAATTAAGTTGTGTATGTTTTGAAATTTTTTTTAATTAGTTTTATTTTTATATATAATTTTAGTTGTGTATGTTACTAATTATTTATTTTTAAATTAGTTGTGTTTTTTTATATAAATGAAGTTGTTTATTTTTATAAATTAAGTTGTGTGTGTTTTGGAATTTTTTTTTTTAAATAGTATTTTTTTATAAATGAAGTTGGTTATTCTTATAAATTAAGTTGTGTATGTTTTGAAATTTTTTTAATTAGTTTTGCTTTTTTTCTATATAATTTTAGTTGTGTATGCTTACTAATTATTTATTTTTCAATTAGTTGTGTTTTTTTTTTTTTACAAATGAAGTTGTTTATTTTTATAAATTAAGATGTGTGTGTTTTGGAATTTGTTTTTTTTAAATAGTCTTCTTTTTTATAAATGAAGTTGGTTATTTTTATAAATTAAGTTGTGTATGTTTTGAATTTTTTTTAATTAGTTTTGTTTTTTTATATAATTTTAGTTTTGTATGTTTACTAATTATTTATTTTTAAATTAGTTGTGTTTTTTTGTTTATAAATGAAGTTGTTTTTTTTTATAAATTAAGTTGTGTGTGTTTTGGAATTTGTTTTTTTTAAATAGTCTTTTTTTTTTATAAATGAAGTTGGTTATTTTTATAAATTAAGTTGTGTATGTTTTGAATTTTTTTTTAATTAGTTTTGTTTTTTTATATAATTTTAGTTGTGTATGTTTACTAATTATTTATATTTAAATTAGTTGTGTTTTTTTTGTTTATAAATAAAGTTGTTTATTTTTATAAATTAAGTTGTGTGTGTTTTGGAATTTGTTTTTTTTTAAATAGTCTTTTTTTTATAAATGAAGTTGGTTACTTTTATAAATTAAGTTGTGTATGTTTTGAAATTTTTTTTAATTAGTTTTTTTATATAATTTTAGTTGTGTATGTTTACTAATTATTTATTTTTAAATTAGTTGTGTTTTTTTGTTTATAAATGAAGTTGTTTATTTTTATAAATTAAGTTGTGTGTGTTTTGGAATTTGTTTTTTTTATATATAATTTTAGTTGTGTATGTTTACTAATTATTTATTTTGAAATTAGTTGTGTTTTTTTGTTTATAAATGAAGTTGTTTTTTTTATAAATTAAGTTGTGGATGTTTACTAATTAATTATTTTTACATTAGTTGTGCTTTTTTTATAAATGAAGTTGTTATTTTTTTATAAATTATGTTGTGTGTGTTTTGAAATAAATTTTTTTAAATTAGTCTTATTTTTTTATAAATGAACTTGTTTTATTTTTATAAAGTATTGTATGTTTTAAAATAATTATATGAATAGTTTATTTGACCCAAAAAAATATGTGTTCTACATGATTTGCAGATCATGGTTAGAACACGAGGTTTAGGTCGTGCTTTAGCTAGGGTTATAGGCAGAGGTAGATAGGATGAGCATGATGCAGTTGATGTTCCCCAGAGGCGTAGGCCTACTGCATCAATCCGTAGGCAACGGGTTCATCAGATGACTGAGGATGTCCCTCATATGGCTGAGGATGCACCTGAGATGACTGCGGACGTACAGGCGACTGTTGCAAAGGACTTAGGTCGTGATGGTGCTAAGGGGTCACATGCTGATGATGCTGAGGGATTTCCAGGTGGGCCACGTGACCCATCAGTGCTGACTTCATTTGCGGACCATGTTACACATGCCATTTGGAGTGGACAGGTATTTTAATTTGTTAATTATTTTTTATTGTTGATTTGTTTGTCATTAAAAAAAATTATATTTGTATATTTGGAATGCTTTGTACTTCAATTCAGGAACGTCCTGAGTTGAAGTTGGTGTCGCACGGGAGGAAGGTGACGTTAATTGGGAGGTCAGTGCCTGAGATTGAAGAACTAGTTGTTGCCACAGGATTAAGTCCATTGATCGGGTGTTCAGTTGTAGCCGGCGATCCTGGACTTATATCCGCATTTGTGGAGAGGTGACACAGGGAGACCAGCATCTTCCACCTTTCAGTATGAGAGTTGACGATCACACTGGATGATGTGTCGACACTCCTCCATCTACCTATCAGTTGCACCTTCCACAGCTTTCATGCTCTTTCTGTGGACGAGGCGGTATTTTTGTTGATGGAGTTGCTTGAGGTATCTAGTGAGAAGGCTAGAGTCGAGACAACACGATCACGCGGGGCATATGTACGGCTGGGATGGGTTCAAGACATCTATGAGATGAGATGCCAGGCACGACGATGGATTGTAGCAGCTCGTGCTTATTTGCTGCACTTGGTCGGTTGCACTCTTTTTTCTATGAGATGAGGGGCGCTCCTGTAATTCCCTTCATATGTGCCTTCGTTGTCAGCCACCGTGAAGGTGCTGACGAGCTACTACAATCCATCGTCGTGTCTGGCATCTCATCTCATAAATGTCTTGAACCCATCCCAGCCGTACATATGCCCCGCGTGATCATGTTGTCTCGACTCTAGCCTCCTCACCAAACACCTCAAGCAACTCCATCAACAAAAATACCGCCTCGTCCACATAAAGAGCATGAAAGCTGTGGAAGGTGCCACTGATAGGCAAATGGAGGAGTGACGACACATCATCCAGTGTGATCGTCAACTCTCCTACTGGAAGGTGGAAGGTGTTGGTCTCCCTATGCCATGTAACATCCCAATTTTTCGTAAATAAATTTAAAAAGCTTTTTAGTAAAAAATAAATAAATATAGAGCAAATAATAGACTGAGTACCCTAGGTATAAATAGTTATGTTAAGTCAGCTGCCTCCTTTTTGGCTTTATTTTCGTTTTTCCCATTCTCCTCTCAAAACCCTTTCTTTTTCTTGCAGCCCACCAAACCTGTCTTAGAAAAATGATGATCTCGAACCCGTTTACCGTTGGATCTTCGTGAAATTTGAGTATCATGTTCGCAACCCAATTCCGAACAATCTCACCGTTGGGAATTTCAAAATCATATCTGAGCTTAGAGGAAAACCCTTCGCATTGTAGCATTTTAATTTCCCGCAGAAACCCAAAACTGTCTCGGTAAAACTATGATCCCGGTTTCGTTAGCTGTTGGATTTTCATGAAATTTGGATATGTTATTCGAAATTCAATTCCGCACGCTTCCACCGTTGGGATTTGCGAGATAATATTCATGGAGGGAGAAAAAGGAATCGCATGAAGACAGTACAAGTGGAGGTTTCAATCTCTTCTCCGTCTCTCTGACGTTTGGGAATTCTATCGGAGCAGTCGGATGAATAATTGAAGGAATTTCAGGGAACCGCTGGAGATGTTGCTATCGCTGGCTGAAGACACGTGAGTCCGCTCAGAGGTAAGGGATGAGTTATTCACAGTTGAGGATTAGTGAGAACATGTGTAGGGATCCTTAGAGGATTAATTTGGGGTTTTATTTTGGGATATTTGTTAAATTGCAATTTTTTCTTTATGATTATAAATAAAATATTGATGTCCTAATGAAAATTGCTTGATAAATTGTGCTCTTAATATTTGTATATTTTGACCTACGATTTTGATATAATTGTGTAATATTATTCAAGGGGTTTTAGTCCTAATGTTGTGATAGTCCTTTATATAAATTGTTATATTGAGGATATGAAATGATGATTCAAATTGTGAGTATGTGATGAATTGTAGAAGAACATGTTGCTTTGAGATTATAATATTGTTATTGAGATTGAGTATAAGTGTAAAGTTCAACATGTGTTAATTTGTGAGATACGTGTAAACATGTGATGGTGAATTGTGATACTATGAGATGTGAAATTGTGAATGAGTTATAGTTGTGGATAAGTGTGTAGTTAACACTTGATGTGAAATTACTTGTGTTGTAAGCTATGAATTGTACAATAACCCGACCAGCGTTATCTTGAGAAAAGCGTTGATGCGCAGTGTTAAAGAGAAAATGTAGGTTTCCTATTTAGGAACCAGTGTTAAATCGTAGCGCAATTGTGTTGAACGTGTTTAAAACACGAGTGTAAGGTCGTGGGTATTGTATAATTCATGAGCAGTGTCTACATGTAAAAAAAAAAATTATTTTAGGGGTTGGACCTGAATCAGGAGGGAGAGGCCCTGACGGACTCTTCGGAGTGTAGGCCTTGGGGGTCACCGGGTTTGAGTGCTCCTTTAAGCCTATGCTGATCCCATAAGGTTGGAGCATTCTCGCAAAACATCGTGACCCTGACTGGTCTCCCTATGATCTTACTTAGTGAGAGTGACCTGACAAACTCATTGTTTGGTGTGTCTTGTTATGTACTCCTAAGCGCCCCAGGGTGGTTTTCACTGA
This sequence comes from Glycine soja, assembly GCF_004193775.1. Taxonomy (NCBI): domain Eukaryota; kingdom Viridiplantae; phylum Streptophyta; class Magnoliopsida; order Fabales; family Fabaceae; genus Glycine; species Glycine soja. Next base: position 36,198,471 of record NC_041013.1, read on the forward strand.
CATGGTACCACATTGCATATAGGATTGAGTCTTAGCATAACTATTGCATATGCTTGCTAATTGATGTGTTATTATATCTTGATCGAAGTGTGGGATTCTTGTGTAATGTGATTGATAATTGAAAAGTGAATTTTGAATGATGAAGTGGTGAAGTTATGTGAGCTATGTTTAAGCAAGTGGTATCTCATTTATATAATATGTATATTTAATTGTCTTGTTTCTCTATTAGCTAGGAATGTGATAACTCACTCCCTGTGTGTTGTTGTGTTTGAATCCTGTGATGATCTTGAACTTGTGTTCGGGGGAGCAGATGAATAGGTGGATGACTATGAAGAACCTCATGCTAGAGGACACGGGAACACAACGCTCTGATAGGATGTGACATTAGGATATAGGTTCTATATTAATTGTATGAAGCTTAGACGACCTTGTTGAGTCGAGAATACTTTATTATTTATTTGGACAAGTTTGAATATGATGTAGAAGAAAATGAATGTGAGCCTTTTTCCCCTTTGAAAGACTTGTTTAAAAAAAATGTTTTAAAAATACTTTTAATTAATATTTGAATTTTTTTATTCCTTATTAGTATATATGTGAGGGGTAGAGGGTGTCACATTTAGTGGTATCAGAGAAGGTCGAACCTTTCGGCCAGTATGTTATGTGCTTACCATATTCTGGTGTGCACTCTGTGTGGTTACTTATGAGTACTTTTGTTGAGCATGCTTGAATTTTTATTTGTATTTTCTCCTACATGATTAAATAAGACTTAATAATAATGCTTGTATGTGCCTTGCATCCTTAATGTCTGCTATACCATAAATTCACTGTTGAGTCATAAGTTATGAGACTGGCCATCTCTATAATTTGCGAAGTGCGGTTGGACATTATGGCAAGCCATTGGGTGATGCAAGTAGTCTTGATATTGATTGATAATGTGTTAACAAACCTCTAGCATCCTGTGTGTATGTTGTTAGTTAGCTTATTTCTCCTTTGATGCGTGGATTAGTGTTGCAAGAACCTTTTGGACCATATATATATCTTGGATGAGTGTGTCTTTCTTGATGTGTAAACGCATGACTACTTAACTCCCTTATTTTGTGTGTAGTCGTGAATGTAGTTATTGAAGCTTGTGATTCCTCAATACATCCTTATTAATTGTTTAATTCTTACTTCTTAAATGTACGTTATATACTTGTTATAGGAACCTTATAATTCTAAGTATATATAGTTGTAGTATGGTGTTCTGCCTTAATTGCATAGGTAGTATGGTTGTTTGTGATTTCTTGTTCATAGTGATGCTAATACTCTATAGTTGGATGACTCATATCAAGTTATATTTCATAAGGAATACTCTTTTGATCGTACCTTCTAATTCTAGTGCAACCTATTTTTTTTTGTGTTGCGTGCTTAAGTCAAATAAATTGATTTCACTTGAAAGCCTGAGTATAATTAATTCTTTGTGTTATGAGACTACATCAAACAATTGGATTACTGATGTTTCTATCACAATCAAGTGATTGTTAATGTCTTCATATGAGTGTACATTGTGGTCATGTTTTTGTTGCTAGAATTCATTGAAATATTGTTGTTGATTCTGAATAAGTGATCATTTTTTTTATTCAAAATTATTATCTCCTAATCAATCGAGTGTTCATCTTGTTATTAGTTGCTCATCTTCCAATCATGTCTAGTTAAACTACTTGATAATCTTTCTTGTTGTTACTTCTATTACGAATAAAGAGAGACTTCGTCCTTGACAATCACGTTAAGATGTTTTGAGAGGAAACACTTGAGTATGCATTATCCTTGTTACCCATAGACGAAAGTCAAACTTAGTAAGTCATGTATTTGTGTTCCTTGAGGATATGCTTAGTTACCACCTAAGTGCAAGATTGAGAATCTTATAAGTGTAGTACCCATAGAAACTTGTAATCGTAGTTCGTGAGAAATATCTAGTATAGAGTTGTTTGAGAACATAGGGTAGTTGGAAAGTTATGAAGTATAGCTAAGAGGTTTAATGTGGAACCTTAAGAAGAGTGTAAGGTAGTTAGTAAGACATTAATTGTTAAACATAGAAGGATTCAAGAGTGAGTGTTCTTGCGTAAGGTAGGTGACCTAAAAGATTATTGATGATAGTTGTATGATTAGCGAGATAAATATTAGTTCTTTTTACCTTAATATGGAAAAAGTTTGTGGATGCTTTAAGAAATACCTTAGTACCTATTGTGACCTCTATGTGTACCTGGTCATGTCATAATATGATTGATGTACATGTGTGTTCGTGGAATGCGGGACAGGATCTCCCACCCTGAGTTAGCTCTTGTTGTGGTTTTGATGATTAGTGTTTAGTATGTTTCCAGTTAAGTTGAATTATGATGTGTATTATAAGGTTGTTATAGACCCTTGGGACTCATGTTTCGTGCTAAGAGTTTTGTTATGCATTTTAGTTAGATGATGTTGACCCTTAGAGTATGTTATTTCTAGGTGAGAGATAACTTTAAATCCTTCTTGGGCAGAAGTTGTTTTGAGATGAATGAAACCTAAGATTAAGATAAAATTCCCTTAACCAGTAGTCGAACCAAAAGTTATTTTAGCATTCCTTGAATTAACCTTAATTCTAGTTGGAGATGACTCAAGTAAGTTTAAGTTTTCGGATGAGATCCTTGTAAGGAGTAAGTCATAAGTCCATAGAAAAGTCGGTCACTGTAAACTGTTGAGTGATATCTTGGTCGCGTAGATCCTTATTGGAGTAGTAAAATAATTGAAATAATTTTAAGTTTAGAGGAGTGCTTGTAGAAGGAGTGATCAATATTTCTTGACAACTTAAGACTTATGAAAAGATTTATCCTATATGTGATTTAGAATAGATAACCATGGTGTTCACCATAATATTTTGGGAGACATTACCGTTAGTTTGATACATTATGAGGATCTTTGGAGTTGAATCCAGAATAAAAGAGATGGATAAAATTCTCAAGAATCTTGTTGTGAGTTTAGTTTTAAACGTTAGAACTAGCTTAGTAGTTAGAGCTTGAATAGGAAACCGATGATATGACTAGTGTCCTAGTTATAGAGTTAGATATTGTAAACAACAATCGAAACCTCAAGTTCAAGTGCAAAGTTATAGGGTGACATGAGTATATATGTGTGAAGATTACCTTAAGGTGAACAAACTTACAGAAGTAGGGAGTAATCTGTATTGCTTATCTAATTAGCACCCAGTTAGTATCAAGTAGGCAACCTTAGAGTTGAATCGTTACAATTCTTGGACCTAAGTGAGATTTATGAGTCAAGTATACGAAAGTGAGAAATATCATGTTGAAGGAAGAGGCTTAGACTCAAGGGTAGGCAAATCATGTATTCTCGATAGTCATTGTGAACTAGGATTGGTGGAGCGTGAAAGTCTCGACACTTTTCTTCTTCCTTCTATTCTTGAATCGTCCCATGTTAAAAAAAAAAAAAGGGGTCGACCATGTGTTTAGTCGCGTTTTCTTGTGTATATTTGTTTGTTTCTAATTGTTATTCGTGTTTCTTATGATATTACCCTAATCCAAATAGTATGTCTTTCACATTCTATTATAGTTGAGATGTCACTCTCGTGAGAAGACTTACTTATGAAATACTATCATTGAGTAAACGAGGATCACCGAATTTAGTAGTTAAGTGCAGAGGAGTCTTGTGATCGAAGTAACGGAAAAAGAGTTTCAACTAGACACACAACTTGATATTGAGAATCATATGTGTGATATCTTTTTCTCGATCTTTCGGCAAGTTTCGGGGACGAAACTTCTTTTAAGAGGGGTGGAATTGTAACATCCCAATTTTTCGTAAATAAATTTAAAAAGTTTTTTAGTAAAAATTAAATAAATAAATAAATATAGAGCAAATAATAGACTGAGTACCCTAGGTATAAATAGTTATGTTAAGTCAGCTGTCTCCTTTTTGGTCTCATTTTCGTTTTTCTCCTTCTCCTCTCAAAACCCTTTCTTTTTCCCGCAGCCCACCAAACCTGTCTCAGAAAAACGACGATCTCGAACCCGTTCACCGTTGGATCTTCGTGAAATTTGAGTATCATGTTCGCAACCCAATTCCGAACATTCTCACCGTTGGGAATTTCAAAATCATATCTGAGCTTAGAGGAAAACCCTTCGCATTGTAGCATTTTAATTTCCCGCAGAAACCCAAAACTGTCTCGGTAAAACTATGATCCCGGTTTCGTTAGCTGTTGGATTTTCATGAAATTTGGATATGTTATTCGAAATTCAATTCCGCACGCTTCCACAATTGGGATTTGCGAGATAATATTCGTGGAGGGAGAAAAAGGAATCGCATGAAGACAGTACAAGTGGAGGTTTCAATCTCTTCTCCGTCTCTCTGACGTTTGGGAATTCTATCGGAGCAGTCGGATGAATAATTGAAAGAATTTCAGGGAACCGCTGGAGATGTTGCTATCGCTGGCTGAAGACACGTGAGTCCGCTCAGAGGTAAGGGATGAGTTATTCACAGTTGAGGATTAGTGAGAACATGTGTAGGGATCCTTAGAGGATTAATTTGGGGTTTTATTTTGGGATATTTGTTAAATTGCAATTTTTTCTTTATGATTATAAATAAAATATTGATGTCCTAATGAAAATTGCTTGATAAATTGTGCTCTTAATATTTGTATATTTTGACCTACGATTTTGATATAATTGTGTAATATTATTCAAGGGGTTTTAGTCCTAATGTTGTGATAGTCCTTTATATAAATTGTTATATTGAGGATATGAAATGATGATTCAAATTGTGAGTATGTGATGAATTGTAGAAGAACATGTTGCTTTGAGATTATAATATTGTTATTGAGATTGAGTATAAGTGTAAAGTTCAACATGTGTTAATTTGTGAGATACGTGTAAACATGTGATGGTGAATTGTGATACTATGAGATGTGAAATTGTGAATGAGTTATAGTTGTGGATAAGTGTGTAGTTAACACTTGATGTGAAATTACTTTTGTTGTAAGCTATGAATTGTACAATAACCCGACCAGCGTTATCTTGAGAAAAGCGTTGATGCGCAGTGTTAAAGAGAAAATGTAGGTTTCCTATTTAGGAACCAGTGTCAAATCGTATCGCAATTGTGTTGAACGTGTTTAAAACACGAGTGTAAGATCGTGGGTATTGTTTAATTCATGAGCAGTGTCTACATGTAAAAAAAAAATTATTTTAGGGGTTGGACCTGAATCAGGAGGGAGAGGCCCTGACGGACTCTTCGGAGTGTAGGCCTTGGGGGTCACCGGGTTTGAGTGCTCCTTTAAGCCTATGCTAATCCCATAAGGTTGGAGCATTCTCGCAAAACATCGTGACCCTGACTGGTCTCCCTATGATCTTACTTAGTGAGAGTGACCTGACAAACCCATTGTGTGGTGTGTCTTGTTTTGTACTCCTAAGCGCCCCAGGGTGGTTTTCACTGACATGGTACCACATTGCATATAGGATTGAGTCTTAGCATAACTATTGCATATGCTTGCTAATTGATGTGTTATTATATCTTAATCGAAGTGTGGGATTCTTGTGTAATGTGATTGATAATTGAAAAGTGAATTTTGAATGATGAAGTGGTGAAGTTACGTGAGCTATGTTTAAGCAAGTGGTATCTCATTTATATAATATGTATATTTAATTGTCTTGTTTCTCTATTAGCTAGGAATGTGATAACTCACTCCCTGTGTGTTGTTGTGTTTGGATCATGTGATGATCTTGAACTTGTGTTCGGGGGAGCAGATGAATAGATGGATGACTATGAAGAACCTCATGGTAGAGGACACGGGAACACAACGCTCTGATAGGATGTGACATTTGGATATAGGTTCTATATTAATTGTATGAAGCTTAGACGACCTTGTTGAGTCGAGAATACTTTATTATTTATTTGGACAAGTTTGAATATGATGTAGAAGAAAATGAATGTGAGCCTTTTTTCCCTTTGAAAGACTTGTTTAAAAAAATGTTTTAAAAATACTTTTAATTAATATTTGAATTTTTTATTCCTTATTAGTATATATGTGAGGGGTAGAGGGTGTCACATGCCACCTCTCCAAAAATGCGGATATAAGTCCAGGATCGCCGGTTACAACTGAACACCCAATTAATGGACTTAATCCTGTGGCAGCAACCAGTCCTTCAATCTCAGACACTGGCCTCCCAATTAACGTCACCTTCCTCCCGTGCGACACCAACTTCAACTCAGGACATTCCTGAATTGAAGTACAAAGCATTCCAAATATACAAATATAAAAAAAATTAATGACTAACAAATCAACAATAACAAATAATTAACAAATTAAAATATCTGTCCACTCCAAATGGCATGTGCAACATGGTCCGCAAATGAAGTCAGCACTGATGGGTCACGTGACCCACCTGGGAATCCCTCAGCATCATCAGCATGTGACCCCTCAGCACCATCACGACCTAAGTCCTTTGCAACAGTCGCCTGTACGTCCGCAGTCATCTCAGGTGCATCCTCAGCCATATGAGGGACATCCTCAATCATGTGAGGAACATCCTCAATCATCTGATGAACCCGTTGCCTACGGGCTGATGCAATAGGCCTACACCTCTGAGGAACATCAACTACATCATCCTCATCCTGTCTACCTCTGTCTATAATCATAGCTAAAGTATGACCTACATCTCGTGTTCTAATCATGATCTGCAAATCATGTAGAACACGTATTTTTTTTGGATCAAATAAACTATTCATATAATTATTTCAAAACATACACAACATTCTTTATAAAAATAAAACAAGTTCATTTATAAAAAAAATAAAGACTAATTTAAAAAAATTTATTTCAAAACACACACAGCAAAATTTATAAAAAAAAATAAACAACTTCATTTATAAACAAAAACACAACTAATGTAAAAATAATTAATTAGTAAACATCCACAACTTAATTTAAAAAAAAACAACTTCATTTATAAACAAAAAAATACAACTAATTTAAAAATAATAATTAGTAAACATACAAAACTAAAATTATATATAAAAAAAACTAATTAAAAAAAATTCAAAACATACACAACTCAATTTATAAAAATAACCAACTTCATTTATATAAAAAAAGACTATTTAAAAAAAAACAAATTCCAAAACACACACAACTTAATTTATAAAAATAAACAATTTCATTTATAAACAAAAAAACACAACTAATTTAAAATTAAATAATTAGTAAACATACACAACTAAAATTATATAAAAAAAGAAGCAAAACTAATTAAAAAAAATCAAAACATACACAACTTAATTTATAAAAATAACCAACTTCATTTATAAAAAAAAGACTATTTAAAAAAAACAAATTCCAAAACACACAACTTAATTTATAAAAAAAACAACTTCATTTATAAACAAAAAAAACACAACTAATTTAAAAATAAATAATTAGTAAACATACACAACTTAAATTATATATAAAAAACAAAACTAATTAAAATAAATTTCAAAACATACACAACTTAATTTATAAAAATAACCAACTTCATTTATAAAAAAAAATATTTTAAAAAAACAAATTCCAAAACACACACAACTTAATTTATAAAAATAAACAACTTTATTTATAAACAAAAACACAAATAATTTAAAAATAAATAATTAGTAAACATACACAACTTAAATTATAAAAAAAAGCAACTTCATTTGTCATAAAAAAACCAAACCTAATTTTAAAAAAAAAAATCTAAAACATACACTACTTAATTTATAAAAATAAAATAACAACTTCATTTATAAAAAAAAAACATAACTAATGTAAAAGTAATTAATTGGTAAACATCCTCAACTTAATTTATAAAAAAAAACTTCATTTATATACAAAAAAACACAACTAATTTAAAAATAAATAATTAGTAAACATACACAACTAAAATTATATATATATAAAAAACAAAACTAATTAAAAAAAATTTCAAAACATACACAACTTAATTTATAAAAATAACCAACTTCATTTATAAAAAAATAGACTATTTAAAAAAAAAACAAATTCCAAAACACACACAACTTAATTTATAAAAATAAACAACTTCATTTATAAACAAAAAACACAACTAATTTAAAAATAAATAATTAGTAAACATACACAACTAAAATTATAAAAAAAACAAAACTAATTAAAAAAATTCAAAACATACACAATTTAATTTATAAAAATAACCAAATTTATTGATAAAAAAATATTATTTAAAAAAAAACAAATTCCAAAACACACACAACTTAATTTATAAAAAAAAACAACTTTATTTATAAACAAAAAAAACACAACTAATTTAAAAATAAATAATTAGTAAACATACACAACTTAAATTATATATATAAAAAATAAAACTAATTAAAAAAAATTTCAAAACATACACAACTTAATTTATAAAAATAACCAACTTCATTTATAAAAAAAAATAACTTCATTTATAAAAAAAGACTATTTAAAAAAAACAAATTCCAAAACATACACAACTTAATTTTTAAAAATAAACAACTTCTCTTGTAAACAAAAAACACAAATAATTTAAAAATAAATAATTAGTAAACATACACAACTTAAATAATAAAAAAAAAAGCAACTTCATTTATCATAAAAAAAAACCAAACCTAATTTTTAAAAAAAAAAATTAAAACATGCACTACTTAATTTATAAAAATAAAATAACAACTTCATTTATAAAAAAAAAAACGTCCGTAAAACCTTCTCCGAAGTTTCTAGGTTTTCCCGGATGAACATTGCTTCTTCCGGACAAACCTTCTTTCAGGGAAACTTCTGGAAGAAGTTGTTCTCGAGAGTTACCGGAGAGAGGTTCTTCCGGATGACCATTTGTTCTTCCCGAAACTTTTCAAAACTACTTCTTCAGGAAGATTTGGAAGAAGTTTTTTGGGAAGTTTCCGGAAGAAGTTTTTTGGCTAGAAGATCCAAACGTTTCAAGTCCGCTTTTCCCCCATTTTTTATGACGACGTCTTCTACCCTACGGTTCTTCTATCCTAGGCTAAATGCTACAAAACCATTGTACATTAAAGGGGATGAGAGTTAGGGGAGACTAACCTGGACGGCAAAAACGCAGCAACAACATCAGCGCGATCGAAAATGGCAGCAGGAAGGCACGGAGGAGAAGAAGGAGCAGAAGAAGAAAAGAAAGAAGCCAAAAAGGTGGGGGAGGGAGGGAGCTGTGCGTTTTTTAAATTTTTATGTTAAGGACAAAATGATCCATTCACTAAATTCCTGGGTGCACCTAGCATGTCCCATGTTTGATTTGTGTTCCCTGAGGGTGAAGAGAAGGATGAAGAGAAAGGTTTGATGGAAGACGAAAAGTGTATGTGTCGAGTGGAGAAGAGGAAGGCAATGAAGAAAATGAAGTGCCTCAACGACCCGGAGGATGAGAGAATGCAGAGAGAGAAAGCTTGGATGGAGATGATTATGATTATCCAAAAACAGCAGCAGCAGCAGCAAGAAGAAGAAGAAGAATACGAATATTTGGCAAGGAAACGAGATCATCTTAAAGAAGGAACAATTCAGAGTTAGGTTTACCAACGAGACCTATCAAAACGACCACCAGCCAATGTCCATGTACAATGCTACATGCATTCATCTCACTGACAGTATGCACCATTCGCAGGATAATAGACCTACTACATCCAATCCCTTACCCCCGGAATCTGAATCACACACTTGGAATGTAGCTCAACAAATACCCAATTTCGGAACTGAACGTGTAGCTTGTACGTTTCATTTCAATAAATATTCCTTGTGACATTTTTTTTTCATGTAGGAGGGGAAGATTTTTGTTTCACATCATGTTTCAATTAATACTATGTCAGCATAATATTTTAACAGATTCAATAGACTGAATATTTAAAACACTTTTTCCCCCTCAAATCTTTGTTACAACTTCCAAAATCTCATACTCTAATAATTTGCATGTTCTTGCTCCTTAACCATAAGTAGTTGTCAGGCGTTATCCAAGTCTTGGCTTATGGAGCTATGTTGCAGACTAATGGTCATGACCTTCAAAGGGTTTGAGATTGTGACAGCAAGACCTTAAAAATGTCAATTCAGTAAGTTATTCTTAAAATACATTGCTGTTGCTATTGTGTTTTTTTCCTGCAGGAGGGAGGGAGGATTATACCCATAAACGTTTTTGTGTCATGTTTGGATCTACTTATGTCAATAAACCTCTGAAGTCTCTATTGCAGATCATGTTTTTCATTCTGTTTTCATGTTTTATTGGTTCTTGTGTAGATAGAAGCATTTAGATTTAAGTGCATCTCATATTGCACTTCATATCTGATGGCACATTTTGGGTGTTAATATTTTCATTTTGATACTGGGACTATATATATCATTATGAACCATAAAACTCCAGTCCTTTAGCAGGCACAGTATTTTATAAATATTGTTATTTTAAGACTCTTGTTAACTAGTGCCCTTAGGTTACTGGTTAAGATAAAACAAATGTCTTAGTTTTCATCAAACGATACTATTTTATATACAAATTATATCTAATTTTAAAAATCATTACAAATTTCAACACTATATAACTGACAAGTTTTTAGGTAAAATGGCTTTAATACCATCAGAATATTTATCATTCCTTGTCTAGTTTCAAGGCTGGTTAGCAAAACCTAAATTATAACTTGGAGCACTGGGCTCTCCATTTCATTACAGTCAAATTAACCGTTTTAGGGGAGTACTTCTGTAAGTCATCTGGAACGGATGCATCAACACCAATCCAGATGAACAATCAATCACATGTCACTTTAGATGAAACTAGTACTCTAGTTGTTTGGAATACTTCAGGCCTGTCCCTTGGGCTTTGGAGTATAATGCAGAGGTTTGGGAGATAAGAATGAAGGAAAGGTTTTACGCAGATTTCCTATGTTTGCATTGGTTTGGAGTAGAGTGTTAGGATTTCTAAATCAGTTTGTGTGAATGCAACTGTTGTGGTAGAGGATTTTATTTTTGGCTTCTCTTTTTTGTTTTCTTCCTGCCAACATTCTGTATAAAGTTGTTAATTTCACTGGAATCCAATGAGGGTACACTTTCTTTGTTTTTTCCCAATATCATTTCTTCTTTTTGATTTCCAATGTTATACTTCTTCCCATATGCCATAAGCCAAACTGTGTAGCATTTTTTTATCACTTTTGTACTATAACTATAGAGAAAGCTGAAACTGGCTTCTATTCCTCTAATTCTCTTCACATTCTTTTCTTTTTCGGGGGGAGGGGGTATGCCACTTACGATGTTTCATTTTGAAAACACAGAAACAACTAAAAGACTTATGCAAAACTTTTGACAACATAGACTGTTTTGGGTCCTGATAAGAACTAGCACTTTTGGTGCTCTCACTCTATCTTCTATAACTCTCTCTCTCTCTCTCTCTGCACACACATTCGCATCATGTGTATGTGTTCCACTCACAATATGTTTGGTAAGTTATGACTGTTTTTGAGGAAATAATCGATCCTTTTTTTATTTTTTATTTTCTCAAAAACTCTCTTAAGAAGCTTTTAGTTAAATCTCTTTTGGCCTCAAAATAAGTTTGATCGAAACCTGGGTTAGTACCAAGAGTAAGTATTGTCATATTTACACTGTTTAATAACTCTACATTGAATTTCATCAATCCTAATGTCAGATTGAAAATTTTCTTCAAATGGATTGATTTAGTCTGCAAAATTTCGTAAATTTAAAATTTACTTGAGTCAAGACTTCATTATGCAACTTCATTTTAAGATATTTTGAAAATATAAGTGATTATCAACAATATTATTACATACTTATGAATGTAAATTTGGTTATGTTAGAAATAATGTCGCGTGATTGAACGGTTAGATTTATTGAATCTGCATTATACAAAACAGTATTAAAGGATGTATAAGTGTCTTAGACTTACTTCAGATATGTGTGTGTGTATTTGGTCGGATTAATGCTTTATATTTATTACTACTTTTGGTCCTTTATATAAGAATCAGATAACTAATTTGAGACCAAGGAAAATAGTAAAGTTAGTTAATTTTAATTAACAATGTTATAAATTAAAATTTTATTCAAGAAATACCCATAAAATTAAATAGTTTAAGTGATGGTTATATTTAATGACCCTACTTGTAATTCAAGGAATAATTTTTCCCACCAATGAGTGTGACTTATATAGTTAATAGTCCAATGAATGAATCCACTTGCTTGACATTATGTTTATCTCATCTGGCTATGATTTATGGCAGGTAAGTTTTCAATTTGTTAACTTGAAAAGATGGAAGGTTGCCATATGTGGTGAGTATTTGAAATCAGGTTTCAAGGTATCCAATTATATTGATAACTAGTATCTTATATTCTTATAGTTTGTCTTTTGGATACCACCGAATGCTGCTGGGTTTAATTTGTGCAAATCATATATCCTCTTGGTTGGTTTCAACTGAAGCTTTTAACTTCGAAAAAGATGTTATAAAAATTTTGGATTGCTGAATCATGCTAACGATGATGTTCTTTTCTTGTGCATCTTAACAGACTTGTTCTCATGGAACAGCATGCAATTTTATCCACTGTTTTTGTAATCCTGGTGGAGACTATTGCTCTATTTGGTTATTCTGATGATTATGAGACTTCAAGGGAGCAAGGAAATTTGAGATTGTCAGAAACGGATTCTAACAGGTGTACTCTCACCTTTTTTGTTCCTCATTACAATTTGCAGGACATGATTGATTAACTTGGTTACTGGACAAATTGTAACCTATGTAGATGATAGTAAATTAAGCAAATTTGTGGTAAATTTTAGCATGATGGAGGATAGGGCAGTGTTTGTGATTGGTGTTGTAAATAAAGGTTGAAGGCTTTGGAACAGGATGCAACTTCTATTTAATGTTGTATTTATTGATCATCCAAAAAGATCAAGGTCAAGAATCTTCTAGAGAGAATGTGGGGAGAACATATTGATGAGATTGCTGCTGGCACCTATGATTTTGACAAGATGCTGACAATTCTGAGTTGCTTTATAGTTTCAAAATAAATAAATAAAACAATAACCAGGCCACAATGTTTTGTTGTGAATCATGTTTATAGACAAACCATTAGCCTCTAAATCCTTATTTGTTTTGCCTATGGTTTTTCTGACTCTCCCGCTGCTTCTGGCTGTCCTCCATTTGATCTACTCTCCTAACTGGGTTTTCTAAAAACCACCTATAGTAATATTATAGCATCTTTTCTACCATAGGTGCTATCCCAACTTTTTCTCCAATTCGTACATTTCTAATCCTATCTTGTCCAGTACATCCAATGTAATAATCTCATCTCTACTACATTGAGTTGATTCTTTTTGTTAGCTTTTTATGGCACGGCATTTAGTTCCACACTACATTGCATGTCTTATATTTGGATGGTAAAATTTTCCTTTGGTTTTAAGTGGTACATTCTGGCATAAATAAAATTTTCCATTTCATTCTTCCTGCATGAATCCTATGGTTTACGTCCACATATTTCTCCATTGTCTTGCATGATGGACCCTAGATAGTTAAGCTGTGACTTGTGGTGGAACTATCTAAAAGTTCCTATCAAATACAAGAAAAGTTTTTTAAGACTGCACTGTACAATTTTACTTTCTCTCTTGCTGCATTTAGGGAAACAACTACAGTTTTAGTCGTTCAATTCATTATTTATTGTATCATATTTTGTTTAATTATGTCAATATTTCTGTATATTTTTGCATGTGAATTTATACGTATTCTCATGGTATCATAATCTTTTGCAGGTAACACTCTAGAAGGTCAAGATCTAGGGAGATGGATCGGTTAAATTGCAGTAATTCTGGTAGAAGAAAACAGGAAGATGAATGAAAGCAAAGAACTCCTGATAAGGATTGGAATGCCAACTTTAAAAGGAAATCCAGAGGCAGAACTCCTGATTCTGATGCTGACAGGGAATGGTTAGAAAAACAGGAAAATAGGGAAACGCACTGTGAATACACTATGAATAGCTCATTTAACAGAAACAGGGATGACAATAGCAGAAGCCATGAAGAAGGTTCTGATGTGGATTGGGATAGGATGACAGAGAATGAAGAAACTCAAGAAAGTGGAACAGAGATAATAGGGATAGAGGAGACAAAGATATCAGAGTGGCGATGCTTCTGAATCTGACAAAGATGTGCTTGGTAGAGGAAAGATGAAAACACAACATGACTCTAGGAAAAGCTCAAGACACAGAAGATCTGGCCTTCAGGATGACTAAAAATACTATGAGAATGAAAATGTCAAAGTTGATGGAGGATGGTCTCGGAAGGACTGTTACAAGAGAGATATTGATGTGATGCACCAACGGCTTTGTATTTCATTTCCTTCTTTATTTCCAAACCATGCGCTTCTCTGTTAATATTTCAACGGCTTTGATGTGATGCACCAAAACTACCTTGACAAAGTTTTTTTTTTATATGTATTACAGAATAAAATAAACGTGTATTCTATAACTGAAAATAGATAATAATGATTATTAAAAAAAACTATAATTGTTAGAATATTGTTTTCATCATCACTATATCCTTAACATTAATTTTAATTTTGATATTATATAAAAAATTTGTCTATCAAGAAGTAGATGCAATTAAATTTCATAATTTCCTTTATTTTATTTTATTTCTTATTTTCAAATTTTGCAAGTTGCACAATTATCATTTGTTAATTTTAAATTTTTGTTAGGAGAAAATAATTATAATACCATGTCAAAATCTCATTTAAATATATTGCTACCATAAAATTTTACGATGCTTTAGATGAGATAAATGAGATAAATACGATAAGATATAAATTTTAAATACGTAAATATTTTAAATATGACTTTGAATTTAGAATCAAAAGATAATTTAGAATGATAGGATTTTCTAATGTTTTTCATATTTATCACATCTTATTTGAATTTGAAGTTTTCACATTTGTTTAATCAAGGTCATATGATAAGAGTAATATAATATCTTTGAAATTTTCAAATATTTTTATTTTTAATAGTAAGAGTTATGATTTCGTGACAAGTCCACTGAGTAGGCCTCCCGATTTGCCCGATCCAAGACGACGAACGCTTGCCTTAACATAATAACAACCCAATATATTATAACAAAAGATTATGAATATAACCTAATCATATCTTATTATAGAAAAAAAAAAAAAGGAGGAGAATCTAATCAGATCATGGATTCTCATCATATTTTTATCTATAGGAATCAGGGGATATGATCTATCATATACCATCCTTGATGATCACTATATAATGAATACTACTAAGTCTAGGAGAACGGACAAATTACACACTTTGATGTTCTGCTCTGGGTAGGTAGCTTCTAACCTTAGATGAGAAAGTCCATCTCAAAACAATTAGTAAATAAGATTAGATGTCCAATTTTATTGACCATATTCACAAGGAACAGGATCCACTGCAGTAAAAAAAAAAAAACATGACTTCCTGAGTTCCTGTAGTGTATCCCATCTCACCTTTATTTATTTAAGGCTTTCTTTTTATAATAAAGTTATTATAACAAAAAAGAAAATTAATGGATAGTTAAGATCCTATACAGTTGTAATGTCACTCCAAAGGATTCGTTCCTCATATTGGGATAGGATCCATTGCAGTGAAAAAAAAAAAAAAATGACTTCCAGCCTCGCAGTCACAGCATTATGCTACATATCAATTCATTTCCATATTTCTCATAAAGTTTCAGGACGATACTTACCCAAGTGAATACACAAGGAAAGCCGAAACTTGAGCGATACACATGAATTCAAGTAAATCTGATTAAAGCTTACTACTAGCGTCTAGCTTTACCAAATCTCCAATACTCAGTTTTGAGAAGCCTATCAAAATAAACTAGTTTACACTATAATTAATCTGGTTTACTAGATTAAGCAGACAAACATTATAAGCAGGTTTTATTAAAAGATTAATCCAACAAGTGAAAGGATGAAATAATGCACGTGATGCAACTAGTACTTATTACAACCTTTACCATTTACACTAATTAGGGTTTCTATATTTGATCTCCAAGCACTTAAAGATGCATAAATTTTTGGGGTGGTACATAAAAATCAACAAGAGGAGCATGCATGAGTTGCGAAAGCGGTAATCAAACTACTTGTCGGATGTAGAAACATGGAAATAAGCAGCGGAACAAATAAGAACCAAAGCTAAAAAGACATCCAAATTGACCAGCTGATCTTTCTGTTCGAGATGCATGAATTACCGGGACTGGAATGCCATAAACAGGTTCCGAAACTGATACCATATATTGCTGATACGATGAGTTTAGGCTGGCAATCTCTTGTGGTTGCGGTTCCGGCTCCGGCTCCGGCTCCGGGGTTGGTAAGAATGTTCCATAGTTGCTGTATTCAAAATCAAGGCATGAGGATGAAGGTAAGGGTGGAGCTGATGGTTGGATGGATGAGGAACAATAGCAGCTGCAGCAATAGTGAGGAGGATGCTCATGGCCATGGGTCTTTTTCTTCCTTTTCTTTTTGGACCACAACTTGAGTTTCTTCACAGCTTTGATCACGTTTTTCATCAAGCTTCAAATGATACGCTAAGTTATCCTTGCATATATAATATATGTCAATGCAATTACAACATCTTTGAAAACAGATGCACCGTTAATAGGAGCGCCCTCAGTAGTACATTTTCAAATATTTGACCGTTATCTATCCACTAGCTTAGTTTACGTTACAATACAGTAAACTCTCATTCTCAATTTATTTATTATGATTTTTTTCCCTGTTTTAATCAAATTTCTAATCTTTTCCGTTCCAATGTGTGCTAAAGAAATTGCCCCAAAAGTTATCCGGGTGTAAAAATCTTGATTTGGAAGGCAAAATTAAGCTTGAACGTTAAGCATCGACAAACGTACAGTCGAGAATTCAAAAATTGGATTCGCTCATCCTTTTCCTTAACTTTCCTTTTAAGCCATCGAAGACACATCATCATGACTGCACTTTTCCATTTTTGTCAATATTATCTGACTTTGATGCCTCAAGCCAGTAGAATCGAGATATTTACCCATAATAAATGACTGAGGTGGCCCACTTATCGTATTGAGATTTAAGTTTATTTTTTCTTTAACTTTAATATTTTTTTTGTTCCAGCAAAAGGTCAAAAGTTGCATTGTAGCGAGGAATATTTTTTTTCTTTTGTAAAAGATATTTTCTTACTTAACATTTGAAACAGAAAAAAAAAAGGCTGAGATCAGATTTTGTACAAGGAAATAAATGGCTCGATATACATACATTAAATAGTATGTATATAGTAGAAAGTTATATATACAGAAATGAGATGATGCATCATAACAGTGAATTACAAAAGAACCAAAAAAAATAATCCAAATGCATATACATAGTAAGATATACTTTGGTGCTGTTATGCTGCTCGCAACCAAAAAAAAACCAAAAGACAATTCTGCACGCTCGCAACCAATACAAAACTGAACAAGCAAGGGCATTGAAACTCGGTGATTACAGAGCTATGAAAGAAAGAGAAAAGCCACAATACCCCAAGTGATAGAGAACTATCCTGAGAAAGCAAGGAGTAAAAGATTTCAAGAAGAATTTGGTATGAGATTAAATTCTCTCATTAACTAAAGAGGAGAAGTGAGTAAAATTCATTTATTTTAATAAACTTTTAGACTAAGATTTATTTTTGTTTTTAATTATATTTTTGAGTTTATCTTTAGACTTGTAATGAGTTATTTTCAAGTTTTTAATTATTAGATTAGTTAGTAAGTCTTAGCCTAATTTAAGATTATTAGTAGGAATTATAAATAGACTCTTGAATACTTTATTGTCAATTTTTATACATAAAACCTTATATTTTTATCAAAGAATCCTATTTTTTTTTGTGGAATCCTATTTCCATCTTTTTCTCTAATTCAGCTTCTTTTTTTTTCCAATCTCATAAAGACCCGAATTGGTTCCCCAGTGCTAAAAATTGGATCCTCACATCATGATTCCATCGGTTGAGATCAGATTGCTACAGCTCTGCTAGGAAAAAAAATGGCTCGATATACATACATTAAATAGTATGTATATAATAGAAAGTTATATATACATAAATGAGATGATGCATCATAACAAGTGAATTACAAAAGAACCAAAAAAAAAATCCAAATGCATACATAGTAAGATACTTCGGTGCTGTTATGCTGCTCGCAACCAAAAAAAAAAAAACAAGACATTTCTGCACGCTCGCAACCAATACAAAACTGAACAAGCAAGGCATCGAAACTCGGTGATTACAGAGCTATGAAAGAAAGAGAAAAGCCACAATACCCCAAGCCCTCTGCTTTGGTGCTGTTATGCTGCTCCTGTATAGATGCAGAATACACTAACCATATGCTCCTTATAGGCCATGATGAAGGGCTTGCCAGGTACATACTCGTTTCTCTCACGTTCTACTTCCTATTTTCATGCCAATATCTATTGTATATATATATAACAACTGAAATGTTGGAAGACCTAAGACATTAGCAACCAGGCCCCACAATAGATGACTGATCCTCAGGATTGGCTACTGCTTCAGAGTCCATTTTGCTGGGTTTAACTTCTTCACTGATTGGAAGTCCTATTTTGGGTGAAAGCTTCCTCACCTCCTCTGCAGTGTAGATGAAAATTTTCCTCACAATGCTACAAAATTCACTGCAGTAAAATAGCAAGTCCGAATTTAATATACACATACAAATTTACAAAATGTTATGCCACAATAAAGTGTCCAAGTAAATGTAAGCTAGTATCAAATGATCTTACAGCCATGGATCATCCCCAACCATCATCATATCATCTTCATTATCAGTGTACACAACCTGCCATTTTTTTGTCGATCCGCAGAGCTCACCAGTGATGTCAAACATCTCTTCCAATTTCCTTAGCAGATCCTCATATCCATCAAACCGTGTTAAATCCACAGCCCTTCCAACAGCCATACCTTGCATGTGGACCTGGAATAGTATAAAACTTGCATCATAAATAATTTTATTACACTATGCAGGGATTGCCCTCTTGTCAAACAGAGAATCCTAAACTACTTTCCAGTCCAAGGAAAACAAGATGAATAAAAATTAATTGGAATCATCCAAAAAGAAAGAAGCCTTAACCCTCGCTACTTACTATAACTTTTGTGACTGTTGCTAAAGACCGTTCTAGCTAATGATTTATGGATTCTATTTCAATGAAAATGTTGAAAGATTTTTCCAGATGAACCCAATTGATAAAGATTGTGGACCATGGAAACATTGGAACTTGTAGTGTATCTGGACCATGGAAACATTGGAACTTGTAGTGTGTATCAGTGTGTGAATAAAATATATTAGATCTTCACATCCAACATTATGTTACGGACTGTGTATCAGATGATGTCAATAGTTCAGATAGATTCTAAAAACATATTATCAGGAGCTAAAAATCATCATACAATTCTATAAAACAAAGATGCAAATATGCAATACATAAAACTTGTCATACAGTCAACTAAATTAGAACATAAGAAAATTATGCCAACTGCCAAGAATGTTGCAGGATTGTAAATTAAAATGGGGAGGGGATGCAAAGTGTATTACACCAACACAAAAACAATAATACTACCTTTGTGCAACTTCTTATTTGCCTGCTCTGTGACTCCTGGGGAGACCGCAGGCATGATTTTTCAGCATCACAGCTTACCGAAGGGATATCAGATCGATTAACATTTGATGGTTCAGAATGCTGGTCAGACTCAGCATCCAAAGATGGAAGGGGGCCATCATCACCCATCCTTCCTGACAAAGTGACCATTGGTAGACTTTCTTCATTAGAATTAGAATTGTCATGTAACTGAATCCCAAAGAGTCTACAGCCATTTGCAGTCCCTTGTCTCTTCTCTCCAAATTCTTTAAGTGCTACAGGAGAAAAAGATTCTGTGGAGTTTTCCATCCTACTGGACCAATATATTGACTTGTTGGAAGCATAGCAGTTCCCACCAAAACCAAGAAAACCAGTTGCAGTGGAATTGAAATTGGTTGATGGATAGACATCTCGCCCATGTTGATGGTCACAATAAGAGAATGGTGCAGATTCAACTGGTGATTTCCATACACCTGATGCACAGAGAAAAAGAAAATTTGAGTAAAAGCAGCATGAATAACAGAATTTTATGGAGAAATTATGTATGTCCGAGCCACCTTGCAGAGAAGAATCAGGCATTGTTGAAGGTAGAATGGGAGGCCGCGATCTCTTGTTTCTTTGGGATGGCTGGGGGTTTGTAGGAGGGGTAGACACAAGTGGCTCCAATTCCCATGGAGAAACTCTATCAGGACGCAAAATAGACGATGGTTCATCCCATTGAACCTGAAATACATTATAGATCATAAGACTAATGAACCAAAAGCTGCTAAATAAATTTCAAATCCTGGTAATTTATCGAGGTGCCAGCAGGTAGTCTTTTGCCCTCATCATGCACACAAAATCTTAGCCATTTTCTCGCAGCTAAATTCACTTTTTTTTTAATAACATCTCTTTCCTTATAGGCCAGTTAATGTCTCCAACCATCAAGGAAATATCATTACTAGATTGTTCCATAAACAAAGCATCATCATTATTGACCTTTCTTAACCAATTTAAAGAGAAGGAAGAATAATGTCTGCTTTTTGGTAGTTTATACCAAAATTAAAATATACATGGAAATTTTTTTTAAAAATTGAATTCTACTGCCAAAAAGAAAAAAGAATTGGAAGTGTAAATAAAGCCTTACTAACCTTTAATGATCGCCACTCAGAATCAGCCCAGACTGACGATTTGTTATCTCCAACACCCACAATCGTTCCACTGAACCTGTATTCAGGGGGAGGGGTCAGTTTATCAGATTGCACAATGCACTAAAATCAAAATATAATTTTTCAATCAACCAGCTAGTGCACCTTCTTTCAGGAACTTCATCACCCTCAAATCTCATTTTGAATCTCATCCCAACAGAAAGTTTATGACTTCGAGCTTCAAGGTATTTGTTGACACTCACAATAAACTCAGACCGGCTAGTTCTATAAAATAAATATTGATAAGTCAGCAGAAAATCTCAATAAAGCAACAAATGCAAACTTAAATATCATCCCGATCAAGTCAAATTCTTTCACCAACAAAGAAAATTGTCCATTAATTGCACAAAAGCAGGCACACAAACATACAAATACAAACAAAACACAATTCTATGTTAGTTCAAGGTATCATTAACGTTAGCAAAACATAACAAGCTGGGCAAGAACAACATCATGAAATGAGAAAACTAATAACTACATAGCATGAAAAACAAGACCTGGGCTTGTAAAATACAGAAAACAATGTTCCTGTGGCAATGGCGTGAGATGCAGTAGCCAGAACACCCAGATGCATACTGTGACTGGATATAACAGAAGATGGCATGTTGCTTTGCTGTCTCATGAGCCTCCTAACTCCAACTCGCAGCTCTCCATTTTCACCCCTAGAATATTGCATACAAGAAAAACAAAACCACAATCACCAACAAGGAGGAGCAAAAAGCAATGAAAAATATGCAAAGTACTTTGTCTTGCCCTCAGAGGAAAGTACAATACTTCAACTGAACAACTTGCCTTAAGAATATAAATGCATCACCAGCCACTAATTTTTTGGAACTGACAAAGACACTCCACCCAGTGGTCAGTAAGTGGCGCCTGGGTTGCCCTGCATATTACTCTGCACAGTCAGGATCTCACTGACATTATGAACATCAAATCTAATCTCATCACCTCATCTAATGTTATACAATTCAATAACATAACAGCAGGGCATTCACTTCAGAACCCCCAAAGTTATAAATGTCATCAGGATTTACATCAGAGAACCTTTTCTGAAAAAGCTACTAATGAGTAAAATTCGTTCAACCCACAAAAAAATTTAGCAGACCAACTGAAAAGCTTAATGGTAAAGTAAACTACACACCCCAAAAAGCATGAGTAAATTACATTAACCACCTTGAGGTTTCAGGAAATTACACAAACTTCCCTGCTTTTTTAACTTTTACAGCAACCTCCCTTGAAGGGGAACATGGTGTAATGTTTTTCAAACAATTATGCTGTGTTTGGTTGAGAGGATGGAAATTGAAGAGAAATTTTTTAATTAAAGTAGAGTGTAGGAGGTGTGGGACCCACACAATTTATTCTCTCCCTCCCCCCTCAACCAAACACAGCATTAAGGAGGATTGGAGTAGGGGTGGAAAAAACAGGGGAATGAAGCTCTATTCTGTAAGAAAGAAAAAGTTAAGTACCTGTAGGTGAACTACCAATATGAAAAAGAGATACATATCTATGCATTGCTTAAAAGATTGATATCATAAAAAGCAAACTAATCCCTTTCCAATTACAACTCTGTACAAAAATAAAAAAATATTGAGCATGCTTGGCATTACACCCAAGTCCTAAAATTTGTTTTACTTTGAAAAAATTGTTGCATATTCCAAAGCAGTATGCTTACTTGGCATATTCAATCTGTAGAAATATCCAATGATCACACTCTTTAACAGGTTCACATGATAAAACAGTCCAAAGATTGGGGGTGGGGGCCTGGCAAGCTACATACCTCGAAAAATATGTCTAAAATGCCATTCATTCCCATGCAGATCAGTTGCAACTAATTCTTGCCATGGGGGCTGCTGAGTCATATCCTGAACAAAACATGAAAATTATATAGTAAAGGACAACTGAAGACAATCATGAACAAGTGTGTCTAATGACTTTCAGAATGAAAAAAAATTACTAACCAGTGGTGGCAAACAATCATCTGCATGTCTTCGAAGAACAGAGAAACCTCCATGAGTGCTAGTGTCAGAAGCAGTGAGTGTCTTGCAAAATGAATGGACTGTACACCTTGGAGATTCAGGCAGGGGATCATCAGGGCTTGTCACCTCACTTTGCTAAACCAACAAGACACAGAAAATTAATAAATACATAAAATGAGATTTAAATATAAAAAAAAAAAAAAAAAACTAAATGGGCAAGAAACCATATTACTGGAAAATGAGTTGAGAGATAATCGAAAACAGAAAATGTTTAAAGATAGAAACCATGTCAAGCAAAGAAAAAGAGCGCACTCACATCTGCTTCAGGAAGCAAAGTTATTTGTGCATATACTTCATCTGTTTCAGGTTCAGCCTACATGACCAAGATGAATTTAACCAGACAATATGATAGTAAAGCACAACAAATTTCCAAATCAAAACAAAAGTATCCAGTAAGATTGCAGAAGAAAATCATGACTCACTCGAAGATGAACATTGACCACTTTACATAAAATTTTAGAAGGCAGATTAAAGGAAGGCATTTGCTGCTCCAATCCCTGATTCATGGATGCCTCAAGCTATAAAATAAAAAAAGTAAACGTAAGATAAAATAAAACTTTACAATACAACAAAAATCATAAGCATAAACAATTCAATAGAGTACATAACTTAGATGAAGCAAGCAAAAGAAATGTGACCAAGCACAGCTAGTGCAGATTTGAAACTCAACAAGCAACATACCATAAACAAAGACATCTCCCACCAAAAAGCAAGGCAAGTCAAGAAAGAACAAATATTTTCCAGATAAAATTGTAAGGTGAACCGTGGCAACATCTATAAGATATTAATTGGAAACAAAACAATTAAGCTAGTAAACAAAACAGGGTTTGGAGCAAGATAAAAAAAAAAGTAGTAGCAGAAGCATCTCACTTCAATTAAAGTCAGAAATTAAGAGAACATGCCCAGGCAAGTTGTACCTGTTCCATATGACCTTGAGGGAAGTAATAAACTCTCTCCCCTTCACGCGGAAGAGTGACAAGGGGTCCAGCACAGGCATGCCACAATTCCTTGTATAAAGCATCATTGGTTGCACCTATAAAACAAAAATGAATAGGTCATGGATGACACATAAAACAAAAATTAAAGAGAAAGATACTGAAAGGGCTTATATGCTTTTAAAAATGCTAAAACTACTTCTCATCTTCTTCTTTTTTCTCATCTTATGAGATGATATAATTTTATTCAAGCTGTAGGTAGCTGTCGTGGTAACATTGTTTTGTTTTAAATGAGGAAAAAGATACGGGTGAGGGAGGCAAAGCACGAGGAACAGCAATTACGAAGCTATGTTTGAGGCGAAGTCCTAATAGTAGTGGTGTTTGCTTATATTTAGTAGCAAGCAGATATGAATGTGGAATCGAAGAGACAGTAGCAAAAGTAGAGTTGTGAATGAATAAGAATAACAAGCAGTTAGATGTGAGGGAAATATGTTAATTAATTTAGGAAGGAAGCAATGGAAATGAAATCAGTAATAAAAGTGAAAGAGTGGATCGAAACCTGGCGCAGCGGAAGCCATGTCAAAGTTATTGTGTGATGTGCCCCAACTTACTGAGAATTGAGATGAAAATGGATCCAGTCCACCAGAATTGCAGAAGCAAGTAGGTAGGGTTTACGATTTGCACAGATCGAAATTGGATCGCCGATAAGGTCGTGTTTGGTTTCAAGCCGACACGACCCCCCCTCTTTCTCTTTCTCTTTCTAATTCTAATTCTGTACACCGCACGGCACGATACTTACTTCCCGAGTATTGGTAAGTTAGTAGTAAGTATTGGATATATTCGGTTCGAGTAATAAATAAACGCGTAAATAATAATTTTTTATTTCGAGTAGTGTTAATAAATTTGTTTTTTACAGATAAAAATTCAAATTTTAATGTCTGAAAGTAAAAAAAAGTACGATAAATTTATTCATCTGTTAAATTTTATTCATCTTATTATTAATAAAAGAGTTTATATGACACATTCTTTAGAAATAAAGTTGTTTGTGTTCTACACAACTAGGGACGATAATAACTATTTATGTAAAATATAATTTAATCTTCATTTTTTTTCGAGTTGCAAGCATAAGGTTATCATAAACACTTAAAAAAATATAAAAGCAAAAATAAGTTATAACAAACATAATAATAAATATAATGTTGCTCCGAAATTTATAGTGTGACAATGACAAAATTAGTCTCATTTTTTTTTAAAGATTAACTTAATGGTTTTACATTTTTGTTTGAGTCTCATTTTGGATAAGGTATTATCATAATATAAATTTCATAGCAATAAACAAAATATGTCTATTAATCAATATTATGTTTATTATGATATTTGTTCTAACTTATGTTTTATTTTCCTATTTTTTAAGTGTTTATTGTAATGTTATACTTACAAAGATTAAAAAAGAGAGAAAATATGAAGATTAAATTATATTTTGGGTAAATAGTTATTTTCATCACGGGTGAGTAGAGCATTGACAAATTCGATCCTCAATGTGTAGCGTATGTCATTTCATTAACTATAACGGATGAAAGTTAACATATAAATATATTTGTCGCACTTTTTTCATTCTTAGGAACTAAAATTTTAATTTTCATCTTTTTGGGACAAATTTGTTCGTGCTTTATACATCAAGGAACAAAAATAATTATTTACCCTAAATAAATATCTCTTTTATTTTAGGCTTAATTACAAAATTCATCCTCGTATTTTACTTATTTCACCAAATCGGTTTTCCTATTTTTTAAATTCATTATTTGAGTCCTGTTATATTTCAAAATTCATTATCTTATTCCGCATAGTTGATTTTAACCATTGACTTTTAAATTTTAATTAGAAAGTTGATCAATATTTTCTTAAAAAATAAAAACTTAAAAAAAATATTGACTAGAACCATGGTCTTTAAAGTAAAAAAAGACACTATTTTATTACTACACTCAAATGCTCATTTAAATATTTGGTGTCAAATATAGTATTAATATAAGTTTTATGTAAAAATAATTCAAAATTTAAATTTTATTCTTTTTTAATTTATTATATTTTTATAACCTTATATATTATTTTTTAAATATAATATATAAGATTAAATTTTATTTTCACATAAATTAGAATATTTAGATTTATATAAATTTTATTTTCATTTTATATATTATATTATATTTATATTTTAAAATAATACTTGTGATTTAGTGACAACATTTTCTTATTTATATTAAGATATTCATGTTATTTATTGTAATATAGATAAAAAAAATAATTTCAATAAATCATATACATAAATATTTTTAAAAATAGAAACTACTGTAATTTTATTTAATTACACAACTTTATTATAAAATTTAATTCTTTAAAAAATTAGGTACCTAATTAAATAACGTTAAATATAAACAAGAAAATATTATTATAATAAATAACAAGAATATCTTAATATAGGTAAAAAAAGTATTATTATTAAATCATATATATATATATATATATATATATATATATATTAAAAGATAATAAAATACTATGATTTTATGAAATTATAATTTATATAAAAAATATACATTAAAGATAAATTTTATATTATATATTTACTATATAAAATAAGTTTTGAATAATGTGATAAAAATACATAAAATTATAAAAATATAATATATAAAATAAAAATAAAGCTTATATAAGTATAAATATTGTAATTTATGTGAAAATAAAATATAATATTATATATTATATTTTAAAAGATAATATACAATATTATAAAAATATAATAAATTAAAAAAAATAGAATTTTGAACTATTTTTGCATATAACTTATATTAATACTATGTTTTACACTAAATATCCAAATGATTATGTAGGTATAGTGGTAAAAGAATATGTCATTCACTTCAATGATCATGGTTTTAAGTTCTTATTTGTAAAAAAATATTGGTCAACTTTCTATTTTAGTCAATGTTTAAAATTTAGTTGTTAATGGTTAGTCAACAATTAAAATCTACTTTGGGGACTAAGATAATAAATTTTAAAATATAGAGAGACTCAAATAAGAAATTAAAAAAATATGGGAATCAATTTGGTGAAATAGACAAATTAAGGAAACAAATTTTGTAATTAAGTCTTTATTTTATTTCATCTCTTATACGCTCTCTACTGTGTAGAAATCACACTGAATAATGAATCACTCATTTTAGCGTGCTTGGTAGAGAAATGATAAATAATATTAAAAAAATATTTTTTTATCATATTTTTTACATTTTACTCTAATTTTTTAATTTTTTATCTTATGTTTTTATTTTTATTAATAAGAGAACACTTATGATAATCTTGAAAACATGTATACAAAGAAATAAACTTGACCAAAACTGTGTCATGTCGATAGAATCAAAGTTATTAAAAGGAACGTGATCTTAACCGCGGACGACTCCGATAGAACCAACCCTATCAAGTTCTTACCCCAAGAACAAATGAAAAACTCTTACAATAGAGAAATTCTCAATTTTCATTAATCTTTAAATTATGTCTTTTGAGAGTAAAAAGTTCTCTATTTATAGGTTAATCTTGAAATGTCATAATAAATTTTTACTAGTATGTATCTACTGAATGCATTTGTAATTACATGCCACTAAATGAAAATAATATGACAATAAACATGAAAAAAAATTCTCACACACCACTAAATGACCTAGAACATTCTATAAACATTTAGTAAGACTAAGAGAAAATAAAAAGTCACCAGAAAATTAAGCCCAAAAAACACTATGAAAATTACAAATAAAATGACAAAAATTAGACTTATTATTAACTAATCAGTCTAACATTAATAGTCTACCAAAGTTTATTAACTCAATCCATGTAAATTGAGCCTCCCAAAGTAATTATTCAAGTTGGCCTCAAATCATCTTCATCAATTCATAGAAAAGTGACTTAATTAGATGCAACCCTTGATTCACATGGTCTACTTTCTCTTTAATCTTTAAAATCAAGTCTTACAATTCATTCTCTTAGTCTTTACTTTATCATAGGACCTTTAATCCCATATAAAAGGATTATTAGACAGACTCGCTACACATTTATTATTTATTCTCTAAATTAATCACACCCTAAAACAAAAATGTCAAAATAATTATGTTATAACTTTCTTTTTAAAGTTAATTGAGATTAAATTTAACTGTTTTTCAAACATTCATTAATTTATGTCTTTTCCGTTAGGCATTATGTATACTATTTTTCTCAACCTATTTGGTTTCACATTCTATTAAATGTTATTAGCCCCATTCAACATATTTTCATGTTTCCTTGCTTTCTTTATCGTGAACATTGTTTACACATTTATACTTGTAAACTTATCACAGCAAACAAAGGCTAACACCTTCATCCACCTCTTCCACCTATGGAGAAAAGATCCAAACTAAAAAGAAAAAAAATTAAATATTTGACAAAACAAAAAAAAAGTCATTAGAATTTGTGTGGTATTCCCATCTTAACCACAAAATGCTAAAACCATGGAATGTTGTGTTCTTCATTCTCCTCATGTTTCGCCTTTTATGGCTCTATAATAAAACTAACCATTATTTTTGTATCAGATGAAGAATATAGTTAAGATTTTGCTCAAATAATTCAAACTCAATATAACTCAAAGTAATATAATGTTGATTATCAACCATTTTAATTAATAACATGAAATTAAATAATGTAATTAAATCATATTAACAGTGAAAATTATTGATATTTTAATAATTACTTTAAAAATTATATACAAATAATTTTTAATTAATTAATATATAAAAGTCTTTACATTATCCATCAAAATTAAACTAAAATGTGAATGAATTAGTTACCTAAAAAATAATTGAATGAATTAGAATAAGATTTAAGAAGTAAGATATATAATTTATGCTTAATTATTAATTTTATCTTCAAATTTTTTAAAAATCAAATTTAATCATTTAATTTTTAAAAATACATCAATTTAATTTTTTCCTTTCCAATTGAATTGAAGCTATTAGAATTGTGAATTCCTGACTATTTTAGCTTATGGAGAACTAATAATTAATGAATGAGGAACTAACTTTAATTTATGAAAAATTAATTTGATTTTTTTAAGTGCTTATAAAAAAAAAACTTACTCAATCATGTGCAAGGTACGAATCCGTGACGTTTTTGATTGGATTTGGTTTGGATATGACAATCCCTCATAGAGGGGTAAGTTTGTGCGGTAATGTGAGAGTGGGGTAATTTTGGAGAGAGGTAAATTTTAAAATGTTAGATAAAATTATGGTTAAATTAGTTTTGTCTCTATATTTTGATGATTTTTATTTTTTTAATTTTTATAATTTAAAAATAATTTTTTAATTTTTATAATTTATATTTTAATTTTTTTATTAATTTTTATAATTTTAATAGTAACATTTTTAGTCTTAATAAAACTAAAAAAATAAAAATCATAAAAAAATGAATAATTTAACCTAAAATTATTTGACAGGTGTCCATTTTGTATCCATATGGAGCGAAGCGGCCTGAAGCAAGAAGCAAGAAGCACCATCCACTGTAGAAATGGAGCAAAACCTAAACCTGACCGCAGAAGCCATGTCTGATTCCGACGAGAGGATGAAGGAAACCCTAGCCCTGTCCTCAGAAGCAGAGCGTGACAGAGACAAATCCATGTCTGATTCTGATTCTGAGGACGAAGCTCAGCAGAACCTCCAAATCGAATCTCTACAGACCGAGCTTGTTACTAACCCCTCTAACTACGATGCTCATTTGCAAGTAATTTCATCTCTACTCTACTTTTCTTCTTTTTCCCATTTCTCAAGTCAAGTCTGGTGTTGATGATCCTCTTTTTTCAGTATATACGGCTTCTGAGGAGAATGGGTGATGTTGATAAACTGTCAAGAGCCAGGGAAGCTATGAGTGAACTCTTTCCGTTGAGCCCTACAATGTGGCGTCAATGGATCAAAGATGAGCTTTCTCTCAACACTGCTGCTCGGTCCTTTTCTCTTTCCTTGACTCTTATTTTTCCCGTCCCATTACTTTTTCTTACACTTTCCCTTTACCTTGCAGACCCGAGGCTTTCTCTAGAATTCTGAAGCTTTACGAACGAGGGGTGTTTGATTATCTGGTTGGTTATGCTATTATATTTCAATATAATGTCTGCTTAAGCAATTCATTTGTTTGTCTTTTCCTAGTTAAGAAGAAGGTTTCTCTTTTAAACTGTAGATCCTTTAATTGGATACTTAAGGGTTTAGATGTGGTAGGAGAACCAGGAGCAACTCCCCCCGCTCCCATCATTTATAACCATATTATTATTTTTAAGGTTTTGCTCAACTGTTGCATTATCCTCAATTTCAGTCTGTCTCACTTTGGTGTGACTACATTAATTTTGTACAAGAGTTTGATCCAATGGTACGCCAATTTTCACCTACTGGTATTTCTAAGGCAAGGGATCTGTTTGAGAGTGCCCTTACTGCAGCTGGTCTGCATGTTGCTGAAGGCAGTAAAATATGGGAAGCATACAAGAAATATGAGCAGGACATACTTTTAACCTTCGATGATACTGATGAACAGGTCTGAACATTTGTAACTTTACCATAGATCTATCTTGATGGTGCTAAACAACATGCTAGTATTAGTTTTTACATGTTAATACAATGTTTTACCTTGTGCCACAAGCATTGCATCTAGTTAAGTATTTTTGTATGGAATTATATGTCAAAAGAAAATGTGGATGTTGATTACTTAGGTAGATGCTTATATATATCATTTACATTCCCATTGTAGACAAAATTAATTTTTTTCATTGATTAGAAACTAGAGGTATTACTTGGCTGATAATATTGAGGATAGAACAACATACTTGCAGCAAAAATAAGTTGTATTCCTGAGGTAGTGCCTTGAATGCACAAATATGGCCACAGCTAAATGAGAAAATTTAGTTGATACTTGAGAGCATAGTTTAATTTTGGTTTGTTGAAGGGACTTAAAGAACAAAGAAAATCCAGTAGCCAAAGAGAAACTTGATTTAGAGATTAACTTTTGGCATTTACCAAAAATTTTTGGTTTAGCTTGTTAACTTGGCAGATACAATTGAGTACAGAACAAGGTAGTTGAAGGAAACAAAAAGTGTTATTGCTGAGGTAGTGCATTGATTGCACAAAATGACCTTAGATACATGTGAAAGTTCAACTGAGAGTGTAGTTTAGTATTGGTCTGTTGAAGTCTTGAAGAGAGTTATATAATGAAGAACATCCAGCAGCCAAAGAGAAACTTGATTTGGAGATTAACTTTTGAAATTTGCAAAATGAATCTGGCTTATTGAAGCTTTTGGTGGCATAATATAGGTTGTTGTTTCAGTAGTACATTAAGTTTTCTTCTACATTTGCAGGCCAAAGAAAAGCAAGTTCAACGCATTCGTAGTTTATTCCACCGCCAGTTGTCTGTTCCCCTTGCTGGTATGAGTTCAACAATTACTGCCTATAAGACTTGGGAGATGGAACAAGGAAGTCTTCAAGATGTTGAATCCATTGATTTGGTTGATATTTATCCTCATGTTGCGGCTTCATACCAGAAGGCCTTGGAGATGTATAATGCTCGTTTTCATCTTGAAGAACAGATTTTGAGCCCGAATATTTCAGATTCAGAAAGATTACAACACTACATGGTATGTTTCCAAGCCCAAGTCAAAATATGACTATTTACTTGTCAGAGATAGAATCCTAGAATTTTATTTTTTTATTGTTCAATAGTATGTGACTATGTGTAAGTCCTTTTAATAATGAGATTTGTATTGCAGAACTATTTGAAATTTGAGCAGTCTTCTGGAATGCCAGCCAGAATTCAAGTTCTATATGAACGAGCCATTACTGACTTTCCTATAACACCTGATCTCTGGCTGGATTGTACTCGCAATTTGGACAACACTTTGAAGGTTTTAAATTTTCCCTTTTGTTACTATCTTTGTCACATCTTATGGTAATTAATATCCTTGAAGAGTTGGTCTTTAACCAAACCGAATGACATCATGTGATCTATGTTAGCCAACCTCACTTAGTGGGATAGGAATTTTGTTTTATTATCTTTGTCACATTACAACATCCATTACCTATGTCCAAATTTCTAATTTGGAGTTTTCTCCCTTTTGCTTCTTTCTCTAGGTTGGTAATATTGTCAGCAATGTTTATTCTAGGGCAACTAAGAACTGCCCTTGGGTTGGAGAACTTTGGGTTCGATATATGCTTTCGTTGGAGCGTGGTCATGCTTCGGAGAAAGACTTGTCTGAAGTATGTTCTTGGATACAACCCACCTTTATTGGCAAATTTCCCCTTTCTTGATGCAAATTAATGAAAATCCAATTAATTTTTCTTTATTCCTCAATAGGTTGAATGGTTTAGTAATGAGTAAATAATGTTATTTCTGGTTTAATAGCCTAGGCAAGTTCTTGGTAAAAAGATGCAATTGTCTTTCTAAAACTCCCTCATTAATTTGAATGTTATTCTATCCCAAGAGGAAGAAATATTGACACACATGATAATGTTTACCATACTGACATATATGACCTTGGGATTTTGTTATGGAAGGCATATTGTCAAATGTGATAATATTTGCAGTTGAAAAAAGCAATGATAGCATTTGTGTTTTGTTTTTCATAAATTTAGCGCACAGTTATATATAGATTCTTTCAGTGTTTTAGTTGTAACTCAAATAGTCAATTTTTTTATCAATAAAAGGCAGGGTAGCGTGTGATATAACCCATCTGGCCATCTTGTGCCGTCTAATTGCAAGGCTGTGGAGTTAACTTGAGTACAGTGTGCATCTTTAGATTTCTCCTTGAACATTCTGTTTAATTTAAAGTCTTGTAGAAGGTGGAGGTAGATGTTCAATCTTTTGTATGCATTATATTGATTGATGAGCCTTCATGTAGAGATGTAGTATTGCTAATGCCATACGGCCCATCTCGGTTAATTTTTAAGTATAGGGACTAAATGGTAGAGTTTGTACAACTATATGGACCCAATGAGTACTTAACCTATATATAAAACCGATTATAGAGGGAGAAAGATGGTTTTGCAGACTATGTTCCTAAAGTCTACTGCTTCAGAATAGATACAGTAAAAAACAGCTTTACAGTTGACGCTAAATCAAGCTACAACAGTAAGTCTAACATAACCTAACAATTTCAACCATGAGTTCACAAGCGTTAAGATCCATAGCTCAGTATTTTGCTTCAGCGCTAGATTTAATGACAACTTTCTGTTTCTTACTTTTCCATATAAGATTCTCTTGCATCTTCTCTCTGTTATCTCTTTCTCATGCACTTTAATTTAGTTTACTCACTTTAGAAATTTGCATGATAGGGAATTCTCTGAATTACAGTCTCTTTTGGTTTATTTTCTTGCAAATCCTATTTCCACTTTCTCTCTTCATTTCCTTGTAATGCTTCTTTCCTTTTGTATAAGTTTCCATATATGGTTAGATCCTTTGTTGGACTGTTGCTTTAAGTAGGATTAATACCAATGCTTCTCTTCAAATTTGAAGACCTCTAACTGCTTGTCTCCTGATTATATTATGTGCAGACTGAATTTAAACTATTGATTGTTCTTGGATTGTTCAGCAGTTTCCTTTCTTTGGAATAGCTTGTTTGGTCATTTGGTGTTTTGGATGAACATTGAGTTTGTCCCCACAATCTTTAATTGTCCCTGTGTGTTCATGTTAGAGGTGGTACTACTAGAGATGGTAAAAGGATGACACTGTTCTCAACTTGCAGTTCTTTGGTGTATTGGTTGGAAATAAATGCTAGAATTTTTGTTAGTTGTTGGTCTGGTTGTCTTGAGTTCATTTGGGATTAAGTAATTTACCTAGCTTCTTTGTGCTGTTCTGCTCATGATCTTTTTAGAGGGGCTGCCTTTGTTGGATCAACAAAGATTGGCACGCTGTGTTGCATTTTTCTTTTTTTTTTTTCTTTTTCTTTTATTTCTGATCTTGTCTTTTAGTTCTTGAGGGTTTCATATCCTATTGTATTTATACTCTCATCCTCTGAATAAATCCTTTGATTATAAAAAAAGTATGGTAGAGTTTTTCATACTTGCTTGAGTCATTTAGGCAATTTTGCTAATAATTTCAGATCTTTGAGAAGTCCCTGCTGTGTACCTTTTCAACTCTTGACGAGGTATGTCCAATATTCAATTAGTCTTATTGCATCATCCTCTACAGTGTTTGTAATGTTATCTTTTTTTAATTTTATTCCCCCATTTCCCTTAACTTTCAATAATCAATATATTGCACTTATAAACTTTTTTTTTCTATTTATATTTTTGTTTCAGTATCTTGATTTGTTTCTTACCCGGGTAGATGGCTTAAGGCGAAGAATGGCATCCAGCAGTGAAGAGGATTTGGAATATAAAATAATACGGGAGACCTTTCAGGTTGTTTATATTTATTTTCAGTATATCTATGCTATGTTACATTTGAAAGTAAAACTAGTTCAGTCTTTTCTTCAGCATAAAAATTAAGTGTGTAATGTGTTGCATGAGCAGGATTTTCACCAACTAATCAACTCATCACTGTTGTGAATCAGCTAAAATGTATCCTTTGCAACTTAATGTATTATGCGTTATATGCTAACTATTTACTATTTTTAGCGTGCATCGGATTATCTGTCGCCTTACTTGAAGAATACAGAGGGTTTGCTACATTTACATGCTTATTGGGCTCGTTTAGAAACAAAACTTGGGAAAGATATAACTGCAGCTCGTGGAGTTTGGGAGAATTGTCTTAAGCTATGGTTTGATAATGTTCATCAAATAGTTTTATTTTGTTTTATTCATCTACTTAATTATAAACTACTTTTTGACTTCTTTTTTTTTAATATTTTCTTCTGGTAGTGGTTCAATGTTGGAGTCATGGACTGGTTATATAGCAATGGAAGTGGAATTAGGTCACATAAATGAAGCAAGGTCCATATACAAGAGATGCTACAGTAAAAGATTTTCTGGAACTGGTTCAGAGGTATAATCAACTTTATGTTATTTCTTGAAAGAAACTATTTTAGATTGTGAAATTAAATTTGATTAGGCAGTTGCCCTGCTTAAAAGTTTGGTTGAATGAGAAGGACTATCATATGAATAAACAATGAAGAGACAAAGGCAAGCCTTGGTTGCTTAACTGCATAAGACAATTGATACAGCTTCTTAACACTTGATTTGAGGTCCTTCTATAAATGGCCAAAACTATGAGGAGATATGTTTGAAGCCTTGGGTTTTGCCTGCATATTTGATTGGAGGATTGATAGCTGTTGAAAGGATGATGATGGCAGGAATGTGACTCATTTGAACAGGATAGCGTGAAAGGGATCTAGTGTGGGTGTGGTGAGGTTGACAGTGTAGTGCGGTCACACAGGAAAGAAGACATGAAGCCATGAATGGAATGGGAGAGACGAACAAGAAAGAGAGACAAAAGAGAAACAGGGTCTGAGTCTATGAGATGAGACTGAGTGGGCAAGGGAGGGAGGACCATAATGGTGAGGGGCAGCAGAAGGGAGAAGTGAGGGCAGAGAGCTGTGATAAGAGCGGGCAGACACAGGGCTGAGTGAAAGAGTGCGAGATAAGTCATCTTGTATTAGATACTTTATCCTCATTAATTTATTTAATGCAAGAAAATATGTGTGGGTTGGCTTGCCAACCTGCAGAATAAACCTGTTTAACGTATGTGCTATGGAGACCAAACCCACATAGGCCTGCAATTAAATGGGTAGCTTATTTTTAGGAAGATCTTTTGATCACATTTCAGAATACATGGAAATGGCAACATTACAGAGAGGAAATAATTGAGATAAAAAAACTGATGATGGAATCTTAACATCTTTCCCAGACAGATCAGATCTGATCTGGATTTCAACAATCATTCTTTTTATTTTATTTTTTGCCAGATCTTACATGATTTACAATCTTCTGCCCTTTTCTTATCCTAGATAGGATCTCTATTTTGACAAACTTGCTTGGGAATATATACAAAACCTTTTCATCATGAGCAAGGAGGCTGTTTTAGGCTTTTAGCAACTGGAACCCATGATCATAGGGTTACAAACTGCAACCATAATGTGCTAAGACTCATGCTCAAATAATGCTAGATACCTTGAGGGAAAGCACAATAGTATAGTCAGTGGTGGATCCAGAATTTTTTTTAGTGGGGGCAAAAAAATAGTTTATAATATTTTTTCAGACGAAAATATTAGAAGTTTTTGCAATAGACATAATCTCCTGACAAACAAAAAACCAAAATATCTAAACTTCTACAAACTACAATTGTCCTATACGCATTTTCATATTAGGTGTTAGTGAAATTGGGAGCGGTTAAAATTAAAAAGGTAAAGTGGGTAAAGTTAGAACCAATTTATTTTTGTGAGTAAATCTAGTGCCTATTTATTTTTCTCCATAAAATTAGTACTGATTTTATTTTTCTTTTATAATTTTTTATATTCATTTTTTAAAATAATTATCCTATGGGAGTAATACTTATTTTTTTATGGGGGCAAATTACTTGACATATTAAGTAAAAAAATTAATTTGTGGGGCAATTGCCCCCGCTGTGGATCCGCTAGTGAGTTTAGTTGATAGGTAACTAGTGCACAAGGGTAAATTTCCAAATAGTAAGGAGAAACATAAGGGCACTGTATGGAAAGTCTACACTAGGAGAAAAAAGATAGAATCAAGGGGTGAGAGTTAGCTACGTGACGTGGCAAGATATCATAACAAAATCTGTTAGAATGGTATCATATAAGGAGAGAGAGAGTATAGGGAAAGAGAGAATTCGGTTAGTAAAGGAGAGTATTCTTTGAGTTAGAAGTCTGTGACTCTGGCTATTTTCTTACTAGCTGTAATAGAGATTTGGGGGTTATCCCTTCCTGATAAATAATACTATTACACTACGTTATCTGAATTTACTGATATTCTTGTTGTTAGCAATGTGAGTTCTATCATTGGTCCGACCTGCCGGATCCGAAAATAGGACGCGATTCACGTGACCTCAAGGGAAATTCTATGCCACCAAAAATGACAGAGAGGGTTGACGCGTTGGAGGCGAGAATGGCGGCATTGGAGAACTCCTTGACACAAACCATGGACGAGTTTTGTCGAGCTCTGATGACAGAGTTTGCTAAGCTGCGCGATTGTCGTGGCAATGATGAACATCGGTCGCCATTGCTTAGTGAGGAATCAGTGCCGGAATACAAAATGGCTGCAAAGAAGGTTGAACTTCCACCATTTGACGGGGAGGACCCTATGGTGTGGATTACCCGCGCCGAGACCTATTTTGAAGTACATGGGTCATCAGAGGAGGTAAAAGTGAGGTTGGTGAAGCTAAGTATGGAAGGGGGCGACCATTCACTGGTTCAATTTGTTGCGTGAGACTAAAGATGAACTCACTTGGGTTAAGCTGAAGAGATCCTTGATTGAAAGATACGGGGAAAGAAAGAGTGGAAATCCGTTTGAAGAGTTAAAGGATTTATAGCAAGTAGGGGATGTGGATGAGTACGTCACCGATTTTGAGTTTGTGCCATCTCAGGTGGGTCGTCTCCTAGAAGAGCAATATCTGGGATATTTCATGGGAGGTCTCAGGTCAGATATCCGACTGAGAGTGAGAACTTTCAACCCAAAAAATAGTCCAGGCGATGGTGAGGATAGCTTGTGATGTGGAGGCAGAGTTGTGAGGATTGTTGTTGCCACGTAGTGGTGGCAGGGCGCGACAATGGAGAGGAGGTTGGGAATCGGACTTGGGAATGGGAGGAAAAGGAGGTGTCGAGTCGAGTTATATCGCTGGTGTAAAAAGCAATAGTGTCTCATTTTAGCCCAGGCCCATTTAAAGGAACCTTAGGGTTTGGACCAGGGAGTAGCGGTCCTGCTGGGGACCGAACGCGTGAACCTAGTATGACCAGTGTGCATACAAGCGCGAGTACCAATTCTGAGACAAGGACGGGAGGAGGGCAGCCGGATAAACACCCCTCGAAATAGGGGAGTAAAGCATCTACCCTACTCGGAATTGATGGATCGTAAGGCCCGAGGTCTGTGTTTCTGTTGTGGGGAACAGTATCTTCCCCTCCACCAGTGTGCAGAGAAGCAGTTTTGTTTGGTGATCCTAGGAGACGACAAAGCCATTAACACAGAGGGTGAAGTGATAGTCATAGAGGTGCGGGGGAGATGAAGAAGCGACTCTAGATTGTAGTGTTATGGGTGTGTTTGGGCTGACTGAAGGCATGAAAACGATGAAACAACCCACAACAATGCGTTTGGAAGGAAAGTTAAAGGGTGTTGGGGTCTAGGTGTTGGCGGACAGTGAAGTGAGTCACAATTTTATTGCCCCTCAGGTCGCCCCTGCCTTAGGGTTGAAGGTGGAACAAAATAGATGCCTGGGAGCAAGATTAGGAGATGGTCACCGAGTCACTACTAGGGGGAAGTGCCAGAATTTGGAGGTTCTGTTGGGAAACTTCCCTACAGTGGTGGGCGCGTATGTTTTGGGATTGGGAGATTTGGATTTAATCTTGGGAGCCTCCTGGATGCAGAGGTTTGGGAAAGTGACCTTCGACTGGGATGAAATGAAGTTGAGTTTTCCTTGGCAGGGAAAAATAAAGGAAATACAGGGGTGAACTGTAGAAGGGAATGGGATAAGGAGAATCTGATGTCAGGACATCAGATGTCATCTCTGTATGGTTTGTTGTGGGAAGATGAGTCTGAGGGGGAAGCAGTAAAAGAGGGTGATCTGGACCAGCAACAACAAAGGGAGTTGGAGGAGGTGTTGAAGCAATTTCCTGAAGTATTCCCTGAAATCACAGGTCTTCCTCCCGAAAGGAAAACAATGCATTCCATTGTTTTAACCAAGGAGGTAGAACCGGTGAGTGTACGTCCTTATAGGTATCCTTATCACCACAAAGAGGAGATCGAGAGACAAGTGCAACACATGATGGAACTAGGAATTATTAGGCATAGTTCCAGTGCTTTTTCTAGTCCAGTCATCTTAGTTAAAAAGAAAGATGCATCATGGTGTATGTGTGTGGATTACAGGGAGCTGAATAAGGTTACTATACCTGACAAATATCCAATTCCGGTGGTAGAAGAACACTTGGATGAATTACATGGAGCTGCATACTTCTTGAAGTTGGATTTGAAATCGGGATATCATCAAATTAGGATGAAGGAGGAGGATGTGCATAAAACTGCATTTCAAACACATGAAGGATATTACGAGTTCTTGGTGATGCCATTTGTGTTGATCAATGCTCTAGCTACCTTCCAAGCTACCATGAACCAAGTGTTCAAACCGCTGCTAAGGAAAATAGTGTTGGTATTTTTTGATGATATACTCGTGTTCAGCAGGGGATGGTAGGAACATATGGAGCATTTGAAATAAGTTCTGAACGTGCTTCAAGACAATCAACTGGTAGTAAACAAAAAGAAATGCACTTTCAGTAAAAGGCAGTTGGAGTATTTGGGTCATGTAATTTCAGGTGAGGGGTAACTGTGGATCCGGAAGAGGTAAGGAGTGTCATGAATGGGCCTATACCTCGCAATGTCAAAGGTGTAAGGGGTTTTTTGGGATTGACAGGATATTATAGAAAGTTTATTGCAGGATATGGAATGATAGCTAAACCTCTGACAGAGTTAACAAAGAAAGAGAGGGGTTTCAGTGGGAAACCGAGGCACTCAAAGCTTTTGAAAAGTTAAAGAGAGTGATTACCCAAGCTCCAGTGTTGACACTTCCAGTCTTCATTCGACCCTTTGAAATTGAATGTGATGCGTCGGGAAGAGGAGTAGGAGCTCTGTTGATGCAAAACAAGAGACCCATAGCATATTTCAGTAAGGTTTTGTCTGAAAGTAACTTAAGCAAGTCAGCATATGAGAAATAATTGATGGCATTAGTGTTGGCAGTGCAGCACTGGTGACCATACTTGTTGGGTAGGAAATTCATGGTGTATTCAGATCAAAAAAGCCTGAGACATTTGTTACAACAGAGGATAACAACAGCTGATCAACAGAACTGGTTAGCTAAACTCTTGGGCTATCAATTTGATATTATTTATAAACCAGGGGCAGACAATAAAGCTGCCGATTCATTGTCTCGAATATGAAGAGGGAGAACTGCAGAACATCACTTCATTTCCAGTTTGGATGCAAGAGCAGCAGGTTCAACTGAAGGTTTTTCAAGACCCTTTTTTAAAACAAGTGATAACAGGGTTGTAGACGGATCCAGCCTCACAGCCCGGATTCAGTATGAAGCATGGCACCCTATTCTATAAAGATAGGTTGGTATTGTCCTCCAAATCTTCTTGTATCCCTATATTGTTGAAGGAATTCCATGCTTCCCCTATGGGAGGACACTCTGGGTTCCTACGAACCTACAGGAGAATGGCTTGTATTGAGTTGGAATGAAGACCACCATCCAGGAATTTGTGAAGAGTTGTGACGTTTGTCAAAGGCAAAAATATTCAGCATCAGCACCAGTCGGGCTACTGCACCCACTTCCAATCCCAGCTCATATTTGGGAGGACATATCCTTAGATTTTGTCACAGGGCTTCCTAAGTCTAAGGGATTCGAGGTAGTGTTTGTGGTGGTGGATAGATTATCCAAGTATGCTCACTTCATACTTTTAAAACATCCTTATACAGCTAGCAAGGTAGCAGAGGTGTTTATGAAGGAGATAGTGCGTTTACATAGGATACCACAATCAATAGTAAGTGATCGAGATCCACTTTTTGTCAGTCTATTTTGGAAGGAGCTGTGTAGATTGCAGGGAACGGTTTCGAAAATGAGTTCTTCATATCATCCGGAGACGGATGGGCAAACAAAAGTAGTTAACAGGTGCTTAGAATCATATATGTGATGTTTTGCCTCTGAACAACCAAAAAATTGGACATATTGGGTATCGTGGGCAGAATTATGGTACAATACTACTTTTCATGTGTCCACCACTGGAATGACACTGTTTGAGACTGTGTATGGAAGGAAACCTCCTTCATTGGTTCGTGTTTTGCAAGGAGAAACAAGGGTAGAAGTAGTGGAAGCAGAATTGATGGATAGGGATGAGGCATTGCATCAACTGAAACATCATTTGAGTCATGCTCAAGAATTGATGAGAAAATATGCTAACCAGAAACGAAGGGACATGTCATTCGAGGTAGGAGAATGGGTGTTCCTGAAACTCAGACCCCATAGACAGGTATCTGTAGCTAAAAGAAATAACCCGAAATTGGCTCCTAGGTTCTTTGGACCTTTTCCAATATTGGAGAGAGTTGGGGCTGTGTCGTATAAGTTGAAATTACCAGAAGGAGCTAGGGTGCACCTGGTATTTCATGTATCACAATTGAAGAAAGCAGTGGGGAATTATTCTGTTGAGGCAGTGCTGCCTGCAGGGTTGGAGCTGGAACTGGAGGAAAATGAGGAACGGGAGGAGTTACTAGCTTCAAGGGAGATATTTGAAGGGGAACAGCCTATCAAACAGTGGCTGGTCAAATGGAAAGGCAGGGCAACTGAGGATACTACTTGGGAAGATGAGACATTACTGAGAAGTCAGTTTCCCACACTTCGCCTTGAGGACAAGGCTGTCTCTTCAAGGGGAAGTAATGATAGGGAACTGGTGCACAAGGGTGAATTTCCAAATTATAAGGAGAAACATAAGGACACTTTATGGAAAGTCTACACTAGGAGAAAAAAGATAGAATCAAGGGGTGAGAGTTAGTTACATGATGTGGCAGGAGATCATAACAAAATCTGTTAGAATGGTATCATATAAGGAGGGAGAGAGAGAGAATAGGGGAAGGAGAATTTGGTTAGTAAAGGAGAGTATTCTCTGAGTTAGGAGTCTGTGACTCTGGCTATTTTCTTACTAGCTGTAATAGAGATTTGGGGGTTATCCCTTCCTGATAAATAATACTATTACACTGCGTTATCTGAATTTACTGATATTCTTGTTGTTAGCACTGTGAGCTGTATCATTAGTCAATTAAAATAGGAAGAAATCTATTGA
The DNA here is from genome assembly GCF_004193775.1 of Glycine soja. Lineage (NCBI taxonomy): Eukaryota > Viridiplantae > Streptophyta > Magnoliopsida > Fabales > Fabaceae > Glycine > Glycine soja. The sequence continues at coordinate 36,240,322 of NC_041013.1, forward strand.
TGAAATCATCATTTCATTGTTCTCAAGTTTCCAGGATGCTTAGCTGTGAAAGCATAGTGATGGTACTTTCTTTATTTTCTAATCTTTCCTTGAAAAATGAAAAAAAAAAATGTGCTTATTGTGTTATGCAATATGTATGGGTGATTTTACTTTTTATGTAATACTGTTTGGATTAGATGATACCTTCTGTTCCTAAAAAACAGAATAATTCAGGACATATGCCAGTCATGGTTACGCTTTGAGAGGGAATTTGGCAAGTTGGAAGATTTTGATCATGCATTACACAAGGTATTTTTTTTTCTCTTCAAATTTATTTTCATTATTTTTGAACTGTGCATTATCTTTGTTCTTATAAAAAAATATGTTGCAGATATAGAAGTAGCCTCTGCCTAACAGCCTAAGCTTTTAGAAGAGATTGTGTTCAACAATTATATTGCATGTTGGGGTGATATCCAATGATTATTTGGAAGTAATATTTTACTCATTGAGTCATGATATCCTAATATCTTCCTTCCCAGCTGATTAGTTCTACCAATCAAACTAAATATGTCATTAAAATTTAAAAGAAAAAGAATTCTATTGGCGTTTTAGTCGAAGATTTATTATAATTCAATGTAAAGTGAATACATTACTAATAATTGAAAAATTTAATTTGTTATTGTTTTGACCCGAGTTATGAGACTTGAGCCCCACATTAGAAGTATGCGAATCTTGGGTTATACCCTAACCTTAATGTCTAGCTTTTGGGTATGATTGTCTGGAGGCTTGTAACAGTTATCTTGAGTATAAGGAATGCCCTATATGAAGCATTTGGCAGACTTAATCTCTGTCAATTAGATTGCCTTGTTGGGCAACTTAAAAAAGTACAACTGGTTACACTACCCTTCCACCTGGAGGAGTATGGGGAGGGTAGATGGACACAGCCTTACTCCTTTTAGCGAAGAGAGTGTTTCTAGGATTTTGTACTTGGTAACCTCCAGGTCACATGGCAACAACATTACCATTGTGCCAAGCATTTGCCCTCTTCTTTGGCACCTCAGTTTTATTAAAATTAAAGTTCATGGTAACAGATTCTAATATCATCATGTGTCTTTTAACTGACAATGAAATGGTCAACCTTACTCCATGAACTACCTTTCCTTAGGTTACCCCTCGGATGGATGAGCTGAAGTTATTTAGGATGCAGCAGGAATCCAAGTCAGCAGAGGAAAGTGAAAAGAATACTAAGAGAAATGCTCGTGAAAAGAGAAAGCTGGGATCAGATATAACTGAAGAACAGTCTCCATCAAAGCGATTTAGAGATGTTGGAAATCCAAAGAAAGCACCTGAGGAGAATAAATATCATGTGCAGAACATTTCTCAGGTGACAAAAGTGGAAGGGGTCAATTGGAAGAATACTAAAATTGATGATAATCCCAGTGAGCAACAGTTTAGCTACGAAAAGAACAGGGGATACTCTGACCAGTGCACCGCATTTTTATCAAATCTTCATCCTACGGTAGACAGTTCTCTCAGCCTCTCTATTTCTGTGTGTTTCTGTGACTAATATGTTGTGTTGTTGCAGGCAAACTATGAACATATTCGTAATTTCTTCAGTGATGTTGGTGGAATTGTTGCCATCCGCATCCTACATGATAAATTCACTGGAAAATCAAGGGTATCAAATGAATTATTCTTTATCATTTTTATTTATTTTATTTACTTTTGTGCTATAATTGATTTAGAAAGTAAACTGCATGGTGACTATAAAACTTAAAGTGGATTTCACTAAAGCAAATCCCCCCACCCCCCCCCCCCCCCACACACAAGAATTTCCGTAGTTGGGTGTGTATGGGCTGGATTGTTGCCTCCTTCGGTTCAATAACCTTGCCAGTTCTGGGATTTTGTCTTACATTTTTTACCATAATTTTTGTTGAGAATAAAAATAGAAAATACTTTCAGTTCAGGGATTTTGTTGAGCACAAAATATAGGGAGGTCTTGTTCCATGGGTTTAGTGAGTAACTAATACTTATGGAGTTAACACCATACCTGAGTGAAAACCTTAAATAATTAAGTTCATTTTTACCACATATATGGTCCTCATGCTAATGTAGTCCATTTTTCCCATGTGGGACTTTTTTCATTCACTTAGAATTTTCTGACAAGTAATACAAACATTAATTACCAGTTTGGCTGAAACAGGTTATATTGTACTTCAATTGTTTTTATCAACACATACATGCCAAAACATTCATGTAACCTAGTGAGAAGTCTTGTCACATCACAGCAAATGAGTGCTATATGCCTATTCATTGACCATACCATGAGTTACAATTTTGTTTATCTTGATATTGATGAAGGGACTAGCATATGTGGACTTTTTGGATGAAGAACACCTTGCTGCTGCAATAGCTAAGAACAGGCTAAAGTTAATTGGAAAGAAACTAAGTATTGCTCGATCTGACCCAAAGCGAGGCGGAAGGGAATCTTCTAATCCAAAAACATTGACAGAACATGGTACGTATAGTGAACTTTGAATGTTTTTACTTTGACACAAGTTCATGCATGAATGTGCTGTGCACCTGTAAAACTCCCTGCTAGTGATCTCAATTTTATAAAGATATATAGAAAGTGTAATAAATAATAATTCCATGTGAGGCTCAAACACCTGTTTGAAGTGTTACAGTTTTGGACACTTTTCAAGCATTGACACCTACCTAACATTTGTCTGACATGTGTCAGACTCTTCTCATTAGGTGTCCAGTTAAAAGTTTAGGGTGTGTTTGGTTTGAGAAAATGTTTTCTATTTTCATTTCTTATTTTTATTTTGTGAAAAATATTTTCATTTTCAAGTTTTCATCATTTAGAAAAACATGTTTGTTGGTTTTCTTTTCATTTTTATTTTTATTTTCTGATTTTCTTCAATAATTTTTTTCCACTCATTACTTTGAAAAATTTATCCAATGCCATTCGAAGTACTGCACTGGTTGGGAGAAATTGCAAGTTTGAGTGCACCATCACGTTATTGCCGTTGACGGTTACTAGCTTCGAAGAGAGAGAATGTATGATGCAAATGAAAAGGTCTAAAAAATTTCGTAAGTGCCATTGCACGATTAGTGGAAATGCAGAAAATGACTTTTTTTCGTTTTCGGAATTTTCTAAAATACTGAATTTGTTTTCTAAAATTGAAAATGAAAATATCTAACCGAACATATTTTCTATTTTCATTGAAAATGAAAACAGAAAATGATGAAAGCAAACAGGCCCTTATTTTGTCAGCTGCTTGAATTGATAATTATATATGGATGGACACATTAGCAAAAAAAATATTATTTTTTAATGTTTAGAAAAGTCAGCTTAAATATATTATAAAATATTAAAAAATAATGTCTTATGCCTTTTTTCTTTGTGAAACTTGTTATCATAGAAAAAAAAACATTGTTGGTTTAAGAAGGTGAATATACCTTTTTCAAAACATATAACTTCATTTTCTTGGGATTGTTTTTGTAAAGAAACCAAGTTCTTTTGTTGTAAGATAATGTTTCTTAATATTCTTTTGTGAGACTCATTATCACAAAAAAAGTGAATATATGCAATTATTGATTATCAATTAGATCTTTTGTTATGTTGGGTTACTTCTATTTTATCTCTATCCCAGTTTCTCCTATCTAGACATTAACCATTTTAGTGTCCATGTCGTGTCGTGTTTGGTGTTGGTGTTAACTCCATGCTGCATATTCCAATCAACCAAGTTCGGTACTGATGATCAAATATGATAGTATCGAAAACTATGGAGTTGGTAAACATACTTTTTGGCTTGTAATTGGTTTGTTTAGGGAAGTCGAAACAACACAGCAGGTTCTTTGACATACACATCACAGCATGTTTTATTTTGAAGCTATAGTTGTGTTACTTATTGGCATCCTTCACTGATATTTGTTACACTTGCTTCCTTACCTTTTCAAATGTTTCTCTAACATTTGAACTTGATTTTTCAGCAGATGCCACTAATCATTCTAGTCAAAAGGCTTCCGGATCCAAAGAAACCGATGATACTTACAAGGGAGATGTAAAGGATGTGAAGTTCTCTTCTAGAAAGCCAGGAAATGATAACATCCAGCTTAAAGGGAAGAATACTTTTGCCGTGCCTAGAAATGTCAGACCACTTGGTTTTACTACAAATAAACCAAAAGCAGAAGAGGGGGATGAAAAGCCAAAATCTAATGAGGAATTCAGAAAGATATTCATTCGTTAAGGATTTTGTGCCCTTAATTTGTGACTCCGAAGATGGCAGTTATCTTTCAGATTTTAGGCAAAGGTGGAAATGATATAAATTATTGTCTCCAGGATGGCTGTCTGTTCTGTCTGTTGCATTACTAATTAGATCAGTCTACCTAGATTAACTTTTCGGTAGCCTGTACTCTTTAAAAATTACAATTGATTTACAAAATATTTTTTGGTTGCGGCTCTGTATAGTGTCCGTACTTGAAATTTTCACAGTACAATTCTCTATGATAGATGTTACATTTTACGTTGTAATACAAATGGGCTATATTTCCCCCCAAGTTTATACGAGTCACTTGTGTGCGCATAACCGGCAAATAAAGTGTATTATGCTGTGATGGGATATTAATTATATTCGGTTGATTTAAAAGTGGAGTGCGTGGCTGTATGAGCTGACCTTAAAAGAGTTTAATTTCTATACCTGGTTGGTGGTTAGGATAGGATAATTATCTTATCCTGTTATAACACGTTCTTTGTTGCATTAATAACATGTTATCCTATCCTATTGGTCTAGTAGTATTCTGAGGGGATGCTTGGGTTAAGATCAAGAAGATATGATTTTTTTTCATATATATATATATCCTATCTATAGTTTTATTATAAGGTTCATTTTTTATAAGGTTTAATTTAATTTTTTTTATTAATTATTTTTCACAAAAATATTCTTCATTAAAATTAGTTTTAGAATATTCTAGAATAATGTGATAGTGAAAAAAATATAATTGGAGTAATTTTGCAAAAAATAATATTAATTCAAGAAATTGAATTTTTTATAGCTTTAAGGGAAATTTAATACTCTTAGTTATATTAACCAAATTATTTTTATCTTGATAAATTAGTTAATTAGAATTTATAATACATACTGGAGGTAGTAATATATTTAAATATTATAATAGCTATTACATATATAATTAGAGATTATATTACAATTACATTTGTATTATTAGTGTATAATCTATTTTTTTTTCTGAAAAATATAAATAAAAAACTTTTTAAAAACGAAAAGGTTTTGGTTATTTAGAAAGTTTAATTTTTATACACCAACGGTTATTATAGAGAAATTTTATACGATCTTTTTTTTTTTACTGAAGAAATTTTATATGATCAATCGATTTAAAATAACTTTAAACATAATCATTATAAAAATCAACAAAATTACTATAACATTCAAGGATTAATAATTAACCGACAATATAAAAAATCTTTGCTAGATAGCATTTTCTCACATGAGGCATTCATCAGGGCTCAGGTTATACTCTCTACCCAAAAATAGGTATTCAAGCTTTTCTCATCAAGTGAGTTTTCATTCATGGATAGCTTGTATTCAGGCTTACCTATTTTCTCATCAAGAATAAGTGAGTTTTTAAACTTAAAAATAGAGCGAATAGACAATTTAGTCCCTGAGATCGTAACCAGTTTGCATGACTTAAATTTTAATTTAAAATAGTCCCTAACTTTACCTCCGTTATGCAAATAAGTCCCTGCTGTTAAAATCTAATTTCCTTTGTTAGTTAAATGTCTATTTGACAAACCTCAGTCCAAGTAAGCATCCCAATGTGGCAAGTTTGAGTCCAAGTCAGCAATCCCATGTGGCGAGGACTGAATTGAAAAATTAGGTTAAAAAGAAATAAAAAATGAAGTAAACACATTTTCCCTTTCATTGTCTTACTGCTTGTAGGATTTTTTTAATTGTTTGCAGTTTGCTCTTGCCTCCACTGCATTTCATTTGTCGATGATTGTGAGTCTTCACGCTTAGCAGTCAGGTTGGTGGTTTTTCTGTGTTCATTTCGTTTGCATTGTTTTGGTGGATTCATTTGGGGTTTTATATGTTCAAGGGTTTTCATTTGCATTGTCTTCGCGCTTCGAATGGAGGTTTATGGTCCTTTATTATTTTCGTTTATGATGCTCTATTTTTATAGATGACATTGCATGTTGTTGTGTGATGTGCCTATGTTTGAGTTTGAGTTAGGTTTTTTATTTCCTAATATATGACAATGTTTGTGGTTTCGGATTATGTAGAATGAATGACAATATAACTTTAATACTGCACCATGGAGGAAGATTCACTCCACGTGCCAGTGATGGAAAGGTTGAATATATAGGCGGAGAATTTGACGTCTGGGAGGATATATCTGCAGATTGCCTGAATGCATTTATCTTATATGATCTGGTGAAAGCTTGTAAGAAGTATAACAATATAGGAGATTGTTTTTGGTTGATTGATAAAGACTTAGATTTTAATCATGGGTTAAGGAGTTATACAACTGATGGAGATATATTACACTTAGTTAGGGATGCTTTTGAAAATGAGAACGAGATAAATGTTTATTTTCATCATGAAGTAGATATCCAATTTTAGAAGAAGTCCCACAGATGTTGTACTTGGAATGTGATTCAATTCCAGAAGCTGTTGAGAATGAGGATAACTTAGATGATGTACCTGTTGCTGGCCATGAGGAAGGTAGGTTTTAATTCATGTGTACTTGGTCCAACATGATTACCATAATTAATTAATATGATTAATTTTTACTTGATCACCACTATTGCAGATTTTGGTGGTGGAGAGAGAGGTTGGTGCTGGTGAGCATGTTGGTGCTAGAGAGCAGAGAGATGGTGATGGTGAAGAGAGAGATGTTGGTGGTAGTGAGGAGGAAAAGGAAGTTGACAGTGATGAGTGGTTTACAAATTTCTCTTGTATAATGAATGAAGTTGAAGTTGAAGTTGAGACAGATGGTTATCATTCAGAGGAGCTTATTAAAATCCTCATTAGTAGTGATGATGAAGATGAGGATGTTGAAGTTTAACCTCAATATAATCAAAGTACTGGGGTTGGTGAACAGAAGTAGGAATTAGGGATGAAGTTTGGTACTCTGGATGAATTTAAATCTGCCTTGAGGGAGTATAGCATATTGACGTGCAAGGAGTTGTTCAAGTGGAAGAAGAATGATAAACAGAGGGCTAGAGCAAAATGCAAGAAGGCATCTTGTGATTGGGAGATCTACTGTGCAAAGAATGAAGTTAGAAACTCTTTTCAGATAAAGTCATTTAAGCATAATCATAATTGCTGCAAAGAAGTGAACAACAAACAAGCAAATAGACAGTGGGTGGTGAGTCAACTTGAGGGCAAACTCAGAATGCAGCCAACCCTTAAATGTGTTGAAGCTTTGGATTATTTCAAGTAAGAGTTTGGAGTGCACATTGAAGTTACAAAGATGTGGAGAGCCATAAAAGAAGCAAGGCAACTAGTGGAAGGGAATGGGAGGAAACAATATGCCAAAGTATTTGATTATGCACATGAGTTGTTGAGGACAATCCTGAATCAATAGTTAAGATCAACACAGTGCCAAGTCCAGAAGGTCCACCACAATTTCAGAGGCTATATATTTGTCTTGCTGGCTGTAAGAAGGGGTTTGTTGCTGGATGTAGACCATTCATAGGTCTAGATGGATGTTTCCTAAAGAGTGCATTTGGAGGAAACTTGCTCTCTGTTGTTGGGGTTGATGGCAATAATCACATCTTTGTTATTGTTTATGCTGTGGTGGACATTGAGAACAAAGACAATTGTAAATGGTTTTTAACTTTGTTGCATGAAGATCTTGGGGATTACATACAGAATGGGTGGAATGTCATGAGTGGTTGTCAATAGAGGCTTATAACAAGACATACCAACATTTTATTGAACCAGTCCAAGGACCACAATATTTGGCCAGACACAGTATACACATCCTGTTCCCACCACATAAAAGGGTCCAAAGAGGAAGGCCTAAGAAAAATAGAAGTAGATCTGTAGATGAGGACAATGTCACAGGACATAGGCTAAAGAGGAAATTGGCTGACTTTACATGTGGAAGGTGTGGCCAAACAAATCATAACATCAGAAGCTGTAAAAAATATTGGAGTTCCTATTATGCCAAAGAAATATGTTGCACCACCAACTTCAAATGAGGATGACCACCTACTATCTTAAGATGAATAAGCTTTGAATGAGGCTGAAGAAGCTGCTGCTCATGTTCAACAAGATCCTGTGGAGATTAATTTATCTCAACCTCATTTGTCACAAGATAGTGACATGGAGTTGATGGTAAATATTTGTCACAACAAAGTATTTTTATCTCAACCTAATTTGTTGCAGCACTCCATTTTTATATATTACAATTATTGATGTTTGGCATTTGCATGTAGGTCCCTGTCACTATTGTTCCACCAATAGCAAGGAATAAGCTAACCATAACAAGAGACAAACAAAGGAAGGTTGCTGATAAAGATGATGCAGTATAAAGAAAACTGAAGACCCATTCTTTGTTGCATTTTGAAGGTTGCTGATGAAGAAAACTGAAGACCCATTTTTTGTTGCATTTTGATATTAGGATGTGTAGTTGTATATTTTGAAAGCTTTACTGGTATGTGAAATGATGTAAACATTATGGCTTGCTGAACAATTGCTTCTAACTATCATGCTTTGGGTTGTCAAACATTATGTGAAATTGATTTAATGTCATGTTTCTTCTCTTTCTTTTATAAATTATACACTGTGTTGGATTTGGAGTTGGAGTAGGACCACCTAGTTTAGTGCTACTTCAATAACTTCAAAAAGCTATACAACAACAAATTATATTTAATAAATGCAAATTTCAGCAACAAATTTCACTAACAAATTATATTTAATTGAAATGGGTAATTGACAGTAGCAACAAATTACTTCCTACTACAAATTCTTCAGCAAAACAACAATTACAATATCAAAAGATGCTATTACACATTTTGCCTAAAATACATTCTCCCTAAAACTAACATTACAATTAAAAATGAAAAACCTAACAACACAATATTTGTTAAATTTCTCATTTTCTTTTGCAAAGCTTCAATTTGTAGCCTCAAATCAGCCACTACCATTACTTCTCTTGAGACAAAAAACGAATTAGAAAGTTGGTTTTCTTCTTCAACTCATTGAAAAAATTGACAGTTATCTGAGTTTGTTTGGGGCAATGCACAAGTATAGAATAACCTTTCTGGGTTCCTCCTTGTTCTTGCAGTTCGAATAGCTGCACGTCTTTCATGGTGGCATTGTCGAATGAAACTACCAGAAAATGCACAACAACTGCCACTTGCTGACATGGAGAAATCAAGTGAATAAGCAGCAGCGAGTGAGCGTCAAAGGAGAAGAAGAAGCGACTCAGCGTGAGAAACCAATAGCTTCGTAAGCCCTACTTTATTTAGGGAAGAAGAAGAAGCAACCTTGCGTGAGAGAAGATTTATAAATGCAGACCACCTCAATGCCACAATGGACCATCTACGTGACACTGAATTGCTACCTATGCACCTCACTAACACGATCACCTGAAAATTTAACGACAAAGACTATTTTGCAAAAATAATGTAAAGTTAGAGACTATTTTGAATTAAAATTTAAGTCAGAAACGAATATATAAACTGGTTACAATCTCAGGAACTAAATTGTTTATTAGCTCCTTAAAAATATATAAGGATTATAAATAGAATGAAAATGTAAGAAAAGGTGTAGAATATTATTATTAAATGAAATTGAGGAATAGGGGCTAGGGTCGAGGTGGCAGATCGCACGGTTGAAGAAAAGCGAGAAAAGGAAGGGGGAATGAAAAAGAAAAAGAGAAGAGATGTAGGCGATCGGGAGAGGCGTCTGTGGAATGTGGAAATTGATCTGCGGCGGTGTTGGAAAACAGAAAGAGAGAGAGAGTTGGATTGGATGCCATGGGTCGGAGGGAGAAAGATCAAGATCAAGATCGAGGATCAGGAGGAGAGAAGCACGCTGGGCTTCTGAGATTGGCCCAACTCGTAACATTTCTGGTGGTGTTTGCGGGAGGAGTGGTGATTGGTCTGACAACAAGCTCTCACATCAATAGCCAGAATTTGATATCGCAGCCGTACCAGTACATATCAGTGCGTAACGTTCCATCTCCATCTGAGAATGATGAGCTTGAGAGCTTCCTTCATCCCCTTAACCTGTCCCACAGGTTTTCCGACGAGGAACTGTTCTGGAGGGCTTCTCTTATGCCGAAGAAAGAATCGTACCCTTACGCCAGAGTCCCCAAGGTGGCCTTCATGTTCCTCACAAGGGGTCCCCTTCCCATGTTGCCCCTCTGGGAGCGTTTCTTCCACGGCCACTCCTCTCTCTTCAGCATCTACATCCATGCCCCTCCCCGCTACACTCTCAACATCTCCCACTCTTCCCCTTTCTACCTCCGCAACATCCCTAGCCAGGATGTTTCTTGGGGTACCTTTACCCTCGCCGATGCCGAGAGGCGCCTTTTAGCCAATGCCCTTCTCGACTTCTCCAATGAACGCTTTCTTCTCCTCTCCGAGACTTGCATCCCTGTCTACGACTTCCCTACTGTTTACCGTTATCTCACTCATTCCTCCCTCAGCTTTGTTGAATCTTATGATGAACCTACTCGTTATGGCCGCGGTCGCTACAGTCGCCACATGCTTCCTCATATTCATCTTCGACACTGGCGCAAGGGCTCTCAGTGGTTTGAACTCAACCGTTCTCTCGCTGTTTATATTGTCTCCGACACCAAATATTACTCCCTTTTCCGCAAATACTGTAAGCCTGCTTGCTACCCTGATGAACATTACATCCCTACCTTCCTCCACATGTTCCATGGTTCGCTTAATTCTAACAGAACTGTCACTTGGGTTGACTGGTCAATGCTGGGCCCTCATCCTGCAACCTTTGGGAGAGCTAATATAACTGCTGCTTTTTTACAGTCTATTAGGAACAATGGTTCCCTTTGTCCATATAATTCAGAGATGACGTCCATTTGCTACCTCTTTGCTCGCAAGTTTGATCCAAGTGCACTCGAGCCCTTGCTTAACCTTTCTTCAGAAGTCATGAACTTTTGAACCTTTTTTTTTTTTTTTTTTTTAGTGTACAACTAGGAGACTTGATTTTTTTTACTTATTTTTTCGGTCTCTACATTTTGGTAGAGAATTTAACAACTTCACTACAAAATCATTTTGCATTGTAACATCTGTACAGATGTTGTTAGAGATTTTTGTGTTCTCTGCTAGAGAATAGCATATCAATATCAATAAACAATACAATTGAATATGTTTTTCAACACTATGGGTCACTATTCATTCATTCAGTGTTTCTCAATTGTGCCTTTTTCTATTCATTGGAAATGGCATGATGCTGTATGGAGCAGAGACTCACCTAGACTGAGGATGAGTATCGAAGAAGAATCATTTTAAAATTTCAATTCAGATTCAGTCAATTATCAAGTGTTCTCTCTTCTTCTCTGAACTTCTCTATTGCATGTTTTCTTTGCCTTCTTGTTGGGTGGTGGGGGGGTTTTGTTGAATTGATGGTACTGGAAATTGATGGTGTTTGTGATGATGTTGGGTGTGTGGGCCGTTGAAGGAAGTGGTCAGATGTGTTAGAGGTGTAGACACGTTGTGGTCAAAGATTTGCTGGTGGGTTTCATGGAAGATTTGCCAGTGGGGTTTCATGGGTCTGCATATTTCATCGAAGATTCGTAGTGGAATCTTGAACTGGGTGGTAAGTGTAAGCTGCCGGATGGTAAGTGTAAGCTGCCGGATGGTATTTGTACATTTGAGCATTGGAAGTGAGGCAGTGCCTGAAGGAATTATTGCTAGAATATCTAACTTGGAAATGCAGCCCTTATGGGACTCTGGTAAAGATAATGTATGTGAAATGTGTGCTTAATTCTACTCCTTCACTTATTCTATAGAAATTCACTTAAGACTCTTATAGTGTTAATCTTATGCATCACAAAATAAAATGTTGCTAATCAACTGTACAATTATTTTTATTTTTAAAATGTGCTTTCCCGTTCTGGGAGAATGGTAGTGTGCACAATGATGAGGTGTTGCTGAAAGAAAATGATGACTTGCATGTTGTGAACAATTGTATTTGTTTTGTAAATTGCCAGATTGTGCAGATCAGACTAGAGGATAACAGTAACTTGCTACGTTAGGTGGAATAGTTTGTTATTTTCTTATGCCTTAAAAAAACATAAATCTTGCTCTCAGAAAATGTTTATGTATAAGATTATGAGTAGCATGATGAATTCAAAAGAAAGGAGCATAGTATTGTGGCTATATTACTGGTATCTAATATCTATATGGTATGACTACTGGTGGGTAGAATTACAATGAATGAACAATAAAGACTGAAACGAAAAAAGACAACACATGGTATTCAAGAGACCCTGCACTCTATGTCACTGTCCTCTACTTATTCCCTGCCTCTCTCTTCACTCAATCCCCTGTCTTATAGGCATACAAGTCAAGTTTCCCTCTTGATTCCCTTGATTGCCTTTCATGTGATCATTTACATTAAGCATTTGGCTCTCTTTGATTGCCTCTCTTTGTTCTTTCCTAATATAAATAAACTTTAGTAACATATGGTTGCTTAACAAAGATCCACTGATTAAAAGGGTCTAGCTTAGGAAATAAGAGGAATACTAGGGGATTAGGACCCAATTCTGTTAATGACAGAAGAACTGCTTGTATTCTTCAATCAATCAGTAATTAAAGGGAATAAGGGGAGTTCGTTTGAGTCAGTTGAGGGTTGCGAGAAGGAAGTTGGCCTTGGAAGGGAGAGCTCTTGAATACCTGGGAGTTAGAACATCATGTCATTTGGGATCTCTGGTTTTGCATCATACTGATACTGATCAGAGTGGTTTCTGTAATAAATATCTGTTGCTCTACCTATTTCTGATCTGGATCTATTAGTAAAAATCCTGCTAATTTTATAGGTTGATTATGTCTACTTTATTAATTTTATTTCTATGCATCACTTTTTCAATTTTTATTTTTGGGCTACAGAGTATTTTAAAGCGCCCATTGAACTTGTTGGCTATGACAGTAGGACTTAAGCAGAAAGAAATTGTCGACAAAATTGTTGAAAAGGTGATTATTTATTCACTGATACAATTTGGCTTTGATCTAATACTCACTATATCTGCTGACTCATATTGCTGATGGTGGTTCTTGTCAAGTGACTTTGTTGTGATTCTTTTTCACCATGATGGTTTTGTGGATGGATGGAAGAGTTCAGCTTGGAGTAGTTGTGTCGTACTTGTATCTGCTATCAATCAAACAAAATGGTATAATCTATTGAGTGAATTTGTTTTCCTTAATTTTAGTAACCTATTCTGAAGATTAAATTCATGGATAACTACCGAGTGAAATAGTGCTATATGATGGCATAGGTGGTTTGCGAAGCGGTTTTTGCATCCAGACATAGTTGCTGAATACATTTATGTATTTCTTTGGGATGAGGACCTTCTTGTTGATAATTTTGAGACAAAAATTTCATAACCTATTCTGAAGATTAAATTCGTGAATAATTATTGAGTGAAATAGTGCTATATGATGGCATAGGTGGTTTGTGAAACGGTTTTTGCATCCAGACATAGTTGCTGAATACATTTACGTATTTCTTTGGGATGAGGACCTCCTTGTTCTTGTTGATAATATTGACACCAAAAGGTAAGCCTTTTTTTCTTTTTTATTTTTTTATTTTATAAAATTTCTCAGGGAGACTTGGATAAATTTAGAGGTCTAAGTTGACTATATTAGATGAAAAGTGGCAAATTCTTTTTCTTTTTTTGTTTATGGCGATTAGTTTATGCCTCGTGTATGACCTGTTGATTATTTGGTAGGTATTTATCTATTGTTATAGAAGAGGCAAGTGAGATATCGCAGCCATATTATTTATAATGATGAAGTTAGAATCGAATAATTACTCAATCCCTTGATTATAGGGATGAGATAATCTGATATCAAAACTGATACAAATAAAAATAGTAACTAAACAAGAATGATAATAACGGAAAGATATAAACAAATTTGATAATAACAGAAAGATATAAATCAGATTTGAATCTCAACAGAATTCAGCATGATTTCTTCTTTTGTGATTATGTATTCATATTCATGTAATAATCTTTCGGTCTACAAAATGACTTAATCCATGCCTGGGACAGGACAGGCAGCTTGGCTATTGTGCACAGGTAACTTGCTTGCACCACAAGAACCTATTCATTTTTTACCAAATCCTTCCAATGTGGTTGTTATTCATCTCTCGACAATATTTCAGGGTGATTGCATGAGAAATATTGGTGTGGTTTATTCTGAGTACATAGTTCATCTGGGTCCTCTTGGGGACTCAATTGGCAACGAGGCAAGTGATTTTCATTTCTACATGCAGTGTAACTTGAAGATAATGGTCGCATAAAGATTTGTTATGCTTGTAGTAATGCACTACTATCAACTTTAAAATGTTTGAATTAAATCTCATTTGTTTGCAGGTCCAGGTAAATATAACTGTGTTTTGATTTTACAGAGTCTAATTATTAATAAAGGGTTTTGTCCTTTGGGTTGCAGGTGCAATCAGACTCCCCAGGAGATAATAGAGCTAAAGTAAGTAACATAGGATAATGTAGATTTATGCACCTTTAGCTCCAATTCTCAACCTTATTTGACAAAGCAATATACTACCATGCAGTCAAGTATGCAGTCATACATTGGAATGCAGGTTTTCGGTAAAAGGTGGAAAGATGCAGCAGGGAGACAAATGTTGGATTGATTCACATGAACAGGCAAACAAGACGAGTCATTAGTGTATTTTGTGAGGCTTTAACTGATCAAAATCCAAGTACAGTGTCCATGTTCATAATCAGCGTTTCTGATTGACACATGTCACATGGCATCCGATTTTGGTTTGTAGTCTTAGTGCTTTTGATTTGATATCTCAGGTGTGGGAACTCGTAAGTGTTTGCAGAACATTGCTTCCTTTACCATCATTTTACTTTCGGTTTGTCATCAAGCTATTCATTTCCTTAAATATTGGTGTACATAGGGTGGTATAGAGTTGTTTATATGGCAGCAGAAAAATGCGAGGCATAGATTTTTTTCATCCGTGAAGGTCAATGTAAATCGGTTGCTTGTATGAATCAATCTAAAATTTTCTCGGCTCCAATTAGCTCTACACCTTATTCTTGGTATATCTGTCTGCTGTTATCGGATACAACATTCAGTTGATCTTTTACTTTTTTTGGACAACACATTTCTTTGAATGATTATTTTTGTGCCTTGTGAATCGTGGATGCATCACAAGATAAAATAAAAAATGGCTGTTAGAGAAATGACATTGGTGTATTGAGCATTATTAACTAGCAGTTACACGTGGTTAAAATCATTCATCATTTTTCAAGAATCAAGAAAGGCAGAATTGCAATCATGTCAACATGAGAAGAGAAACAAATATTAGTTAAAGAAATTAATTAGACAGACAGACAATAAGAGCTTATAAATTAAGGTAGACTTAGATAAAAAGACACTCGGCAAGGACCATCTTTTAATCATAAAAAGAATCTCTAGTCCAATCTGTACACTGGATTGTCACAAAAACACCTATTTTAAGTTCTAACTCTCGCTTTAAAGCAAGTACAAAACTGATAAAAATAATAATTGTAATGCCAATTTCGTACATACTACAGACCCACAAGTACCAAAAATGAATTACAAAGTGCATGTGCTGTCATGGAAATACTAATTGAAGTTTGATGGTTAATATAATTTTATAATATTTCCCCCATAGTCTGAAAGTCCATGGAGGTAACTATTTCCTCTTTCTATCATCCAGCTTTCCTCTTTTGGGCTTGCATGTCTGAAGTTGAAAATGCCCCATTTTCTTTAGATCAAAATGGTTTTGCGTTTCCCAACAGTCACGAAATAAATATTAGGGAAAAGGACTATATTTTCACTTCCTCAAGTGCAGGCAGCAGGGGATTGACAGTTGTCATATAGTGTACCATGAGCAAAACCAAACGCTTGTGCCTAGGACTTCCAAACAGAGCCAAAAATTATAAAAATAAAAATAACAATGAGATCAAATAGAGGGTTACGATCAAATCCAAAGGTAAAGCAATATTCATTTTAAGTACAATTTCAACTTTTTGAAAAAATCTGCCTTTTCCCATTCCCAGACATTATACATATCCATACAGGCATATACCTACCACACATACACATCCATATCCTTATGCTATAGGGTAAACATATGTGCTACATGCATTTTAAAATCAATGTGCATAGGATCTGCGCCAAAGCTTTACAGTGGGTTTTGAGCCTCACAAATTCATAGTTAGTTCTCTATTGAGTAATGAAACTTCTCTATCTACAATAATGGATTCAGTTCAATTAGTCTAAACTTAGAAAAAACAAGGTCTAATGAGACAAAATAAAACAGCGGTATCAACGGCATTTTTTATGAGCCTGTGAAAAAAATGTCATCGTTCCTACAGAAGGTGTCACTGATTGAAGCAATGAGAGCAACAGAGGGAGAGGGCACAGTATTTTAAAATTCCACCTTGTTATAATGATTCCAAATTCTTACGAAATGTCGATTGCTGGTCAATTTAAAATTCAAATTCTAAAAAAAATATACACTACCTCCTTCAAACTCTTTTTTTCCAAATACAGCTCAAAAGTAATATCCAGTAGATAATCTAAATATAGGCTCTTAAAGGCCAAAAACTTAACATTTCTTTGAAGGTAATATGTGGAAGAATATCAATGGCAGTACAAAAAATATAAATATCCATGACTGATATTAGAGGTTGATTTATAAAAATAAATTAAAATGACATGTCATACAAGACCTGCATTACATGTTACGGACTAACATGTCAATGTAGATTCTTCCATCTTCATCTATAAACTCACAAATACCTAGTTGATTCCAAACGGCAGAAATTGGTGTTCACGAGACACTCAGGGTATCGCAATCATAGAGCAACTCTTCTCTGAATTCAAAAGAGAACCAGTAACATTAAGAATTGACTTGAAGCCCAAAAATTAAGCTGCTACCTGTTCAGGGACTTCTGATTGCTGTTGATGAGATTCCTCAAAGTGAGGAGGGGTTGATGATGATGGGTGATATGGTCCAGTCACCTGAGAAGATGGTCCTGCAGATATATGATATGGCGGTGACATTTTAGCTGATGCTCCATTCGAAGGAATAGACCATCCTGACATTGGAGGAGTTGGTCCAGCTAGTGGATGATGTTGTCCTGCCATTGGAGGAGACAACCCTGATGGCGGATACTGTCGTTCTGCCCATTGTTGGGGCCCACGTGGTGTTCCATAAGGCTGATGTCCTGCCATTTGAGGTGAAGGTCCAGATGGTGTATAATGCTGCGCTGTCATTTGCGGGGCTACCCTGCTCACGTGAGGATGATGTTCAGATGCATTAGGGTGGTAAGGCTGTCCTGTATTAGGTGACGATCCAGGATGAGGTCCAGTCATTGGAGGAGATAATCCCCATGAAGGTTGATGCATTCCTGTCATTTGAGAAGGCAGTGGCGGGCGTTGATGCTCAAACACTTGATGTGGAGCACCAGAAGGTGGATTATGTGCTGCTCCAGCCATTTGAGAAGGTGGATAACGTGCTCCTGTCATTTGAGGAGGAGGTGTTGGATGCTGCTGTGCTGCCATTCGTGTTGGAAACCCAGAAGGTGGGCTATGTGCTGCCCCTGCTGCCATTTGCGAGGGGGACCTGACCAGCGGTGGACAGTAAGCAGGTCTTGGTGGGGATGGACGAGGAGTGTATGCAAATCTGTTCATATCTAGCAGCCTCTCAATCTCGTCACCCCTCCCGGCTTTCTTGAAAACCCCAGTCACAAATTCCCGCAAGGAAGAAGTGACCCCAACACCATACCTCATAACCTCATCCAGCAGCTCTCGGCTTTTGTCCAACAAGCCATCAGCACAGAGTCCCTTGATTACAACCTCATAGCAAGTGGGGTCAGGTTTGGGATCCTTTTCTCCCATTTTACTCAAAATTTGAGCACAGTCAATGGCTTTACCATTCTTAATCAATTCATGAAACACGGTGTTACCAAAGGTAGCAACCACCCTGAGACCAGAATCAACCATTCTGTGGAAAATCCTGAGAGCATCATCGATCCTGTCCATTCTCAAGTAGGCTTCAATCAAGGTCCTATGAGTGGGCACATCGGGGCTCAAAGATTTAGAGCAGAGTTCTTCGAACAAGGTCTCGGCTTGGGACAGCATCGCATTCTCACAAAACCTAGCAATGATATTGTTGTAGCCGGCAACATCCATGGCAAAGGGCTTAGAGTTAGGCTTGGATCCAACCTTCTTAAAAGTAGAAAGGGCAAGCTCAAAGTTTCCAAGCTTGAAGCAGTGATTGACCATAATATTAAAGGAGTCAGAGTTAACAGCCTGGAAATTGGGAGGGGTGTGATTGTCCAACATGTTATCAAAAAGAGACCAAGCCTCAGAGGTCTTGGAATGGTTAAGCAAGGCCTCCAACAGGACATTGCAGGTGGCAGGGGTCATCCGAAACTGGCGGTCCAACAAGGACCTGTAGGAGTCCATGGCATCCTTGTCCCTGCCCTTGCTGAAGAACCATTCCATAAAAGTGGCATTGACAACGCCATCATAGACGAGGCAACGCTCCTTGAGCTCGTCGAAGAGTTCGATGGCCTTGTCGAAATTGTCCAAATGGAGAAAGCCAGAAATGAGATTGTTGTAAACGAGGGAATCAGCACCGTGGCCCTTAGAGAGCATCTCGCGCAAGAGGTCCAGGGCTTCCGAAATGCGCTCAGAATGGATCAAACCTTTGGTGAGATGGCGATAGGTGACGGGGGAGGGGCTGAAGGGGGCGTTGGCGACCACGTGCCGATACACCTCAAGGGCCACGTCCACTCGGCCCTGGTCGCAGTGGGTGTTGATCACGTTGTTGTAGGACACGATGTTCGGGACGATGTTCGACTGCTTGAAGAAAAAGTGGAAGAGCGCAATGGCCTCCTCGTAGCGCCCTGAACGGTACATGGCGGCGATGATGGCGTTGCAGGTGAACACGGTCGGCCGTGTCACTGAGAACACCGAGTGCCGGGCGATGGCGGACGCCGCCTCCAGGTCGCCGGCGCGGATCAGGGACTGCACGCGGTTGTGGAGGCTCAGCCGAGGCCCCACCAACGCCGAGGTCGAGTCCGGGAGTCGAGGGGCGTTCGGGTCGCGCGGAGGGCCCTGCTGCGGCGGAGGTCGAATCGCGTTCAGGGGAGGCTCGATGCGCAGACGCCGCTTCCGTCGCCGCCGCTCGGCCGCGGCTTCTTCGGCGGATGAGAAGGCGTAGGAACGGGTTTGGGTCAGAGAGAACATGGGGCGGGCTACGGCCACGCGCCGGAGAAGCAGCCGGTAAACTGACATCTTGCTCCGCTAAACCCAAGAGTGAAGATTGCGTTGTGTTTCCCTGCTCCCACTCCAATGCGATATTAAACCCTACTTAACCCTTTTACATTTCCAACACTTTCATCGTCACATTTCAGCATCATCTCTCTTTCTAATTATTTTTAAGTTCACCAAATAATTAACCTAAGTCCTAAACAGCAACTAATGCCAAGACTGTTAGTGGAGTTAAAAATTCAGCTGGAGGCCCTCATTCTAACAAGACGTTTTGGATTTTAATCCTTTTACTATTTAAGAGTGTCATATTATATATATATATATAGCTTTTTTTTAATCGATAAATGTTAAATTTTGTTAATAGAAAGAAAATCAAACCCACAAATTTTCAACACACCTTATATCTCCGTGTAACAACTAGTTAATAATGCTCAATACAGCAATGTCATTCCTCTAACAGCCAATTTTAATTTTTTATCTTGTGCTGCAACCAAGATTCACAAGGCACAAAAATATTCAGTCGAGAAAATGTATTGTCCAAAAAAAAGTAAAGATCAATTCGAAAATTGTATCCGAAAACCGAAGACAAGGATATACCAAGAATAAGGTGTAAAGCTAATTGGATCCGAGAAAATTATAGATTATTTCATACAAGCAACCGCTTTACATTGACTTCACGGATGAAAAAAAAAATCTATGCCACATTTTTCTGCTGCCATATAAACAACTCTATACCACCCTATGTACACCAATATTTAAGGAAATGAATGGCTTGATGACAAAACGAAAGTAAAATAATGGTAAAGGAAGCAATGTTCCTGCAAACTCTTACGAGATCCCACACCTGAGATATCAAATCAAAAGCTCTAACGAAGACTAGAAAACAAAAGCTGATTATGAACATGGACACTGTACTTGGATTTTGATCACTTAAAGCCTCACAAAATACACTAATGGCTTGTCTTGTTTGCCTGTTCATACGGATCAATCCAACATTTGTCTTTCTCTGCTGCATCTTTCCACCTTTTACCAAAAACCTGCATTTCAATGTATGACTGCATCCTAACCTGCGTGTAGTATATTCCTTTGTCAAATAAGGGCGAGAATTGGAACTAAAGGTGCATAAATCTACATTATCCTATGTTTACTTACTTTAGCTCTATTATCTCCTGGGGAGTCTGATGGCGCCTGCAACGCAAAGGACAAATCACAAAACCCTTATTAATACTTAGACTATAGTATAATCAAAACATAGTTATATTTACCTGAACCTGCAAAACAATTAGGTTTAATTCAAGCATTTTAAAGTTGGTAGCAGTGGATTACTACAAACATAACAAATCTTTATGCAACTATTATCCACTAGTTTCACTGCATGTAGAAATGAAAATCACTTGCCTCATTGCCATTTGAGCCCCCAAGAGTAGGCAGACCCAGATGAACTATGTACTCAGAATCAACCACACCAACATTTCTCATTCGATCTCCCTGAAATATTGTCAAGAGATGAATAACAACCACATTGGAAGGATTTGGTAAAAAAATGAATAGGCTGTTGTGGTGCATGCAAGTTACCTGTGCACAATAGCCAAGCTGCCTATCCAGGCCCCATGCATGGATTAAGTCATTCTGTAGATAGAAAGATGATTACATGAATATGAACATATGACCACAAAAGAAACCATGCTGAATTCAAAAATTGAACAAACCATACCAAACAAAATAATAGCAATGAATATCCAAGTTCCAACTATATATGAAAGTGAAACTGCATCACACCATATGGTTGACATTTGACAATACTAGTAATGTTGTATGAACAATAGAAATTTCTCTGTAACTATATATTTTTCCGATCAATAAACTGAGAGTAATGTCAAACTTAAATTTATGAATACAATTCTCAGGTCCAGATCATACCAGAAACTGAGTCAGGAAGAAGATGAATAACAGGAATTAGAACCTTAGGCGGTTACAAACCTAGCATGACAAGTTTTACCTTAGAAAAAACCATTCATTTTTTTTATGCAGAGAAAAAAAAAACATTCATTTATCCTAATCTACCAAAGAATGTTTTTTTTTTCTAAAATACATAATTTTAACAGCTCTACTTGAGAGACTTGGTCAGCTATTTTCCCACATGATTCAATCATAAAAAGTTGGAAATTTCTAAAAATAATTAAAAAATCTGTGATATCATGTTACATAATGTTCTCAAGCAGAAATAGTTATTCATGATTTTCATAAATAATAAAAAAAATCTGCAATGATGTCATATAATGTTCCCAAGCAGAAATAGGTCTTCATAATTTTCACAATATGATTCAATACCAAATTTACATAGTTTTAGTATCCATACCTGGATCAAATGCCATACACATTGCCAAGACTTCTTAGAAAACACTGGTGCCATCATTTCCACCCAACTGCAAAACAAACTCTTTCCATATTAAAATTATGAATCCCATTTAATAGCACAAATAATCAGCACAAATTAACAGCTGGAAAGAAAATAATACAAAACACACGGTGTTCAACTGTTTTTACCCAATGCAAGGAGGAGCAGTGCTTTTGTCATCACACCTTCCACTACCTTTTAATTTATAATACCTTCTGTATAAAAAGCAAAAATAATATTAGCAATTTTTTGAGGAAAAAAACTATTTAATAGAAAATCTCCACTAGCATCTAGGCATGGGAATACAACCTCGGGTGAAATATTATTTAAGGGAACTGTAAATCAATTGAATTTATGAGACAAGCACATTACCGGTGTGTATTCAATTAAATACAGACAATTTTAGTACACATAAATTGACAATATATATAAGGCTAAATTTTGTGCAGTAACTTTTTCCACACTATATTGTGAAATATAACCTGCAGAGTATCATGTTGGTTATATTGTAATAATTGAAGGTACGAACTCAATTAGGAGTGTGTATATGTAAACAACTCAATTAAGTATATATCCAATAAGTTTTTGAAATGAGAACTTATTCACAAGCTCAATTATGAAATTTACTGAAATAAGCTTTAAAAAGTTTATTTTGAGTTTTTTTATGAATTTAGTTGAAATAAGCTTTGGGGGGGATTATAGGAAGGTCATAAGAAAATAAGTTCTTCCAAAGGTCCCCTATATAAGGACAAATTTGTCCATCAATATCGGCAACATAAATAACAAGGGTAAGTTTTTGTTAGGTAAATTTTTTCCACAGAAGTACACTTTACAGAGATGCTGTGTTTCTGAGTATGCACATACATCTGAAATATAAGCCACAAAATGACAAGAAACTATGCAATATTCTAGTTCATTAATAGAGTACCATGTTGGCTGTATTTTAATAAAGGTATAAATTTACCACTGGAACACTGTTTATTGAAAAAGGTTGGGGAAATAAGGTCAACCTGTGCACTTTTGATACTGCTTTATGGACTGTCAGTGGATGATGTACTTCAGATTTGGTAGGATCCAGAGCTGGCTGTGATATCTCAAGTCCTTCTTCTTTAACAATAGATAAATACCTACCAAATATTCAACAAGTCATACATGAGGCATAAATTAATCACCCATAAACAAAAAAAGAATATACCCCTTTTCATCTAATATAGTCAACTAAGACCTCTAAATTTAGTATCATCCTAGTCTCCCATAGAAGGCTTACCTTTTTGGGTCAAAATTATCAACAAGAAGATCCTCATCCCAAAGAAATATATAATTGTATTCAACAACTATGTCTGGATGCAAAAACCGCTTTGCAAACCACCTATGCCATCATATAGCACTATTTCACTCAATTATAATTATCCATGAGTTTAATCTTCAGAATAGGTTACTAAAATTAGGGAAAACAAATTCACTTGAGCTGATTATACCATTTTGTTTGATTGATAGCAGATACATGTATGGCACAACTGCTCCAGGCTAAACTCTTCCATCCATCCACAAAACCATCATAATGAAAAAGCATCACAACAAAACCACTTGACAAGAACTGCCATCAGCAATATGAGTCAGCAGGTATAATGAGTTTTAGATCAAAGCCAAATTGTATAAGTGAAGCAATAATCACCTTTTCAACAATTTTGTTGACTATTTCTTTCTGCTTAAGTCCTACTGCCATAGCCAACAAGTTCAATGGGCGTTTTAAAATTCTCTGTACCAAAAAAAAAATGAAAAGTGAAGCATAGAAAGAAAATTAATAAAGTAGATATAACCAACCTATAAAATTAGCAGGATTTTAACTAATATATAGTGATAGATCTAGATCAGAAATAGGTAGAACAACAGATATTTATGACAGAAATCACTCTGATCAGTATCAGTGTGATGCAAAACCAGAGATCCTGAATGATACAATGGGGACTCTCTCCCTCTCTAACGCCCAGGTATTCAAGAGACCTGATTCTCTCCCTTCCAAGGCCAACTTCCTTCTCACAACCCTCAACTGATTCCAACTAACTCCCCTTATTCCCTTTAATTACTGAATAATGAATACAAGAAGTTATTATGTCATTAACAGAATCGGGTCCTAATCCCCTAGTATTCCTCTTATTTCCAAAGCCAGACCCTTTTAATCAGTGGGTCTTTGTTAGGCAACCACATATTACTGAAGTTTATTTATATTAGGAAAGAACAAAGAGAGGCAATCAAAGAGAATCAAATGCTTAATGTAGCTGATTGCATGAAAGGCAATCAAGGGAATCAAGAGGGAAACTTGACTTGTATGCCTATAGACGGGATCAAGAGAAGAGAGAGGCAGGGAATAAGCAGAGGACAATGACAGAGTGCAGGGTCTCTCGAATACAACAATGTGTTGTCTTTTTCGTTTGAGTCTTTATTGTTCATTCGTTGTGTTGGACTACAAGTGTTTGATAAAGTCTCACATCGGATAAAAATAGGAAGATTGAGCACCATTTAAGTGAAAGAAGGACCCATAAACTAGTACTCATACCATATAGATACCAGTAATATAGCTTCAGTACAATGTTCCTTTCTTTTGACTTCATCATGCTACTCATAATCTTATACATAAACATTTTCTGAGAGCAAGATATATATTTTTTATAGCATTAGCAAATAACAAACTATTCCACCTAATGTAGCAAGTCATTGTTATCCAGTAGTCTGATCTGCACAATCTGCCAATTTACAAAACAAATATAATTGTTCACAACGTGCAAGTTATAGGATTTGTACAGAACTTTGTATGTCTTGGATGACCACACTAAGCCTTTATTTAGATGAGCAAATAGAATCAGTATTGATTACGATTAGACTAATAATGAGGGTAATAAGAACTAAATCCCTAATTATTATCTAATCATAAATAAGAGAATAATATGTAATCTAACACAAATCATCATTTTTTCAGCAACCTCATGATCGTGCAGACTTCCATTCTCCCTGAAAGGGAATGCGCATTTTTTTATAAAACAAAGTAATTAAATGAGTGTAATATTCACCATTATAAGTAACACATTCTAGAAAATAAAGAAGCACCAAGAAGTAAGTTGGCATAAAAACATATGAACCTCCAGCTTTAATATCCTTTACTTAATGCAAAATCAAGTGCCAAAATCAACTTATGAAGCTATTTATTAATCATATTCCGACATGACCATACACCAATTTTTATATTATTAATATAAATACAATAGAAGTCAAAATATGAGGTTAAAATATTAATTGAACATATCAGTTTGCTGGTTCAAGATCAAACTCCAACTAACCATCTTTAGTAGAAACAAATTATTTCACAGATGGGTAGAATTGCACAGTTGATTAGCAACACTTTATTTTGTGAAGCTTAAGATTAACACTATAAGAATCTTAAGTGATTTCTATACAATAAATGAATGGGTAGAATTAAGCACACATTTCACATACATTATCTTTACCAGAGTCCCATAAGGGCCGCATTTCCAAGTTAGATGTTCTAGCAATAATTCCTTCAGGCAATGCCTCACTTCCAAAAGGCAAGCATTGTCTCTAGGGAAATAGAAAGAGGAAGAGAATTAGACATAGATCCAAAGTGGTATAATATACAAGCTATATAAAAAATAAAATTTCCCCAAAATAACAAACCTTGCACGCATTAAATTTTGAATGTGGCATTGTATGAATTAGCCCCCATCGTGCTAATCTCTGCATATATAATTAATACCCAAAAGTATATTTTCAAGTAATCAAAACTCAAATTTCAAATGCAGAAAAGAAAATGATTAACTAAAATTTAACAAAAGGTAAAAACTATCAAAGCCTAAAAGATGAGTGCTACCAACACTCTTTGCAAGCTCTTTCCCACAAGCTCTCTGTTGGGCAATTTTTATGTCAGAAATAGTAGTCATAAAGTGTGAATGCGGGCAACAGTTTGAAACATTATACCTTTCTAAATTCCCAGAGATATATTTCTTTTAAAGAAGTAAACATTGTAGTAGCAACATGATAACAAAATTCCTAATTTTCTAAGTAGTAATTTAAACTAAAAGTTGATGGGGATAAAAATACTAAATACATACTTGTTTGTATTCCTTTGCAAAGAATGCATTACCAACGAAATAAGCACCAGAAATCAATGAAACCAAGATGAGGACACTCCAAAGGAGCAACCTATTCTTTGGGTCTGGCAAGACAAAACCCTGGTTTGCAAAGACAAATGGGGAAATCATTACAGTTCAATAAACTAAAAACGACTTCTAAGAATGGTTATTATCAGATAATCCCATCCTGTGTAGTCACTCTATAATTACTCGGTCAACAGAGCAAAGAAATCACAAAATTTAATTAAAGTTTAGTTAATTTTGGTCATGCTGCAAGCAACATAAGAAGAATAAAAAGTAAAGCAAAGCAAAGATGAATCTCAGTTCTCAGTTCTCAACATAATTATCAACTGGAAATCGAAAAAAGAGTAGGTATCTGGGTGAAAATCAGCATAAAGAAAAACGAAGAAGAGAAAGGCAATAACTTGTCGGAAATGAAAAAGAAGTTTAAAGTTGACGGATTCATTCTAGCAAGCATGTTTGATGACATGACATGAGTGGTAAGAGAGGAAGCTTACAGTTACAGAACCGAAAGACTTCATTTCGTTCAACTTTGTCTTGTGAGCGAAAGAAAGCAGAAAGGGAGGATATAATAGTAACTTTTATGAAAGAAAAAGAAAAAGGAACAATTGGAAAGGAAGGAATAGGAGAAGAGAAAGTTGGTTGGAGAAAGAAAGGAAGACCGAATACGAATACGAATTACGAAACAAACAAACAAAGAATCAGTGTCATGTAAGAAACACTGCCTTTTGAAAGCAACGTTTCACTCAGGGTTAACATAGATAAAACTAAAACATTTTAATTTCAATTATTTTATTAAAGACTTTCAATTACAAGCAAAAAATAAATATAATGTAACCTACTAATAAAATAATTGAAATTAAAATGTTTCATGGGTCCAATATCCATTATTGGTGGCAGACTTTAGGCAAGAGTTACATTACATTTCTTAATGAAAGAGAAAGAGAAAGAGAATAATAATGGATAAGAGCGACGTTGAATATCTAAATGTCTTTTAATATCCAGCGTTGAGTTTTAACTTTTAAGTTACAGCTTGCAAGCACGTTTGGAAAATCATTTAGGACAGCTTTATTATATTTTTTTTATTAAAACGATTTAAATAACTGCTATAAAAAATAGAAAATTAACTGTAAAAATCATCATAATATACACACATGTTTTTCAATAAAAAAAAATTGTAACTCTGTTTGAAGAGTTGAGAATGTCATTTTCCTAGTTTGTAAACGCCCGCGTGTTACACGCAGCATGTTGCCAAAAAATCCCACGTGCTGTGTGTGCCTTGAGTCAATAATAGTCATTAGTCATATAACATGTTCCGCTTCCCCCCCGCGTTCCAAGAACAACACATTTTCGCTGTAATTTCCCTTATAAAACAAAATAAAATTGTGTTTTTAAAGTTTCACGTCACTTTTCTTTATTAGTTTAGCACCAAGTTCTTATACATGTTTAAGTTAGTTTAAATGGATCAACAAAAAACTTCATAATTTTTATAATATGTAAATACATATTTATAATTTTTAAGCGTGGAGTCAATGACAGACCCAAATATAATTGAGGGGTGCAAATGTATTTCCTGACTTTGAAAAAATATAAGTATATACTTTTTATTGTGATCTTTTGTTGGCCTAAGTGAGAAGAAAAATCATTTGTTTGTTGTCATTTTGAGAGTAAGCGTGGAAAAAGTTTAGGCTTTGCATGAAGTCATTAAGAAAGTTCTTTTGTTTATGTGAGTTTGAGGTTAAGTGTGTGAAAATTGAGGCTTGTAATGGCATAGGAATAGACATCTAACCTTCTTCTTTATTGACATCCTCTAGATAGTATTCCTTTGTTTTCAAATAGTACTCGACCAATCAGAGGGGTGGAATACCTACAAAAGGTACTTCAATGCTCAAGTAAGGTTTCAATTAAGAGCAATAATAAGAACAAGCAGTGTTTTTATCTCGATATTTATGCAACTATTTATACATACCTTAGTGGGCCTTGGAACTATAGACTTTTTCCCAAGGTTGCCTTTTTAGGTAATGTCTATATAGTTATCATTAAGGAAGAGATATCTCCCTTAATGGTTATTTGTTAATTAATCTAGGTAATCTTTCTTTAAATAAGTCATCAAAGATTGGATGAGGCATATTCAGTATACAGTCAAACCGAGTACTTAATAAAAGTATTAGGTATTCGACTAGGCCGAGTACCTAATACTACAAGGGGTGTCAGGTATTCAGTTAGGCCAAGTACCTAATACTATGGATAATGCCCGGTACTTGGCTAGGCTAAGTACATGATACTATATGAGGATGTCATGTGTTAGATTAGGTAGAGTACACGATATTATGAATGATGTTTGGTTAAGTCGAGTACCTGTTACTATGGATGGTGTCGGGTATTTAGCAGGTCCACCAAAGTTAGGCCTCATCGCGGGGTATGCTTCAGTGTCCTAAAGGTTTTAGTGGGGTGGTTATAATGGGTATTCGGCTTAGGTCTAATACCTATCTAATGTATAAGCCCCCTAAGCCTTTTGGAAAGTGGTGAACAAGAAGGGCTTTGATGAATGTCCTAGGGGAGTCAAAACATTTTGCCTTGAGTCTTGTGCCTATGTCTTTTTGGATTCCGTCATTAAAAATAGTTGTTATAACACGTGAAGTGGGGTGTCGCTTGGTATTTCATGGACTTAAGGGGTTTTGGGGCCTTGTGAACCATTATGGACCCTCTATAAAGAAGGCAGTTTTGGTTCATTTGACACATTGCTTCAAATTATTATTCTTGCTTTGCGTTGAGTACTCTTGTTCAAGTATGCTTTTCTTTGTTTGTTATGTATTTGAGTTTTGAGGTCAGCAACTCTGGTGACTCTGAAGGGTCAGTTGTGCGAATGGTCAGTTGCCGACAAAGGTAACCCTAACAAGGCTATAGAGGTATCCTCTTATGTGAGGTCGAGTGTCGAGGCCTCTTGTAGTGACAACGCAAGTATTATTGCCAAAATAACGATTGGCGATTTCAAAGAAGTGTCCGTCAATTACTCTCCTAAGGGTATTCTTGGGTAGACGGTGAGGTGGGCTCTTATTATTCTAATTACAATGACAAGGCCAACCTTCTCCATTTCATTAATCACATCAACGTGTTTTCATTGATGGACAAAGACAACAAGCCTATCCATCTTTGTTGCTATCGAATGGACGCTTATGAGAGGTCGGATTGGGTGTTCTTAGAGAATGAGTCGTCTATCAACATGCCAACTACTAGGGATTTTTTCTATGTTTATGATTGCATTTTCCGCAATCTTAACATAGAGCTCCCTTTTGATGACTTCACTATGAGCATCCTCTATATATTGAACATGGCTATTTCGCAGTTGCATTCGAACGGGTGAGCGGCTAAGCAAGTGTTTCATGCCTTATGCAAATTCTTCCGTATGGAACCAACGGCGGGCTATTCCTTCACCATTTTATGACCAAGCCGACGAATAAGGAACAATATGTCTTTGATCTGACACCAATATCGATCGTTGTTTAGGTCATATAGTTCTTCGTATAAGAATTTCAAGGTTAGGTTTTGTAAGGTGATTATCCTTCCTGGCTTGGGTGATGATAATTGCGAAATTTGAGCTAATTTGATAGTCAATTTTGGCTAATAATGATAATAATTTCTTCAATTTATTATTGATTTTAATGAAATAACGAAGAAATTAACATCTTTGCAATGTTTGATTAGTAGAAGTCAAAAGAAGAAGATTTCAAGCACTTTAGAGGAAATTGATGAAAAATATGGAAGAAAAAGCATTGAAGAAGGATTGGACAGCTTGCTCGACGTGCAATCCAGGTTCAGCGTGCACTCTCGCTTAGCAGACAAGTTCAGGCTTAGCGCTCAATCTCGCTCAACGCGCAACCCAGGCTTAGCGCGAGAAAGAAGTAGGAAATAGAAGGGAAACACACCGAGTCTTAGAGCTACCCAAAGCCTGGGTCTATCCCTTAGGGGAAACCCCTTTCTTCTTTTAGTCATTTCCCATTTTCTTGCTATTAGTCATCCAGCCCCTTCTTCTATTAACCCCTGAAGTATAAAGCCTTTCATGACTATGACAGGTTAAACCCCTTTTGTTGGGAGCCTGGAGGTCAAACTCTTATAATGTAATTTTTCCCTATTATCTATTTAATGCAATTTTGTTTCTATTATTCTTCTCTGTGTTTTTATATCATTATGGTATGATCACCCATATAATGTTTAGAGGGTAATGCATTGAAAATGATTATTTTCTAAAGAATTGGGAAAGGGTATCTAAATAAATTCATTGCTAGAAATAGATTGACATTTATTTTGCCCAAGAATTTTTGCATCTCTTATTTTAATGTGGTTTGTTATTTTATCTCTGCAAAGAAATTTAGGAGAAAATGATAAATAAACTAGGCACTTCGTGCGGGAAACCAAAGATAGAATAATTCAGCAGATGCGGATGGAAACAAGGATTTCATTAATTAGAGAAAATATACTACATTACATTATAAGTAGTTTTGACATGCTATGCCCCAACATCATCACATTCTGATTTCATCTTTTTGCATTAAATTGTTCTTTATTTTTCCTGTTATCTTTTTCTTTGTCTTACTCTAAATTTCACACTTCTAATTCCTTATCTTTTCTTCTTCTATTTATTCTCATTGCTTAATAATTGGGTTTGCATCACTTAAGTACAACCAAAGTCTTTGTGGATTCGATACTTGAACTTCCATTTTAATCTTTACTACTTGTGATAAAATTGGTACACTTGCCAATCTATTAACAGGTGACTGTCACTTTTATGATGTAAATAAAAAAACTATTGTTTCCCTTTTACTAGCAACGGGTGCCGAGGAGGTATGATGACTACCTGGAGGAGTATTAATCTATTCAAGAACAACACAACCTGATCCTTCTAGATAAGCTACCTTGAAGGTTGCCGACTAAGCCCTTCGTTTTGCTTTTCAAGTCCTCGGCTCTTTTTAAGGATATGAGAGGTATATTTTATTTTCCTTTATCATACTAATTTAAGATATCATCATTGTTTATTTGGTTTCCTTTTTTGCAGTTATACTCCTGTCATTCGAGAGCTTGGCGTTATTGTCGGGAATGCCTCAGTGGTTTAGCCTACCGATCCTCTTCTGCCACTGCGTCCTTTTGCCAAAAAGAATAAGAAGAAAAAGGATCATAGAGAGACAGAGAAGGAGGTTCGGCCCCCAAAGAGGTTGCAATAACTTATTTCCCTTTCTCCTCTCAAATCCTTGGATGCTTTGCCCATGATATTGAGCAATGAGTTCTTTATTTTGTCCTATCATCCACATGTAGAGTGGTGCAGGTTGGACTTTGGCAGAGACATTCTGCAAGGTGTCGATGCTTCATTTGCATTGGCAATGTATTGTCATCTCCAGGCGAGATCTGCGACCATTGCTTAACAAATGATTCTGTCTAACTCCTCAGCCGATCGAGAAGTAATGAAGTTGAAGAAGGAGTTGGAGGGGATGAACAAGGAAACAAATCAAGCCCTTCATGCAAATATAGAGTTGGTTGTCGAAAACTAACACTTAAAGGAGGACTTAAGGAAATATGAAGACCAAGAAACTTTTTGGGACCAGAAGCTCAAGAGGGAAAAGGATTTGATGGTTGCCTTAAAATGTGAGGTGGATGCCTTGAAGGAATCACTGATTAAAGCTCAAGAGGAGATTAAACAAGGGAAAGAGCAATACCAGTTCCTAATGCGTGGTTCTCGGGAGAAGGTGATCATGGAGCACAATGTCAGCTTTAACAAAGCTTTGAGGCAAGTTGATCATAAGTTCATGATCCCTCATGATGCTGAGTTTGACATCCTCATGGATATTCATGAAGGGACATTGATGTCCATTCAAAACATTCCAAGAAATACTCCTCGAACCAGCTAACCATTGACTCCGCTTAAGGAAACCCAAGTAACCAATGTCGACACGGGTCAAGGCGACGTTAGGGGGCATAATGAAGATGAAGTGACTAATAACTAATGGTCTTGTGTTTTTATTTCTTTTGTAATGTATGATTGATAGTGCTCATTGTTTAGTCGATATAGTTGTCTTGTGTTATCTGCTTATTGATAAAAGTAATTTGTTTGTCTTTTTATTGTTATACTTCTGTTATCTTTGCTTAACCAAGTACCTTGAATTTTGTTGTGATATGGGTAACTTGTGAATGACTATTTACATTTTTTGCCGAGTGGACATGTTTGGAGTTGATTCAATTGTAAGGGTATCTTTTGGGCCAACTATGTGCACCCGAGGGAAAGGTGATTCCTTAATTAAAAAGAGGTACTCAGGTTCAAATTTTAAATTATGAAGGTACACCTTTAGCCAAATTGGTGTGTTCGGGAGGGGTACTTAGTAATGATTAACAATGTGTCCTTAGCCGAATAGAGGTATTTGGAAGAGATACATTGCCATGTTTAAAGTTGTGTCCTTTATCTGAATAGGGGTATTCAAAAAGGAAACCTTGCAACGATTAAGGTGCGTCCTTATCCGAATAAGGGTATTTGGAAGGGAATCCTCACAACGATTAAAGGTTTTTCCTTAGTCAAATAGGGGTATTCGAGAGGGACACCTCTCAACGATTAAATGTGCATCCTTAGCCGAATAAGAGTATTCGGGAGGGAAACTTTTGTAATAAATTAATAATGTAGATGTGGAAATAGGATTCATATTCATTAATTGAAGTGATGCCTTGTTAAAACCTTCTCGGCAAAACCCCTTTTCACATTCTTATTGGAAAAAAAGTCGAGCAACGAAAAAAGGTACACCTTTGAATACATTGTTCTTAACTATAATAAAACTTAAGATGAGTAGAATCCCAAGTCTGTGGTATGAGCTTGTTGGATAACTCCTCTAACTTTTAAGCTCCATTTTTTAGGTTTTGTCGAATCCTAAAGGGATCGACCCAATTGGCTGCGAATTTGCCTTCCCTAAAGTCTTTTTCTTGCATCACTTTGCACTCTCCATACTAGGTCTCCTCCTGAGAGCTATCTATATTTCATCTTTGAATTGAATCTTCTGGCCATCCTTTGTTTGCATGCTTCTACTATTATCCTTGTCCAACTACAAAGGTCGTCAACGAGGTCAAGTTTGTCTTTTAAAGCTTCCACATTTGCAGTGCTATCATAATGTAGTCTCCGGAATGAAGGCTCTCCGATCTCTACCAAAATCAATACATTTGTGCCATAGATTAGTCAAAATGGAGTTTTATTGGTTGTGGATTGTTGTGGTGTACACTGAATCCCCCATAAGACTTTGAGAAACTATTCAACCCATTTTCCCTTAGCTAGATCGAGTTTCCTTTTTAGCTTTGCTAAAATGACTTTGTTTACTGCTTCGACTTGTCTGTTGGTTTGATGGTGTTCTACTGATGTGACTTGATGGTTAATCCCCAACAACTTCATAAAATCATTCAACTTTTTATCTGTAAATTGAAGGTCATTATTGGTTATGATTGTGTGCGGGATGTTGAACCTCGTGATTATGTTTTTCCATAAGAACTTTTATACGTTAGAGGTCAAGATGGTAGCTAAAGGTTTTGCATCCATCAACTTTGTGAAATAATCAATCGCGACTAATAGGTATTTGCACTGTCCTTTGGCTGGAGGAAACAGTCCTAGTAAATTCGTACCCTATATGGAGAAAGGCCATGGGGAAGCAAGAGTGTGCAGCTTGTTGGCAGGTTTCTAAATGAGGTTATTGTGCTTTTGACACTGAATGCATCTTTTAACATATTCAGGGCAATTGGTTCTTAAAGTCAACCAGTAATATTTGGCTCTGAGTACACAAGTTGCCATTGTTTGACCTCCAGAATGTACTCCACAAATTCCTTCGTGCAGTTCTCTAATTATATACTTGGCTTGTTCCTAAGTGAGAAATTTGAGTAACAATGCCAAGAAACCCCTCTGGTAAAGGTTCTTGAATATCATTGCATATCTTGTTGCTTGGGTTTGCAACAATTTAGCTTTTATGGCGTTCTCTAGGAGTTTTCCTTTAGTAAGGTAATCCACTATGTCGTCCCTCTAATCCTTGCCTTCCGAAGGGGCGTTCATGAATTCCTCTTAATGGATACTTGGTTTCAACAATGTCTCTTGTATTAGGGTTCATAGTTGACTAGACTTTTTGTCACTTGCTATTCTAGCCAACTCATCTGATCCTTCATTATGATCTTGATCTATGTGCTTGACCGGTACCTCCTCGAACTCATCTCTCAATTTCATAAAAGCATGATAGTACTTTAAAAGCTAGGGTTCTTTAACTTGGTATTCCTCCTTGATCTATTCAGTTGCTACCTCAGAGTCACTCCAACATTTTATCTTTTTTGCTTCCACTTCCTTAGCCAGTCGGAGCCCGATTAGGAGGGCTTCATACTCTGGTTGATTATTGGAAGCTTTGAATTCGAATCCGAGGGATTGCTCCAACTTCACTTAATTGGGTCCTTCTAATAAGACCTCGACTCTGCATTCCTTTCAATTAGAAGAGTCATCCACATGTGTCATCCACCATTCGTCTTTGAATTGTCCAACTGGATGCAATTCATTAATGAAGTTTGCCAAGTGTTGCACTTTTATAGTTCCTCTAGGTTCAAATTTAATTCGAATTCAGACAACTCAATAGACCATGCCATCATTCTTCCAACTAGCTCAGGCTTCCTTAATACCTTTGATATCGGGCAGTCAATTCTAACAACCACTCAACGACTTTGGAAGTATTGTCGGAGTTGCCTTGTTGTATGAATCAAAGCTAGCGCCACCTTCTCTATCAATTGATATTGGGTCTCAGCATCATGCAAGACTCAACTTACAAAATAAATTGGTTGCTAGGTTCCTCCATGCTCCCGAACGATAGTCACACGATTTCATATGATATCGATAGGTATATGATCAACTTCTCCCGATGGTCCAATTTGACTAATAGTGATGGTGTGGCTAATGTTATCTTTAGTGCTTGAAAGGCATCCTCGCACCCCTGATCCCATTTGAATCTTTTGCTCTTTTCAACAAGTTCATGATGTGTTTAGCTTTTTCGGCTATATTGGGTAGGAAACTTGTTAGTGAAGCAATCTGACCAATTATCCTTTGTATCTCCTTTATATTCTTTGGACTCCTTATGTCAATAACAACCTGACACTTATCCGAGTTTTCTTGGATTCCCCTATGAGAAAGCATAAACCCTAAAAAAATTTCACCTCCTACTCTGAATACAATTTTTTCTGGATCGAGTCGCATGTTATACTTACGAATCTGTGCAAATATCTCTTCTAGATCACAAGCGTGTGGTTCAGCATCATTAGACTTGACTACCATATCATCGACATACACTTCCATGTTATTTCCAATTTGCTCTTTGAATATCTTATCGATCAAACATTGGTAAGTAGCATTAGCATTTTTTATGCCGAATGGCATGACCTGATAGCAATAGTTTGTTGATTCGGTGATGAAGGTTGTTTTTTCTTCGTCTCATGGATGCA
Source organism: Glycine soja (assembly GCF_004193775.1). Lineage (NCBI taxonomy): Eukaryota > Viridiplantae > Streptophyta > Magnoliopsida > Fabales > Fabaceae > Glycine > Glycine soja. Next base: position 36,275,858 of record NC_041013.1, read on the forward strand.
TCCAAATCTGATTGTACCCCGAGTACGCGTCTAAGAAGCTAAGTAAGTGATTCCTTGTTGCCCCATCCACTAGTCAGTCTATAGTTGGCAAGGGATAAGCATCCTTGGAGCAGGCTTTGTTCAACTTCGTGTAGTCCGTGCACATTTACCATTTGTTGTTAGATTTCTTGACCATAACGACATTTGCTAGCCATGTTGTGTAGCGGACTTCTCGAATGAATTTTGCCACAATCAACTTTCCAATTTCTTCTTGAATGGCCATATGCCTCTCTTCTTCTACCTTTCTATTCTTTTATGTTACCGGTTTAGCATCTCGGCAGATTGACAACCGATGGCAATGATAGTTTGGATCCATGCTAGGCATATTGACTATCAACCATGCAAAAAGGTCGGCGTTGGCATCCAACACTTGAGTTATCACTGATCGTGCAACCTCCTCCAATTGAGTTCCTAGGAAGGTTACTTGTCTTTCTTCATAGGATCTAGGTCAAAAGCTTTTGTCATGTCCATTCCTACCCAATTTACCATATTGATTGCTTGGTTCCCTTATTCTTCTTGGACCATAACAATTGATCCATCATCCATTGGCAACTTCATGGTGAGATGTGGAGCAAACACAATAGCTCCTATGGCATTAATCGATAGTTGGCCAAGCAAAATGTTATAAGAGGTGCTGACATGGATCACCATGTACTTGACTATGACATCTATATACTCATCCTTCTTGGTGTCGAATCTCATCAACAGCTCTATGGGCCCTTTCATGCTCACTCTTTCACTGACAAATCCAAAGAGTGGATCATCATGTGGTTGTAGCAATGATTCTGTTATGTCCAATTGTTTAAAGGTATTCCAAAATAGGATGTCAGTCGAGCTCCATTGGTCTACTAACGTCTTTCTTACTAGGCAGTCAACCACTTTAATTGAAATGACCATGGAGTCATCTTACTCAAGATCCATACCTTTAAAGTCAGCACTGGTGAAGGTTATGTCAAGCATTTTGACTTTGTTTCTCTTTGCAACCATATTTATGGATCAAATATTGCACAAGTGCCTTTTCCTTGTTGAGTAGGTACATCCTCCTCCTGCAAAACCACCATCTATGGTGTTTATGACCCTCCTAGATTGATCTATTTTTTCTTCCATCTCACTAAAGCAACTCCTCAGTCGTTCTTCTTTTTTACGCCCCTCTCAGCCCATAAAGCGATTCTTGTCATGATCTCAATGCCTAGAACTTTAATACTGGGAAGGCAGTTTATACACGAAGTCCTTTAGTCACCCTTTCTTAATAAGGTCATCTATATTGTCTTTAAGTGTTGTGTGTTCTTCTACGGAATGACTCCAAATCGGCAATGTTTTGAGGGATCGACTCTTTGGAAGGGTGTTAGCCCGCTTTGGCATCACCAATACTTTAGTGGCAATGACTTATTCCAAGATCCTTTACCGGCTAGCACTAAGTGTAATTATTGTAGCAAAGTTTGTAGATTTCAATGTGCGTTCTTTTTCTTTTTGGACATCCCTTTTTAGGCCCTTCTTTGATCTAAATGCTTCATTTCGCAGTTGTTGGTTGTACTTGTGAGTTCTTCTAACTGCATGAATTTAGCTGCCCGACACCGGAGATCATCAAAATCCGATGTCGGCTTCTTACAGAGACTATTAACAAAGGGTCCTGGTCGTAATGTCATAACCAGGTGACGCATAGCCACTGTTGGGCCCAAAGTAACTCCTTTCCACATAAGAGTAGTGAAGTATCAATGATTCCTTATACAAATGGATTCTTGAGCCTAGGGGTGAACGAAGTACTAACGAGGTTGGATAGGCAAGTTACTTTCTGCAAGTGGTTGGCTTGCAGTATGCTGGATACTTTCACTTAGGATGGTTGAGGGATATATGTCTTGGGTGGGAGCTATGATTGATGTTGTCATCTTAGTTTTGCATTTTCTTATTGCAATTTTGCTATGTCTTTGGCATGTCTTTGTTGCATATTCATAATTTCTTCTCTTAGAGCTTGAATGGCTTCCCCATGATCTTCTCTCAAATCGGGGGAGAAAACTTCAACAGATTGGGATTGTCTGGCTATCGGCTGTCGTGATGGTTGTGTTTCTACCATAGAACAGGTAGTAGTTACCATACTCTCCTTGGGGTTGTAGGGAAATTTTACCCGAGCCCCATAGTGGGCACCAAATGTACCTGCACAGGGATAGACAGGTTGCTTTCTTCCTTATTAACATCCTCTCGATAGTCTTTCTTCTTCTTCAAATAGTACTTGGCCAATCAGAGGGGTGGGGTACCTACAAAAGGCACTCCAACGCTCAAGAAAGGTTTCGATCGAGAGCAATAAATGAAAAAAAAAAAAACAATGTCATTACCTTGATATTCATGTAACTATTTATATGTACCATAGTGGGCCTTGGATCTATAGGTCATTTCCCAAGGTTGTCTTTTTAGGTAATGTCCCTATAATTATCATTAAGGAATTGATCTCTCCCTTAATGATTCTTTATCAATTAATCTAGGTAATCTTTCTTTAAATAAGTCATCAAATATTGGATGAGGCATGTTCGATATTCAATCAGACTGAGTACTTAATAGGTGTATCAGGTATTCGGTTAGGTTGAATACCTAATACTACAAAGGGTATCAGGTATTCGGCCAGGTTGAGTACCTGATACTGTGGATGATGCTTGGTACTCGGCTAGGCCAAGTACTTGATGCTATACAAAGGTGTCATGTGTTAGACTAGTCTGAGTACATGATATTATGAATGATGTTTGGTCAAGTTAAGTACTTGTTACTATGGATGGTGTCGGGTATTCGGTAGATTTGAATGTAAGGCCTCATCACAGGGTATGCTTTAGTGTCCCAAAGGTTTTAATAGGGTATAATGAATATTCGGTTTAGGCTGAATAACTATAAGGCTTATCCTCAAAACATGAAAATGTCTCCCTTGATGTCACATTGTCAAGTTAAGTGTGAGAAAAGCCTAGGCTAAGTGTGGGAATGTTAGTTTGGCTTTAATGAGATTATAACAAAGAGAATAAAGACCTAATTGAGAAGGGATTCAAACCAATTGGTGGGATGAGTTATGTAGGAATTTGGATGTTGGCTAGGAAGATCTCCCTTAGGAAAACAATAATCTTACTCGATGAAATACTATTGTGTGATTTGGTATGTTTGTCAATGACCCAACAACATCACAATTCATTAATTCAAGATTTACATTATTATGAAAATTTCTTGAAATAATTGAGATGATTAATATCTCTCACGCCTGACAAGTAGTAGCTTAAGACATTCAAGATATTCATCAAATAATATCACAAATGTTCATGATAAAACAATATAATCTCATTCATACATGTAAGATATGATTAAAAAAAAGTCTCAAGTTCATGACATAAGAAAAAGACATGCACAAGTTAGTTAATCTAAATTTGAATCTACAAACTACACAAACTCACTCACAAGTTTTGTCTAAAGAATAAAGATGTTTCACCTCCTATTAAAGCAAATTAGACTAACTATAAGGGTTCATTTGGTTATCAAAATATGATAGAATAAAATATGAAAATAGATTAAAACATGATGAGATAGGAACAATATAATTATATAAACTTTAATCATATTTAGTGCGCACCAAATAGATAATGATTATATATATATATATATATATATATATATATATATATATATATATATATATATATATATTATGTTCAAATAACAAGATTATTGTTTTATCAAAATTACATATAACTTTTCTTAAAATTATAAACAAATTATATAAATTTTAAAGATTATAATTATTATTCAAATATTTTCTTTAAAAAATACATAAATAATAATATTTTTTAATACTTTAATTAGTAATATAATTACAAAATATATGCAAAATTTATTATTATTATTATTATTATTATTATTATTATTATTATTATTATAAAAGTTAACATGCTGATTAAAAAAAATATAATATGTATATCTATATTGTTTATTTTAAGAGAGAATATCTATATTTTTGTGTGATTCATATAAATTAATATATTACTATATATTATATTTATTATACATAAATCTCATACTTTTTTATAATTATTATATATAATAATAATAATAATACATTATAGTATTATATATATGTGTGTGTGTAATATTATAGAGATAACATAACGCTATTATATTATATTAAAGAAATAAGATAAACAATACTCATTGTTGGAGCTAAACAGGCTTGGTGTAAAAAATACTTGTAGTGGTTCTCTGAGTGAAATATTTGGTGATGTAGTTAAAGACTAAACATAGTTTTAGGTTTGAGACTGGTATAAAAATTATAATCATTATCTCTTACATATATCTATTATATTGTGTTTTAAGACTACTTTTAAACAACATTTTTTTATTAAAAAAAATGTCTTAATACATATTTATTTTTAAAATGGATAGAATATTGTTTTTAAAAGTCCTTACATTGTTTAACAAGACGATGCATCCTTTGCGAAAAGATTTGTAAATACTATTTCTTAAAACACAATTCAACTTTCTTCCTGTGTTTTCCTCTCTGTAATTTTTCATTCCTCTTTTGATCTTCATCTCAAAATTCAAATCTATTGAAATGGATTAATGCGCATTATAACTGGTTTTAAGAGGCCTATTTTACCTCTTAATGTACTCATTAAGAACTAGAAGGAGCCACCAGCTCGCTTTTTGTAAGCTGAAAATGGCAAGGCAAATAAAAATGGCATTTTTAGAAAACTGAAAGCAGGCCTATGTTCATTAATTCCATTAAACGACAAATAATACTACTCCTTTGGATACAAGTTATGTGAAAGAAGGAAAGGAAAAGCCATTGACAACCTATTCGTCTCCTACTCAAAGCTGTACATTTGAATTGTCTATCTACAGTAACACTTGGTATGTGTTCAGCCTGATCTAACAGTAATCCAATTCCCTGATGAGCCCAATGCAATGTCTTGGGGTTTACATACCGGTATTCCTTTGGGGTCATCATGATGAGATGCAAATGTGTTTGTGATTGAAGAACGATTCTCCTTTGAAGTTTCTTTGACTGTGGACGGAGAGGAGGAAGGTGCATATTGTTGTTGAGAAGATGGTGTTGAAACAAAAGGATGGGTAAGTAAGTCCTGAACCGTAGACCTCTTATTGGGTTGTCTCTGGAAGCACCTGCTCAAGAAATCGAAACCCTCCTTGGAGAAATGGGGTGGAAAGTGAGGTATCCCATCGCCGTGGGCAATCATGAGCACAGCAGTTATTGGATTTGAAAGCTGATGAGCCCAAGGGGGTGTGCCAGTAGCCATCTCAATAACTGTACATCCCAAGGACCATATATCCGCAGCAAAATCCACAGACTCGTTCCTCAATACTTCAGGAGCCATCCACAGAGGAGTCCCACCACAATTTGCTGAGTCCTCCTTTACCCTTTTTGCACATCCAAAATCCGCCAACTTGATGTTGCCAGATGATCCCAAAAGCACGTTCTTGCACTTGAGGTCGCAGTGCACAATTCCATGTTGATGAAGATGCTCTAACCCATGAAGAATTTCCCTGGTATACACCCGAACCACCTCTTCATCTAATGAGCCACCAAACTTGTGCACCATGTCTGCCAAATTACCCCCGGCCATGTACTCCATAAAAACATTGAGCTTGCCTTGGTCTTCCTCCTCCTCCTCGGTACCCAAACATTGGACAATGTATGGTGATGAATTTAAAGTGTTTAGGATTTTCACCTCTTTATCCAAAGCATGGCGTTCAGCCCTGGAATGTGGTGATTTCACAACAAAAAGCCCACCGGTGGTTTTGTTCATTGCCAAATGGACATTGCCAAAAGATCCACACCCTACAAGTTTACCTTTCACCCATTCACTGGGTTGTTGCCGTTTTGCACCCATAGTCGCGAGTGAGGGGAGAGGGCGTCCAAAATTATTTATTAATTTCTACAAATCCAAGGACATTAATTTTTTCTTTCTCTCTTTCTTTCAAATTAGGAACACTATAACGAATGTGGTTGCAGTGCAGGGTATATAGAGCGGTTTCCGAGAAATCGGAAAACCGCCCTAAGGAACGAAACCCTTTTGGTTTGGTAGCAGTAGTGCTTAAACAAATTGAGACTTTGGCTTTGGTTGAAGAAGGGAAGAGAAGGCGACACAAACAAACAATCCAACCGAACCAATTCCAACTTAAAAAAACCCTCTGGTTTTGCCCGTTGTCAGTTAACGGTTGGCTATCCTTATTTTTTGCAACTGTCTCTTTTTTTCGCTATTTGTGTTTCAAAATAATACACAATACATGTATATTTGGTAGGTCATATAGTACTTACTAATACCAGAATTAAAAAAAAAATAGTAGTTACTAATACGCATATAAGGGTGCAAGGTACTCAACTAGCCTTGCTTCAATTCGCATTCTATCTTACGACTGATTGCAAATGTAGCAAGTGTTCATAGGCCGATGGAGATGGGTTGAACGAATCAAATGGAGATGTTCATATTTAGCAATTTTTCAAATTAAGAAAATATTATTATTTTGAGAAAACAAAATAATAAGCATTTAACTTTCTCCGTTCTTTTTTCACAGCATAACGGTGACATTGTCATATGTAAATTGTTCGTATTAATTCTTATATAACTTAAGCGTGTAATTGAGGAAAAAATTCATTTATACAGAAGATTTTATTAGGATATTCGAATCTTCTAGGTTTAAAATTGTTTCCTAGTTGATTATCATTGTCGGCTTTTGCAGCTTTTTTTAAAAAAATTAATAAATTGTGGCTACAAAAAGCCTTTCGAAAAAAAATACAAACGGTTAAGAACTTAGGACACGTCGAGTTTCACTTTTCCAGCCTTTTTTTTTTATCAAAAAAAGGACCCATCGAGTTTATTGTATGGTGTCAATCTGTCACAAAATTTTGACTGAATGATCTGGCCATCGATGGAAATTTCAGGATTGATTTGATGACATTATTCCATTTCTTTAAAGCATCCAGTAAGACGTAGCTACTAGATATTAATAGTCCAACGAAGCTGGACATTGAGTCAATAGTTCTGAACTTCAATACTCGTGCTCACGTAATCAGACCAAGCAAAGTAATATTGCCACAAAAAAACTCAGATCAACCATAAAGTGCAAGCCTGAATAAAAATTATAAACTTGGATTTACAAAAACAACCTAAGACCTGCTTCTACAAAACTGAATTTCTAAACAAAATTTTGATGTGCAAACAGAAACTATTTTTTCTCTCCAAATTGAGTTTGGAATAACCCAAACAAAAGAACAAAACATAGCCTTAGTCGTAACTCAATGACTTCAAGTAAGAGTATTCCAACATTTCAAGTACAAAATTAGAAACAGGTAAAACGTTATCAAGTTGGTACAGAAATGTAAAAAGGTACTCACAATAATTCCAGGGCAAAAACATTATACCTAGAATTAGCAAACATAACAAAAATTAAGAAAAAAATACGCCTTATTGAAGCTAAATCCTTTACAATCAGTTTTTTTCCCTTTTTCCACAAAATTGATATTCACCCAACATATTCAGTTTCCCGCCTGCCTCTATGGTCCAATAACTTGTGTTGGGGATCGCATAGGCCAACCTAGAAGAGGAGGCGATCCTGGAGGGGTTGCACTGCGGCTGGGAGAGAAGAGGCTTAGTTCTACAAATGTTCCAGTTGATGAAACCCCCTTCTCCAATGTCCGAAATGAAATTGATCCACGCTTTGTCGATGCATCAGAATATCTACCAGGACTAGACCGAGCATTTTCTTCCAGAAGACTCTGATTAGCAATGAGAGACACAGTATCATTATGATCATCATTAAGCCTCCAGGCTTCCAAGTCTTGTAGATTTCCCAGCGCTAAGCAATCTGCAACTGGACGGTAAACAAGTGTGCACATGCACAAGCCAGCACAACATACTAGTGCAAGAAAAGCCAAGAAAACAAAGGCTTCAAACATAAAATGCCCAGGTCCTGATAAAACAGATAAACCAAGAAAAAGAACCCTTAATGGAAGGAAACATGAAACTGAGAATAGCAATGTGTAAACCCTCTTCTGCAAACCCTTGTTAATAACTAATTTCAAAATCCGACTACCAAGCCAAAAAAGGTAGGAAGTCAGGATAATGGCAAAAAGGCCAAGGAGAATAGTGCTGAGTAAAGGGTAAGTACAGAGGATGGTATCATTCTCCCCAGGGGCAACCACTGCACTTGAAAAATAATGAGGCAACATTTTTCCAGAACCCTTATTCTTGTCTAACTGAGGTCCAACCAAAATAACAAAAAGCTGAAGAACAAACATTGGAAGGCAGTAAAGAAGAATATATCCCGATGTTTTCACATTCCATTTTCTGCTCATAATTCCAGTCTCCAAATTCTGTAAAGGTGCACGAAGGAGAAATACAAGTGTGAGGAAGAGGCACGGTTCTGCAAATCCCATATTTGATACAATATAGCACTTGCAGACAGTGTCCGGCCATTTTAAGTGAAAGGTACTCCTTAACAAAGATAATCGCAAAATTTCACCAATGCCCCACCAGATTGAAAATAGGATGAATGTGATTCTGATGATCCAAGGACCACTAAAATAATTGAGCTGAACCAAACCTTGACTATGAATACGAGAGCGGAAGTAAAATGAGTAAGCAATGCACATCAACCCAAGAAGAATCAAGATGGCTACTAAACATATCGTCACCACACCGAATGCCTCGGCAGAAAATCTCGACAGGGGCATTACCCGATGTACAGATTCCACGCATGCTCTCTGACAGCATGGATACAGGAAATCCTCTGGTGGTTGTACCTTCTTTCCAGTACTAAAGTATAAAGCACAGTTCACAGTATTAATAAAAGAATATGACCATTGAACTCATTCCAGATATGCATAATCAATCAGAATAGATTACTACGCAACATCCCAGATCAATCAGGTATCACCCCTCCATACGCTCAGAACAGTAACAAGATTATACGTAACACATCAACCTCAGAACATATAGCTTTAAGGTTGATTATCCAATTCAAGCACCTAAAATAGAGAAGAAAGAAATAATAAGCAACAACGGAAGTTGAATACTTAAATGGAAAACTGGAACAACTTTGCTTATAATTATCACAGTTCAGAACTTGAAATATTCTAACCAAACTCAAGGGAAAATCTTTTGAATCATCAAAAAGCTTAACAAAAGGCAATTTGAGAAGGGAGGCCCGCTATGACGGCACCATAGGCCTCAATGGCATGTTTATATGGAAGAATTTTGGCCGTCCACCATTGCTTCAAACTGGGGATTTGTCCTCAGCAACAGAAACATTAAGTTGAAAACAGTAAAAAAGACTTGATTGCAATTACAACAACAAGAACAAGAAAAAAAGGTTGTGTTATTTTCTGATAACTAAAGAAGGCGAAACAAAATATATGACGTTGTGCAACAAAAGAATGAACAGTGAGTAATAACAGAGTTGGTCCGTAGAGAGCAGGGTATTTGAGAAGGCACATTAACTAGTAAAGCCAATGGAAGAAAATCAGAAGGCGTCCTTCGATAATCGAAATTAAAAGATAAATAGATGGTTTCAGGCAAGAAAAGAAGCAAATAATATAGGAGAAATCGACGCAAAGATTGAAGAAAGAAAGGAAAAAGCGAAGAGAAAAGAAAAGGAGATGAGGAGAGAGCTTACAGCGGGAGGAATATTGATCCAGTGAAGAGGAAGACGATGCGGTGAGGGGAAGAAGAGGAAGGGGATCAGCAAACCCTAATTGTAATTGATTTGATTGGGAGAAAGAGAGAGAGAGAGAGAGGAGAGGGGGGAAGGAAGGGAAGGAATTGGTGAGTGGGACTTTGTTGGTGACAGCCTGTCTCCAGCTGTGTCCTCCGAACCTTCCGCTTCGTGGATAAAAGGACTTGCTTCGGCTTTGTCCCTACGTGTCATTACACCCTATATCTTAGTTATGCATCCTCTGTTAACGCAAAGGCTAAGGTAGACAAGCTTCTTAGGTGACCCATAGTGAACAAATTTTATTAACCGTTGGATTCATCTGACTTTTATGGTTGCACTCTACACTCTCCACACTGGATCTTTCTTCCCGTCCCTTTCTCTCTCAATCCTCCACCGTCACTGTTTACTCTCTCCTTCTCCCACTTCGCTATTCTCATCAGCATCGTCGTCAACGGCCTTGTTTCCGCGACCACCATTGTCCTCACCTATGTCATCCTTTACGGCAAGGGTGTCTCACTTCCTCGGTGAGATCGAAACCCTCTCCAGCGGCTATTGGATCTCGTCAGTGTTGCATGTTTACACGGTAACGGCATTGTCGCTCTACCAATGATACGGAGGAGGACCTCCTCGGTGGCTTCTAACGGCACGAATGAGAACTGATGACGGCAACAGTGGTATTGTCGGTGAAGAGGTTTTCAACTGCTTCATTGCCACTGTAAAATTTGGTTAAGTTTATTCCTTTATGTAGATTTGTTTCTGGGTTTGGTTTTTATGCCTTGGTTTTGGCTGCTATAGGTCTAAACATGCATTTGTGCAGTAGATAACAAGAAGATGAGCAAGCAAGCGACGAAAGTACTGTATTTTTTAATCAATCAAGCTACTAATGAATTCTCCAACTTTTGAGTTTTTTTACATTTCCATTTGGTTGTTGTTGTGTTGATGATTAGTAATTTAAATGTTCTTTCTGTCATATTTGTCACTTTTGATGTTTATGTTGCATTTCACTTCTCAATCTTTGGAATAACTTCAATTTGGCATTTTAGGGGTACATGTATTTTATGAAAGAGACGGTGATCAACAACGAGGGGTTGTTGAGGAAACAATGGTGGTAAGGAAAGAAAAAAAAAATGCCAGCCGTGAGAAATTGCCTCCGACGACGGCAAATGGTGGTCGGAAGGTTGCTGGGAGGGAGGAGGAGTACATCTAGTGTGGGTAGTGTAAATTGCAACCATATAAATCGGATGAATCTAACCGTTGATAAAATTGGTTCACCATGAACCAATTACAAAGCTTGTCCACCATAGCCTTGGCCTTATTTACATCCTTTTTTTCTTTCTTTCAAATACATGTTGTCTGTAACAACAATAAACAAAAAAAACAAACCTATCTGTCTGCCTGTTGTTGCTTTTCATTATTTTATTTTTTTCAAGAAAGCATAAATTGTTCATATTATATAAATTATAAATTTTATATGACTTTCATTGATTTGATGCAACAAACTAATATTTCCTTAATATATTTACAAATGTGTTTATCAAATCCATTTCATTGATTACAAAGGTACGAAGGTTTCCTAGAATGAGCATAAAAGTTTATAACAGCGTTCATTGCCACCAAAATCACCTCACAAAAAAGGTGGTAAAGGGTATCCAAAGTTTTTTTTATAACTAGTTTTCAGGTTTCCAACAATTGCTGCTATGAAACGAGTGCACAAATTTGATATGGAATACTTTGTTTAAGATCAAGTTTGAATATGGAGATATGTTAAAACCTAAGTGTTAATAATATCTTGTCTCATGAGTTATGACAACGTTAGAATGGTGCAGTTATTGTCAATCTCTAGGAAAGAAGATTGGTTTCTTTACTATAGGTAATCCACTGCATACGATTTTGAAATCTATAAGTGGTATGGATGTTGTTGATATAGATTATGATTTCTTCATGATCAAATTTGACTTGTGAGTAGACAAAAAAAAGGTTATGGGTGACAACCTATGGATGTCTTTTAATTTGATTGTTACTTGACAATACATCCTTGGTCATAAGATTTTGTGCCCTTTAAGGTAGACATTGACAAACACGTGTTTGGGAATAGTTTCCATCTTTAGGAATGAAGTATTAAAACAAGAGTGTTCTTTTGACTCTTGAGAGAATTGTTTTGGGGCCATGAAAATGTACATAGCAATTACGAATGTTGCTTGGGATAAATTTACTAGGGTGTATATGGCATAGTGTTCATCAATTTGTTGTTAGTAAAGTTTGGTTTTGTGAGCATTGGTTCAATGTAGAATATGAAAGGCTTTATCTTTCATGTAGGCATTTGTGGTATATCTTTGTCCTATGTAAAGTAGGAGGGCATGAGTAGATCAAAGCAACCAGTGTTGATGACGATTATACTAAAGACTACAATGGTTATGGCTCAATAGCAAGTGTAAACCCTAACCCTAAGTAATTAATGATCATTAATCATAACTCCACTAATTTGTATGGTGAATGGCTGGTGATTAATAAAGGGGGGAAAGGAAACAAATCAATATTGAAAAATCTATAAGGAAATCAAGGGCCTAGTCATGTAAAGTGAAATTCAATAAAGGATGATTTGGTGCATAATAGATTGCATGTCTTAAATAACAATAATATGACTAATAACACAAGGTGTTGTGATGGAAGTAATTAATGATGGTGGTTGATCTGATTCCATGCATGGAAGGTGGTATTATTTGGAAGAGCCAAAAGAAAAGTTGACCTGATAAAAAAAATATAACCATAAGTTCCCAAGTGAAGATTAATCTTCCTTAGCGATTGATTGAAACGCACTGTTTCACTTAAATAATAATATAATATTAAATAACAAAAGTTAAAATAACACAAGCCACTCCCCTGCAGTTTTAAAAATCCCAAGACCTTTCTCCCCCTTTCCCGAAACTTTCATTTTTTATTTTTTTTTGTGCAGCAGCCCACCCCCTCTCTAACCCTATCCCTTCTTCCCCAAAGACTTAATCCTTCAACCTTTCGCTCATCTCCTCCCATGGTTCCAAAAATTGCAAGCTTTTTACATCTTTGGGTTGTTCTAAGCACGAGAAGGTGACGGGAAGAAAAGGGGAAAACACTACGCATTTCCTAGGTTTTTCTATTTGATCACTTTAAGGTAAATGTTTATGACCCATTATGTTAGATGAGTATGTTATAACATTGATTAGTCATGGGCTGTGAGAAAAAGAGTTGGAAACTAAGTATTAGAGATTATTATGATTTTCTCAAAACCCTAGGCTTGCTAAAATTGGGGATTTTGTCTAATCCCTTGTTCCATTATTTAAATGCTTAGGTTCTGTGGAAAATACAGTGGTTGACCTTCCTAACATCGGTAGAAGTCAGTGATTGCGTTATTTAGGTGAGTAGCTAATATACTTGGCGATTTTCTTAAAGTTCATTTATGGAGAAGCAAGTATACTTTTGAACATATATGTTTTTGGTAAGCTTTGAAATTTATTTTGAGATCTTGATAATATATAAGGATGAATGTTGAACTGTTTGTTTAATTTTATTTATGTTGAGTTCATGAATGATATATGTCTTTTGCTACAACGAAAAGATAATGTAGCCTATGAGATAATTTCTCATAGTATAATGATATATGTTGTTTGCTACAATGAAGAGATAATGTAGCCTATGAGATAATTTCTCATAGTATAATGATATATCATGTTTGCTACAACGAAGAGATAATGTAGCCTATGAGATAATTTATCATAGTATAATGATATATGTCGTTTGCTACAACGAAGAGATAATGTAGCCTATGAGTTGAAATCTCATAGTATAATTATATTTCCATTTGCTACAACGAAGAGATAATGTAGCCTATGAGTTGATTTCTCATAGTATAATGATATATGTCGTTTGCTACAACGAAGAGATAATGTAGCCTATGAGTTAAATTCTCATAGTATATTTATATGTTCCGTTCGCTGCAACGAAGAGATAATGCAGCCTACGAGCTAAATGTCGTAGTTATATAATTATCGTTCACCACAACGAAGAGATAATGTGGTCTATGTGCACATAGTAAAATAAATACTTGATTTTAAAGTAATTATTTTGGGATACCATATTATGAGAAGTTTTGAAATGTATATTCTTTGTGTACATGGATTTCTAAAAGCAAGTGTATTTACGTTCATTATTTATTTAAATGTCATTTTAATATCTTTTGGAATGGAAAGATTCATGTTAAATGGTGCTCACTTTCATGTTTGCTTAGTATATTATGCTCTCACTAAGTCCTTGTGACTTACCCCTTATTTTACTTCTTTTCTCAGATACTCAGTAGTGAAGTAACCGATTTCCTGGGATTTGTTGATACACCCAGGAACTTGATTGTCTTTTTGGTAGGTTCCCCCTTTTGCGTCTGACGGATCTTTTTGGTTGTAACTCCAGTATAATGCAGTTATAGGGGCCAGGGTAGTAATAAGCTTAGAGAGAATCCTTTTATTTTGAAAATGTAAATGATTCTCTCTTGTAGCTATGATGATGATGAACTTATGATGTTTGAGACACTTGATGATTAGTAATTATAAGCAACTATGTTGTTAAATGGATGAGATGAGATACCAGTATATGGACTTGTCTATATATATATATATATATATATATATATATATATATATTGTGTTCTTTTACAGGTTATGTTGTATAGGATAGGCTGGCCAGACTAAGGAAGTCATAGTCTGTGCGCCGGTCATGTCCCAAGAGTGGGCCGTGACATTGATTCATAAATTTAATGATACTACATCTCCCTATAAGCATTGAGGAGGTTATTTTACTAAAGTCAAGCCTTAACAGATCCTTATGGACTAAAAAACTATCATTTATTTTACTTGGATTTTTCAAGAGTAACTTGGTGAAGGAAATGTCGTGGTGGCCCTTAGTCTCTAAAAGGTTTTACAGAGTAGTTAGCAATTAGCATCATAACTCTATCATTCTTTGCTCTTATGTGACACTTGATGGAAAAGATAGTTTGTTATGCTTTCAAGTATATTGGTGAGTGCATCATGATTATTTTCATTGTTTAGGAAGCTTGAACGAAAATTTAATGTTGGTGGTTGAAAAGAAAGCAACTAGTGGTGATGGTTTATCTAAGTCCACATGCGGAGGGTGGTATAGTTTAGGAGTACAAGAAAAAAAAAGTTGACTTGATTAAAAAATTCAAGTATTGTCCCAAGTTCTCACATGAAGATCAATCTTCCTTAGGCTTCGATTGACGATTTTAATGATATTACAACTCCCTCTAAGAAATAAGTAGGTAAGTTCCCCAGGTTAGAGCCAACTAGTTCCTTAGTATACTAAAATTTTGTCATTTATTAGAAGTGATTTTTCCAAGGGTAATTTCACTTGCCTAGGAAAATGTTATTGCATTTTCTTAGTCTTTAAAATGTTGGTTTGAGGAGTTAATAATAAGCATCATAGGATTTTCTTTCTTGAATCCACATTTGAGCATCTCACTAAAAGACATTATGATCATAACTCCATCCTTCCTAGTTGCTCTTTTGTTATAGTTGATGGCAAAGATAACACATCCCCATTCTAGGCAATTTGGTGAATGTGTCATGATTTTTCTCCTTTTGTTCAAGACTGGAATAAAATATAATAGTTGTAGTTGAAAAGGAAACAATTAATGGTGGTAATTGCTTCGAGTCTACACATGGACAGTGGTGTTGATTGGAAGTGCAAAAAGAAAGAATGTCTTGATAATTTTTTTTACAAATATTGCCATAAGTTCTCACATGAAAATCAATTTTAACGATATCGGGTCTCCCTTTGAGCAATAAGATTTATTTTTTCCAAGTAAAGCCCAACTCGTTCTTTATTGGATTGGAAATTTGTCATTTATTAGACTTTGTTTTTTTTAAAGGAAATTTCACGATGGTTGCCTAGTCTCTGAAAGGTTGGATAAAGGAGATAGTGATTAGTGACATTGGATATAGGAGATAGTGATTAGTGACAGAAGATGTTTTTCCTAAAACCAACGTTGAACATCTCACTAAAAGACACTTTGACTGTTGAACATCTCACTAAAAGACACTTTGATCATAACTCCATATTTCTTCATTGCTCTTATATTATACTTAATGAGAAATATAGCCCATTTTGCTTTAAGTATCTTGGTGTGTGCATCATGATTTTCCTCTTTTGTTTAGGAAGCTTGGAAGAAAAGTGTTGACAATGTTGTTTAGGCCCTCCAAAATGTAATGCAAGATTTAATTATTTTTAACAAGAATATTCAGCAACATCTTTGCTAAAATCTAATGAACTTGAGGCTAGACTAAAATATATCAAAAGAGCTTTATAAAAGGTTGATTGAATGGCCTCACACTTCAAAATAACCTACTTAAAGTTTATGAAGATATTCTTTTTCCATCAGAGACTTAATGGATTCAGTTGGGGAACTTGTAACACCTTATCTTTTCATGCCCAAACTATCATTAGAAGAAACCCGAATAAAGTTCATGATCTTTTCCTTGAATTTGGTGTCTAGTTCATTGATGTGAAGATTTTAAAATAGTCAATATTAAACAATTTCAAGATTTTCGATACGAAATAAGGATTTGGTGTTTATAACCAATGATGTTTAAATTTTCTAAATGAAGATGCCCCTAACTCAATAGGTTGCAAAGTAGGAGGTTTATGATGCTTTAATGGTATTATTATGCATATATTGGTTGGGTGACAAAATGCAACACATGAATGGGTGAGAGATAATTACGCAATAGATTTTGAGTGAGAGATGTAAGGACTTTGTACATTGTCAGAGGAAGGAGTTTTAAATGCATATATATATCATTTAAAACCCTAAAGAGAACTAGAGAAGCACTTGACAATTTTTGACAATTTTAATACTTATGGGGAGGCTTTGGCACTCATTAATAAACATAGATTCATCCTTTACCCAATCCTAAATTTTGATATGGCCAAATTTTTAGACATTATACATGCTAAAATTGTATAATTAAATGAGTGTATATGAAACCATTTTTATTGGGTATGATATTAATTTTATTTGCGATATCAACTTTGATGGATTGTCCAATGTTGTTTTTTCAAGTCCAATCATGTTTATTAAGAATATTAAAGTTCAATAAAATTGAATGTAAATTTACCAAAATATAATAAATAGAATTGTATGCACACGATGAATGCAGATGTTTATGTTAAAATACATATGTAATATATAGAATTTTAGCATGTGCATGGTAAATAATAAATGTTTATTTTATACAATATTAATTTTTAATTTATAATTTATAACAAATAAATATTTCTAAATATACATTATATATAATTATTTTTTTAATAAATTAATATTTTTCAACATAAAAATTATATTTTAGATTTATGATAAATAGATTATAATGTGATATATGGTTATCGTTAAGTATTGATATTTTTTTTAAATAAGATTAGAGCTAAAGATTTTTAAAATGACAAACTAAAGGGATAAAAAGTTAAGTTAAACTAGTTGATATTATATCAAATTTATGTTAGAAGCATATTTCAATTGCGAAGATGGATAACACAACTGGAATTATGCCCCAGTTCCAGACTAGTGTAGTAAGATATGAATAACTTGGATCAATAACTTCATCTAATGTTTTTTTGGAAAATGAAGTATTTTAGCATAGCATGGCGATTGAACAATCATTCCATTGCATGTTTCATAAAAAAACGAAGCAATAAATGCGTCATTCAATGTTCTGTAGTAAACGAAACATCTATTCCAATAATCCATGCGGCATGCAATGCACATTGCAATTAGCATTTATAACGATGCATCATCCAATTGTCTGTATTTCAAATTTCGGATGGGCCCATAGCAAAATTCATGTGCTTATATTAATTTGCTTATCACACCTATAAATTTCCAAATTTAGAAAGAAGGCCAATAGCCCAATTCATGAGGTGATGATACGTGGAATACTTTCCTTGGAATAAAGATTCATTTTTATTAAGTATCAATATAAAGAAAAAAAATTGTGCAAAATACAATTATCAATTATACAACACGCGACTTTAGTACATGGCAAAAATTATGGATCTATCAATTGACCAACTCAAACAGTAAAATTAGAAAAATTATGCATTTAGAACAATAACTATTTTTAAACTCATTTCACAATGTCAAATTATTAGAATAATACTCTAATAATTAAATTGTATTTATTTTTCAAACTATTTGTTTGTATCTTTTATGTTTGAATTAATATCTCGTATTGTTAATAAAATAATATTTTAAGAAATATATTTTATGTGTACAATGAATGTGTAAGAAATGAATTAGATCAATAGGTGGAAATATATAAATAAAAAAACAAAACAATAATGAGTAAAATAAGGATTATTGTATATAAAAAATGTGTCTTTTTTCTAAAAGTTGTTAAAATATAAGAATAATATATGAAATAAGAAATATAAGTGTAATTTTCATATTAAATAAATTTTATGTACAACTATTATTAATATCAATAAACATGTGAAGATATGTTCTCATGCAAGCTGAAAAGTTTAAAGTTGAGACTCAGGAGGTAGTAATAGATTATATTATAGTTGTATGTTGAATTATTGTGAAAATTAGATAATTGACATATGAAGGATGAAAGATTTATGTTTGAATGATTTAAGAATAAATTTTCAATCTAATTATAATTTTTTTTAAAAAGTATGAAAATAGATATTATAGTTTCTTATCCATTACTATATATAATTCAAATCAATCCAATACATACATAATAAAATATAAAAATAAATACATCCCAACTGTTTTAATTAGTAATTATTATTAGAATTTACCTTCGAAAGTGCACTTACCCCACTTAATACATAAAAAGAAAATAAATTGAAAGAGAATAAGTGAATGATTTAGAGATTTTTTTTTGTGAAGATGATCAATATTTTGTGACATGTGTCTTCAAATAAAAAAGAGAAATAATATTAAAAAGTCTAATTAGAAGAAAAAAGGAAAATGAGTTTGAAATCGGATACTGTAATCCCTCTTTATATATAAATTAGAATAACTATATTGAACATGAGCATTTTTAATTTTTATTATTCAATGATGGTGTTTTCAGTTGCGTTTCTTTCACTAGAGTGTTTGTAGGTATATATTTTTGAGCTAATTGTTAAATAAAAATAAAATGAAGAAGTATATCTAAAAGGAATAAAAAAATTTAGAATGAATAAAAATGTTAAAAATGAAATTAAATGTTTAATATATGAAATTACTATTAGACGTGTATTTTGACGAGAGTGATAACAATTTCTAAAAACACTAGAAATTTAAGATTTTTTTTTTTGAAAGAATAGCTCTAAGAAACACTCACGTTAAAAATCACTATCATAATTTATATAGAGAGAGTTTTAGGGGTTCTAATTTTAATAAACTATATATTAAAATATTTATTTGTTTATTATATTTTTATTTACATAAAATTATATTTATCTTATATTTTGCCGTGACTCAAATATTAGTTTATTACAAAGTTGGAGGAAATTATAATTGGAGTTTTATTTTCGTTGTACGCTAAAAAAAAGGCTTATATAAAAGATTACTCATATTATCGAGATAAAACTCTAATTGCAGTATAAAAAACTAATTACAACTTGTTTTTTTTTTCCTGTAAATACACCTTCTGTCTCCTGTTTTTTTTTCAATCTACACTATTTTGTAAATTAATTCTCAATATATATTACTTTGGACTTTCTCTCTCCTTTTTGTTTTTTTTTAATTTAAAATATTATAAAATATAAATATTATATTATATAATTTTTTAATTGGTTTTAAAATTACTTATTTATTAAATTAAATTTTATAATTTTGTTTTTTTATTTTTTTTAAAGAAAATGGTATTATTAAATATAATTATTTTTATTTTATTATTTAATTTACTTAAAATATTTTTTAGGCGAATATTTTTATTTTAAATCTGAATTTTCTAATATAATTATATTACTAAATATAATTAGTTTGTTTATGTTATCAGATTTAATTAAAAATGAGAAGACTTTTTGTTTAACAACCTATTTATGGAACAAGAACATTATATTGCATTATCAATACAATACTTAAACAATTATATTTGGTTATCTTGTTTATTTTTTTCTTAGTCCATCTTAGTAAAAAAAATTAAAAAACATAATTATAAAATTTAATTTGATAAATAAGTAATTTTAAAACCAATTAAAAAAATTATATAATATAATATTTATATTTGATAATATTTTAAAGTAAAAAAAACAAAAAGGAGAGAAAAAGTCTCAAGTATATTGGAAATTAAATTACAATAAATTAGAAAAAAAAGGTGTATTTAAAAAAAAAAAACCGAGCAATATGACATAGAGTAATAATACCATTACCCATAATAAAATTGTACATAAGTTTTGTCCAATTAAGTGAAATATAATTGTAGCAAGGGAGGGAAATAAATTTTAACGACCAAGGCATGTTTTATTGTGTAATTCATGGAGAAGGAAATATTGATCTAACGAGTGAAATTTGAGTGAGTAGGTGAATAGGTGATTTGGTTGGATGCAGGGAATAGATCCGGTTGGGAGTGGCAATGCATTTGAATTGATGCCTTGCATTGACATCCTGTGACCTAACAAAACAACACTGCATCATATGCAAATGCAATTTTGTTTGTGTTTGTTGTAACCCACATTACAAATTTGATGGGGTACGAGGCTTTGTAGATCCGATTTGTTTCTCTTTCCAGAACATCTCTTCTGGAGATACACCTCACCCACCCGCATTTCGTAGTTTCTTCTCATTTGGGGGATCTGGGCGCAATCTTTCTGTCTGTATATTTAATAGAATAGAATGAATTCATTTCATTAGAGATTGGGTGGAATTAATAAAATTGATTGGATGGGTTGTATATGCTCCAAAGGAAAATCTGCAGACCAATATGTTGCTGAAAACCATGCCAAAGATAGATCCTCCAACACCAAGCATTTGAGATTGGGGGGAAGAGAACTAACAGAGAATGATGCTACGGCTCACCTCATATCCAATGCAAATGCAATTGGACATGGAAATGGAACAGAAGAAGCCTCCACCTCCTCGGATGAACATCATCAAGGGGACAAGAATGTCAATGCCAATGCAACCGAACAATCACCACAACCTAAGGTGTGTAGGATATTTAGTGTAACTGGAGGGGAAAGAGGAGGACAGGTTCTTACTGGCTGGCCCTCTTGGCTCACTGCAGTTGCTGGTGAAGCCATTAGTGGTTGGATACCTCGCAGGGCTGATTCCTTTGAGAAGTTGGATAAGGCAAATCCTCCTTACAGCCTCCACCATTGCTTTCTTATTTATTATTATTATCTCCATCACCAACCTTACATTTTTCAAACCCTCCCAATAGCTTTTTCTTAATGAACTAACTTTCCTATCATGCTGCAGATTGGCCAAGGAACTTACAGCAGTGTTTATAGAGCTCGTGATCTCGAAACAAATAAAATTGTTGCACTCAAGAAGGTTCGATTTGCTAATATGGATCCAGAAAGTGTCCGTTTTATGTCAAGGGAAATCATTGTGCTGCGAAGGCTTGATCATCCAAATGTCATGAAGCTTGAAGGCATGATTACTTCAAGGTTTTCTGGTAGCTTGTACCTTATTTTTGAATATATGGACCATGATCTTGCAGGCCTTGCAGCAATACCCAACATCAAGTTTACTGAAGCACAGGTACCTCACCCAACATTCTAATAATCACACAGTCTTAGATGACAACCTTTCTGTCATTTACAACTGTAAAATTTGTCTTCGAAACATTTACTTTTCACTTTATGTTATTTTTGTGTATATAAACTGGCATAGTGAGTCAGATTCTTTTCGTAAAGAACCTTGTGAGATCTAGAAAATGTCTAGTATTTGTATAGTTAATAGAAGCATCAATCAAATTTTGAAGCCAGACATGGAGTAGATTGCAACAAAAGCATCACTTTCTCTTTGATGGAATTTGATGAGTCAAAAGCACCGTATCTGCTGGAGTCCTAGTGGCAACTTTTTAGCATTTTTAAAATGAAGGGTTTCACCAGGATTACCATGACCATGACACTTTTATGTTTTATGAATTGCTTTTCTCACCATCATGCAGCCAATTAACTTATAATTAGAAATAGACTAGAAATATCTTTAAAGCAAAGGAGGTTGCTAACCAGTTAGGGAGCTACTGGTTAAGGAATAAAAAATCGAAAGTTTTCATAGTAAAGTGTAACATCTAACGTGACCAATAGACCCCACCATGGTTTCCAATAAAACCCTTCTATTTATTGATTCCTTACACTTGTTAGTCGGACCCCAAAGCAAAAGCCAAAACCAATATTAATCTTTTACCAAAAGGCTGTATATTCTTTGCATCCAGTTGTATTTACAGCTTGAAAGTTTCATGTCAGATGTCTTCTCTTGTTTACTTTCCTCATTAATTGACCTCTGGTTCTTGTTTCCACAATGGGACAATATTTTTTGTTTTACTGCAGATCAAGTGTTACATGCAACAGCTTCTTCGTGGTCTTGAGCATTGTCACAGTCGTGGTGTTATGCACCGTGACATCAAGGGCTCAAATCTTCTGCTTGACAGTAATGGCAATCTGAAGATTGGTGATTTTGGGCTTGCAGCTTTGTTTCAGCCATCTCATGGGCAGCCTTTAACTAGTCGTGTCGTAACCTTGTGGTACCGACCACCTGAACTTTTGCTTGGAGCTACAGATTATGGAGTTACTGTGGATTTGTGGAGTGCTGGATGTATTCTGGCAGAGTTGTTTGTTGGGAAGCCTATAATGCCTGGACGAACAGAGGTAGTATTCCTCTTTTGTCCTGGATATATGTGCATTGTACATTTTCTTGGACACACTGAAGCTTTTACATGTGATACCTTGAGCAGCCTAGCTTGATGATATAAGTCTAAACAAATAGGTCCTCTTCTTTCTCCTATGCATATTATTAGAAGAGAGAGATTTATAGATTGACTAGGTAATATAAAACTAGAAGAAGAAACCAAAATGATCATCACATTTCTAACCTAATTTCCAACATGATAGTTTTTTAGCCACTTGAGTTATCTGTAAATGTAATAATGTTATGGATGAAAAATGAGTTTACAAGTTAGGACAGGGTCTTACAAATTGTGAATGAAGGACGGATGTTAGTATCCTTTTTGGTCTAGCATTTCTGATGGTCTCATTTGAAGTACTTAATTTTTAAATTTGTCACAGCTTTCAATGGTTTAATTGGGCGCTAATATCAGGTAATCTACCATTCTAGGTGGAGCAACTACATAAAATCTTCAAACTTTGTGGATCTCCATCTGAAGAATACTGGAAGAAGTCAAAGCCACCACATGCAACAGTTTTTAAACCTCAACAACCTTACAAATGTGTTATTTCTCAGACATTCAAGGATATTCCATCATCTGCACTGAGCCTATTGGAGGTCCTTCTTTCTGTAGAACCGAAAGATCGAGGAACTGCTTCTTTAGCCCTTCAGCATGAGGTAATTATAAGTTCTATTTGAGTGCAGTTCACATGGAATGTCTGAACAGAATGCGTGTGTTACACATTCTAGAATTTTAGTCGTGCTGGGTTCTCAAAAGATTTTTTTTGGACTCTTTTTTCTTAGCCACTGACATTTATCATTTCTAGTTCTTCACAGCAATGCCACTTCCTTGTGATCCATCAACGTTACCAAAGTACCCACCAAGTAAGGAGTTTGATGCCAAACTTCGCGAAGAGGAAACTAGAAGGTATTTCTTCTTTGAATCTTTTTATATCTGAGATTCTCATGGGATTTTGTCATATCTGATTTTTGCATTATCTGCAACAATAGCACATTGTTTTGGACACACTTCAAGTGTGTGTTTTAATGATCATTTGTTTTTTCTATTGATATGGTAAACTAAAGTCTCAAGCAGAATGACATTATAATTTTCAAAATCTACTGTGCAGTGACAAGAACAATAGAAAAGTTCTTCATTTTTTTCTTCTTTTTTGTTCTCTCCTTATTTTCATTTCCAGAACCTTCAACTAGTGTAATGAGTATCTGATTTTTGTTTCTGTTTTTGTTTTCTTTTTCCTTCTTTTTGAGATAGTGGCTTTGGCTTGATTTGTTTCTATATTGATCCTTCTTATTTGTTTGTGTCTAACTCCGGTCACCCATTTGTCTATTTTTAAGCAGACAAAGAGCAGTAAATAAAGGATATGAACATGAATCAGTTGGGAGAAATTTTAGAGAGTCCAAAGCTGTGCCAATACCTGATGCTAATGCTGAGTTTCAGGCAACTGTGGGGGTACTTTAAATCATAAACATAATGTTAATGGGCCTTCTTGTCATTTGAGATATTTGGGTTTGCCTGATACACATTTTTCCATGTGATTTTTTCCCCCAGAGACAAGGACAGTGTAATTCTAAGTGCATTACTAAGAAGTACAATCCTGAAGAGGATGGTGATTACGGCTTCCACCGCGAACCTGCAAAGTCAAGAGCACTCGATGTATTATCTCATTCTGGCCAGTCAGTGCATCCAAGTGTATATGGATCCTCACGCAATATGAATCTGAAAGAGGAAGATCTCACTAGCCCAGATCATGGCTTTAGATCAAGAAAGTCTGAGTTGAGAAAACAAAAATCCTATTGGCAAGGTAGCACTGCAAAATTGTCAAGATTTTCTAATTCAGTTGCAGTTCAAGGTGATCCACTGCTTGATATGAGTGGTGACTCTAGTGCGAATTCGCAGTGGCCAGAAGATCAGTTTGGCATGAGATGTAGCCATCAGGCTGATGGTGATTCCAAACAATTGTTGGATGGACTCAAATCTTCACAGAAGAATGACTTTCATCCTATTGGGAAGGATCGTGCTAAGGTAAATCAAGTACTGATAAACATTAATTTGTGCAATTTTACAAGTATTTTGAAGCCAGCATTACATGGTCCTCTCAGAGAATGGGGAAAAGATTAGTTTGCAGGGTATTAAGACTGGTCTTGATATAAGGATTTCCTTGCAATGTGGTTAATGTATGTGTGTATATGTATGTACTCACAATTAGTATAATACTGGAACCTGTATGAAACTTTCAGGATAATGGTTCTTTTTAGGTGATTAGTGTTTTATGCTTAATGACTATGGAGCTGTCAAGTAATTACTTGCTTTTGTTTGTGACTGCAGGGCTATGCTAACAAAAATGCCCGCATGCACCATTCTGGACCTTTGCTGGCTCCAGAGGATAATCTTGAAGAAATGCTTAAGGAACATGAAAGGCAAATCCAACAGGCTGTCCGCAAAGCTCGTTTAGGTAAGGACAAGACAAAAAAGGCTGACAGTGAGAGTGGCCTAACTGAATCACTATTTCACCATGTGAGAAATCAATAGTGACTTTCAAGAGAGTTTTGATGCAATTTAATATGGGATGGGAACACTTGAACACAACAAGATTGTGGCTATCATAATTCATTGCCAAGATAAATACTTCTTTTGGAAATTCATCAACTCTTGATGCCGATAAATTACTAATGCTCGTGGGGCTTCAACATACTTCTTCACATCAGATATTTATAACTACCGTAGAAGGTCTTGTACAGAGTTCTAACCGACAAACTTCCATGTTTCATGAAGGTGGATAGTTTATACTTTACAGAGCAAATGAAATCCATGGTGATTGACTGCATAATAGTTTATGGTTTATTAACACACCAGCGAGTTGTTCCATTGCCAGATGGCGAAGTCATTTCCATGGCATTACTTTGTATATTTGAAACTGATTTTGCCGAATTAAATTTTTTCATTTAATGCATAGGCTTTTGTTCAGAGCTAGAATTCGGAAGGCTGAAGAAAGGCTTGCCTTTCGAAACATAGTATTCCCATCAACATGGGCATGCAGGAGAAATAATACTAAAACAAAACACTTACTTCTAATTTGCATGTGGTACCTTAATTTGTTAATCTCTAGCAGTACATTAAAAGTTGATTTCTTGGAATGTTATATTCCCATGTTTGTTACAAGTTTCGAAAAATCATTCCCGGATATTAGTGATTCTAGGAATGTTATAACTTCCATTTTCACCTTTTTTCTTTTACACTTTTATTCCCATGAAGATGGATTATTCTCATGAGAATAAGGAAATTTATTTCTTAAAATGCAAATAATTATTTTTTCATTTTTAAAAATATACTAAGGAATCAAATTTCTAGTCACTAGGATAATTAACCTTTCTCCATGCTACAAAATTGAAAAAAAAGACCGAATTATATGGTTATATAATTCAATTTTGGTATGGCAAATATGCTAAATAATACTTGCAATAAAAAATATGTTATGAGCATTAGTACATGATTACTAAGTAGAATACATGGTTATATTATGCTTCCACCCCTCTTTTAACGTGAGTTTTAAGGCCACTTCCTTTGATTTGATCTGAATTCATTTATATTAATACCAAGAAAAGAAAAGAAAAGAAAAGAAATGTCATTGAGGTTCCTGTCTTAATCAATGAAACCACCTACTGTTGTATGGTTTCTTATTTGTGTCCCTTGTATCTGATTTTGGGCTGGCTTGCTATGAATTGATGTTGATGTTGGTAAGAGTAGACATGAGATGAGATAATCGAAGGGGAGGTATAGCAAATTTGCAGATGCAACAACAACCACTGTACAGATTCAGAATTCAGGCAGCTCTTTTGTCTCCATCCACTGCATGCCTCTGATCCCTTCCCTTGGTGTCCAAGCAAGCATCAAACGTCAATGATTCCTTCAACTCTCTTAATTTATAAGTTGTTATCCATTCCCAGGCAATAGGCATCCATACATGCATAGATGAAGATGAAGATCAAGCATGAGGCCGGTGGCCTCCTCATTGTGCTAATTAGATGATCATCAAACTTGAACGGTGTGAAGCAACCAGAGGCATTATTGTTTCATCCAGTGAAGAGTTGCAACAAGAAGTTGGCAGTGCAGGGCAGTGGGAGACCCCAAAGGTTTGCCTATGTATGAGACGAGAGTGGTTGAAGATAAATTCTCCCATGAGGACAGGCCCTTTTGCCCTCCCTAGCTACTTCGTGCATACAAATTCTCATTTCTATAATGCCGCCATCTATATAATTTGGTTACGTGTTATGTGAGGCTTGATGACATGATAATGTCTGTTAGATCATTAGAACAAGACTAATGATAAGTATTATGTTAAAATATAATTTATTTTTAAATTAATAAAAAATAAATTTAAAATGTTAAGTGGGTGTTTGGTTTTGTTGTTTTTTGTTTTCATTTTTCCTGAAAATAGAAAATGATGATGAAAATGTGTTTAGTTGAATTTGTATTTTCATCTTCAGTGAAAATATTCTCCCACACAAACCAAAAATTAAAAACAGAAACTAGGAATTTTGTTTTGGGTAAAATGAAAATACGGTGGCAAGGGATATAATTTTAAGCAAATCTAAATATACATTTGTCTGAAAACACATTTTTAGTATTTTTATTTCTTAAAATCAGATAACAAGAAATAAAACGAAACATGTTGTCAGAATTCTAACTTTTTTAAAATAAAAATAATAAACAGAAAATGAAAAAACATGCTTAAGTCATGATTTTTTTATGATAAATATATTTACTCATTTAAAAATACTATCATTAATTATAAATTCTCTTGTCTATTGGATTTTAACTAAAGTCGTTGGGGATAAAAAAAATTGATTATAAAATAAAAAATACTCAAATGATGATAGAAAAGCTTTGTTTATTAATAATAATAATAAGCGAGGTAAAACACTTCGAGCGGCGGGGCAGGGGCAGAGTTGATTGCAGTTGAGAGAGTTGTAATGAGTAACGAATAGTAAGTGTCTTGTTTGAGCTTGATTGAGAGTGCGAGGAAGTGTTAGTAATTTAATTTGGGGTTTGGTTTTGTTTCAGCGATTATCTGTTCAAGCTTCTCCTAATCGGCGACTCTTCCGTTGGAAAATCCTGCTTGCTTCTCAGATTCGCTGTGAGTCATCACTTTATTTGCTTCTCCTAATCTCTCTTTTTGTTCACTTCCTTTGTTTCTTCGTTTCGTTTCAGGATGACTCCTACGTCGACAGCTACATAAGTACCATTGGAGTTGATTTCGTAATTATCACTCTTCTTCTCTTTTGCTATTTCTATTTATGGCCCAACACTCATTTTTATTTTATTTTCAGAAAATCAGAACCGTGGAGCTGGAAGGAAAAACCGTCAAGCTGCAGATTGTGAGTATTCACACTTCACTGACACGAATCAATGTCTTTTACCGACTACTTCATTTATAATGCCCCCGATCTATATTATTGTGTTTTTAGTTTGTTTGGTGTAATTTACCCTAATTTCTGCATTCACCTCTGTCGGTGTTGGGTAATGAGAATCAAAGCGAAATCATCATTTCACTTGATCATATTCATGATTATTGCCACATGCATGCCAAGCTTGGATTCATTTGTTGTGTTTTGTTTAGTGGGATACAGCTGGACAGGAGCGATTCAGGACTATAACAAGCAGTTACTATAGAGGAGCACATGGAATTATTGTAAGTTAGCTTCATCCTATCATCTTCTGCATACACATACTTGCCCAGTGCCAGGAACTAATAAATTTCTCCATTGCAACAGATTGTCTATGATGTTACTGAGATGGAAAGCTTTAACAATGTCAAGCAGTGGTTGAATGAGATTGATAGATATGCAAATGACACTGTATGCAAGCTTCTTGTGGGGAATAAATCCGATCTAGTTGATAACAAGGTTGTTGACTCGCTAACAGCCAAGGTAAATTACTAAAGCCAACTTTAATTCTTTTCACTTTCATTCTATCACCAAATCAAGAGCCATTACAGAAGATGTGCACTATCTTGATAGAATTTTCTATAACTTGGAATTCAGTTTCTCTTAAATAAATTAGAATTAAAGATCTTTTGAATTCATGAATTGCTATTTTCATTATTGGCTGCATATGTTATGTATAATAATACTTTGGATTGGTCAGATTTGCATTTAATGTTAGTTGTTCAATGTTGTGATATTATTTATAATATAGAATTGTTTTGTTAAAGAACCATGTGCCTCAAATATCAGTTAATATGCATGTTAAAGGGAAAATAAAGAGTTGGATAATCACACTTTGTTCGTCTAACATATACTCTATGACCATGAATCACAGGCATTTGCAGATGAGCTTGGTATCCCTTTCCTTGAGACAAGTGCTAAAGACTCAATCAATGTGGAGCAGGCTTTCTTGACCATGGCAGCAGAGATTAAGAAGAAGTATCTAATAATTCTAGCTTCCCCTGTTCTCATTTAGAATCATTATTTAATCACAAATATTAATCAGTGTCATGAATTTTCTTTTTCTATATCGAGTTTTTCAGCTTGTTTAAAATTGAAATACTAACAGTAGGTCATGACAATTTTGTGCCATATTCTTTTCTTTTTTATATGACAATGTTATTGTCTGCAATCGGATGATCTGAGGAATAATGGCTTTTGATAAAAAAGAAAAAGAAACAGAATATACATCTTGAGCTAAATTTTCATAATTAAGATTTTGATGATTTACAGA
The DNA here is from genome assembly GCF_004193775.1 of Glycine soja. Lineage (NCBI taxonomy): Eukaryota > Viridiplantae > Streptophyta > Magnoliopsida > Fabales > Fabaceae > Glycine > Glycine soja. The sequence goes on from NC_041013.1 coordinate 36,305,197, forward strand.
TAATGTGCCAATATTTATTCTTTAAGAAGTTTAGATTTATTTTGTGGAGTGTTAGTTTTATAATCCATTACTTGATTCATGCATAAGACAAGTAAGTCACTTAGAGATGTTTTGAACTTGTGTGCAGGATGGGAAGCCAAACAACTGCTGGTAAGTCGGCAGAAAGTGTTCAAATGAAGGGGCAACCAATCCCACAGAAGAGCAACTGCTGTGGTTAGGTTCTATTCTAGTTCTACTTTCTGTTATATCAAAATAGGGAGACTCTGTTATGATATGGATGTTTCAGTAACTCTTGAAATATCACCTATCATCTATTTAAATCCTTGGATAATATTATTCTGAATCCCCTGATGGCTTCCCATGTTTAAAATGAAAGGGATGCAATTTTTCACATGCATCTTATATTAGAAACCTGCGCGCTTTAGCCTGACATTATGAAAAGGAATGTTCAGACCAAAAAGGATATCATAATGTCCATCATCAACAACTTTCAACTGTACATAGGGGGGAATTGTTGGCCACATTAGTAACATTCTTCGTGGCCGTAATATCACTGTTTTAATCCATTACAGTTACAGAAGGAGGTAGCCAATTCCTGCAGTCGGAAAAGTAATTGTAGTCTCCTAAACTCATAAACCAAGGGCTTAAAGTTTTTTAGCTGATTTATATTGTAATGTATGAAAAAATAAAATTAACTGCGGAGATTCTGTGGAGTTACTTTTCTGACTACAGGGATTTGGATCTCGTGTTTAGCCACTGGATTCATTCCAAATCTCTGAAGAAAATTAAACGATTTGAGTCCACATATACTCCACATTATCATATCTTAACAAGCACGTGTATGCTATAAATATATACTTTCCAGAGAAATCGTCAATATTTAATAGTATTTTACATTGTATGTTAATCATTAATAAGCATGATTTAGTCACCCTCCTCCCCCTAAGTTTCTCTCGGAAAACTGCTTTTTCTAGGGTAGTATAAAATTTAATGTAAAAACTAAAATTACAAACTTATAATTTAAATGAAATTTTCTTTTCTATTGGTTCATGCTGGAAGCCTAAATATATTAAGAAATTAAAAACAAATCGACAGAGGAAAATTTGATGTAGAATTTAACAGTTCTTACGAAGACTTTGTGCAGTATTATTATACTAGGTCTGGTCATTGATTCGATTTGGAATATTAGGTCATTAGTTGAATTGGTATAAACTGTGCGTCTTATTAGATCTTTAAATCTAAACTGTGCGTATTATTAGATCTTTAAATCTAAACCTGTGAAAATTATTTTTCACATTTTGCAAAATTGTGGTTCACGTCAAGTTATTAAATAGGTAATGGTTCATCCAAGTCTGATATTAAAGCTGGTTCAACTCATTTCGGGTTGGTTCACGCTGACTCCATTGCTTAATTCGTACCAAGTCCAGTAACCTTTTTTTTTTTTTTTAGTCCAGCAACCTACTAGTCACCGTGTCATTTATTATAAAAAAAGGAATCATTGTTATTTTTTTTATCCATAGCATAATCACTAAGTATTAATCAATTTTATTAATCACTAATCAGAAATCTTCATTAACCATCTTTATTGAGATTTTTTAAAACATGTTTTCCATTCACAGGACTCAGCCTCAAAATGATAGAGTATAATTTGCTGGTATAAAAAGGAATCAAATGTTACTTGGAGATCGATATTCAATAATTTCTATTGAACTTCCGAACACACTACCGATACAATTACAACTTCCTACGTTAAATTCTCCAAATTGACATGATGTTAGATACAAACATCGAAAGTGGTCTTTTCCTGGTCTAGGACAATTCGTGATCCTCACGTGTTCACCTATTGTAATAACATTACTGATTTAATGTTTATTCAGAAAATTTTAAAATTGCAATTCGGTCCTCAACTCCTTGTGACACTTTTTCCTGAAATTGAAGGAAACTTCACCGAAACACACCTCCAAATGACTATATTCTAATTTCATGTTCACAGCCGCCTTTTGAATCCTATTGTTCCTTTTTGGCATCCCTCAGAGCCAAAGCGGTGAACAGAAAATAGGAGACAAAATATGCAGTAAAAAAAATTCAAATATAGAAAATATAGATATATGAGCTACAAGTTGGGAGGATGATAACATTAGTTGAATAAAAATTCCAAATTAGGAAGAGGAGAACATATCTTCATAACCTTGAAGGAATCATGATTTGGGATGTAGTAGCATCGTAATCAATGTAACTAGAGACATGGGTAACAGAGATAGAAAATGAATAAATATGTTAAAAACAGTGCTAAAAATGTTTGCTTGAATTTTAAAAAATGTTTTTAAAAACAAGTCCAAAATTGAAAACAAAATAGTCAGTTTTAGTGCTTTTTTGAATCATATTGAAAAATGTTTTTGAATCATATTGAAAACAGTTTTAGTACTTGGAGATGACATCAATGCCTCCAATTCAGTGGTGATTCAAATGTTTCAGTGGCTTTGTACACTTTGCGGTTCGCAGGCAGTGGTCGAAGCTCCAAGTAGAAGATGACAGAGTGATGAAGATGATTTAGATTTGACAACATAGATGATAGCTACAACAACTGTGACAAGGTGAGGAGTAATCTAGTAGTGAAGTGAACCAAACCAAAAAACAACATGAATATCAGGTCTGCAGGCCAGGAGCCAAAAAATATCAATTAAAAACTGGGATAATACTCATTAATCAGCACGCACAAGCATAAGAAATCCAGATAAGTTAATAAAAAAGAATGGTAAAGAAAAGAAAACAGGCAAAACAATGATACTGAGCAAGTAGGAATGGGTTCAAGATGATGTACAGCAAGAAGGCTTGTTTGTGTTGGGTTCGGGTGCCCCCCCAACTGTGATAGTCTTGCCTTCTTTAATAATATTGGCAGCAGGGTCATTGGAAGAGAGTGATTTCTTACTGATAATGCGGTATATCTCTGCAAGAATAGTCTGGAAAGCATTCTCAACATTAGTTGCTTCAAGAGCGGAAGTCTCGATGAAAGAAAGGCCTTCCTTCTCGGCATAACCCTGAGCATCCTCGGTGGCAACAGCTCTGAGATGCTTGAGATCAGTCTTGTTCCCGATCAACATGATGACAATGTTAGCATCGGCGTGATCCCTTAGCTCCTTGAGCCATCGGCTAACATTTTCGAATGTGGTTGGTTTAGTGACATCGTAGACAAGAAGAGCTCCAAGGGCACCCCGGTAGTAGGCACTCGTAATTGCTCTGTATCGTTCCTGTCCGGCAGTATCCCATATTTGAGCTTTCACAGTTCTTCCCTCCACCTGCCACAAAGCATATATATATATATATACACACACATATATTATTATATCAGTATGCTTACAAATACCACCAGAACCATACTTATGACTAGGCATAGGCAGAGGATAAGTAATTGCTATTGTTGTTGTGCACTGATGCATGTAATGCCATTGGATACAATAGCTTTTTGGATTTTGTGTTGTTTAGTGGGGTGGGAATTTTGTTTTGAGAAGGTTGATGTAAAGTACTTTGGTTATGGTATATTAATATGCGGTAACCATTGCTGATGCTAAGTTGGACATCTATCCTTTGTATTCGGGAGGTGAGCACCCATTGTGCACTTCTATATATATATATAAATTGCTGATTAAAAAAAAAATGATTAGGCATAGGCATAGCCACTTCATTTCCATCATAAAAAATAAATGCATGCGATTAAATTAAAATAGACACCAACATCTGAAAAATAAAAATATGGCGAGTGAAGACAAGCAAAGGTAATAGCTAGGTAAGCACAATGATGCGAGCGAGGGGTAGGAAATCAAAGTAGAATTCCAGACATCTCTTGATCAGATCTGGAAGAAAAGAAAGACCTGAAGAGTGCGAGTAGCGAATTCGACTCCAATGGTGGACTTGGATTCGAGGCAAAACTCGTTGCGAGTGAATCGGGACAGGAGATTGGATTTTCCAACACCAGAATCACCGATCAGTACAACCTTGAACAGATAATCGTACTCTTCCTCTGCTCTCCGAGCCATCCCCCCTTTTCTTTTCTTTTAATAACAAAAAAACCCAACCCAACACGACACCGATTGTGTTTCTGGATGTGTTGCAGCACACAATACAACACAACAACCGAACTGAATAACAAAGACAAGACAGAGAAAATAATTGAAAGGAAAAAGAAATAAAACCCTTTTCTACCGGATTGCCCCTTGCCTTCCACTCACTTTCCTTTCTTTTATCATCCCTATTTAGCATTCAGGGTTAAATTATGTTTCCTTTCATGTAAATATTAAAATTTTCAACATTTGTTTATATGAAATTTTGAGTATATTTTTTATTTTTATAAGATGTAAATATGTAATTTTTTTATTTGAGGTTAAATTCAGACAATTCGATTGCAGAACACATTGGATCGAATCTTTTAAATCTAGTTTCAACCCAAAATATCATATATTTAGATGTTACAGTACTACTAAAAACATACTTAAAAGTTCGCATGAACAATTTATTTCAAATATTTTAATATTTATAAAGATAAAAAAATATATTTTAGTCTATATTTAATTACCCTTTTAATATGATTGGTGTTATTTTATTTTTTTACATTTATTTTACATATTTTAACCAACATTTAATTATCCTTTTAGTACAGTTTGTGTTATTTCTTTTAGCACACATATTTTACATTTTCAATTTTATAATTATAATTTTTTTATCTTTGTTATCTTTTTGATTGAAATTACATATATAATTCATTAAAGACAATTATATCCAAGTCAGGTATAATCACTATAAATAATAAAATTTTACTTTTAATAGTTAATGCAATTAGATATTTATTGGATATTATTAGTTAAACCAACCACCATAAATTAAGGGTTTGTTAAACAATCAAGATGCTTGTTACAATAATAAGAAACATGAATATGATATATATCATCTAATATTTTAATATCAACTAAATGATTTAATTAAATTTCTTATCTCTTTCTATCTGTCATTCTCAATCTCTTTAGTTAAATTCATTTTTTTAAATATTAATGATTAAAAATGACAATACATGAGATATAAATGATTTATTATTAATCTAAAATATAATTTATATGTTAAAAAATTATCTATTATAATATCATTTATATAATGATAAATATTTATTTATATATAAAATAAACCTTTATGCAGAGAATAAAACATTATTTTTTTTAATTTTTAATTTTACTAAAACCAAGGGCGGTGAAGGTGGCAACAAATAACCAGAGGTATATGCCAAAACAGGTTGAAATACTGAGTTTGATGGTTTGTATTTGGGCTTATGAAAACAAAGGTTGGGTCCAGCCCTTTTAGGGTTTCGTCAGAGTTATAAAATACCTAATTCATTTCCTCTGTGCCGCTTTCTTCTTCATCGTCGTCGTGGTCGTGTCGCAGCAAAACCAAGCCACCCACTAACTTGTTTGGTCCAAGACATGGCTCTGGTGAGTTTCCTTTCTATTCTTTTTGTTTTTCGGCAAATAACAAATTTTTATATGAATCTGAATGGAAATTGGTGTAGATCCTGCATGCTACCAAAACAAACAAGAATGCCTTCAAGACTCTGATTGCGGCAGAGTACAGTGGCGTCCAAGTGGAATTGGCCCCTAATTTCGAGATGGGTGTCTCTAACAAAACTCCTGAATTTCTCAAGATGAATCCTATTGGAAAGGTACTGTGTAATATGGCTATGCTTTGCTTGTTCCCATCTTCTTAATCAATCAAAATCAAAATTTACTGCTTCTCCTTTCAGGTTCCTGTTTTGGAAACGCCCGATGGTCCAGTCTTTGAGAGCAATGCAATCGCTCGTTACGGTATGTTTCTTTCTTTCTTTCCATTTCACGCTTTTCCTTTTTTAATTTTATCTTCATTTTTGTGATTTTCTCTTTTCAGTTGCTCGACTAAAGGGTGACAACGCTTTGTTCTCATCTTCTGCCATTGATAATGTAAACTATACTCTTCCATTCTCATTTCCACGCATCGTTTCTGTCTCCCAACTTGATTTAATTTGATTTGATTTTTCAGGCCCACATTGACCAGTGGATTGATTTTTCATCCTTGGAGATCGATGCTAATCTCATGAAATTGCTCCTACCAAGACTTGGATTTGCCCCATACCTTCCTCCAGTAAGCTATTGCTTTGTACATTCTAGTCTTGAGTATCCATATGTTGCATCATGTATGTCCAATTCTGAAATAATACGTCTGCATGAAGGTTGAGGAGGGTGCAAATTCTGCGTTGAAGAGAGCATTTGAGGCCTTGAACACTCATCTTGCCTCCAATACTTACCTTGTTGGCCATTCTGTTACCCTTGCTGACATCATAACAACATGCAACTTGTATTTAGGATTCAGCCAGCTCTTAGTTAAGAGCTTCACCTCTGAGTTCCCTCACGTTGAACGATACTTTTGGACCTTGGTCAACCAGCCTAACTTCAGAAAGATTCTAGGTCAGGTTAAGCAAACTGAGGCTGTTCCACCTATTCCATCGGCAAAGAAGCCTTCCCAGTCTAAGGAATCTAAGCCCAAGCCTAAGGATGAACCAAAGAAAGTGGCTAAACCAGAGCCCAAAGAAGTAGCAGAACCAGAGGAGGAGGCACCCAAGCCCAAGCCCAAGAATCCTCTTGATCTTCTTCCTCCAAGCAAGATGATCTTGGATGAGTGGAAAAGACTCTACTCAAACACCAAGACCAACTTCCGGGAGGTTGCAATCAAAGGTATAGCTATTCATTCTATTATGATGGCATGGATATGAGATGCATGTCATTTTAATCCTCCTTTTAAATTTTAATTTTGCAGGATTTTGGGACATGTACGATCCAGAGGGATATTCTCTGTGGTTCTGTGATTACAAATACAATGATGAGAACTCAGTTTCCTTTGTTACATTAAACAAGGTTGGTGGATTTCTTCAGAGGATGGACCTGGCTCGCAAGTATGCGTTTGGAAAGATGCTGGTGATTGGATCACAGGCACCATTTAAGGTGAAGGGGTTGTGGCTCTTCCGCGGCCAAGAGATTCCACAATTTGTGATTGATGAATGCTATGATATGGAGCTCTATGACTGGACCAAGGTTGATATCTCTGATGAAACTCAGAAAGAGCGCGTCAATCAGATGATCGAGGATTATGAACCATTTGAGGGAGAACCTCTTTTGGATGCTAAGTGCTTCAAGTGAGAAACAAAATTTTAGTCCCTAGTCAAAATGCTGATTTTTGTCGTGTGTCTTTTTCTTATGTCTTTGGTTTCTATCCTATTTCTGTTATAGCTGTTTTGGTTGGGATCTTCAACACTGAAACTTAATGCTTGATTTTGTTACACATTATCTTTTATGACTATAGCAAGACCAGTATACAAATTTATTTATCTGTGGATGTGTGTATGAATTTCAATATCCTCACGATACGCGTTTCGCGGGGATCAAAAATTAAAAAAATATATTTGAAGTAGCATTTTCAAAATAATGAGATTATGTAAATAGTTTTAAAAATATTGAATATTGTGTCATTTTAGTCCTTGTGAGGTAGTATATTTGAGGACTGTTTTGAAGGATTTTTTAAATATTTGGTGGACATGTAATATAATTTTTTTAATATTTAAGAGATTATTATTTGAGGGACTATTTAAGAAAAAAAAATGCTTTAAGATATAATTGATTGTTTATTTTAATAAATTCCTACGAATATTATGTCACGGGGCTTCGGTCTTGGGTGGGTGGGGTACTTTAGGGGTATTTGGTTTGATTGTTTTCAGTTTTTATTTTTAGTGAAAACAGAAAATGGAGATGAAAATATGTTTAATTGGATTTTTAAAAATATTTTCAATGAAAATAAGAGAGTGGAAACAATCAGAGAGTGGAAACAATCAGAAAATGAAAACAATAAAATTTTGTTTTTAGTATTTTCAATTTAAAACATAAATTTTATTTTGGGTAAAATAAAAATACGATGATAAGAATATAATTTTAAGTAAATATAAAAAGACAAAAAATTAATATATCATCAATTTTTAATATTTTTATTATCTAAAAACAGAAAATAAAAAACTAAATTTAACATGTTTTCAGAATTCTAATATTTTAAAAAATAAAAATATAAACCAAACACATCCTTAATGTTTGAGAGAGCATATTTGAAAGCGCCGGCGTTAAGCATTATTTAAAAAACAAAAAATGATAATACAATGAGTGAAAATTTTTAAATAAAAAGTGAATTTTTAAATAAATTGTGATCTTTCAGTTAATGATAAGGCTAACTATACTTCATTTTGCCTTGTGAAAAGTACGATCCTATCAATGGTAAATAAATGACCCTTTTACGCTAAATTTCGAGTATTTTTTTCTGGATAAAAATTTAGTTAGTTGAATTTTGAGAATTCATCACAATACCAATAAAGTTCTTATATCTATAATTATATTCCTCTTCTTTTCGACTTCGAGTACGACATGATGATGTTTTTTATTGTAACTCTCAATTTATATTATTACACAAAATACAAATATATGAATTAAAAAATACAAAGCGAAAACAAAGAGAGTTTAATTGTTGAGTTGGAAGTGTGATTTCTATTTATTTATTTAAGTGTTAATAAATTAAAAACCATTTTAAAAATTAGAATAATTTTTAACAAACTTATCATATGGTGTGTTATTAAATATTTAAAAAATTAGAATAATTTTTAAACAAACTTATCATATGGTGTGTTATTAAATAAAAATATTTAGTTAAATTCAGAAAAGAAAGAAATAATGAGAAAAAAAACTTTTGATGGAGTTATTTAAGTATTTAACTAAACTTTTAAGGTCAATATTGATCAAAGAATAAATTGACCTGTACCTGAAATGTATTTATTTTAAACATTAAAAAAAAAATTGGAAAGCGACGAATTCAAAAGAATGTAATAATGTATGAAATGAAGAAGGGGAAGAAGGGAAAGGTCCATTCAACATTATTGTCATTCAGAGAAGAGAAGAGGTTTTGCATCGCATCGCACAGAGATGAATTCAATTACAAGAAGCGGATCGCTTAGTATCATCCTCGTTGTTTTCTTCTCTTTGCACTTCATTCTTGGTTCGTTCTGTCCTCAACCTAACCTTTTTTTTTTTTGCGATTCAATCTATGCTCTAGGAAACCCTAAATTTGCATTTTATTTTTTGCGATAAACATGACTGCACCCAAATAAACGTTGTATAATATTTCCCCGCTTAGGTTGAAAGTGGTTTCAAAGCGTGTCTCATCCAATTTTAATTTCCTTTCTAGGTTTTTCCGACGACTCATCACCTGCTTCAAAAGATGCTACAAAGACAGAACCTCATGCCGGAAGAAGCACTAGTGCTATAGTTATCATTGTATTAATTGTGCTTGTGTTCTTTTCTTTGTTCTCCTTTGTACTTTTTAAGCTGTGGCGGAAGAAGAAAAGGGAGGAGCAATATGCTCGTCTTTTGAAATTATTTGAAGAGGATGATGAGTTAGAGCTTGAGCTTGGCCTAAGGGACTGAGACTCACCTTTGGAATTCAACATCTTCAAGGTTCCTTCCTATTCCATCTTCCTTTGATCACTTATTGAAATCTGTCAACCTTCCTATTTACATGCCGAGTTTTTTAATGCTCCTGCTGCTGCTGTCCATATACTACCTTTCAATAAAGAATTTAAACTTTAGGTGTAATCCCTTGTGGGCTTTTGGTGTTATACTCCAATCAAAATTCGAGTTTCACTTTGGTAATTGGCAACCTTTATTATGTGAGTTACGGAGCCAAAATTTTGATTGGAGAACAGTATTAAAAGAATGTGAGGTAATGTACCTACGTTTTGCCTTTTTGTTATGAACAAAACTTAGCTGCAATGTTATGAACAAAACTTAGCTGCAATACCTTAGATGCTTTTCATGTTGTATTCTAATCAAAATTATAGTTTCTACCGTCCTCTAATATGCAAGTTACTTAGGTGAAACTTTATTTTTGATTTAAGAACAATATCAAAAGCAATTAAGGTATTCTACTTAGTTTTGTCCTTTTGTTCTATAGTCTTGAAACATCTTTTTAATATTTAATATCCTTCTATTCTTAGTAATTCTGAGGAATATTAGAAAAATGGTTTTGCTAACCATTGTCCTAAAGTATAATATTTGAACATCTAAAAGTAGTTTTTTTTTTTATTGGAACGTATAACATTTAATACTACCTTTTTATCTCTACTATGATTTCCTATTAGTCATTTTACATATTGACTCCTTATCAATTGCCCCTAACATAATCATTAACAAAATTGGTTATGAAGATTTAGATTTATACTTCAATTAATTTAAACATCCTTATTTGTGAAATATAGTAATCTTTTTGCAAAAAAAAAAAAGGCGAAATTACTCTTTGGCCCCTTATGTTAAATTCTTTATTCAATTTTACCCTTGATGAGAACCTTGGGAGAGCCACACCAAAAAAGCTAGCTGTGTAGTTGGAGAGCCTAAAGCCTTGTAAACCCCACACTAAAATCCCATACTTCCAATGAAGGACTCAAGTCCCATACCTTGAAAATGCATCCTAATGTGCCACCATGCTTTGCAGTCCCAGTGCCTATGCTGACTGGCTATGCACTAGCCTCCTTTGACTAGTCTCAGGCAAACACTGCAATGCCAACATCACCTCCCACACTGCTCATTTGCATCTGAGAGCCATGGTGGAAGTCTCTAATACGAATTGATAAGAATCTTGGGAGAGTCACACCACAAAAGCTAGTTGTTGTGGTTGGAGAGCCCAAAGCCCTATAAACCCAACACTAGAATCTTATACCTTGCAATTGGATCCTAATGGCCCCTTGTGCTCTTTTATTCAAATCAGTTCTTTTTGTTTACAAACATTAACAACATATGCCAAAATATCACTCTTCATCCAACGCTGTTACTAATATGCACACGTATCTGTTAACTCCTAATTGGACTGATTATTTGGCTGGTGATGTGTGTTTGTACCTGACTACCAGATTGTCTTTCTATTACATTCTCCTTTTCTATGTGACCTTTTGAGCATTTTTTGTCTCTACCTCACCTAGTCTCACATACATAGGCACTGCCTTGATTTATCCTCTTAGGTTCACAGATTCAAGGTGTTGATCCTCTCAGATAGACACATACAGCTCACAACTCTTCACACACAAGCACCATTTCAAGCCACCAGCACAACCAACACTCTAAAGCTGGGACAGTGTGTGTAGATGTTCTAGGTGGCCCCATACACATTGGTATTGGCAGTGGTGCTAAATAGGCTTGCTTTCTGGTGCCTTCATGGCCTTGAGGACTTGGATGCTGCTGTGTGCCTCTATCCAACCATTAGGCCAAGCTTCTTAACATTCACAACCAAGCAACATAATCAGTCTAATTAAGGAGTTAATGGACATATGTTTTGGCAAATGTTAACACTTGTAAACATTAGGATGGATTTGGTAAAAGAACATAAGGGACCAAATTGAATAAAGACATTAACATAAGGGACTGAAAGAGTAATTTCCTCCGTTTTTTTTTATAGATGTAAGAATTGGAAGTGACTAATGGGATATAATTGGTTGTTCAGAAATAATCTTGTGATGATGTCTTTCTCGTCATTTGTTGTTCAATTATTACTATTAGGGTTATAGGGTGAATCCTGGCACAACGGTAAGGTTCTTTACTTGTGACCTCTTTTTAGGTTCAAATATTGGAAATAACCTATCCCACTTGTATGGGTAATGTTTCGTACATCTACCCTCTCCACACCCCATTCGGTGGGGTCACAGACTGTGTCACCTGAATTTTTTTAGGTTTTATATTTTGAAGGGGAGTGGTCTATTTTTATAAGCACACATTTATGGTAATTATGTCATAATACCCTTGAATCTTTTGATTGTAGGTTTCTGCGAGTTTTATTATTTTGAAATGGGTTATGCTAACAAGTGCAAGGACACTTGTTAAAATTAAAAAATCGAAAATATATGATAAAATGCACACAATATTACAGTACTTTCAATTTTAGATCCTTAATAAGTGTCCTTGTAGCCCTTGTTAGCATTTGCCTTTTAAAATTTTTGCTGCTTGCCCAAGACGGATACGACGTTGGACTGAGGTTAAGACTTTTTTGGAGACAAGAATCAATTTATTGTTTGTAATGCTATTCATTTATTTTTCTTTTCATGGATATTTGTTTATCTACAAAGTAGAAAAAGAGAAGGCTATTTTGCAGTGATTGGATGGTGTCATCAAGAGTATGATACACCTGAAATTTGTTGATATGTATGATTTTGTAGTCTTGACATGTTTTAGGTAATATATGATGTACATGAATGAATGGCTTGTTATATTTCGAGGACATTTGCTTTCAAAAATCATCTAGGCTTTTTTTTATTGTAGTAATATTGTCGGCAGTTATATTTTTCTTGTGGAAAGATGTTCAATGCATCCATAAGACGGCCAAGTTCGTTTTCATCCTTGAATATGAAATAAAGCAAGGGGCATTTGACCATTTCTTTTATACTTGAAGTCCTTACGTAAATTTTGGCACTAGCAAAGAGTATAACTATAGAGTATTTTATTACAAAACTAACTGATTGATTTTAACAATTTATATATGCCTGTGGCTTTATAAAAGTCAATTTTTTTCGATAGTACTCGAGTACTTGTTGTAAATGACGTGATGATAATGGGGATTTACGTAATAGGTCACAACCTTCAACAAATGTACAAAATGCTAGATATAAATTTAGCTGTCTTAGGTTGAACCTTTTTTTGTTATGTTACATTCGCAATTTTCCCATTATTATACATTTGGCCCGGAGACTTTATTCCATAAGTTGAGAAGAAATTTATATGCTGTGTACAACTGAGCGTACAAATAAAGCTAACTCCGGGCTTCTATGTGGTGTAGAGGCAAAAAACATGGCACGAGCTTAGCTCTCTATCTCACTGTGTTGTCAATTTAATTTACTAGTGATTTATCTATATATTTGGTGGGTAAAAGAGGCTCGTACTCATGGTTTCTGTTCGTAAATTAGTATAATCTAGTGTCTTTAATTCCGCAATACTAGGCACCCAAATTATCTAGTACTTTCTAGACTCGTCCTCCTGCATAATGAGCAGCAGCAGTAATGCAGATGCTACAATTTATTTCAGCCAACTGTTATATTTCTATCAATAAAAATCAAATTACTTGTCAAAGAAATTGAAAATGCAAATTTTCAACGCATTTGTAACCACGCAACTCGTTCGAAATTGTACTTTAATTTATCCTTCTGGTAATGACTAACAAAGTGCTCTCCTGCAACATTAGTAAAGAAAATAGGATGAATAGAATTTCCATCCTCTAAAACAGCTATCCGTATAATGCCTTTTAAAAAAATAATCACACATAATCAACTATAAAATCATTACCACCATTCTAATATTTTTTTCAATTGAAAACTGTAACTTGATTTATAAAAATTAAATCTAAACACAATACTTTGGGCTATTAGCAGTGTGACTTTCATAGTTCACATTCAAATTCCAGTAAATAATTAAAAGGATTAACTAAGTTTTTAATTTCTAAACTTTTTCTAAATTCAATTTTTAGTTTCTAATAATTATGATTTTTAATTTCTAATAACTTTTTAGTCTCTTAACAAAAGTTTGAATTCATTATATTATTTTATTTTATTTAATAAGATTTCAAAAACTAAAAACCTTATTGAAAAACATTGACCAATCAAAACAAAAGTTTAGGATTAAAAATCTTAATGAAAAAAGTTGAGGAACCTAGTTAAGCAAAAGTTTAGAAACTAAAAATCAAATTTTAAAAAAATTTAGAGACTAAAAACTCAATTAACCATTGTTAAAATTACAAATTGAATCGAGGATCATTGAACAGTGATGCCAAAAATATTCATATCACAATAATGAAAGACTCTCCATTTGCTGCTTATTTAGTTTGAGTCAATACCATGCATATGCATGTATATAATTTAATAATTTGATAAATGCAAAATAATAAATAAAAAAGAAGAAAGGAAAAAAGGTATTGAACTAGGAGTACGCTACCATAACCAAGTAGCACCTGCAAAATAGTTAATACTATAACTAAGCAAAGCGACAGTCAGGTTCTAGTGGCCAAAAGAATAGGCGTCAAGCGTAAACCATGTGTCATCCTGTGGAGATTGAGCCCAAGGGTGTGAAAAGTCTAAGAGATCATGTTTGCTATCATTTCAGGGTCATCTTCCTGTCTTGGCTCGTTTCATTCCAGTACTGTTAAAAGGTGACATGCTTGGACTCATACTTGGGCTCATGCTTGGACTTTCCTCCCTCAAAGTACCATTGAGCATAGCCAGTTCCCTCAATTGCTGCTTCTTATAGTGATCAAGGGATTCATCCTGGCAGTGGCAGGTTAACGAAGATTAGCATGATAGCCCATGGCACAATTTATTTATTATGCAATAACACACACACACACACACACACACACACTATAACAACATATACCACAGGCTTCAAAAGATTCTCTAGTATTGCCACTGCATGATCCAAGCGAGCATTGATTATATCCTCTGGAAACTCTGCCTCCACCAACACATGCAATGGTTCTTTAAGGTGCTCATATCCGGGTTTCTCTTTAAGCTTTTCTTCCTATAAAGAAGAAGCAGTTGAGAAAAAAGTTGTAAAGGTGGGGTGGGGTATAATTAGATAGCAAGTAAGCATACCTTAATAGAATCCTTGACAGAGCCACAGCCCCGAATGTAAACCCTACATTCAGTCATGGCTTCGACTCTTTTCAAGGAGTTCCCACGAGGTCCGAGAATTCGGCCAACAAAATTATACTGCTGAGATTTGAAGGAGTGTAAAAGCTATTATTACATGAGATTAGAGTTGAAAAAAGACAATTTTGAAGCGGTATTGACATACATACATTTGGAAATTTGTCTACAGGGACATCAAGCCTGATAACTCTCTTGACTACAGGAGCAGGCCAAGCCATCATCCTTTGGGGATTTGGTTTGTCCTGCTGCACCTCAATTGCCCATCCCTCGAGATCCATAGGCCTAAAATATGGAGGAGGAGTGTCTGCTGCAGGCTCATGATTAAAGCCGCCGCCGCCGCCACCAACGGACATGCGTCTGATTTCTGTTAATTAAAGAGATTATGATGATGATGATGATGTAACCCTAAAGCAATTAAGCAATCAGGTGGAGGAGCATACCTTGGGTTAGGAGTTTGGTAGATTGTGGAAGAACTTGGAGAAAGGGTACCAACTTTTGCCTCTCAGCGAGTAGTTCGGCCAAATACCTATCGCGATCTGAAGAAGAAGAAGAAGGGCGAATGGGAGATGGCGGAGGAGGGAAGGGGAAATACATGCCACTCCCACACGGAATCCTTTCTCCCATGTCTCTGCAACCAAAACCTAGTTCACAAATAGATTAGAGAGTGAGAAAGAGGCTTACTCTTTACTCTCGGACAGCAAAGCACTACTACAGCCAGCCACACCACACCCACCAGCCTCTCTCTTTCTATATATATTCACTGCGTCTCACTCTTCTCTTCATACAATTGGCAAATTCTATCTTTCACCGCATTCCTATTCCTTTCTCTTTTTCACCCTTCCCTAAACAACACGTGCCTCCCTACTTCTTAATTTCTCACACCACTCCTAATCCTATTATGCTATAATTCAATACAAAATATTTTAAAACTTTATACAATACTTGTTTTCTCCTATACATGCCTAAGGTCTTTTTGGTTTAGAAGATCAAAATAAAATAATTTTTTTTAATCAAATTAGAGTGTAAAATGTATGACTTTCATATGAAAAGTACAAAAATTATCTTCTATTTATTTCATCTTATCTGAAATCAAACACAACCTAAGTTTGACCTTCCTAAAAAATAAAGTTTGAGTGTAACCTATTACTCTATTACTGATTGCATTTTTTGAGGTTTAACCTCACTTTAAAAGCTTTTTTGTCACGATGCTTATACAAAAAGTGGATGGACCTATTGATGGAAGGAAATTGTTATTTACACCCCTTAACATTTATTAAGGTTTTTTTTTTCATCAATACACTTTTTCTCTCCCATACTTTCCTAATATACACAGGTTTGTATGTTATTACCTAAAATACGACGCTCCTTTTTTAATTTAATTTTTATTTTATTTTTAAATTTATGTTTTAATTTAAATTATTAAAATAATAAAAATATTATATTATATAAAAGAAATTTAATTGATTTTAAAAATAATTTTTTATTAAAATAATTTTTATTTGTTTAAGAAAATGATGTTATTAAGTATAATTATTTTTCTTATATTATTTAATTTATACAAGACTATTTTTAGGTTAACATTTTATTTTTTTAAATCTGAATTTTGTCTAATAATATTTTTGCTTTAATAAAAAAATTAAA
This sequence comes from Glycine soja, assembly GCF_004193775.1. Lineage (NCBI taxonomy): Eukaryota > Viridiplantae > Streptophyta > Magnoliopsida > Fabales > Fabaceae > Glycine > Glycine soja. The sequence continues at coordinate 36,321,617 of NC_041013.1, forward strand.
ACTTTTAATATTATTATTTTACTAAATATAATTTATTTGTTTATGTCATTAGATTTTCTTTTTAATGATAATACTTTTTGTTTAACAATTTATTTATAGAAGAACATTATATTACATTATAAATAAAATACTTAAACAATCACATTTGTCTAAGGAAAGACTGAAGATGAAGGTATGTTGGGACAACCGTTTCTGTTATGGTTCTATTGTCAGTAAATTCCACATTTTTTTTTACTTTTCAGTTTATTTTCTTCTTCGTCAATCTCAGTAGTAATGCGAGTTAAAATCGGACCACCCTTTGTAGCCCTCTTTCTCTTGGATCAAGACCCCACTGATCTCCTTCATATTCTTTTCACATTAATTCATGAAGTGGGGATTGGGTCTCTGTTACAATAAATGTGTGGTTGTGTCTGTCGAATTCGTTTACAAGGTGTGTATTTGATTCTTGTTGACCGTTATTCATTGTCTCGGAGATGTCTACTCAACCAACCAACGATGACACCGATAAATGTCTTGTGTTTTTTTAACATGGAATTAATCGACTCAGACAAATTTGTAGTCATATGTCTCCAACGTTTTCCCCTCATCAAAGCATTGTACCAAAAAAAAAATTGGATAACTGATTAAGCCATTCAGCTGCACTTGCTTATTCGCACAGATATTCCTAAGATGTCACCCGTGCATTTTCTCCGTGTATGCATAACCTGTAAATATTCAATCAATCTATTACGTTATGAAATTTGATTCAAAGTAAAGAAGTTTAACAAAGAAATAAAATAGATTCTCACTAGTCAGCATGAGTGGTTTCTTCAAATGTTTGCAAATTGAGTTACCGCGAAGAAAATTTTGTGCAATGTGACGCAGGCAGAAGAAATGGGATGTGCCCTAAACCCATAAGTTAGTTGGGTTATTGTAGGCACTTATAATCGAGGGGTGCCTATTAAGCATTGATGCGAGACAAGTGTGATGACCTCTGATACTCTCTTGATAATTCATTTTTTATGCCTCTTTGACTTGCATGCGCCTAAGCTACACGTACAACCATTTTCATGTGATTTAAACACGAAGTTTAACCTTCTCTGGTCAAAATATATTGTTGTGCAATTAAAATGATATCTGATGTTGCATTTTTTTACTACTCGAATACATTGTGCTTTTTCATCGAAGGTCATGCCAACCTCGAGTGCACTGGTTGGTGGTTGTACATTATCTTGTTGCTGAATGAAATGGTGTCGATCAATATAGTGTGCTAGGTGGTCAAGGTTCAGGTCCACTAGACACCTAGGTTGGTGATATTGCAATAGAGGTAACGTTGGTCCGGCAACACCCTCGTCATCACTTTGGTGATTGATGTGATCACAGAACTGTTGATCCTTATCCTCACTAAAATCATTCATGTTTTCCTCATGAAATCATATAATGAGATCTTCGTTAGCGATGGGATGTTCATTTTGGTTGGATGTTTTTGTTTGTGGTTGTTGTGAGGGTGACATAAAATATTGTGATGAAATCGTACAACGGCCAAATCTGCAACACTAATGAAGGCACCACCTTCATTAGTAACAACACAAAAACTTTCATGGTCAACAAGGTCATAACCTTTACACAATTGTTTGAACTTGTTCACCAAAAACTAAACATTGAACCACAACAACATATCCAACATCTCCACTTTCGGTACCCCATATTTGAGTCAGGACAACGTTATATGTACACATCTTTTATTCTGCGAGATGATGCTGATGTTCGACAAATGTTCAACACTTTTTACAACAACCAACCACTACCATTTATGGAGTTATTTTCCATAATCTGTGACAATAATAACCCACCAAGCAACCAACATGACTCAACCTCCAACCTTGAGGACCTATAAGATGAATACGAGAGTTATTGGGTCAAAATCCATGGTAGTGATACTGACTCCTCTTCCAGGCTTGAAGGAAGTAACATGTCTCCATCCCACGAAACAATATTCAAACGGGATTGGTAATCTGGAGATGATTCATGTCTTAGTTGTTTCTGCTATAGGTTTTCATGTAGTGTCTTATGTCCGTGTTCAATGATCACTTTACGTAATAAAATAAATTGTTTATTTAAATTTATGTTAACAATTTTCAGTTTACCCACTTCTACTGTAGTAGGTGGCATGGTAACATAATTGTCAAAGTTCACAACACTTTGCAATTTACACTAGACTGTTTAAAAAATTAAATGTCTCACCAGTAAAATTGACATAAAATGGACAACTCAAAATCTCTTTTTTCACTCTGAAAATTATAATGGACATTTGTTGCATCAGTTATCAGGGAAAAATCACAATCCAACTTGACAATACTCTGTAATTTGCACACGTGTCAAAAAAATTAAATGTCTCACCAGCAAAACTGACATGAAATGGACAACTCAGAATCTTTTTTTTCACTCTGAAAATTATAATGGACATCTGATGCATCAGTTACAAGGAAAAAATTACAGTTCAAATTGACAACACTCTGCAATTTGTACATGTCTCTAAAAAATTAAATGTCTCACCAACAAAATTGACATTAAATGGACAACTCAAAATCTATTTTTTTACTTTGAAAAATTATAATGGATGCTACTGCATCAATTACCAGAAAAAATCAACATTGAATTCCAGAGAAGCCTTTAGCAGGAACACAATTCTAACCTTATGAGATTCCAATACACATCAACGGGGCAAGATGCTCATACAACTATAAATAACACCAAACACCCTCAATACAATCGCATAATTTCACACAACATACCTTCATAAACCAAATTCAATCTTAATACTATGACATTCTTAGGAGAAACTAACAGTCAGACCATTGCTAACTCGAGATTAGCCTTCATTTTTTCAAATAGATCAATCACTCACAACCAAACTGGTGTTTATTTTCAAAGTCATACACCAACACCAATGTGAGTTCCTAATGACTGTTCTTTTGAGACACTCAATAGTAGAATGCACAACACCCTTCAGCTAACCAACGATCAATTAGTGGATGAAATCTATCCCCGACAGTCATTCATAGATGCAGGTCAACAATATTTTTTTTTCAATCTCTACAATTGAAAAATGATGATGATGTTTACACAATGTTAATGTGCAATGAGCAATATTCGTGTGTTGGCCCTATAGAATTATTATGTATCAATCAATAGAATAGAACCCCAGATGATATACTCAACCTGCTTCAATCCATTATCACTCCTACTTATGATGCAATTTTGTATTACAACGGGGAGTGGAACATGCCACGCCAATATGGGTTTTTGGGTTACTCCTTCACTAGAACAAATTCGATAAGATTTGACATTCCTTTGGGATGTAGCATGGACAAACTCAAAGATTTAATCAAGCAAGTTGCACCTATGGGGTTCCCCCTTATGAAATTCACGAATCACAGGTGATCAGACAATTGTTCTTTTGACAACCAGGTCATGCTAAGTATTCAAAAAATTTAATCAAATATGAAATAACAAAATTGAAAAATGATGAAGACGTGCTAAAGATGTTAGTACAATCCAACTATTGGACATGATTCTGCCCAATAGAAATGTTAGCTATTTTTAACAAACCAGTAACCGAAATGGAAGAAGACATGTCTCCTCCACAACATCTTTCAGATTATCATTAGTTTCGTCATATTTGCGTTGCAATTGTATTCTTTTAGTATGTTTCGTTATTCTCGTCTATCATCTCACTTATCGCACTTTTAAATTTTATGTCTATTATATAAGAAAGATGTATCAATTATTTATTCATTGTATTTTTTAATTTTTTTTAATACTACTAACTAATTTTCTCATTTTTTAATTAACGTTCATAACAAAACAAAACCGTCAACGACACATAAATTTAGCTAAAAAATACATGCATCGTAACTAAAAATTATATTATAATTTTCTCCAATTTTATCATTTTCCTTTATCTATATATATCTCTAAGAAAATTAAAAAAAAAAAAGAAAAACCATGTTGAGAATTCAGTTTTGGGGACCCGAATTCTCAATATAAAATTACAATTTTTTTCAAAAATCACAGTGTAATTTCGCGTCCCCCCAACCCGAATTTATATTGTGAATAGTAAAATTGTATATTGGGGTAAATAATGGGAGGAGTTGTATATTTTGGTAATTATATATATATATATATATATATATATATATATATATATATATATATTGGGGGAAAAATTTGGTATACTGAACACCCAATGGTATACTCAACTTACTTCGATCCACTATCGCTCCTACTCATTATGCAATGTTGTATTACGACGGCAAGTGAAACATAGGCGATTTTTTTGGGTTATTCCTTCACTCGAACAAACCCAATAAGATTTCAATTTCTTTCGGGATGTAGCATCGAAAAACTCAAGGAGGTCATCAAGCAAGTTGAGCCTATAGGGGTTCCCCTTATGGAATTCATGAATTACAATTGGTCAGACAATTGTTATTTCCACAATTAGGACATACAAAATATTCAGAAAAATTAATCGAGTAAATAATAGTGTTGATAACCAATGAAGACGTGTTAAAGGTGCTAATAGAATTCAACTATTGGAAGCATTCTTGTCCAATAAAAATTTTAGCTACTTTTAACAAACTAATAATTCAACTATTGCAAGAAGACATGTCTGTTGTACAACAACTTTGAAACTAAGATTAATTTTGTCATTTTGATGTTGAAATTGTTATTGTTATTATATTATGTTATCTTCATTTTATTTTGTTATGTTTATTATGTTTTAAATTCATTTTATTATTTTCAATTGTTATTTGAGAGTTTTAATTTCTTCAAAAGTCTTATATAAATTAAATATTATCAATCAAAGTCTATTATCAATTTAGTCTTGTATAAATTAAATAATATAAGAAAAATAATTATACTTAATAACATCATTTTCTTAAACAAATAAAAATTATTTTAAATCAATTAAAAATATTTTTATATAATATAATATTTGTATTATTTTAATAATTTAAATTAAAACATAAATTTAGAAATACAATAAAATTAAAAAAAAAAGTGTGTCAGTACGAAAGCCAGAGTGGCCAGTCTCGACTTCTCAAAAGTGAGAAAAAGGGGTGTATATTGGATAATAATATACAAACGGGTGTATATTAGGAAAATATTTGGGGGGGGGGGGGGGGGGGAGAATGTATTGGTGGAAAAAAAAAACCCATTTATATTAATATGCTTTTCATTTGTATTTTTTTTTTCAAAAGTATCTTTTTTTTAGACAGTGATTTTCGAAAGCTAATTTTCAGCAAGAAAAAAAAAAGGAATGGGATATCAATTTTCTTTCCATTGTTTTGTATTTATTATGTGTTATATACTCACTTTCTTAATTTATCTAGGAAAAACCTAGGAATAAATAAATAAATTATGAGAATTTATAAATAAATAAAAAGTTGTAGGAATAAAAATTTTGTGGATGCATGGGCATCCCAACAATAACACATTACACGTATTGTATAATCCACTTGGATCGCTTAATGGCAAAAATATTTGTATAGCATGCATGAAATCATAATTTGTCTACCTATCTATACATTAAACAGAGAAATTAAATTACATTAATTTTATATTAAATGTTAACTTTATTGATTTAATTGTTAAACAAAGACACAATGAGTAAAATATGAATAGATTCAATTAATTGTAAATTTTTAATATTTTAATTTAATATGTATTTTTTAATATACATTTTATTTCTCTATTTTAAAATAAATTTGCACACAAAATTTTATAGATAATAGTAAAAATAATAAAGTTTTTATTGTATATGTGTGTAGTAGTGAATGCACCCGCAACAACTTAATTTCATTAGTGTACACAATTTAAAGAAAAAAAATGTACCTAACATGTGCATTTAACCTCTATATGAAGTAAAGACTTAAATTAACATATAAATAAATATAATGAGGACACTTACAACAACTAATAGTGTACATAGTCCCAAAAAATGCATCTAATATCTGCATTTAACCTTTGTATGAAGTCAAGATTTAAGTTAAAGGATAAACAAACCAACACTTAATGTGTGTACTTGCAACAACTTACTTTAGTGTACATAATTCCAAAAAATTATACATATTGTATATGTGCATTTACATCATGAACTAGCTTAAAATACAATACCTAGAAAACCCCGAATTATTACTGTTGTCTTTGAGTAGGAATGGATTTCATGGTCATTGGCTTGTTGAAGTATATCATTTAGTAGGAGGTAGTGGCAGTGGAAATGGAATGAGACTAGATTCCACTAACCTTTTTTTTTTAAGTATATCCTATAAAAGGAGGTAGTAGCAATAGGAATGGAGTCACTCATAAAATGACATATTTTCATTAATATTTGGTGGCCTAATTAAAACGGCTAAAAGTAGTTGCAAGGTAAGTGAAGCCTTGCGTAAACACCATGATTCATTTGTAAAATAAAATAAACATTAATCAATAAGTCGCAAAAGCACAAATATCCAAATAAAGACATAAATTTGTAATAGAAAACCATATAGAAACAATGTTGGCCAAAACCAATAAGTATAGATTGAATAATTATGACTTAGCACTCATACACTACATGCCCAATGATTGCATGCTTGTCAAGCCCAATAACTATAATGCCCTTAGTCAATTTTTGTTATACTATGTGTCTAATGATTGCATGTCTTTTACTTGAAAAGGTGGTGATTAGTTTTTTCCAAAAGCGAAGCATATGTTTGTAACATGATGTGAACCTGACTAGGAGCGGATCGCTTGATATAGACAACAAGGATTTGGATGACGCCACTTTCGATGAAGAAAGATAAGTCAGGGTAGACGCCACAAGGATTACCTTGATAAGTCTGAAATTAGTTCAACAAGGAATCCAGAGAGAAACTCTCACCAAATTTTATCAAATGCCAAAAAATTTTTATTGAAAACAAAAACCAATACTTATAGTGTATCTGAACAAAAAGATAAAAAAAGACATGGGCCTTATAAACAATTTGGGCCAAAATTACAATAAATAAAAATTATAACTAAAAACATATTTAACTTGGGCCTTCAAATTAGTTTGGGCCTTCAGCAACAATTAATAGTCTTGGTAGTGCCTCTACCTCTAGGCCTTCATCTTTCTCCACTTGGGCCTTCAATCATCATCAATGGCAGCTATACAAATGACCAGCCTTGTCTCTATGACGTGTTGGGCCTGTTTAAGTCTGTCTTTGGTCATGGGCCCTTCAAGTGTTTCATGGTCCTTGCCCTTTGTTGTGTCCTCATCACTGTGTTGGGCCTGTTTAAGTTTGCCTCTGGTCATGGGCCCTTCAAGTGCTTCATGGTCCTTGCCCTTAGTTGTGTCCTCATCACTCCCTCCTTCTTGAAAAGGATTTGTCCTCAAATCCAAGGCTCATCCATCTGCATAAAAAAGAGATAGATCAGACACATTGAAAGTGGCACTTACATTATACTCACTAGGCAAGTCAATCTTGTAGGCATTGTTGTTGATCTTCTCCAACACTTGGAATGGTCCGTCTCCTCTAGGTTGAAGCTTGCACTTCCTGTGTTCTGGGAACCTCTCCTTCCTCAGGTGTACCCAAACCCAATCACCTAGTTCAAGCACGACTTTCTTTCTGCTTTTGTTGGCTTGCCTTGCATAGCTCGCATTTTTCTTTTCAATTTGAGCCTTCATTTGCTCATGCAGCTTCTTCTCATACTTAGCTTTAGCATGTGCGTCCTTATGCTTAAACATAGCAATGTTAGGCATAGGCAACAAATCAAGAGGAGTCAAAGGATTAAATCCATACATTATCTCAAATGGTGAACAATTAGTTGTGCTATGGACAACCCGATTATAAGCAAACTCAACATGAGACAAACATGCTTCCCAAGATTTAAGATTTTTCTTTAAAACAGTCCTAAGCAGTGTGCCTAAAGTCCTATTGACTACCTCAGTTTGACCATCAGTTTGTGGGTGACAAGTAGTAGAAACCAACAATTTAGTACCAATTTTACCCCACAAGGTCCTCCAAAAGTGACTAAGGAATTTTGCATCCCTATCACTGACAATGCTCCTCGGTAATCCATGAAGCCGCACTATTTCTTTGAAAAACAAATCAGCCACATGACAAGCATCATCCACTTTCTTGCAAGGGATAAAGTGTGTCATCTTAGAAAACCCGCCAACAACAACAAACACAGAATCCTTTCCATTCTTGGTTTTGGGCAACCCCAAAACAAAGTCCATAGATATGTCAGTCCAAGGATATTCAGGAACAGGCAAAAGAGTATACAATCCATGAGGTTTAACCTTAGATTTAACTTGTTTACACACAATGCAATGACCACAAAACTTATGCACATCACGCCTCATATGAGGCCAAAAGAAATGCTCTTGCAGAATTTCCAGGGTCTTTTGAATCCCAAAGTGTCCCATCAACCCCCCCTCATGTGATTCACTCACAAGCAACTCTCTAATGGAACACTTAGACACACACAATTTATTTGCTTTAAACAAGAATCCATTATGCCTATAGTAACCATTTTCAGAAAACTTTTCACATGCAGCAAAAATTTCAGCAAAGTCCACATCATGCACATACATGTCTTTCAAAGACTCGAGACCAAACGGTTTAGTTTCAAGCATAGCAAGTAAAGCATGTCTCCTAGACAACACATCGGCCACTACATTCCCTTTCCCCTTTTTATGTTTGATGACATATGGAAATTGCTCTAAAAACTCTACCCACTTAGCATGCCTCTTATTAAGCTTTCCTTGGCCTTTTAAGTATTTTAAGGACTCATGATCACTATGGATGACAAACTCTTTGGGTAATAAGTAATGCTGCCAAGTTTGTAAAGCTCTAACCAAAGCATACAATTCCTTATCATAAGTTGAATAGTTAAGGGCAGCGGCTCCTAACTTTTCACTAAAATAAGCTATCGGATGTCCCTCTTGCAACAAAATAGCCCCAATACCCACATTTGACGCATCACACTCAATTTCAAATGATTTTTCAAAATTAGGCATAGCAAGAATGGGTGCATTAGTTAACCTATGTTTGAGGGCAGCAAAGGCCTCTTCTTGTTTCTTACCCCATTTGAAACCCACATTCTTCTTAACAACTTCAGTTAGAGGTGCAGCCAATGTACTAAAATCCTTAACAAATCTCCTATAGAAACTTGCTAAACCATGAAATCCCCTCACCTCACTCATGGTCTTAGGTGTTGGCCATTCTTGGATGGCCTTAACCTTTTCCACATCCACCCATACTCCCTCAGCACTAACAAAAAAACCCAAAAACACCACATGATCAGTACAAAAGGAGCACTTTTCTAGGTTGGCATACAATTTTTCTTTCCTAAGCACACTTAAAGCAGATTGCAAATGTTTAGCATGCAAATCAAGACTAGTGTTATAGATAAGAATATCATCAAAGTACACCACCATAAATTTCCCAATAAATTCCCTTAAAACATGGTTCATCAATCTCATGAAAGTACTAGGTGCATTAGTCAAACCAAATGGCATAACCATCCAATCATACAAACCATATTTTGTTTTAAAGGCAATTTTCCATTCATCTCCCTCTCTGATTCTAATCTGATTATAGCCACTTTTCAAATCAATTTTAGAAAACACACATGCACCATACAGTTCATCAAGAATACCATCTAACCTGGGGATTGGATGCCTATACTTGATGGTGATGTTGTTTATGGCTCTACAATCAGAACACATCCTCCATGAGCCATCCTTCTTGGGTACTAGAATGACAGGTACAACGCACGGACTCATACTATCTCTCATCCAACCTTTGCGCAGGAGTTCAGACACTTGCCTTTCGATCTCCTTAGTTTCTTGTGGGTTGCTCCTACAAGCTGGCCGATTGGGCAAGGATGCTCCTAGAATGAGATCAATGTGATGCTCAATTCCCCTCAATGGTGGCAAACCATCCGGTACACTTGCTGGAAACACATCATCAAAATCCTGTAGAAGAGACTGAATACCAGAAGGCAATTTAAATTCATCAATTGGGTTAGCATGAAACATCTGACGTTGAGAAAACAATAAATAAAGGGATTGTCTCGCACAAAGTACCCTCCTTACCTCCCTTTTTGTTGCTAAACAAAGCTGTTTGCCCTCAAGTGTTTCACTCTTTTTGTTTTCTCTCGTTTCCCTCTCAAGTGTTTCACTCTTTTTCTTTCCTCTCTTTTCCTTCTCAAGTCTTTCACTTTTTTTTCTCTCAAGTGTCTCACTCTTTTTTCTCTCAAGTGTCTCACTCTTTTTCTTTTCTCTCATTTTTATCTGATCCTCACAAACCTCTCTAAGGGATAACGGGACCCTTTTTGTTGCTAAACAAAGCTGTTTGCCCTCAAGTGTTTCACTCTTTTTGTTTTCTCTCGTTTCCCTCTCAAGTGTTTCACTCTTTTTCTTTCCTCTCTTTTCCTTCTCAAGTCTTTCACTTTTTTTTCTCTCAAGTGTCTCACTCTTTTTTCTCTCAAGTGTCTCACTCTTTTTCTTTTCTCTCATTTTTATCTGATCCTCACAAACCTCTCTAAGGGATAACGGTTTGAGAATAATTTTCTTGTCATCTTGCTTGAAAGAGATTTTGTTGGTGAAGCCATCATGCACTGCCTTGGTATCATATTGCCACGGTCTTCCTAACAGCACATGGGTCGCTTCCATTGGGACCACATCACACAACACCCTATCATTATATCTCCCAATGGTGAGACACACCTCAACCTGTTGAGTCACTTTTACCTCTTCATCTTCACTAAGCCACTAAAGTTTGTATGGTCTAGGATGGGGCTTAGTTTCCAAAATTCAGTTTGGTCACTAATCTGGAACTTGCAACATTTGGTACAACTTCCTCCATCAACAATTAAGGAGCATAGCTTACCATTAATTACACACTTGGTGTGGAAAATATTTTTCTCTTTGATTGTCATCCAGTGGCTGCATCTGATTTCCCAACAACCTTCTCACCATCAGCATATCACCCTGCATAGCTTCCTCCTCATACTCTTCTTCTTCATCTTCTTCTTCACTGATTTCAAACTCACTAGTGATTTCTCCATCAACCTTCATGTTCATGGTCCTCCCTGTTGGACATTTAGAAGCAATATGTCCTCTGCCTAAGCACTTAAAGCATTTTATGTTTTTGGTTCCAGTATTGGATGAGGAAGTGGAGGTGTTATGTTTGCTTCAACCTACACTGGACGCTGCTGACTTTCCATGCGGGGATGTGGCTACAAGGCGGAATGAATTACTTCCCTCCTTCTTGGATCTGTTGGCCCAGTTATGGTTGTAAGTATTGGGTGAGTTCCTCCTTGTTGCACTTTTTCTTTTAATTTGCTGTTCAACCCGAAGTGCCCTATGTAACAAGTCATCCAACGCCACATACTCCTGTAATTCAACAACATCTCTGATTTCAGGGTTTAGACCATTCAGGAAACGAGCCATTGTGTCTTCGAATTCCTCTTCGATGTTGGCCCTCACTAACACCATTTCCATCTCTTTATAACATTCTTCCACAGTTAAATTCCCTTGGGACAACCCTTGGAGTTTCTGTCGCATGGTTTTGTTATAGCTAGTGGGCACATACCTTTTTCTCATCACCCTTTTCATCTCAGTCCATGTATCTACCTCTCGCCGTTCCTCTCTCAGCATTTCTCTCTGGTATTTATGCCACCAAACAAGGGCATAGTCGGAGAATTCAGCTGCTGCTAGCTTGACTTTCTGCTCTTCAGTGTAGTCATTGCAGGCAAATACATGCTCAATCTTCATTTCCCAGTCCAGGTAGACATCTGGATCACTTCTTCCTTTGAAGGGAGGAACATTGAGCTTTACTCCCTCAACCCGGTTCTGCCTCAGTCCGTCATTACCGCCATTGTTACCTCTGTTCCCACCTATATTTCATCTAACATTCTGATTGGCTTGGTTCTCCAAAAATTCTAGTCGTCCAAAGACCTCCTCATTGTTACGGTCCAACAAACGTTGCATCTGTGCATTCATCGCGTCCAGTAACAGACGCTGAGCTCCGTCCAACTGATGATACTCATCACCACCACCACCTTTTCCAGCCATAATTCAACAGAAAAAAAAAGTTTGCAATAAAAATTATTAAGGTTTCAGGACCTCACCACACTCTACTCACGTGTTTAACTCTTAGATGGTAGTACACTCGTGTTTGATGCTCTCAATAGGCTTTTGTGTAATATATTCCCTTTTGCCTTTTACCACTCGTGTTCCCTCTTAAGTTCCTGGATGGACCAAATTAGACACACAAGGTAATATAAAATAAAAGGAAAGACAATATAATGATCACAGACAGATTTGATTTGGGATAACAATTTGGACTTGATTTGGATAGCAGATTGGATTTGATTTGGATAAAAGACTAGATTTGATTTGGATAATATATTGGATTGGATTTGGATAAAAGACTAGATTTGATTTGGATAATATATTAGATTGGATTTGAATAATATATTAGATTGGATTTGGATAACAGATTAGCTTTAATTTTGGTAACAGATATGATAACAAATAAGATATTAGGTTGGATAACAGATAAGATAACAGATATGACAAGCAAACTTTAAATGCTCATAACTTTTGCTACGATTGTCCGTTTGAGACCCACTATCTGTCAAAACGCTAAGAATTCAGAGGAGAATCCTTGGGGGCCCCACAATTTTCCCAAAAAGCGCCTCTAACTGCCTTAATTTTGTGTTCAAAGATCAAACACTCAAATCTCTTCCAAACTTTTTTCTTTTGCAACTGCTTTCTGTTTCTTTTTTTTTTTTTTTTGCAACTATTTTCTGTTTCTCTTTTTTTTTTTTTTCAGACGTCCAGCGATTAGAATTCGTTCAATAGGAAATCATAATTAGGCAAATTTGACAATTTAGCAATTCGGCAATTAGGCAATTTTTACCCAAACAGAATTCGAGTAGGCTAAAACAAAAGTTATGAACAGAAGACAAAATACAATACGACAAGCACAAACAGAACTCAAACAGATTTTTTTTTTGGACACAAAGTTTGAAAGACACAAGAAACAAGAACAAAAAACAAGAACAAGAACAAAAAAACGTGACAAGAACAAGAACAAGAACGAAACAAAGACACAAACAAGAAAACAAATAACAAAACAAGGACAAAACACGAACCTGGAAAAATCACAGAAAAAAATAATAGGATAGGATATAACCTGTATCAAGAGCCAAAGCTCTGATACTAGATGATCTGAACCTGACTAGGAGCGGATCGCTTGATACAGGCTACGGAGATTTGGATGACGCCACTTCCAGTGAAGGAAGATAAGTCAAGGTAGACGCCACAAGGATTACCTTGATAAGTCTGAAATTGGTTCAACAAGGAACCAAGAGAGAAACTCTCACCAAATTTTATGAAATGCCAAAAGTTTTTTTATTGAAAACAAAAACCAATACTTATAGTGTATCTGAACAAAAAGATAAAAATAGACATGGGCCTTCTAAACAGTTTGGGCCAAAATTACAATAAATAAAAATTATAACTAAAAACATATTTAACTTGGGCCTTTAAATTAGTTTGGGCCTTCAGAAACAATTAATAGTCTTGGTAGTGCCTCTTCCTCTAGGCCTTCATCTTTCTCCACTTGGGCCTTCAATCATCATCAATGGCAGCTATACAAATGACTAGCCTTGTCTCTATGACATGTTGGGCCTGTTTAAATCTGTCTCTGGTCATGGGCCCTTCAAGTGCTTCATGGTCCTTGCCCTTTGTTGTATCTTCATCACTGTGTTGGGCCTGTTTAAGTCTGCCTCTGGTCATGGGCCCTTCAAGTGCTTCATGGTCCTTGCCCTTTGTTGTATCTTCATCACTGTGTTGGGCCTGTTTAAGTCTGCCTCTGGTCATAGGCCCTTCAAGTGCTTCATGGTCCTTGCCCTTAGTTGTGTCCTCATCATAACATGCTTAGATATAATTTTGATCCTTATTTTTATTTTCTAGTTACAGTTTGCTTACATAAGTTTAACAAATTTTACTTTGGTATGTGTTAGACTAAATTGGTCCTTTTGAAAATTTATCATACTAACTTGGTTAATTAGGTTACACCTGACAAACTATGAGAGATGTCACATCAATGACATGTGAACCAAAGTTGACATCGTTAAAATGGTAATTTGATGAAATGACTTATTTGATGTAATAGGGACACTTTAAAGGACCAAAGTATAACTTTTTCAACTTAATAGACTAAGTTAAAACAAAAAAATAAGGTGAATGATCGAAATAATATTTTAGCATTTCTTGTATTTGATGTAATTGTTGAGTGTTGTGTCAATGCAATATGCATAAATGTGTTTGATTTCTTAAAAAAAATATAATTATTAATTGCTTACTTAAATATTTTGAATAAATCATGTGTATGCCAATAACTATACATGGTTTATGACGTGACTATGTGCTTTGTCAAGTGCAATCTATACCAGTAAGTGTAAACTATATCAATTTATGCAAAATTCAAACCATGGAATATCGATATAAACCATATAAATATGGGTATCTTATGAGATTGCAGTGAAGGATAAGTAGATTGATACTTTGGATATTTGCGAATAAGTCTAAAAGGTCACATGTAGATTGAAAAAAAAGGTTGAATATCATGTGTTAGGGTGCTAAATTGATACCAAATGGAAACAAACACAAAAATTGCATCATAAATTACTTTTTTTTCTAACGACAATTTTAAAGTTATTCAAACAAAATATAATATGTATGATTTTTCTAGTGAAATACGAATCACAACCCAAATGAAAAACCCTTTAATAAGTATGTACCAAACTGACATTCAAACTAATATGAACTAATGTAGTCCCTACATTATTAAAAAAAAAGTCCTTCGAGCTTGTGCTTTTAAGAGCTTCTTTCATAATTTAACAAAAATCGCTTCCCTATCAGTTAGCATCACATCCACTGCTGCCACTGTTGAAGATCCCATAAGATATTGGGGAATACTGGGTGATTTTCTGCCAAAGGTTACTTCGAAGGGTGAAACTCCAGTTGCTGAGTGGACTAATGTGTTCTAGGACCATTCGGCCCATATCATAAATTTGCCCCAAGTTGCAGGTTTATGGTGAACAAACGCCCGCAAGTATTGTTCAAAAATTCTGTTGATGACCTCGATCTGTCCATTTGATTGAGGGTGATAGTCAGAACTCATTCGCAATTTCATTCCACTTAATCGAAAGAGCTCTTGCTAGAACTTACTCACAAATAATGGGTCTCTATCATACATGAGACTTCGAGGCATACCATGAATTTTACCCACCATATCCATGAACAACAAGGCAACAATCTACGCCATAAAGTTCAAAGTTAGCATGCCTAAGTGAATGCCTTTCCAAAACCTGTCAACCACCACCAACATGATAAGGGGGAAGACCCATAATAAAGTCCAATGAAAGGTCTTCCCATGGTCTCGTCGGGGTTGGTAAAGGACATAGTAGTCCCACTGGTTTTCGTGCTTCATATTTGGTATGTTGACAGTCAAGGCAAGAAACAATGAACTATTGAAAGTCGTTGTGCATAGCGGCCCAAACAAAGTTTTCCCCCAAACGTGCCAGAGTTTTCTTGATTCCCATGTGCCCTCCCATTGGTGAAGTATGGAACTCCGTCAATAATGATGGGATAAGGTTGAGGCCATTGGGCAACCAAATGCGATTCCTGCATAAAATCAAATCCCGAATAACAGTATAATCAGGCATGCTTGTCGGGTTATCTTTGATTTTCTATTGCAGGGCAATGAACTCAGGGTGAATAGCCAACTCGTGTTTGAGTTGATCCAGAAAGGCGAAGTGAGGTACAAAAAGAACAAATAATAAACCCTGTGAATCTTTAGAAGCTCGAGATAGGGCATCCGCCCCCTTATTCGATTTGCCTGATCTATACTGGATGGTGTAATCGTACCCAAGAAGATGAACGAGATACAATTGTTACTCTGGGGTTTGGATGGTCTGACTCATAAGCTCCTTCAGACTATGATGATTAGTCAAAATTATGAAAGGATGACCCAAAAGATACTTCTGCTATTTCTTGACAGCGATCGTAATTGCTACCAATTCATGAACATACACAGATGCTAAACGTAGCCTTGAGAAAAATTGCTTGCTAAAAAATGCAATAGGATGACCTGACTGAGAAAGGACATCTCCTATCCATGTTCCCGACGCATCGGTCTCCACCATGAACGGCTTCGAGAAATTCAGAAGTTGCAGAGTTGGCACCGAACTCACGGTATCTTTCAGCTTGTAAAAGGCTGTCTGAGCTTTAGTTGACCAAACCAATTGAGGAGTTGTCAACAGATGAGTCAAAGGGGCCGCTAGTGATGCATACCCTTTGATAAAGCAACGATAAAACCCAGTGAGGCCCAAAAATCCCCATAGGGCCTTGAATGTCCATGGGGCTGGCCATTACTGAATCGCCTGTATTTTATCTTGAACAGGTTCAACTTCGTGCGTCGATACTAAGTGGCCCAAGTACTCAATATAGGATTGCGTGAACGAACATTTGGACATTTTGAGGAAAAACCGGCCCTATTCCAGAACACGAAATGTTTGTTGCAGATGCTGGAGATAGTCAACCAATGTCTTCCTATAGATAAGGATATCGTTAAAAAACACAATGATGAACTTATGCAAATAGGGCCTGAAAGTGTCGTTCATGGTAGCTTGGAACGATGATGGGGCATTGCACAGTCTAAAGAGCATTACGAGAAACTTGTAATGCCCGTGATGAGTGTGAAATGCCATTTTGTTGATGTCTTCCTCCTTCATCAAAATTTGATGGTACCCTTGAAGCAAGTCAAGCTTCGAGAACCATTGTGCTCTTCCTAATTCGTCCAATAATTTATCCACCGTGGGAATAAGGAACCTATCCTTAATGGTGATGGCATTAAGAGCTCGATAATCAACGCAGAAACGCCAAGACTCGTCACGCTTCTTCACCAGCAAAACCAGAGATGAAAAGGGGCTCGTGCTTGGTCTGATGACTCCATTCTTCAACATAGAGTCCACCTGAAGTTCAATTTCCTATTTCTAGAAATAAGGGTAGCGATACGGCCTAACATTCATTGGTTCGGAGTTGGGTCGAAGATTAATTGCATGATTCGTGTTACGGGATAAAGGTAATGATGTTGGGACCTGAAACAAATGTTGGAATTGTTGAATTAAGGTCTCTATTTCGGGTACTGGATATGGCAGCTTGGAAGTTTGGGTTGAAGGGGGCTCAATGCGGAGATGAAAGAACTCGCTAGCTCCATGGGTTTGGACAAGTCAACGTAGCTAGTGAGTTGTAATTGATTTTGCAGTGCCTTCGTGTTCCCCTTTTAATTCAACAACTTTGCCATCGAGAAGGAATTTCATGGTGAGGTCATTGTAGTATGTGAGGACTGGACCCAATGACTTCAACCACTCGACTCCGAGTACAAGATCGACACCATATAGCGGAAGGACATGGAAGTTGACCAAGAATTGTTGGTCTTGAACCTGAAGAGCGATATCCCTGCACCACTAATGGCACTCGAGCTGGTGTCCATTGCCCACCATGACCTTCAGTGGCTGAGTGGATTGGGTGGATAGGCCTAGTGCTAGAACTAACCGTTCTTGGATAAAATTGTGGGTATTACTGCCATCAATTAATATCCACACTTGCTGACCCTTTAAGAGGCAAATAAGCGTAGAGTCTCAGGAGCCATATGGCTTGAAAGCACGTGTAGGCTAATTTGGGCTGGGAAGGGCTCGGTACTGATAATTGATATGCTTATGTAATTTAAATATTTAAATCACATAGCAATTTCTAATTTTCCTCTCTTTTATTGCTTCTTTTATGTTAGAACATTAGGAATTTAGCTTCTTTTGAGTTTTTGTCCAATAAATGCTTAAGTTATCTAATTTACAATGTTTTGGAGTGTATTTTTTTGTAGAATTACATAGTAGGAGGCCTGGAAGATGGTTGAAGAATTGGGGCAGCTCGCTCAGTGTGTCAACAACCGCTCAGCGTGAGGAGCCTACTTGGAGGTTAGGCTTAGCGCGCATCTGCGACTTAGCCTGCAACTTGCGACTTAGCGCATAGTCACTTATGCCAGCTGGACTTTGCATGTGCGCTTAGCGAGCACATGCCAGCTTAGCGCATGATCAATATCGCAAAACACGATTGTGCTATGTTTTAAAGGAGAAAGAAGGGGAAAATCAAGCAATTCTTTTGGGGGACCAAAAAATGAGAAGCTAGGGCACGAGAGAAGAGAGAAAATCCATTCACTTGGGGACCCTTTCCTTCATTTTCTTCCATGCCTCTTGCTTTCTTTTTGTATTAGTAAGTCTCTCATGACAATGAGAGACTAAACCACCCATTATTGGGAGCTCAACTACCAAACACTCTTGATGTAATGATTCTAACTATCTATTTAATGTTATTTTGATATTATTGTCTCTTTTCTGTGCTTAATATCATGTTTATGGCTTGATCACCCATGCTCATGTAGTGTTATAGGGTTTATTCATTGGAAAATGTTTATCTCCTAAGAACTTGAAAAGAGCATCTAGGTAATCCATGTCTAGGGATAGAATAGTATTATTTAGCCTTTTCTATGCATCTTTATTCTTAAAGCAAATTATTTGATATAGCTCTTAAGGGATTAGGAGTGAAATTAGGTAATTTAGGCTCTTTCACATGAGGAATCATGGTTAGGGTATGTTAGTGGATGAAGGTAATAATCGAAATAACGTTAAATAGTGGAAAACCATTAATGTTGCATCAAGAGTAGTTTTGGTAGGTTGAGTCTCAACACGCTCCGTAATTCTACTTCAACCGGCAACTCACCCCCTGAGTGTTTGTATTCTATCTCTTTAATGTTCTCTACTTAATTATCTTCATTTATGTCAAATTTTATATTTTGTATCATCATTTGACCAATATCAATTTTAGTTCATTGATTGCTTAAAATTGGACATATACAAACTCTGAGTACAGTCAAAGTCCCTATGAACTCGACACTCGGTCTTACCATTTTAATTACTACTTAGACGAATTGGTGCACTTGCCAATCGGTTAACAAGCACCCTACTCTTCAGCGCAACCATCTACATAGATGAGCAAATCATGATGAGAATTGTCATTGTCGTCGGCAATGAGGAGGAAGAGTTTGGAGGTGCACTTGTGACCACGGCTAAATTTCTCGTCATAGTTAAAGCACAAACCCTTCTCCTGGAACAGGGCGAGGTCTTCTAATGACAGTCGTTTGAATGGGATAGATGTATGTTTTGGTGGTGTCAGCAAGAGACCAGGTGTGGGTGACAAAGGGGGTACCCGAGGAGGGGGCGGACCTGAAGTAAGAAGCATCAGTGATCATCATCGAAAGGGCTGATGAGAGTCTTCAATCTTTTCTTCCTGGAGACGGACCAAGGTTGAAGCCTGCACCATAGTCAAAGGTTGTGAGGCTTGGACCTCCTACCAAATTCCCAGTGCTAAACCAGAAACAAAACAGCTCAATAAGAAGGTTGGCGGAAGACCAATGATTCGATTGGCAAGGGATTCGAATTCAGAGAGATACTCAGTGATGGTGCCCTTTTGTGTTAGCTTCAATAGGGTGCCAGTAGGATCCTTTTATTGAGAATGAGCAAATCAGGTCTCTAATGCCTACAAGAAAGCGGTCCATGACAAAAGTTGGTTGTTCCTCGACATCCATTGGAACCATGCTAGCGCTGGTCCTTCCATATAAAAAGAAGCAATCGTAAGACAGTCACATTTCGGTGTGTCGTGGTAAGCAAAAAATTGGTTGATCTTGAAAATCCAACCAAAGGGATTGGAACCGTCAAATCGCGGTACTTCCAGCTTCATACGAAGAGAAGAAGGGGATGAGTGATGTGGATTATGATGGGTTGTGGATGATGTTGGTGAATGAGAGGTTGCCTTTAGGTGGGTCACCTTTTGACATAGGTCCTCCAACTTGTGGGATACACGGGGGATAACATCCTCAATGCGATCGATGTTAGTCTTGAGCGTGTTGATTCTGCCATATTCAATGAAAGCACCAAGATGATGCATACAGGGAGAAGAAATATTAGAATCGGAAGAGGAAGTTTGTCAAGTTTCTGCTTGTTTTATTGTTCAACCAAAGGTTACATATATAGAGAGAGCGAAAATAGAATAACAAACTAAGAAATGCTCCACTAATACAATACTAACAGAAAAGGAAATCCATTACTAATAGAAAGGACAACTGGCACTACTCCACTACAGCAAGCACTAACTAACTGACAAGCATTTGTAAAAGATCAAACTAGCATATTACCCTGAATTTAGACATAATTTGTTAAGTGTCTTGGAGTGACAATTCTTCTTTTGGGCCTTTCACTCGTGCCATCCTATTGCTTGTTAGTGGGCCTATCAGTAGAACAACTGAGAAGTTATGCTTATTAATTAATATTATACTTATCATTATATTTGTTCTAACTTACGATTGCTTTTGTATTTTTTAAGCGTTTATTGTAATGTTATGCTTGTAACTATAAAAAAGGAAGAAAGATGAAAATTAAACTATATTTTACTCCTAAATGAAACAAAATTTGGGATATGACAAATTAGTCCAATGGAAACTATTTTGGTCCAATTTATTCAACAGTCATGTTGGCAATCATTTTTTTGACATTTTTGTCCCTTTGTGTTATGTTGACTATTTCATTGATGCTAACGAACTGAACTTACCATATAATTACTATTTACCCTATATATTATTAGAAAGTTTTGAGAAGGCATAGGGATTTTTGAAATTCTTAATGAAAAGATGAGATGCATGCATAGCTTTTTGTTTGTTACGGTTATGTTCAACATAGTCATAGCTCACTTGATGACTCGTATGTAGGTGAGGGTATCAATATACAACTAGCAATTATTTTGACACAGAGGCAACAAAGCAAGGAAATTGCACAAGATTCAAAGACCTCAATGTTGTGAGAGGAGGCAGTTATTATTGATGTTATGCCCAGAACCCCTTACAAACATATAGTTGCCTAACACAATATATAGTCACTTTTTCTCCTATGCTACTATGACCTCCATAAAGTAATTATCACTTCTATGTTGACCTCAAAATCAAGTTTTATCATCTACTATGCCTAAAATTAGGAAGAATAGACACTCATCACATAATCTTGACATATCGACCTTTGCTCACTAATTTGATCATATATTGAGTTTTAGACATTATTTTTTAGTGAAACTAAATTGGTTAGTTATTTAATATATAGGGCTACAACTTTCATACAAATCATTTTTTCCTAATTCTATCATTAAATTTGCCCAGCAAAATTCCCCTCTCTTGGAAAAATTTGCATTCCCCCTAGGAAAATTACTTATAGCTCAACTTGTTTTTATCTCGATTTTGGCAAACAAATTATTGTGTTTTCTCAACAAAAATTGACTGACAAAGAGTCCCAAATCTGCATTTTTCTGCATAATATTTCCCCAAAGGTTCCAAAAACTTAAAAATACGCTCTAAGTATATAAGACTCAAAAGTCAACCATACCAATCATAACAAACCCCACAAATCATAGGAAACATCATTTAAATGTATCCACACACAATTTCTCACTACTCAAATCAAAAGACAAAAAATGGGTAAAGCACCAAGAACAATAAAACAACCAAGTTATCATTCAATTACCAAATTAAAATGATTGGGGGTTCACAACTCAACCAATTAGAGAATGCATCATAAACACCTTGATGTTATCCTTCCTCATGTCTACAACATAAAACTTGCTCACGCACGTTCAGGCGCACCACAACACAAAGAGAATAAATCAAATGTGATAAAACAATTTACCTAGAAACCATGGCATATGAGACAAGTTCGATGTCATGGATTTTGAGACTAGAGAAGAAGATAAAGTTAGGACCTAAATGTGAAGGGATTCAAAGACAGAGGTAAGCAAGGACAATGAATGAAAAAAGGAGAGAAATAGGAGGTAGATGTAGAGGAGCCTTTTTGGTTTCGACAACTACAAGAATGAAGTAGGGGTAAAACCTCTAAAAGGGTGAAGGTTGGAGTGATGAACTCTTGCGACAATAATGATAGTTGGATGAGGAAATTTTTTTTTCTTATCTGATTGTTTGCAACCTTCAATCTAAAAAACATGTTGACTTTAATAGCAACATTTATTAATGTCATTTAATTAGTAATATATATTTATTGTTATGGAATGCGTTTTTCATTTTAATATTGTAGCGGTAAATAAAAATATACAAAAATAATCGATGATATAAATGGTATATTAATTGAATCCTATTATAGTTTGTAGATGAAAATCACCTATCTCCTCCAATTAGAGAGTGCCACATAATGTCACCTCAATTCTACATTAGAGAAAATTAATGTTTTTTTTGTGTTTTTGTGATCAACACATCTTTCATTTCAGAGTCTAACCAATTCTTAGAAGTTTTACCATTTCCCTTGATCCGTGCCCAATACTAAATGGATCACCACCATTTTCTTTCTCTCTTGGCCTTGGATTTTTTCCTTTTTTCAAAATAAATTATTTTAAACTTTTAATCACAGACATGAAATAGGGCAATGAGCTCTAAAAGGGTGAAGGTTAGGGTGATGGACTATTGGGGCAGCGATGAAAGTTAGAAGGGAAATGAATTTATTTCTTATCTAATTATTTTATAACCTAACTCCCTCAGCATGCAAAAAAAAATATTGATTTTGATAGTAACATTTATTAATGTCATTTAATTAGTAATATATATTAATTTCATAAAATACATTTTTCATTTTAATATTGTGTAGCTATAAATTAAAATATACAAAAATAATCAATGATATTAATGGTAGCTAGATTAATTGAATTTTATTATAATTTGTGGACGAAAATTACCTGTCTCCTCCAACTAGAGAGTGCCACATATTGTCACCTCAATTCTACATTGGAGAAAATTAATGTTTTTTGTGTCTTGTCTTCACTTTACTTCAATCCAACACATATTTCATTTCAGCAACTGACCAATTCTAAGAAGTTTTACCATTTTCATTAATTCATTCCCACTATTAAATGGATCACAACCCTTTCTTCCTCTCTTAACCTTGGATTTTTTCCTTTTTTTTATCAAAACAAATCATTTTTAAACATTCAATTAAAAGCAAGAAGTAGGGTAATAAGCTCTAAAAGGGTGAGGGTTAGTGTGATAGACTAACTATTGTGGCAAAGATGATAGTTGGAAGGGAAACGAATTTTGTTTCCTTATCTAATTATTTTCTAACCTAGCTCATTACCCTACTTTGATAGTGACATTTATCAATGTCATTGAATTAGTAATATATATTAATTTTATAGAATAAAATTTTCATTTTAATATTGTAGCAATAAATACAAATATACAAAAATAGTCAATGATATAAATGGTAGATTGATTGAATCCTATTGCAGTTGTAGACAAAAATCACCTATCACCTCCTGTTAGAGAGCGCCATGTCAATAATGCCACCATATTTTACATTACATTTAGAGAAAAGTCACGTTGTCATTTGTGTATTGTCTCTGCTTCACTTCGATTTACTCAAATCAATGTGTCTCTAATCTTAGAATCTTAACAATTCTTAATTCTTAGAAGCGTAACCATTCCCCTTAATTCGTGCCCACCGCTAACTAGATCACAACCCTTTCTTACCCTCTAGGCCTTAGATTTTTGCCTTTTTTCAAAATAAATTAAATTTTAAACTTTCATTTTACTATTTTTTATTGTATGAATTCTATTATTTGGTCTGACTTTTGAATTGGTTTCTATATTTACCTATTGATATGAATACAAGTGTGGGCATGCATCCTTTCAATTGTAGTCTACTCATTTTCTTTTTACCTTTAGCAATAGTACACACTCATCAATGGGAAACAACATGAAACACAAACACCATCACCAAGGAAAACAAGAAGCGACAAAGAGGTTGGAAAAAGTGTTAGATTGGTTGGATTTAAAATGAAATAGAGATGAGATACAAAATTTGTTAATCTTGTCCAAACCTAATATAAAATTGATCAATGAAATTTTTATTAATTGGCATGATGCTTTCTAATTGTGAGGAAAAGGGATGAGAGGCAAGATTAGAAACAAGTGAATTTCGTTTGCAGTTTGTCTTCTGGTTTCTTTTTAGATCTTCATTAGCTCAATTAATAAAAAAATAGCAATAATTCTTATAAACCCCATTATGGCTTAGTAAATAAACAATCAAGCCAAACATAAAAATTGTATATTTTGAAGGTAGTTTAAAGAAAGAGAGAAGGAAATGAAAAACGCATTCCAAAACAACGCATATAAGAAATTAAGGTACATGGACTGAATGATCACTAAAAGCCAAGGCAGTACAGTTACATTAAGAGAACAAAACAGAGCTAAAAGATGGTGAAAAAAAAAGAAGTTAAAACTGACAAAGAAACCCAACTTCCTGAACAAACTTAGTTTGAGCTTGATCAGAGTGATCTTATTAATGCCAAGTGCCAAGACTAATTCAACCATGACGATGAAATGAACAACTTCTAAGCATTATTGATTGCCCGGTGACGGTTGTTGATGAGCCATACAATGAACATCCTACGGGTGATTCCCATCTCAGAGCAGAAGCTTTCAATTTCGTCCTTCTTTTCCTTTCGAGGTTTCCACCCCACACTCTCAGCAAACCTAATCAGCTTGTTCTTATGCTCTGACGAGAAGGTAGTCCTCTTTTTCCTCTTGGACCTCATCTCTTGCACTTGATCCGGTGTTTGAGTTTGGGGCTCAGCGGTAAAAATGGTGTTCTTGTGGTGAAAGTTTCGGTGGCAGCCACAACAAGCACACAAGAGAGCATCCTCACCGGCGATATATTTGACACAACCATCATAGGTGACATGACCAAGTGCTGCTGAATGGTTATGCAAACACTCCTTGTAGGTCACCACCTCATCTATTGGTAGTGGATGATTGATGTTTATATTAGACATGGTGAAATTAAGGAGCAGGTTAATTGATATGGAAGGATGTGTGTGCATTCGCATCGAGGGGGAGAGGCTTAAATAGAATGGTGATGGAGGAGCATGAGTGTACGTGTCCACTTCTAATATGGTTTTGATGCATCTTGTGACGGGTCTCATCTCCATCCTAAAACGTGTCTTGTTACACCATATTACTATTATATAATGGATTCTTCATGTGCTTATTTATGAATCAAGGAAATAAAAAAATAGTGCTTCAATAAATAAATATTAATTACTTTTATTTTATTTAATGATATTATCTTAAAAATATTTTTCATTTAATTGAAAATTTACTTTTAATGACTTTTTGTTTTATTTTTAATATCAAGTTTGAGGAAAAATAAATCTAGAAAGAAAGTTTATTTTTTATATGAGATTGGTAAAGTTAGCAATGTTAACTAATTTCTTTTAATTAGTATTATAATTTATTTCTTATACTATATTTTTTATATAATTTTTTAAAATTAATTCATAAGAACTAACAAAGTTGATTAGTATATTTATTATTATTTTATTTATTAATAATTTATATTTATATTTTTATAAATTATATTTAAGAATTGAAGGATTCATCTTTTCACTATTTCTACCTGATTAATTAATTAATGTGTGTTAATTATCTTTTCTAACCTTCGCAAGTGAGAGAATGAATTTTTCTTAATATTTTATACCATTTATGATTTATAAAAAAAATTATAAAATAATTATAATATTTTGATTAAAAAAATTAATGCAAGAAATAATTTGAAAAAAATCTTATAAAAAACAAAATATTTTTTTTTAAATAGTCACATATATAAGGATAAAGGTCGTACTTGAGTCTCAAGATCTTAATAAATTCTGAGGTTCACAATGAATTTAAGGGTGTAGAATTTTATTCACCGAAATATATATACCTAGGAGGTGTACTATAAATAAAGAATAAAAAGAATTAATCACAATCATATAATAATTATATATGCACGATTAAGACTAAATGAATTTGGTTTTTCTAAAGTAAACAATTTATTTTGGAAAAAAAACTAAATAATAAAACTTGTTGGCACAACGATTTGGCAATTAGCTATATGTTTCTTAATCAAAATATTAATTATCAATTTTTTTGAATGATTAATATTATTTATTTATTTATTTTATAAAACTTAAATTACAAAGTATAATATAAAAGAGTATAATCTAGTTAGTTGAATAATGTGTAATATTTTTTTTATTGATAAATATTAGTTTTTAATTATCAATTTGTGTTAGTGAGAGAATTTCAATCCAAGATTTTCTCCTTTTTCTTCTATAAATGTTATTAGTTTTAGATTTTTTAACTTCATAATAATATTTTTTAAATGCATTAGTTATTGTATATTTTATAAGACTTGTTACTCGTGTTTGATTATTATTGATTTTTTTACAAATTATAATAATAATAATAATAATAATTTATTATTTACATAATAATAAAAAAATATTTTCAAATTTTTTTTATTAAGGTGATCATTAATGATTACCTGATGTAAAAAAAACATTAAATTATATGGTGTTTTTTGTCTTATCGTATCTCCTATAATAATGTCCAACTAATTAATGGAATTGAAAAGTCAAAATTGAAGGTTGAATTGACGGTTATGATATTTAATTTATAGTCATTCATTTAATTTACATATTAATGAATTTTTTTATTACATTAAATATGATCATTTATTGCCTCTTTATGACTCTTTCTTCAAATTGATTGTATCTTTGTGTGCCGTTGTAACTCATTTTTTACACACGCATATTTGAGGTTCATAACTATTGTACTCGTATCTGATTATTTTTTATTTCTACCTTGGAAAAAAATATTTATACTAGTAAGAGAAAAAAGTAAGCACGGAACAAATTTTACACAATAATTTAGTTATAAATCATCATGATAATTAAATGATTTTTATAAAAATTATTAAAAAATTCTATCAACAATCATTTATAATTAGATTACAATAATAAACTCTATTAGTAAAGATGTGCTGGAATATAAGAATTAAATACTTATTCAATAAGTTTTTGGGACATATAAGTTTTTAATTATCATAAGAAGTTATGTTATACTACGCCCAATTACAAATTACAATTGATTTATCTAATTTGAATTAAGCGGTAGTCAAATTTAAGCGTATTAAAATTGACTATAAAATAAATAAATTAAAAGTAATTTCATAAACTATTACGCCCAAAAGTTTATTGAAATAAAATGGAAAAAGCTTACAAAAGTCATAAATTATTTTATTAGCTTAAATAAACTCCACATAAGTCTAAGTAATATTGTAAATAAAAAAAAGTGATTAAAATAAGAGATTTATTAAAATTAATTAATTATTTTTTTGAAAGAAATTAATTAGTCATTGGTATTTTTTTGTTATCTTATGTTAAAGATCACAAATATTTTTTAATTCACTTATTTAGATATTAATTTCGTTTACACCGTATAACTGGGATTCTAAAAATATTTTGTACACATAAAAAACCAAACACAAATTATCGTTAGATGTCCCCCACGTATCAACGCTCATTAATTGGTATTTAACAAAGTGAAGTAAATATTCCGCATCTTATATCATACTTAATAAATAAAAAATGCACGGTAAATGACAAAGAAATAATCAACAAGATGTAAACCTTTTTCAACAACTTCTGCAACATTTATCACAGTTATCTATTATATATTTTTCCTGCATATTTAAATAACGTTAGAAAATAATTATGTAGGAAAACTTTTACGCTTGTTGCTAATTGTCCTGCAAATTTTGTCTCTAGATTTATTTGCTCACAATTTTTTTTTATTTTCAAAATTTGCAGGAATATTTTTATATATAGTTTTTCTATAAATTTTCTTATAAAATTATTTATATTTTAAGAATAAAAATTACAATAAAATTCATATATACTTCTATGAATTTTCTTACAAATTTATTTATTAAAATTTTCATTTTTTAAAATATTTTGCAGAAAAATATGTCTGAAAATATTATAGTGTGTAAAATATCCAGGGAATAAGTAATGATAAGCTGTAACTAAATGAATTTAATATTTCTAATATAATTATATATATAATTAAAAATATTAAGTCCGTTTAATATTTTGCAGAAAATACGTTGGAAAATTATAATTTAAAGACAAATTTAAAAAATTTATATTCGTCACTATATTTTTTACAGTTCTTTCGCTCACCAGTATTTTTTTTTTACATATTTCGCTCACAAATATTTCCTCCGTCCCATACTAATCATCTTTGTAAAAAAAGTTATCCTACAATAATTATTATTTTAATTTTTTAATGTAATATTAATTATTTTTTCCACTTATATACCTTATATTAATAATAATGATATGAACTAAAAAAGTAAAAATTAATTGATCACCATCAAGTTAATTTTGTAAAATTATTATCATCTTTCATCCATTTATTAATTTTTCTAGATGTATATAAAATAACCAACAAGTATAATGTGAACGGATAGAGTATTAATTAACATTAAATATACCTTCTTAAAAATAATATTTGATAAATCAGGATTTAAATCCTAAACCAATTAGTTAATAAATATAATTTACTACCACATGTTAATCATTGTTCCCTAGATAAAAAAAAAATAAAAAAGTAAAATTAGAAAATCATTATTAAAAATATTAATAATAAAAATATCATATTTTAATATTTTTAAAATAAGAGTCCAACTACAGACTATTTTATGGACATTAATTAAAGAGTATTATAAATACCATATTATTATTATTTTAAAAAGTAAGTGTCCATTGAATGAATTTAATTTTTTTTATATAATACTATATTTTTGTAATATAGAGTTGCTAGATATTAAAATATCTCAAGAATATTGGTTTAGGAAACATAAATTTTAGTAACTCTTAATTAAAAAATATAATATTATATTAAAAATATTAAATCCATTTAATAAACAATTATTTTTAAAATAAAAGTAATATGGTATTTATAATACCCTTTCATTAATGTCCTTAAAATACTCGTAGTTGGACTTTTATTTTAAAAATAGTATTAAAATATGATATTTTTATTGTTATGTAATAAATGCATTCTTTTTAATAATGATTTTTTAATTTGACTTTTGCTATTTATTTTTATTTCTACTTTTAGTATGAGATATGTTTTTATTTATTTATATATTTGTCTTCTTAAAGTTAAAGTTAATATTAATAGTTATTATCAATTCTTAAATATTTTACGCAATATCATAAATAAGAAAAAATTATATTCTTTTTGTCTTTAATATAAGTAGAAAAAATGAGTTTACACTAATTAAGAAATTAGTAGCATTATTTAAAATTCTTATCCTTCCTTTTTTAAGCGTCAGATTTTGAAAAAAATGTTTTTAATTAATTTATTATTTTCAAAGTTCAAGATAAAGTTAATTATTTTTTCTGAATTAGACTCTTACTTTTCATCTAAGTTTTAATTAATTTATACATTTATCACGAAAGTGAAAACAACTAAAATGAATTTATTGTATAGCACTAGTAGTATAAATGAAAAAAAGAGAGGATAAAATAGAAAACTTTATGAGAAAGAAGAAAATTTATTACTTTTTTTATACTTGTTGTAAAAAAATCTTAAATAACACCAAAAAGGAACAAAGGTGGTGGTGTTAATTTTATTTGAAAGTTCAACTTTTTTTTTTAAAAACTATTATTCATCAAAACTTCATATATGCTGCATTCCAAGGCAAGACTTATAAGTGGCCACCCCATTTTTTCAGTTTCTCTAATCCAAATTCCAAAGCCAAATCAATTTTTAATAGATCGATCTTAAATTTTGTTTGTGAACGAGGATCTGTCAAATACGGCCTTTTGCTTTTGATTTTGATATTCTTCTTCGTCACCATCTCCAAATCACCACCTTGTCTTCAAAGCTTTCCCTTAATTTATAGTGATACTCTTCTCCTTTCTTTTATTTATATGACTAACTGGGAATGCAGATGGATACGATTCGTTGGATCCTTTTGGCAACATCACCATCACATGGGATTTTTTGTCCGATAACGGGGATACAATTGATGTAAGGCATTTCTAGCTAATTCTGATTTATGATTTTTTTAAAACAAATTCTGTTCCGAGTTATCGTTTTTCTGGAAAGGTATGGAAGTGACTCTGTTAGTAATGATTATAAGATGAAATAAATATTTTGATAAATAATTATTTTTGTCTTTGAATGTGTAGAGTATTGACAAATTCGTTTTAGAAAGATGATAATTCAAATTTTAGTTTCTGAAAATATAAAAAAAATGTGAGAGATCCATCTATTTTAACTTTTGTCCATTACAGTTAATGAAAAAGTTTATGTGACACATAAGAATGAAAATGTCACAAAAATAATTATCAACATGACTACGAAATAGATTGAACCAAAATGTGAGTAAGTTTTCAATGGACCAAAATGTCACTAAGATTTCATTAGACCAAAATGTCAAGTTTCCATTGGACTAATCTATATTACCTCATATTTCGTATCATTTAAAGGTAAAATATAATTTAATCTTTTTTTCCATTTTTTTCATTGTAACATGTATAACATCACAATAAACACTTAAAAAATTAGGGAAAAAACATAAATTAGAACAAACATAATAATAAACATAATATTAATTAACAAGTATAATATATTTGTTGTTCTAAAATTTTTATTGTAACAACATTAGGTAGTGTGACAAAATCAAGTTGATTCTCATTTTTTTAAGGATTAACTTAATGATTGTGTATTTTGTTTGAGTCTCATATTTTGGGTAGAACAATAGATAAATTATACTTATTATTGTATTTGTTCTAACTTATTATTCTTTCATATTTTTTTAGTGTTTATTGTAATGCTATGCTTGTAACTATAAAAAAAAAAGAAATATGAAAATTAAATTATATTTTACTTTTAAATGAAACGAAATTTGGGATATGACAAATTAGTTCAATGAAAACTATTTTGGTTCAATTTATTCAACATTTATGTTGACAATCTTTTTGTTGATATTTTCGTCCCTTTGTACTATGTAGACTTTTTCATTGATGCCAATGAATTGAACTTACCATATAATGACTATTTACCCTATATATTATTAGAAAGTTTTGAGAATGCATGGGGATTTTCGATATTCTTAAGGAAACGATGAGATGCACACATACCTGTTTATTTGTTACGGTTGTGTTCAACACGGTCATAGCTCACTTGATGACACGCACATAGGTGAGGGTATCAATATACAACTAGCAATTATTTTGACACATGGAGGCAAAGAGCAAGGAAATTGCACAATATTTAGAGACCTCAATGTTGTGAGAGGAGGCATTTATTATTGATGTTATGCCTGGAACCCCGTACAACATGCAGTCTGCAAATTACTGTAAACATCCATGACACCATTCATCATTCATCATTCCTGGCTATAGCTGTGGGAAACCATTCCAAGTTTACCACCAATGCTAACAAGTCTTGGGTCAGTTAATTAATTAATTAAGGAGATATATATCATTAATTATTTCTGATATAATACATGTTAACATTGTGCATGGCTTCATTGCAGTGACGTGTATTTACTCCCAGTTTGTAGCATCACCTGCTCCAAAATGTTGTGTTTCCTTGTCTGCATTCTATAATAGTACCATTGTTCCTTGCCCCATATGCAGCCAAGGGCTACTAGGACCGAATTGTCTCAAGTAATTCATTATTCCCACCTTCACTTTTTTGCTTCTCTAAATTGTCTCAAGTAATTCATTCTTCCCACCTTCACTTTTTTGCTTCTCTATTTCTCTAGTTTAGATTAAATTCTTTTCATTATTTTTATTAGTTATGTTTCAAACTCTTTGTTTCAAATTTTCAGTTCTAATAAGACTTCGGTGTTGCAACTATCGCAGACAAACCACCAGCTCCAATGATCAGGTGTTCACATCACATTGCCCCATTCGTGTTCACTGGTATGTGAAACAAAGTTATAAATAGCATTGGCGGGTCAAGATCACAATCATAAGCCTCAACTTTGCCAAAAACTATTCCCATTGGTGTAACCAAAGTTTTCAGTTTCAACTACCAACCCCTGCCAATTTTTGGAAATTTCAATAAGTTACTGCACTAATTATGTCATCTTTCATTTAACCTAATGTGATGCGCCCAGTTATGTGGTTATGTTAAATTTGAGACTATATCACTTCCTATGAACAAATGATTTTGATTTTGGTTCCTAACTAAGTTATACTATAATTAAAGAATCCCATTTATAGAAAAATAAAGTCTTTGAGGAACCAAAATGAAAAACACTTAATTAATTTGAAGGAAATTAACTTGTAAAATAAAAGCACAAGTGTGGCAAAATCGAGGTTGATGACTAATTTTTTTGTTCATTGAGTATAAAATTTCATATGACATACAAATGTTTTGGGGACTACCATACTACAATGGTTGGAACAATAAAGTTTTCACACGCACTCACACTATGCACTCACTGTCACTCTAGGTTAGAGAATAAGAGAAGATGATGAAGGAATTGATTGAGAGAAAATAGAGAGGACTTAGATTTCTGGAAAAAAAACTTCTGCACTATCATGCACACTTCTGCACACACTTCTTCTCATTGATGATCACTATTATATTTATACACACTGCACATGTAGTTATAACAAACTTCATAGTTGTCAAACTAACTTCAAAATGAATCACTAACTAATTCCTAACTAACTAACTAACTGAATTACAATATACATCAACATCCCTCCTTAATTCAGATTTGTCAAGGATGTCACTCCTAACTTGTTTCTCAATTCCTTGAACTTGATAGACTTCAATGGCTTAGTTAGTATGTTTGCAACTTGATCTTCAGACCTACAAAACTCCAATTCAAGCTTCTCCTTACTCACTTGATCACGCAAGAAATGAAACTCGGTTTCAATATGTTTATGTTGGATCAAGTGGCCTCGAAATAATTAAGAAGGGGGGTTGAATTAATTATAAATGAACCTTTACTAATTAAAAATCTATCCTTCTTAATGTTACTAGATTCAATTAGGCTTTTACTATAATGTTAAGAAAATAGAGAATAAAAATAGAAACTTAACCAAAAGTAAAAACGATAATTAAAGTGCACAACGGAAATTAAAGAGTGTAGAAAAGAAGACAAACATAAGAATTTTATACTGGTTCAACAACAACCCGTGCATACATCCAATCCCCAAGCAACCACCAGTTCTTGAGATTTCTTTCAACCTTGTAAAATCCTTTACAAGCAAAGATCCACAAGGGATGTACCCTCCCTTGTTCTCTTTGAACAACCAAGTGGATGTACCCTCCACTTGAACTGATCCACAAGAGATGTACCCTCTCTTGTTCTCAGTTACAACAACCTAAGTAGATGTACCCTCTACTTGTACCACAAAGGATGTACCCTCCAATGTGTTAAAACAAAGAATTCTCAGGCGGTTAGTCCTTTGAATCTTTGTAAGGGGGAACAACAGATATTTTAGGCGATTAGTCCTTTGAAATCTTTTGTTTAAGGGGAAGGGAAGAATCAAAAGAATTCTCAGACTGTGTCCTTTTGAATTCTTTGAAAAGGGAGAAGGGAGACATAAAAGAATTCAAGCGGTTAGTCCTTTGTTCTTTTGGAAAAGGGAGAAGAGAGACACAAAAAGAATTCAAGCGATTAGTTCTTGTTGAATTCTTTTTGGCAAAGAGAGAAGAGAATGAAAAGATATAGCACACTTTTGTTTTCTGCAAAAGAACAAGGTTTGGAAAACAGAAAACTTGGAAAGCTTTTTAGCAAAGGAAGAAGAAGAAAGGTGAGAAGCAAAGGTTTCAAGATTTCTCAAAAGTTGTTCAAGAAATTCTAAAAGTTGTAAGAGTTATTGAAATGCAAGTCAAGGTCTTTCTATTATAGACTCTTCATGTCTGGTCAAGAAAACCATTAGAAGAGTTAT
Organism: Glycine soja; assembly: GCF_004193775.1. NCBI lineage: Eukaryota > Viridiplantae > Streptophyta > Magnoliopsida > Fabales > Fabaceae > Glycine > Glycine soja. The sequence continues at coordinate 36,355,623 of NC_041013.1, forward strand.
AACTTGAGAAAACCATTGGAAGAGTTACATCTCTTGACTTTTTATTCAGAACTTGTCATTGGTAATCAATTACCATAACCATGTAATCGATTACACAAAGCATTTTATGAAAAAATGTAATTCTTCACAATTGAATTTGAATTTCAACGTTCAGATACACTGGTAATCGATTACCAATATATTGTAATCGATTACACCATTTAAAAAACATTTGGAACATTGCAAATTCAGTTAAAAGCTTTTGAAATCAAACTTTACCACTGGTAATCGATTATAGGTAATTGGTAATCAATTACCAGAGAGTAAATACTCTGGTAACTTAAAAAAATTTGGAAAAACTTTTCTTGTAAAACAAAATTGTGCTATGTTTGGTTTTTGAAAAATCTTTTTCAATACTTCCCTTGTGAAGTCTTGACTTGTTGCTTTTTGGTTTCTTCACTTGAATCTTGATTCTTCTTGATGTCTTTTCTTTAATCTTGATCTTGAACTTGTTGACTCAATCTTGACATTATTCTTTTGGGCTTTTTGTCATCATCAAAACTACTTGAATCATACTTGATTCATCATCATGAAGTTTGCTTCTACAGTTTACTCCTCCCATGTGTCATGGGATACTTGACTAAATCAATCGCTGATTTGTTATCGATCAACAACCTCAGAGGACTGTAATCCCTCAAGTTCAGTTCTTTCATTAAAGCTTCCAGCCATAGAGCTTGACAAGCTGCCATAACATCAATAATATATTCTGCTTCACATACTGACAAAGAAACTACACTCTGCTTCTTTGAGCACCAAGAGATTAGTGTTGTTCCAAATTTGAAAACATACCCAGCAGTGCTTTTCCTATCATCCTTATCACCATACCAATCTGAATCGCTATAACCAAACACTTCTTTTATATTCTTTTGACCGTAAGGATATAAAATGCCAAGATCCAATGTTCTTTTCATATACCTCGGAAGTGAGGTGTCTTTGGTTTCTCCATAAACTTGCTTATCAACCCAACACAATAGGCAATGTCAGGTCTGATGTTACATAGGTACCTCAATGAACCTACAATTTGCTTGTACAAGGTAGGATCAACTTCTTTCTCATTCTCATCTATTTGCAGCTTAATTCCAGTTTCAGTTGGTGTGATCATAGAATTACACTCCATCATATTGAACCTCTTCACAATGTCTTCTGCATACTTCATTTAATGCATGAAAATCCCTTTACTAGTAGAAACAAATTCAATACCCAGGAAGTAGGATAGTTCACCAAGATCATACATCTCAAATTCTTCCATTATTCTTCCTTTGTACACTCTCATATCTTCTTTATTACTGCTAGTCACTAGCAAATCATCTACGTAAAGACATATTATAAAAAAACTCACCAGAATTTGTGTTTCTAACATAAACTTCATGCTCAGTAGTGCACTTGGTGAAATTCTACTGGACTAGGAAGCTATCAATTCTCATATTCTAGGCTCTAGAAGCCTGCTTAAAGCCATATAGTGTCTTATTCAAATTGTAAATTTTATCCTCTTGACTTGCCACTACATAACCAGGTGGTTGAGTTATGTAGACTTCTTCTTGAAGTGGCTCATTCAAAAATGTTGATGTCACATCAATTTGATATAGAGACCAGTTTCTGTTGCTAGCAGCTACCACAATGAGCCTAACGGTTTCAAGTCTTGCAACTAATTGTAGTCCAAGCCATGTTTCTGTAGAAATCCACTTGCTACTAATCTTGCCTTATACTTGGATACATCTCCAGGCTTTACTTTAGTCTTATAGACCCACTTCACATCAATTGGTCTTTTTCCTTAAGTAAGTGGACTAACTCCCAAGTCTGGTTCTTCTCAATTAATCTCAATTCTTCTTCCATAGCTGCTCTCCAATGTGAACTTTGTGAGGCTTCATCATGACTCATTGGTTCTGATTCAATAAGTAGAGTAAAGTGCATAAAATCCCCTTTTGTAGTGATTGTTGTATCAAGATACAATTCATACTCTCTAAGTGTTTGTGGTACTTGTCTCCCTTTTTGTGACCTTCTTAGTTGTTCTCCACCTGATGGTACATCATCTTCACTTTTTGTCTTCAAGGTTCACAATCACCTTTCTTTCACCATTGTCAGCTACATTTATTTCCCAATTCCAGCCCTTAGTTTCATCTATCAAGACATGTTTGCTAATCACAACCTTCCTCATTCTAGGATCATACAACTTGTAGGCATCGATTGGATGATATCCAATGAATATAATTGGTTCAGCCTTGTCATCAAGTTTCTTTCTAATTTTCTCAAACACATGCTTAAAACACAGTGAACCAAATATTCTGAAATGACTCACACTAGGCTTCTTTTCTGACCATGCTTCTTCAAGTGTGTATCCCTACAATCTCTTAGTGACATCTGTTCAAAATATACACAACAGTAGAAGTTGCCTCTCCCCAAAAGTAATGAGGCATTCCCTTCCCTTTCATCATGCTCCTAGCCATGTTCAGAATGGTTATGTTTCTCCTCTCAGCAACACCATTATGCTGAGGTGTATAAGGAGACGTCACTTCATGAATTATTCCCTCTTCATCACAAAATACTTGAAATTCATGTGAGTTATACTCACCCCCTCCATCTGTTCTAAGAACTTTGATTACCTTATCACTTTGCTTTTCACTCAACAACTTAAACTTCTTGAAGATGTTAAACACTTCACTTTTCTGCTTAATGAGATAGATCCACATTTTTCTAGTAAATTCATCAATGAATGACACAAAGTAATTGTTACCTCCTAGGGATTTCACTTCAAAAAGACCACACACATCATAATAGATCACTTCAAGATTTCTTTTGGATTTGATTGGAATTTTTGACTTGAAAAAATTCCTTGGTTGCTTTGACACACAACTGTTTTGGTATCTCAATTTGAGAGAGACCATGAACCATTTTCTTACTTTTCAATTCACTTAAACTCTTGAAATTTAGATGACCAAACCTGTGATGCTACATCCAACTTTCATCACTTATAGAAGCAACCAAGCATTGAAATTCTACAATCTGAATTCCAATCTTGAATGTTCTGTTTCTTGACAAAGGGACCTTTAGAATTAACCTCATATTGCTATCAAATATCTTCAGTTGACTATCATTCATCTGCATTGAGTAGCCCTTTTCTAGCAACTGTCCCAAACTCAGCAAATTATTCTTCATATTGGGAACATATAGCACATCATTGATAAATGAGTGTTGTCCATCCTTCCTCTAAATCATCACCTTTCCAATTCCTTCTGCAGTTACAGAACTATTATCTGCAAACTTGATCTTGCTCTTCACCTTATCATCAATGTTTACAAACCACTCTTTATGTCCAGTCATGTGATTAGAACAACCTGTGTCAAGGAATCACAAATTAACATTGTCTTCTTCTGAGTTTGTAGTTGCCATTAATAACACTTTATCAGAGTCAAAATCCTCATCTTGTGCCAATTGAACATCATCTGCATTTCTTGAAACCCTTTTATTTATGCACTCATCTGCAAAATGTCTTCATTTCTGACAATTATAACACTGAATCCGTTGTTGAATTTTTTCTTGCCTACTTTGTGATTCCCTCCACTTTTCTTGTCAGTTTCTTCATTCTGGTTATGATTTCCAGAACTGCTGGAGCCCTCACCTGACCCCTTCCACTTATTGTTCTTCACTTTCCCTTCTTATTCTTGACACCATCATAGTTGTTCCCTTTGGTTGTTTGGGCTTGCATAGCTTGCTCAGCTAATCTTTGTGAGTTTCTTTCATTGAGCCTCATCTCTTGAGCTTCCAGTATTCCTATGCAGTTCTTCAATCTTCATTTCTTCAAGATCCTGACCTTGCTCAATTTCCACCACTATATGATCGAATGTTGGTGTCAAGGTTCTTAGTACCTTGTCAATGATCCCCAAGTCTGATTGCTTGTCACCATAAGCATTCATTTGATTTGTAATTGCCTAGATTTGAGAAAAGAACTCACCAGTGCTTTCTTGATCACTCATTTGTAGAAGTTCATACTACCTTCTCAAGGTCTGCAACTTCACCTTAAATTTAGTTAATTGTAAACTAATATAGTTCCTACATGTATTAAATGCATAATACTTTTTGTATATCAAACATAAAGTTCCAAACATTTTGCTTGTAATCCCCTAACTTTTCATTCAACAAGGTCAGAAACCATATATAGTTACTCTTCTTATTCATATCTACTGTGGCTCATGCAACTACAAATATGTGCTTGTTGGCATCATAATATGTATCACTTATTCGCTATTGATTGGATTGAAATATGGAAATATTTTCTCTCTTGCAATGATATGCAGTAAGTTTTAGAAAGGAAGTATTGCAGACATTAGTGTTTGAGTTCCCATTATTGACAAATTTTCAATTATGAATAAATCAATCCAATAAACATTCATTTGATAATTATATGTTTTCAATGGGTTTATTTTTACATGAAAGGATTTAAGTTGAAAGTGATAAAGATGCAATCTCCCTTCCTATGATATTTCTACCCATGAGAAATGAAAAACAAAAGGAACAAATCATGCAATGTGATATAAAAAACATATGTTTACGCAACTTCAAAATCAACAAGGTAATGACCCAAACAAATATAAACTACCCTAATTGCTAAATGTTAGGTGGATTTGGTAAATAAATAGAAAAGTCTATGAATTCTAAAGTTCATGCACATAGTTAAAATTGTTAAAACGCAATTTTTTAACCATTAAAAAGTTAAGTTTAAAAAACTAAGAAAAGATAACGGACACTAAAGTAGATGCAAATAATCAATGAATATGAAAGAATTAAGAATTCAAATTATTAAACTAACATTATTGTCTGCTTTAAAGTCATGTTACCTTTAGTGGTAAAGCACAACATCTTTTCAAATTCATTGGATGTTGACCTAAGGACCTAAGTTGTCTATCCCACTCAAGTCTTTGATGATCTAATATAATTTGATTAATAGTTGTTATGTGTGTTTTATGTTGTGCCACCATATAAGTTGAGAAAAATGACATAACTCAAAATAATATAACAACAAAAATGGTGTAGGCATTTATTGTAAGGTACTTGTGATCAAGTCTCAAATAATGAATGGTATGCACAACAAAGATAGATTAAAGAATAAATATTTACATGATAGTAAAAACCATAAAGACATGGAGAATCAGGATTAACAAGCATGACAAACCAATATTTAAATTGTTTCAATCATGCATGTTCATATAATTATCAAAACATTGTTGACATTTTTTATAATTATTATCATTTGGGACTAGTAGTGAGTATATATATTGAACAAAAACATGAAACAAGTATCCTACAAATAGCAAAGTAACAATTTAAACTAAAATTGAATGAAGTTGATTTTCACAATGTCAAGAATATAAAAAATGGAGTTGTATTATTTAAAAAAATCATTAAAAGGTCAAAATATAAATATATTAAATAAATTAGATATCAAATAAAATATTTTTAAAATTAAAAAATAAATGATTTACAAAACCTTGATATAAGAGTCTAGTACACAATGGTAGAATTTGCATAAATGGTTCTAACATTTGTCTCTCAACTAGTAATTCAGCCAAATATCTAGTAAATTATTCAAAATTCATTATGAAATGCTTGAAACACAAAGCAAAAGTAAATTATAGTTAAAAAATGCTTGACAAATTGTAATGTTTAAATAGTAGTATCACACAAACATCTTGATCAAGTATAACATATAAGAGTTCAAAGGTTAAAGCTATGAAAAAAAAAGTAACAAGTGCCACTATACTATATTTGCTCAAAACAACGAAAGCTAGGCATGAGAGAGATACAAATATAAGAAGGCATCAACATGTCTAGAGTGAAAAAAGGTGATATTGTAGTAGACAACTTCTTAAAAGTGAGCAAACAAAAAAAAATAGCATGAATGGATGTTGAATAAGAAACAAATATTGACATAAAAAAGTATACAAAAATTGAACAATTAACCCTATATCGTGATACGAGACCTTCACAAACATTATCAAACTCAATCTTTATGATACTAATGAGTGATCAAGAAGGTGGGTGTAACTTGAAGTAGAGAAAAAAAGGGCATGCATCATGATTATTTGGAAATGCAAAAGAGAAATAATGCTTAAAGTTGAATAATGTAATGTGTAACATCCCAAAAATAATTCAATAATTATTTAGATAGAGATATCTAAATATATCTTTTTGTCAAGGAAAAGATAGATTACATTGTTTTAAAATATTAGATTGTTATTTTGAAAAGATGTTAGTATAATAACATATTAGATTGGTTAAAGTTAATTATAATTAAAGATAATAAAAATAATAGATAAAAAAGATTAGTTAAACAAATTTTAGATTACGTACTATTTTATATAAGGATATAAACAATTCATTCTCTTAGAATCACGGTCTCTCGCTATTAGTGGACTGCTCAAGAATTGAGACAGAGAAAGAAAACAAGAAAATTCTTTCGTCACACTTGATAGAGAAAAATTCTTGATTACATTTATTTTAACTTGATTAGTAATTCATAATAAAACATTGAATACGCTACTTTTGTTATATTCTTAGCATTAATTTAGTTTAGATACTCATGTTTTTTGAGGATAATATTTTGTTTTTGTAAAAATTCGTTTATTTGATTTATTTTATTTCACATGAGGTATTTTTAGTATTTTTAAACTATTATAACTTTGAAATTTTATATTGTTTTTGGTATATTTTATTATGGGTGGGTAACGAATGACCTTACGTAGTGTAATGATCAATCTTTCGAGAGGTGAAGGAGTAAGGGGTGAGTGACAAATAGGAGTGGGAGGGGATGGACAACAAACAGGAGAAGGATAGAATGGAAAATAACTCTTAGATCGAGGTTAGATATCCTTTCTCTCACGTCTCTCTTTCTCTGCAACCAAACCAAGACCTGTTAGTTAATGAGTGGTATTCAAAACTCATGTCATACATAGATTGATGAAGAAAAACCCTAGGATAAAGGAAAGAAAAGCTTTACAGTTATTGAGTAAGTCAATGAAAAGCGGATCCGGGAGTGCAATCTTGCAAGGGAAGAAAACAAATGGTGTGCTCTTTCTCTTTCTTGCTAACTCTACATACATGTTTATCGCGTCTCTTCACATTACTCTTTGCATAAATTTCTACCTTTTCACGTCATTGCTTTCTTTTATTAATTTGTGAAGTCCCGCACTATTTTGTTTCATTTGTTTTTTCCCACACCCAAATCATCATCTATCAGTGTATGCTTACTTTCAATATATACAAGTCAACTTTTAGCCTATAAATATATATTTTCATATGATTATAATTAATGATAGATAAATAATTACATATATAAATTATAATTTGGATTTATAACAAATTAATAATTTAAACTGTGATAAATTTTAAACTAAAATGAATAAGAAGTTTTAAAAAACAAACATATTTTCACTCTTGTATTTTTGTTGGAAAATGAAAGCAGATAACGGGCAAACCATGATGCCACCTAAGTATATAAATAAAGATAAATGGAAGATAGTTTAGGAAAATGAAGAGAAAAATTTTCTGGTTAGTTGCGAAAAAAGTATATGAAATACACCTATCAAGGAGTGAATCCAATAAGAGAAAACATGTTGAGAATATAACATAAATTCTTTTATAATAAGAACATATTAAAAAATAATTTTGATTAATCTATTTTTTTAGATGGGCACCTATCTAATAAGATCTCAATTAAATTGTTTATCTAAAGGAGTCCTTGAGCTTCTCGTATAAGTTAAAACTCTCACGCATAAGTTAAAAATATCTTTTGAAGAAGTTAATTGAATTAGTCCATCTATAACTTTTTTTTTAGTTTCTTGGTTTATTTTCATATTTTCTTATTATAAGTATTTATCAAAAAGTTTATCCAAAATCGTTCTTATTCAAGAAAACCTTAACTAAGCTATTTACCCCAACGAATCCAAAAAATATATAATTTAAGAAAATATTATTTATTGAAAATTTGCATCACAATTCTTAATTCTATTAAATATAAATATAAAAATTAAAATTATAAATTGAGTTTACAATTATGATTTCTTTAAAAATTGAATAATTTTTATCTTCCTTATTTATTATTTATTTTATCAAGGAAACATCTAGAAGAATTTACTTAAATTATAAAATTATTTGTGTGAATTAGTTAATTGAATTTTATATCAATAAAGAATGAGAGTAAAATAAAATAAAAAAAGTCAAAAGTACAAAGGTAAGGGGGAAGCGCAAAACGCGACCGTATATTCTTTTTAATATCACTGACAACACAACACAGCACAAAGTCGCAACTTCCTTTGGAAACAAACCAAACAAACAAACAAAACCCCTCTTTCTTTCTTTCTTTTGAGTGCATGGCAATTTGGGGCTTTTCTTTGGAATTAGGGCACACGCACATGATTTTGGTTGATTGATCCTCGCAATCATAAACAGTGGGGAAGATGTAATCCCACCGAGATTATTGGTTGATTGATTGATAAGTGGTAAGTGGTAAGTGGAAGTGCAAGTGCAAGTGTGTGTGTGTGTGTGTGTGCGTGTGTGTGTGTGTGTGTGTGTGTTTGTGTAAGGGTTTGTGGTATGAAGGGTGCGTTGGATCGGACGAAGGTGGTGCTGCGCCACTTGCCGCCTTCTATTTCTGAGGCCGCCCTTTTGTCCCAAATTGATGCGGCCTTCGCTGGCCGCTACAACTGGCTCTCTTTCCGTCCCGGCAAGATCAGGTTTTCATTTTTCATTTCCATTGCAATATTATTACTTCATTCATTGCATGCTTCTTTTTATTATTATTAGTCAAGTGACCATAAGTAGGCTAGGCTAGGCTAGGGTGTTTGTTGCCTATGTATTTGTAATTGTAATTGGTAGATTACCATGGCATAAATTATGTTTCAACCGAATCTTCCTTGGCTTCTGCTTATTATTTTAAATTTTTTAACTGAATGTCTGAATTGTGAATTACAGTTTGCATTCTCTGTTTTTATTATATGCTAAGGACATTCCTTTTGCATTCTCTGTTTCAACCGAATCTTCCTTGGCTTCTGCTTATTATTTTAATTTTTTTAACTGAATGTCTGTATTGTGAATTACAGTTTGCATTGTCTGTTTTTATTATATGCTAAGGACATTCCTTTTGACTTTATGGGTTTTCAGCCAGAAGCATATGTCATTTTCTAGAGCCTACATTGACTTCAAGAGGCCAGAGGACGTTATATTGTTTGCCGAGTTCTTTAACGGACACGTCTTTGTGAATGTAAAGGGTAATTAATGAACTGCATCTTTAAGATCTTGCTAAAGCTCTTAGCATTGCCATTGTTGTCATCATTATTGGAATCTGGCCGGTGCCATGGGTTCCGTTTGGGTCCGAGGGTTTTTCTGTGGCAAGCAATCTATGTTTTGACTCTATTTGGAATTTAAAGTCTGTATTTCTCAAGTATTTTTTTTATTCATGTTACATATTTTGTACGATAACTGAATATTAAATACTGAATCTCATTCTCTGTTTCACCATTGTTGCTTACTAGGATCTCAGTTCAAAGTCATTGTTGAATATGCTCCTTCACAACGTGTTCCAAGACAGTGGTCTAAAAAGGATCTTCGTGATGGAACCATATATAAAGGTATCATTTGGACAAAAGTTTAAGTAAATACAATGGATATATTTATCTCATTGGGAGTTATATGTATGTATAGAGTCTTTCCCTCTTGATAAATATAAGCATTTACATGGTGAACATCTAGATTCTGAGTATCTGGAGTTTCTTGAACTACTTGCCAAGCCTGTTGAGAATCTTCCCAGTGCCGAGATACAATTGGAGAAGAGGGAAGCAGAACGATCTGGTTAGTCAACTAATACAGAAAATATGCTGTAAATTTTAAGTTTGGAAATTTTGAGACTTAACACCACGCGTTCGCAGAATGGGCACAAAATACTATTTTTTTCCATTCTTTACTTAATGGGTTTACCTCCTTTAACAGGTGCTGCAAAAGATATTCCTATAATTACACCACTGATGGACTTTGTGCGCCAGAAAAGAGCTGCCAAGGGACCTAGGGTATTATTTGCATATGATCAACTTTAGAAATTTCAAATAAGCTTATTTGATTGTCCTTTGCCATTATGTCTGTGTTTCTGAGCATGTGTGTCCATCCATGCATGTGTGAAGATGAGATTGAGTGCATTTGTTCTGAGCAAGTTCCCCATAAATATCCTTATTCTGTTTTATCTATTAGCACTGCTGGTATGTTGCTTACCCAATGCACATCATGTGTGTGCAGAGGCCACTGTCAAATGGAAAAGTGAGTAGAAGAGCTGGCACTTCATCAAATGGGGGCCCTAGTTCCGCCACATCAAGACGTGGTTCTGGAAAGAAGAGGGTTTCTGCTACAATGGTATTATGCATTTTTTGGAGAGGAAAGTTAAATATGGCTAATTATTAGCATGTTTTCAGGACAAAGTATTTTGGTATAACATTGTTAATGATATACTTAAATTAAAAAAAATTATTTAATTATTATTGGTTCAATGACGGTTAGACCATTAAATCTTGAACCAGTACCCTTACTCCTCCAATGACTGGTCCGGTTTTCAAAACATTGATTATTAGTACAATGGTTTTTCATCAACTTTTGGAATACCAGAAAATAGCATAGTATTTGATACTCATCTGGCTGTAACACCTGATTCTTACTCTTATGTGTTTTTAACATTTGTAACTCTTGCTTTCGTGATGGACAGTATGTTGCAAGGGACCCAGGGAAAAGTTCTACTATCAAAGACAAATCATCTTATACTTTGGTTCCTAAGCAAGATGATCAGCATCTTCCAAATAAAGCTTCAAACATGGCTTCTTCAGATGGAAATCAAACTCTTGATGAGAATGGTAAGGTTGATGTTTTTGTTCAAAACTTCACGTGATAATTTTTTTTTCTTTGGGTTTTTATTTTATGATTTGGACTGCCATTTTAAAATATACATTTGGTTTTCTTTATTCTTGAATTACTATTGCTTTCTATAGGAGTTTACTTACCACTTCCACTTTGTCAATTTTATCAGGAGTTTCTGGAAATCATGATGCTGGGAAGAAAAAAGTACTACTTCTTAAAGGGAAGGAAAGAGAAATAATTACTGTAAGCTTATGATTTATATCATCATAATTCAATTTTATTTGTAATTTGTTTATTGTACATGTTGTGAAAAAGATTGATATGGAATCTTAGTTTAGTTGACTAAATAAATGGTGTGCTAGAAATTACTGTATTTCGCATTTTCTCCTTGTTTCCTTTTGATGGTTAACATGTGCCGATGAACAGCGCTGACTTAAGCTGAATGTATAGTTGTTAAAATGTTCTCATTAATCTGCTTGGATTGATCATTTATCACTTTCTTAGAAGCAGTCCACCCTCCTCTCTTGTCATTTTTTCTTGAACATCTTGTTTCTTTATATTGTTTGTTTTCAATGTTGATGAGTTGCTGTTGATCCCATCCTGTTAGCATCAATTGATTTTGTGAAATTTTCACTTTAAATTAGCTTGAGCTGCATTTTGATTAATTCATTCTTTGATCAATGTGTGAATTGTCTGGTGATGTTATACTTAAATTGTCCTGTTAGTGACCAAAGAGATCAAAGGTTAATTTGATATTGACTATCAGTTTGACATTACAAACCTCAGAATAAATGTGAAGGCCAATGTGCTTTAGAAAACTACTAGGAAGGAAGTGAATGTTAATTATGCAATTGCTTTAATAGGTATAGTGATACTACTTGCCAAAGTGGCTGACTCCCAGGATTTTTTTTTCTGTAATATGCTGTCTTATTGTTGCATGTATGTGGAATATGATGAGTCAATAATACAGTATCATTTTGAATATGGATTGTATTTAGTTCATTGCCAGTATCATTGGTTGATTCATCTGTAGGATCATGTTATAACTACCGTTCTGCTAAGAGTCTATTTTCTTTTGGTTGTTTTTATTGTGCAGGTATCTGATTTAGATAGCATGTCACAGCATCACAATGTAACATCTTCAGCTAAAACAGTTGTTGGTTCAACAGTTTTGAAACAGAGTCAGCGGCATGAAGGTAGTGGAAGGATTATCAGAAGCATACTCTCAAAAAAGGAGTTGCATCAAAGCCAGTCTTCCAGGGCCCTCTCTGAGCAGAAAATCCTGACATCCAATCTAGAGAAAGAAAAACAGCCCCCTCGCCCCTTACATGTCCAACTAATTTTGAAGGGCTCTAATGGGACACCAGAGAATAAGATTGGTGTGCATGATTCACATGTTTCTAGTGAGAGGCAAGAGAGACATGTTAGACATAAAGATAGACCTGATCGTGGTGTCTGGACAAGTCGTTTCAATGGAGCTGACGTGTCTTTCTCATCTCCTGCTTCCTCACAAGTAGATCCTTTGGAAGGTACATGTTTTATTCTATACCAATGATTTTGATTTTGGCCATTGCAGATTATCCTTTATGTTGTAAAAAGGGGGAAAACTGACAAAAACATTTTGACTAGCTATACAGCTGACATATGATGCACAAAATATAACTGCTGTCTGGGAAATTGCTTACATCTTCACAAGTTGAATTTTTCATATGTATACGAAACAGGAAGTCAAGCAGATTTGAAACATGACATGCCAAATGCAAGAAGTGTGGAGGTAAAATCTTTTGGAAGTGTCCGTACCAGTCATTCATCAGAAAATGGTTAGTTTCTGGCTCTGAAAAGCAGAATCTTAAAACATTTTTATGCTTACATTCAGGTTGATTTCTACTTAAATTTTACTTCTTGTGTCTATTTAGGTTTCAATAAGCATTTTGGTCGTCGTGGACCATCATATGGGGTAAAGGATGTTGATGGCTATTCAGTTTCAAGTGAAGGGAAGCATCCTAGAAGATCTAGTACATCTGCTTATGGTTCCAACGAGGTCCCTAAATTTGATTTCTCCTTGGCAATACACGGCATATTCTTTTCTGGTTCAATAATTGATTAAGATCTCTTCTTTAAATTGCAGAAACAAGTTTGGGTTCAAAAAGCAAGTTCTGGTAGCTAGAGTATTTTGATTGGTGAGACACATTCCCTTTATCGAGGCTGTAGTTGTATAGCTTAGAAAAATGCTTGTTGATTAGCCAGTCTTAAAAGTCCCCTTATTGGTATTTTTTACGAGTTTTTGAAATTTCTCTTGGTCTGGCATTGGCATTATAGAATACTATTAATGAGTTCATATTACTGTAGAGCTAGTCATCATTGATTTTCTGAGATTTTTACTATCCGAAACAATTTTCCCTATAATATTTAGTTCTTTACATTATTGTCATTTTTGTGAAATTTTGTTTGAACTGTAAATAGTGATTTTATGTGCTTTTAATATAAATTTAGGTGGTGTATTTTTGGTTTGACTTTCTTTAATATGTGATTTCATGATGTAGCTTCATAAACTGTAGTGAAATGATCGGAATATGTTGTTTACTAACCCAACATGTAATATGTTCAAGTGCTGATGTTAGTTGAAGAAATTTTTCTTGTATTTACTTGTGTCAAGGTTGATGATTTTCCCTTGCAGTGGTAAGCTTGCTGACTTACAGTTTTGGAGCATCCATTTGCTAGCTGCTGGATTCTGTCTCTTTTTGGTTGACAGATTCTTACAAGTAAATGAGTGTGTGGTTAAAAAAAATTCTTTTACAATACAAGAGAGGAAAGTATCATGATGCAATTGATTTGGCCTAAAATATTCAGAGACATAACTTCATTGAAGATGGCTCCCTAGTAAAAAGAGAAACGAAAACAGTGGTATCACAATTGCCTGGTGTCCCAGTTACGAGTTGTTGCTTGTTTGAAGAATTATGGATAGATTTGCATACCTTGGCAAGTTGACCTAGTATGAGCATAGTCTGGGTTTATAGAGTTAATCTTGTGAGTGGTTTTAGTGTCAATATAAATCCAGGGTATTCTGTATCCGTTTCCTTAGTTCCTGTATATGCAATCCCCTATTCGAGGTATTGTGTGCCTTTTTCCTTAGTTCCTATATCATTTAGCTGTCTGCCAAATACAATTGGGCGCTTGAAATGATCCTGGAAAGTTTTTGGACAATCTTTGCTCACTACTTTGAAGCAACATTCCATGGATGATGTTTCAGGTTCGTGTCTTCGGTCTTCTGTTGACAGTGGAGTTTCTTGTAGAGCTCAGACACCTAAATACCATAGATGGTGTGTGTTACTAAGGATAAATAAGGGTCTTGCGGGACTTATTACAGTGTGGATATTGATTTACGTCTAAAATATCATTGTACAGTATGGTGTCGCATTTCTCAGCATAACGTAGCTGTTACATTGTCGGTTCTTGATTATATTGTCAATTTTGTGAATTGCTGCCTTGGGCGCAATTGTTAAATTTATAATCCAAGTTATGCTGTTAAAGTTTACGTCCAATTCGGCTGTGGTATAACTTTTAGTTGATGTTGACATTCCCAAGATTTTTTTGTTCTTAGCAGACTCTGCGTGCCAATTTGGATGAAGTTTTATCTCAGATTAGTCCAAAAATTATCGTATGATCTCGACTTTGCAAAACATCATTCAATCTAGTTCTTTTGTTGCGTGTAAACAATATATTTAGATAATCAATTTGGGAGTTTATTTTTTTTTAATTATTACATGTCTTGTTATAAGATATATAGATTACTCTTTATCATAAGAAATGATTAATCCTTTAGATTTTTAATATGGTTAGTCTTTTCTATTTTAAGTGCTCGCCAATCTGTCTTTTCCTACTTATGATTAAAATAATGAAGCCAGAAATGAAATTTGAAAGTAACTTTTGCCTGACTAGTAAGGGTGGTGAGTGAAAAATAACTAGTCTCGGAGAAGGAGCAGCAAAAAGAGATATGGGCGATCCAGAAAGTATTTAATTGAGAATTGCAATATGATAAATATGGCAATAGACTTGTCTTTGTTGCAGTTTCTGTTTTGTCAATCTGTAAACAGATGGATGGTGTGTTGCATTTAGTTGAAAATAGCTTTTGCTACTGCTGCAACTAACCAAGACATACACACCTTATGAAGTAATGTTAAAAACATGCTGGGGAGTTGATCATCAATTATTCCCATGTCCGTTGTTTGTTTCCATCTTTTAGAGTAAGATGCTGGCAAGGAAAAAAGGAATCTGATGTAGATTCTGAATTAAATTTCTCTTGTAAGTTAAAATTAATTTATTAAAAAAAGTTTCATTCATTTAGTTTTTTTTTCTTCTTCAAAAATTTATCTGAGAAGAATCATAATTAATTTTATTCATTATTGTAAGTCAGAGTCAGGTAATGTGGAGATTGAAGAGTTTGGTCGTAGTCAAAAGGATTCACAGACATATGGGCCAGCTAGCTACATTCAGCATCCCATCCTATACAAGTCTTGTGGACTCTGCATCTTTCCGAATATGAAATCATTTATTATTTATGAATTATGAGTTTAAATGTAACACTCAGTCCACAGTAATGCATGCATGTAGGTAACATTCATTTGGTTAACTGTCTACATCCTTCTCGCAACCCTTGTTGATATTTCTTCTACATCTGAATCTGATCTGGCCTAGTTGTTTTCTTAAACAAATTAAGTAAAAGTGGTTACCTATAAGGTTTTACTATTCTTCTCAGCTAAGTTTCCATAACAATTCATTTCTTAATCAATAGGCACATTGAATTATATTGGTTTTGCTTCATTGAAGGTTTTCTACACGTAGCTTTTTAACTAGTAAGCATAGAGCAATGCAAGTCTTTATCTCTATCATTGTATTTCCCTTTCATTTATTTAATTAATCTTCGAAAGTACTGTCTGAAAGGACCGTTCGTTTTGGTGGTGTACATGCGCGCACATGCATGTCCCTACTCCCTTTCACACAAATGCATCATCTTTTGTACTTTCAATGCCTCCCTCTTCATCACATTAAAACTTTGTATACATTACATAGGAACTTTTCTCAAAGCTAAGCCCTTTTCATGGGTATACATTACATGGTGATTTATTGAACTCCAAAAATTAATTTCTTTCCTAAGGAATTTGTAGATCTCTTCTCATGCCTCACATATGTGTGTGTTTATATGATTGTTCACTCACCCAAAGTATATTTTTCAGCCATTATCATATATGATAGTATGATATATCCTACTTTGACCTAAACCTTAGTGCATCTTACTTAATTTATAGTAGTAGTTCTTTTAATTGGTTGGACCACTACTACTACCACTATACTACAGTGCTGACCTACATGTACAATTTTCATCCAAGTGAAGTGGAGGAGGATATAATGGATGGAGTCACTTTTCAAGCTCCTTTTAAAGATTTACCCGATTGCACATGAAGCATGCCGCCGGCAAATGGGAAAACTATGCCTATAGCATAAATCATTAGTTTGAACTCAGCATTTTACGTGTTTGACTATGTAAGCTGGAATCCTTAATTAGTAGCCTGTTTCATATTGTGTCTACATTTTTTGAATTGTTAGAGGGGAAAGGACAAAGCAACAGATCAATCGGTTCCTAGTTTTGCTCAAAATTACACTTAAATCCTCTAAGGTTTAACAATTTTTTTATTAAATATATAATTTTCCCTTTTTTTTATCTTACTCAAATTTCTCTTAATTTATATATCAACTTAGCTTATAGAACAATATGTCTTTCTCGTTAACGCATACCTCTCCTAATTTCTTATGCAGATATATAAATTGAGAGAGGTCAAAGTAATATAAACAAAGAGAGAGACGTAAAAACTTCATTAAACCTTGAGGGTCGAGAATAAAATTTTACCCATTCTAAAATATAATTCTAAAAAAATGATTTAAAAATAATAACAGATTTATAATTAAGGATGACAAAGTGTATTGGGATTGGGTATATATATATATATAATTTTGTTGTAAAAAATAATTATATTTTTTATGATAATATTCTAAGTTTTTAATTTCTATCCAAAAATGTAAAACATTAAACCTTTAATTAGAGTTTTTGTTAACTGATTAGAATATTAATTTTAACAATCACCTAATTAGATGATTATCTTTATAATTTTATTTATTTATGATTTGAGTTTGAACGAATCAATATTATGTTTGCTTGTCTAAATTAAATTATTTTAATTGATTTATTATTATTAACTTTATACATACATAAAGTGTGGGTCACATATGCATATATGAGTATATAGGTATCCAGTGGACATAGGAATATGGATTAAAATTACTATCCAAGTGGGTCTAGGATTTGATACGAATATTATTTTTATTTTTAAACGAGGGTATGAGAAGGTGTAGTGTACTATGAGATCCTATTCATTTTTATTCCTATTTAGGATTACTTGATATTTAGTTTAAATTTTAAATAGAAAATCATATATTTGCAATTTATTCTTAACTAGGGCATTTATGATTTGTTTCAAAATTGCTTCAATACAATATAACATACGTGATCGACTATAGTCCAATTAAAAGCAATTTGGATTTGATTAAATGGTTGATTTTTTTTTCTTTTTATTCAATTTTATTTTACTAATGTTATGTAAAATATTATATTAATACATCAACAATTTTAAAAATATAATCGATATATTGTTAATGTCGTAAGCACAATACAAATTCTAGTATTTCAAGTAAAAGTCTAAAATTCCTTAAATTTTTTTTGTAAAAGTCTAAAATTATATTGTGACTTATTAAATATATTTTACTTATTTTATTACTTCTAGCCATTTTCTACTAAAAAATATTTTTCAATTAAAACCCATAAGTTACATGTAATATCCTCTCCTTTTGTAGTTTTCTTATTACAAAAAGAAAGAAAACTATTATTTTATTAATTACTGATATTTACGATACTATTCTATTATTGATGAAGTTATAATTCTAATAAAACAAAAGTTTGAAAGAAGAATTATTTATTTAATTTTGAAGAAAATTTGCAAATTTGAATAAATTTATTATCACGCGCAAATTAAATTTAACTATTTTAGCATGTTGAAAATTAATATTTTGAGATTATATATCAAACATAACGAGAAATAAAAAAATAAATTTTAAATCAATTCTAACTTATTCTTAAAAAATAAGGAATACTAAAGCGTACTTTAGATAAAGAGGCTGTAAAGAAAATTAACTATTATAGTAATTTCAGAAATATATAATTATATAGCTAAGAGTTATATAACAATTTTATAAATAAAATTATGCATGTGTATATTGGTTTGTCTTAAATTAAATTAGACTAACTTTTAAAGTTAGATTCAATTTTATTTTGATGCATGTGTGTAGAATGTAATAATATTTTATTTTTATTTATTTAAGTTGTTTGATTTTTTTATTTTTTTTTACTTTCAAATCTATTTTTTCCAGCTTATATTAGATAAGATCTGTTTAACAAACCCTATGAGATTCTTATAATTTAGTATAGGTATCTACGAGTTTAATAAATATGTAGTATTAGTATAAAAGTTTTCATAATATTAATTATAAATCATTATTAATGTACTTTGAATAAAATCATTATTAAGATAAATCAGATATAATAGTTTATAATTGTTTCTTTTAGGTCACTGCCATGTTAGTACATAATATTCATATTTTTACTGATAATTAATTTTTGCTAGAAAAATTCTTCTTTCATTATAAGATTTGAATATAGGACCTCTTTAAAGTGACAAAATTCAAATATTACCTGAATTAATAATTTGTATAGTTTACAATTAAATAGTAATATATAAAATTCTGACGTTATTATTATATACATTCTGTTAAAAGTAGTGTAATTCAAAAGGTTAGTCATAATAGTTGATTGTTAACTAATTGTTAAGTCTTATTTAGTAGTATATAAATAACATGTGCAAATTCCTGCAATAGGGTTGCTTAATCCTTTTCCAATAACCACCAAGAATCTTGATCCTTTCCAACACATTCTATATTCTATAATAGTTATATTGGTAATGGAAAACGCTGAATGAATGAAATAATGAAGAATTGGATTGCATAACTGAGGCTATATCATTCATTCATTCTTTGTGCTAGACGTACGGCATCAAACATTTAACAAGCATGATTAATGGTGGGCAAGCCAATAAAATAAAAATTCATGGCATTCTGATCGATCGATTGTTTCAATGAATAAAATGAACTTGTTCGAATTTATATGAGTATAATAGATGAGTTGATGTAAGATTAATACAGATATCTGAGTTAATTAATCCTTTGATTTAAGGGGAAAATTTAAAAATACACGAGTGACTTAGAAAGTACACGTGGCGCGTCCCAATTAACTTCGATACAGTCATGTTTATGGAGTGGGATTCATGAAGGTTCGTCCACTAATTCATACCTATTAGCATTTCTTATTTACACAATCCAGATAATAAAAACACCATTTCCAAGATGTGTTTGTTTGCTTTAAATACCATATTTCATTTTCAAAAGTACTAGATTTGCTGTGTGATGCACGGGTAATTTTTTATTTGCTTTTGCAATATTTATTTTTCATTTTAAAATTATTTTTATATATGTTAATATTGATAGTTTATAGTATATATAAATATGATTTATTTTTATGAAAACATTAATAATATAAATTATGGTAAAATTATCAATTTTTATTGTAATTTTAAGTAAAAAAATTTAAAAATCCATTAATCATTTTTATGATTACTTGATTTTTTGATTGACTTAATTCTTACCCCTTTAAGCTGTCAAAAAGTTGTCTTTTAAAATATAAAATAAAAATAAATTTTGACTGTAAAGGATAAAAAATTACAATTTTTTTATTCTGTATTTGATTCACACTATGAAAAAGATTAAAAAGACTAAAAAAACAACTTCAAATAGACCACTAAATTAAAATATATTTAAGAAAAATAAATCTATCGGCATGCACACGAAATAACGAAAGAGGAATCAGAGCAGCAGCCAGCAATAGTGCCAAATTCTCTCACTTTACTTCACAGAGGAAAATTTTAAAAACCCTTATCTCTTTTTACTCAATCAAACCACTGTATAAATAACACATTTTCCCTCTCTTTCCTCCTTCCTTTCTCACCTATTATTTTATCAACCAAATACACTCTTAAAATGATGAGCCAGTTCGTTTTTATCTCAGATATATTTTGTTTTCGTAGGATATAAGTCTGACCATGGTACGTGATTACTGATATGTACTACTATCGAGCACGTATTATTCCAGTGGATGGAAGAAGTAAAAATCAAGAAACATTTATTCGAGGAGAGAGGTGTGATCTAAATAGCTGGATTTTGTTGTGCCAATTAATAAATGATGAACCTGGTCATCTATGGTGACAACAATTAATCTATAAAGGAGAAAAAAAATAGAATTTTAAATATTTTTTTCCTGACAAGATTCAAATTATAATTTTTTATATTTACTCAAATCTTTTATTAATTCTTTAATAGCTTCATTTGTAAAAAAAGAAGAAACAATACTTGATAGAAATATTAATAAAAGATTTTAAACTCAATTTAAAACAATTTTATATTCATTTTGAAAATAAAGATTTTCCTTTTGTAAATTTAATCTATAATTTTAAAAAACACATTCTCACTAGCATCATCGTCATCATCACTGTCACCTCGTTATTACCATTCCACCGTCACATCTTGCTGTTATGCTGCCTTCATCACTATTTCATCATAGTAGTCATCACTATTATTCCATTTTCACTATCGTCGTTGTCGTTATTATCACTATTATTATCGTCGTCATTACGGTTTTATTACACTATAGTTCTTACAGTCGTCATCATTCTATTATTATCATTATTATCATCACAATTTTATTATCATTACCATTATCATTGTCGACATTTTTACTTCCATTCATATCATTCCCACCGTCACCATTATTTAATAATGGAACAAGATAAGATAATTTGAGTATTATTGAGAAAATAACATACTATATAATGTTAATTTGAGCAAATATGTGTCGTTTTTTACTAATTAATGTTAACATCTTCAGAGTAGAGTCGAGATGTTGCTATTGCTCTATTTTATATTTTTAAGTGAGTGTGTCTGAGTCTGAGAAAGATGTGATAAAAGAAGGACCACTTCACTTCACAGTTCTTCTGACAAAGCTGCGTATGTTAGGTTAGGTTCACCATTTTTTATGTTACATTTCCTTCTTTTTTTTCCTTGATACGCGCTGGTTAGAGGCATTGGTTTAAAGAAAATGATAATGATAATTGATACTGTTCCAATTTGAAAACAACTTGCCAAAGGAATCAAAACTACCAATATCATTCACAATATGCCACTTTCGGTTTTTTTGATATCCAGAATATGCTATTTTAGACTTTCTCGAGTTTACACTTGAATGCACCTTTCTTTTACATTGTAAAAGACTGGCAATTAGTATTACCAATCGAAGTTTGCAATTGCAAAATACTTATTTTTTTTGGTGAATTTATGACATTTCTCATTTGAAAGTCAGAGATTAAGGTAAAAATTAAGTTGATGACCGGGTATTTTTTACAACACTGGACTAAGGTATAATTTTATTACCTAAATTAACTCTCGTTGTACTTTGTTCATTTAAATCAATGTTATTTGATGTCGCAACCGGAATCATCGGGGATGACATAAAATTTTATTTAAAATGAAGTTGTCACTAACATGTTAAATTGAGAAAAAATATTAAAAAATCCTTAAAAAAATCTTTGGAACTAGAAATGAGTTCAAGAATCGATTACATTTAGAGAAGGTATTAACACTCTACCAGTAGAAAACGGTACTTCTAATTAATTGTGCAACATCATTATTTTTATAAATATTTACTTCAACCCAAAAAGCATATTCTTGAATCTTATTATAAAAAAGCCATTTTTTTTCTTATACTCTATTAAAACTTAGCACAAGGATTTAAGCTAGCAAATGACTAGTCATCAAAGCCTCACAATTCACAACGTTAAAGATAAAATTGCTATTCAATTAATGTCATAAATTATTTATTTTAATAAAATTGTTTTTGAAAATTTTTATTTTAAAATTTACTCTAGCTGAAGAGTTTGTGACATCAAATGACTATTCTATAAACTCAGATGATTTGAAAACATTAAAGGTAGAATTGCTATCAATTAATATTATCAAACTATTGCATGAAGTAAAAAGAGATTATTTTTTATTTGATATTGCAAATATTATAAACAATATGAATTAATCAAAAGGTAGAAAATCAGAATTTTTTTATTTTGCATTGAACTAATGAAACATAATGACTACATCCTTGATCCAAACCTTATGTACAATATTACACACACAAATCCAAATAAAACAATGTACAATTTTGATATTTTTATTATTATTTCATAAATAAACAAGCTAGAAACCAAAGCAGAACTCCTAAACATTGAGATACTCGATAAGAAACACGTCATGCACATATTAAAGCACAAAATGAAACAAATATTAAAAAAAATAAAAGAGAAAAAAAAACTTAAAACCAAAACTAGCCTTCCTAATATCCTATTTGCTACTCCTATGTACACAAACAAATAGTGTCACATTACACCCAGTAACCCACATCACGTTACATATAAGAAAAAAATGAATGTTGGACACAAAACTTTGATTGTGGAAAAGCAGACTTAATAAAAATAAGGAAAACACAAAGAGAGAGTGAGAGAATTGTGTATCTTACATTCATTAGCAAATGTTATACACATTTCTATTTCTATGAATTACAAAAGAAAAAGGATAAAATAAATCAAATGATGTAAAACCTCTAAAGATGACTTTTCACTTGTCTATAGCGTACGAAATTATGCCAATGTGCAACAGGTTTGCACAAAAAGAAACTTTTGCTCCATTGTCCGAGTCTTTTTTTCTTCTTCTTTCCATTATGTAAGTGTGGTTTTTAGAGACCTCTTCTAGGTTTTTGTTGTAACCACTTAATCCCCCTCATCCACCTATTTCTCTCCAGTATCTGTCAGTTACGCAACCAACTTATCTCTTTTGACTCAATCTTCTCTTATTTAACTAACCATTATCTTCTATAAAATCTTCCTTTTGTAACTGAAGATATTTTTTGATGACCTGATCTTTTCTGGTAACCACCTCTTATTCTTATATTTATTTAATATTTTAAAAATATTAAAATATTCTTCCAGATAAAATTGGTTATTCACAATTGCCCCTCTTTATTGGTGTCTTGTCAAATAATCTAAATAATGATGTTTTTTTACATTATTATGGTAAGATACAAGTCAATAAGTGAATAAATTTTATCTGAGAACCCAATATGTTGTGATAAGCAAGTAAAGGCTTTTTGAAGTTGTTGAGCAGACATCAAGCTTGAGTTCAGGTGTTGAATACATTTTCCAAGTAAATTATGGGCTTGTAGCAAGTGTCGCGTCGATTATGGGCTTAAATGTTGGTGTTGGGCTGTTTTCGGGATTGAATGCTTGTGTCGGACTTGACTGTTGGAGTCGGGTCGGTTCTAGGCTTGATTATTGGTGCCAGGTCAATTCCAAGCCTTGGCTGCTAGTGTCGGGTTGGTTCCGATTTTGACTACTGGTGCCAAGTTGGTTCTAGGCTTGGCTGTTGGTGCTGGGTCGGTTCCAGGGTTTAAAGATGGAATGTTGATGTTAGACTGTTTGGTCATTGAAACTGAAATGATCATAAGTTGTGCTAGGCGATACTGGGCTTCAAGAAAAACACTATAACTTGTGCCAGGTAAGTACTATGCTTCAAAGGTGCCAGGTAAGTATTGGCTTAAAGAGAAAGGGCAAGTGGCTAGGTAACTCTATAACTAAAGGAACCTATGCTAAACCCTTGAAGGTCTAAGAAAAAATTAGAGGCTTCACAGACTAAAAAGTTCAAATGGGAATGAAGCACATGAAATGCAATGCAATGCAAATGAGACATTACATGCCCTAAGACTCATGGATGATGGAGGAATTGTGAGTTGTCTTGCCTTTGGTCAAACAACATTGAAGTACTTCCTTAGGTTGTTCTCAAGCTACTGCTAAAGTTTGTGAGCCGTTAGTGAGGTTATTTTGCTAGTCGCGTTGTCAGGATTCATCAAACCCATTGTAGCTTTCAAAAACTTATTAAAGTAAATGTAGTGCTTTGAAATTTAAAATACTATTTCCTTTCAGTATATCATTATTAAAAGCACGTTGAACAAACAAAGAAAGAAAAAAGGCAATTTTATTCAAGAAAGAGAGAATGTATTTACAGAGATTGTCATTGCATAACAAAGAGAAAGGTATATACAATGAACTTGAAACCAAAGGATAGAAAAAATGACGCTTTTCAGATAAACAATGCTAGCATCGCACATCGGTGATCTTGATTGCCCTTTGATGAAGCATGCTCCATGTAAACCGTCATGCCTTTTGCCCCACTTTAGACTAAACGCACATGCTGCCCCAGTTGAGAACCTCAAGACATCATCTGCCTCCATTTTGACCCTAATTTTTGCCTAAGCCGCTCTTTCGAGTTTTCAACTTAGCGAGTCGGTCTAATTTTTGCCTAGATTGCCCTTTCAGGTTTTCAACCTAGTGAGCTTTTTTTTAAGCATAGTATTTCTTCACTACGTCAGAGTTCACAGGGTATGGTAAGTCCTTGCCATCCATGTTTGTGAGGATCAAAGCTCCTCCAAAGAATGCTTTCTTAACCACATAAGGTCCTTCATAATTTGGGGTCCACTTTCCCATACAACTTTTTTAAGATGGCAAGATCTTTTTTAGTACCAATTCTCCTTCTTGAAATTCTCTGGGGCGTACTTTCTTTTCAAATGATTTCTTTAGTCTCCTCTGATACAATTGACTGTGGCATATCACAATCAACCTTTTCTCCTCAAGGAGATTCAACTGATCGAATCGCATTTGAGCCCATTATGCTTCTTGTAACTCGGCCTCTATTAATACTTTCAAGGAAAGGATTTCGACCTCAATTGGAAGG
This sequence comes from Glycine soja, assembly GCF_004193775.1. Lineage (NCBI taxonomy): Eukaryota > Viridiplantae > Streptophyta > Magnoliopsida > Fabales > Fabaceae > Glycine > Glycine soja. Next base: position 36,380,595 of record NC_041013.1, read on the forward strand.
ACTACCTCCATATCATACACCAAGGAAAATGTGGTTGCACTAGTTGAGGTACAGACAGATGTACGATATCCATGTAAGGCAAATGGGAGCATGTTGTGCCAATCTTTGTATGCCACCACCATCTTCTAAATGATCTTTTTGATGTTCTTATTAGACGCTTCAATTGCCCCATTCATCTTTGGATGATATGGGATAGAATTATGATGTTGAATCTTTAAGTCAGCACACAACTCTATCATCATCTTATTGTTCAAATTAGTTGCATTGTCGGTGATGAGTTTGCTTGGTATGCCATAGTGACAAATCAATTCTCTCTTGATGAATTTCACTATCATATTTTGAGTTACGTTGGCATATGAAGCGGCTTTGACCCATTTAGTGAAATAATCAATTGCTACTAGAATGAAGCAATGTCCATTTGATGTTTTGGGTTCTATGGGCTCAATGACATCCATTCCCCACATAGAAAAAGGCCAAGGAGATGATAGTACATTCAACGACATTGGTGGTGCATTGATGTTATCAACATATGTCTAACACTTGTGATATTTCCTCACATGATTATAACAGTCTGTATCCATGGTTAACCAGTAATATCCAGCCCTCAAGATCTTTCTTACCATGGTGTGCCCATTGGTATGAGTGTCAAAGGACCCTTCATGAACTTCTTTGATGATCTTTTGTGCTTCAATGACATCTATGCATCTGAGCAACACCATTTCATGATTTTTCTTATACAACACATCATTGTTTAGGAAAAAGCTCATTGCTAGTGTTCTCAATGTTCTTTTGTCATTCTCTAAGGCATTTGGAGGATACTCTTGATATACTCTTTGATGTCAAAGTACCATGATTTCCCATCAAATTCCTCTTTTACCAAGTGACAATATGTTGGCAAATCTTGATGTTGGATCCTTATAAGTGGCTAGTGCATCTGCCAATTGGTTATCTTCATGAGGAATGTGGTCGAACGTGACTTCATCAAATTGTTTCACCAATTCCTTGATGTGGGTTTGGTAAGGAATTAGCTTTGCATCTCGAGTTTCCCATTCACCTTTAACTAATGGATCAACAGTGCTGAGTCACCATAAACCTCAAGTTTTTTTATTTTTTATTCCATAACCACCTGTAACCCCAAGGTGCATGCCTTATACTCTGCAATATTGTTGATACTATTAAAGCATAGCCTAGCTGTGATTGGGATTTACTGCTTCTCTAGGGAGAGTAATACAACTCCTACCCCATGACCCATGATGTTGGAAGCACCATCAAACCACATGATCCATCTTCTTTCTTTTGACGAATATTTATTGTTAAACAATGCCATTATGCCTTCATCGGGGAATTCACATTGCATTGACTGATAATCTTCAACAGGTTGGTGTGCCAAATAATTTGTCAGAGCACTACCTTTAATTGCTTTTTGTGTCACATATACAATGTCATATTCTGAAAACTGGACTTGCCAATGAGCGATCATTCCTGTAAGAGCAGGCTTTTAAAAACTATACTTGATTGGATCCATTTTAGACACCAACCAAGTTGTGTGACTCAGCATATACCGCCTTAAGCGATGACTTGCCCGTGTTAAAGCATAATAAGTTTGCTCTAAAAATGAATATCTGGTCTCACAACCAGTGAAATTCTTGCTAAAATAGTATATAGCATGTTCTTTCCTTCCAAAATCATCACATTGCCCTAACACGAAACCCATAGATCCATCAAGCACTGTCAGATACATTATGAGGGGTCTTCTAGCAACTGGGGGGGACTAAGATTGGGGGACTTCGCAAGTATTACTTTATTTTCTTAAATGCTTCCTGACAATCATTATTCCACTTCGAAGGATGATTTTTGTGCAGCAATTTGAAGATAGATTCTCAAGTTGTCGTTAGTTGGGATATAAATTGGACAATATAATTCAACCTTCCTAAGAAACCTCGAATCTCCTTTTTCGTGTGAGGGGGCGGCATTTCCAAGATTGCACGAACTTTGTCAGGATCCACTTTAATTCCTCTTTGGTTGACGATGAAACCTAACAATTTGACAGATTTGACGCAAAAAGTGCATTTGGCTGGATTTAACGTCAGTTTGAACTTCTTTGTGGTCATACAAACAGAAAGTCATCACGGTCCGCGTGGTCAACCATAACTCTATGAGTGTGTCAGGAAACATATGATGCATGGTCCGTGTGGTTATGCAAACATAAAGTCACCATGCATGAAAAATGGAAAGTGTTCTAGATTTTTTTCAAAAAAAATGACAAGCTCAAACTGTTGTTGACCAAGATGGATATCCCGTTTATAGAAGGCGTAATGATGGAAAATATATTCAGAAAAATCTCATAGCCCTAGACAATAGATATATAGTACCATACAATCCAAACCTATTGTTGAAATATCAGGCTTACCTCAACATAGAATGATGCCATAAATCAACGTTCATTAAATATTTATTAAAATACATTAATAAAGGATATGATCGTATAATCGCAGCTTTTGTACCTGCGGAAAATGATGATGGAACACCATGATAGTGTGTTGATGAGGCTAAGCATTATCTCGATGGTAGGTATGCTTCTCCTTGTGAAGCTTACTGGAGAATATTTTCATTCCAAATTCACAAGAGATCACCTGTTGTTGAAAGATTGTACTTTCATTTAACTGTTAAGGAGTCCATGTTTACTTCTTGGCTACAAGCTAATAGCATTTTCCATGAAGGAAAACATCTAACGTATTCACAATTCATAACAAAGTTTACATGTGTGGCCAAGGATAGACGTTAGAAGCCATGTAAAGGAGGCTATACAATTGGAAGGATTAATTGGATGCCTCCAAGTACTGGAGAATTGTATTATCTTAGGATGATGTTGGTTGTGGATAAAGCACCAACCACTTATGAACAAATTTGTACAATGAATGGTCAACTGTATCTTTCATTCAAAGAAGCTTGTGTTGCTATGGGCTTCTTACTTGATGATAAGGAATACATTGGGGCTTTAAGAAAAGCATACCATTTGAGTTCTGGCCAATTCCTAAAAATGCTCATATCTAATAGCATTGATAGACCATATCATGTATAGTATGAAACATGGAAGTATCTAATTGATGGTATTCTACATCATTAGAGAAGGATTACAAACATACCAAGTAAAGTATACAAAATCTTTACTTCTTTTATAAGTTCCAACCACTGTTTAGAACTCAAATATTAAATTTATTCTTTCTGTTCAAAGATTTAGAGTTGGCAACAGAAGAATTACACAATTTGGCATTGCTTCAAATTGAAGAGATATTACAATCCAACAAAAAATCATTACAGGATTATTCAAGCATGCCTTTTCCAAGACATGTAGTGCGATAAAAATTTGGTAATAGATATATGTATGCTGAACAGAATTATGACAAGGCTCAATTAGAACATGATTTCCAAACATATTTTGCTTCTCTAACAGGTTAGAAAAAACGAGCCTTCTTCTTATTTTACTATGTAATATCACTACAATAGAAACCATTAAGATGCAGATAGTAGGTAATATCCTTTTTTGTGAGTTGCAAATACAAATGAGCAAACAAATATCTTTAATTCAATCATTAATGTTGTCAATAGACAAGTTGGTGGAATTTTTTTCTTGTATGGGTCTGGAGGTACTGGGATGACCTTTATGTGGAAGACATTAGCCTCTGTATTGCGTTCAAAAGGTGATATTGTTTTAACTGTTACCTCAAGTGGTATAGCCTCATTGTTATTACCCAACAACAGAATTGCACATTCCAAATTTGTCATTCCAGTGCCTACATTAGATAACTCTACATGTAATATCCATCGAGGTACTGAACTAGCTGAGCTGCTAAAGGCAATAAAGTTGATTATATGGTATGAGGCTCCTATGGCTCATAAGTATTATTTTGAAGCATTGGATAAAACACTGAAGGACATTATGTGTATGTCTCATGTGGACAATGTTCCATTTGGTGGAAAAGTAGTTGTATTTGGAGGCAATTTTTGGAAAATCTTACCTATGATACCTAGAGGAAGTAGATTAGACATAGTGCATGCTACAATAAATGCTTCCTATCTGTGGGACTACTGCATAGTTTTAAAGCTAACAAAAAAAATGTGTTTGCAGTCCAATTCAACAATGTCAAATGCAGAAGAAATAAAGAGCTTTTCTCAGTGGTTGATAGATGTTAGTGATGGGAAACTAGGAAAAGGTGATGATGGATTTTCTAAGATAGAAAATCCATCTGAATTTCTAATTACAAATTTCACTGATCCTATTGAATCAATTGTCACCCATACCTACCCAAATATCCAGCAGAATTATAAGGATGAGGACTTTCTAAAGTCCAGAGCTATACTAGCTTCAACCATTGACACTGTAGACCAAATTAATGACTATGTAGTCAACATTATCCCAAGTGATAAGAAAGAATATTTGAGTTGTGATTCCATTGATATGATAGATGTTGCAACAACTGAATGTTACCAAGCTATTACACCAGAGTTTCTACATTCATTAAAAATATTTGGAATACCTAATCATAAAATTAGGTTGAAAACAGACACATTTATTATGTTGATTCGAAATTTGGATCAAGCAAAAGGATTATGCAATGGTACAAGACTAATTGTGTCTAGATAGGTCAATCATGTTACTGAAGCACGACTATTTTTTGGTAAAAACATAGGTAGTTTGGTTTATATTCCACGGATGTCATTATCACCATCTCAATTTCCTTGGCCTTTCAAGATGGCTAGAAGACAATTCCCAATTATAGTGTCATATGCCATGACAATCAATAAATCTCAAGGACAATATCTTGAATATGTTCAATTATATCTTCCTAAACTAGTTTTCAGTCACGGCCAACTTTATGTGGCATTCTCAAGAGGTCAAAGTAAAAGTTGATTGAAAATTTTTATTCATGATAAAAAAATGAAAACCACAAAATATAACTACCAATGTGGTTTTCAAGGAAGTATTTCAAAATTTGTAGTATGTGCTAATCTTTTTTAGTCTTTATACAATTGATCAGGACATTAAATCCTATTGATAATAATAATGTATCTTCTAGTTGTAGACTTTTTAACAACAGTCTATTTTGTAACAACATGATCACACCAACTTTTTGCAGAGTTTACTACAACACAATATGTTGAAGACTTTTTTGAAGAGTTTACTACAACACAACAGACATGCTCTGCAAGGTAGACCCTGCCAATACATGTCGTTATGTTTCTTAGTTATCTGAAGATGAGACATTAATTGCTTTGTTCTTGTTAAGCTTCTAACATGTGATCTTCAGGTAAGGTTTAATTACTTGGTATCTATTTAAGATTCCATACATTAGTTACTAACTAGCTAGGATCTTATATTAATAAGGATCAAGGTGAACCATCTATATTGTCAGTGCATGAGAATAATGATGTTATTGACAGTGTAAGTTCTTTGGTGTTACTCATTGAATACAAATCAGGAATGTTCTTTGACTAATTGAATACAAATCATATTTTGTTGCATCAATGCTTCTCGGCCAATGCTGAGTATGATCCACCTTTATTGGTATCCATTACACAAGCTAAGCGTCATTTGGGCCTTTTTGATACTCAATTGGATGGCATACCATTTGAATATTTATCATTGATACAATTATATTGGGTGACCAAACATATCAAGACTGAGTAATGATGATGAAGTGTTGTTGAAGACTTTTTCAATTGTCGTGTCACAAAATTTTATATTTTTGCGTATTTGAATCAATGTATTAACTACTTTGGTTATCTTGAACATCTTATCAGACCTATGTTATGATAATACGCTAAAAACACAAACAAAACATTTGTGGATTGTCTTATATACTTCATGCAATGTTTAATATTTTTGTATTAAGCATATGTGGTATTAATTCAAGTTGGATTTCAATTTGTGTTAAATATTGTTGTGATTAAATGCTATCACATTTTAAAGGTGCAGATTTTTAATATATATCTTCTAATATCTAAAGTTGTAGTGTGTGTTATCACAGTTTATATTTGTATGATGAAGTGAATCATTTTTCTGTTTAGTCTCATCACAGTTTATTATGTTTCTGTCTTGTGTACAATGATGTCTTCTAATACTAGCTTCATATAAAAAACTAATAATTATTTCTAGGAATATAGATGTAAAGACAGAAATTGATTAGAATTTAGAGAATGAGTCTTATTGCAAACAAAAATGCTGCAGAGTATTGATAGCCAAAAAAATGCAACCTAATGTAATATGTTGATCATCCATCATCCCAACGCTTTTTTTTCAAACATGAGAGCCAATACCATTTATTTCATGAGTTGTAACACTATGTCATTGATCAACTATTATGGTTTTTTGTCTTCAAACAACACATGCAAAAAAACACTTAATGTAATATATAACTGGCATGAAAATGCTATTTTGGTCAATTTGATAAAGGAACAAAGTGAGACATAGTTGTCGTATCTTCATTCTCCAATCTCCTCAGACTTATTGTTAGCTTTTTGTCATTTTCATCCTATGGTACTTTATACAATAGTATCAATATTTATAAAAGTGTAACGTATAATTTGGTGGCCATGTTACAAATATTTTGTCTTCATTTTCCACTAATTATGACACTTCAATTATCTTATCTTGAAAAGGAGCCAAAAATTTGTGGTAATGATGCATAAGCATTTTGGTCGTTCTTTTATTATAGAGATATAGAAGTATACACATTCTATGTATCAACAGTTAAATCTATTTGGGTCTAATGATAACATGGAATTTAATTTGAAGAAATTAATTATATAGATTTTTGGTCCATGCTATTCCAAGATCACAATATGTATAAATGCTAACTACACATTTTCAACCATTAAGTTAATGATAGAACAAACTACAAATATCATGTTTAAGTTCCATAGTAAGATTGTCTTATAATACCTTGCAAGCAATTTTATACTTTCTTAATTGCCTACTCCTTTAAAACTCTACATATATATCCTAAAAAATATGAAATTTATTTATGAATATGATTTTAAGTAAATCATTTTCCAATGAGAAGCTATTAGTTTGAAATAGCTTTTTTTTATTTCTTGAAAATATTTCCAAAATATCTTTTGAAAATACCTCAACCTTCAATTAATCATTTTATTTATAGTAAAAAAATATTTTAACTACAAACTCTACAAAAATATCCGAGAGATGACCCCAATGATACTGAAACCTATTTCTACTCTGCATAATCTCATGTTTTTTTCATTTTAGGTCTAATGATACTATAATCTTAATTTTGGCTTTTTCTTCCTACACCAGCCAATAATAAGTAGCCCACCCAATGGGCCTTAATAAGTAGCTTGTGCATTTCATACACAATTATTATTCAGTTCAAACACATGACACCCTCAAACTTTTCAATTGCTTATTTCACAAGTGAATAGTGTATCCCATCACTTATCATTTGTCATAAGCTGTGACAATGTCCTAGAACACTTCTCTGCCTACTTCACTCACCATTTCTGATATCTGCTCGCTTTGTCAAAAACATGAAAACTGAGACAAGGTTGGTAGTCAAATGAGCTTTGTCTCACGTGCAACCACACAACATTTGTACAACACTGTCAGTCCATGCCATGACCAACCACAATAGAGTTATACGTCTAGACATTCCACTGGGTAAAAATCTTCATACTACTATAGTCTAGGTAAAAAATTTCGATCCTCTGTCACAACCCAACATGATGTTAGGGTTTTTAACATGAAACAAAATAATGTCATTCACGTTGTTTTGATAAAATAGGAATATCATTATTCGATAACAAAAATGGGTATATGCATTATGTCTTGCAACTCTGTGACATGTAGTATGAAGTAAAACTCAATCCTGTTTTGATAAATTTCTTGGTGGTATCATTACAAAAATTATATTCATCAGACAACCATTTCTATTTTGGGGTATTTGATCTCTCTCTCTCTCTCTCTCTCTCTCTATCTATATATATGTGTGTGTGTGTGTCATCAATAATATTTACTCAATAAACACATTTTACTACTGTTTGTGGCTGTTGTCAACACCCAACTGAACAACAAAAATATCATTACTGATATCAAATTCCTTTGTTTATGTATTCATTTGTTTTTGATTTATGTACCATGTACAATATTATGAATCCAATTTTTCCCATTCAAATTTCATATTTGTTCTACTACCCTTCGAAGGTGGGTTTTCAAAAAATAATTTGTGGTTTTATTAGATTTTAACATATGGTGTAAAGTTTTAGTCTTGAACACTGATTGGTTTTTCAAAAAACACCTTTTCATTGGATAATTATTTTAAAATCACGCATGTTTTTTAGAGAACAAATGTTTGGTTGTTATGTTCCAAATGATAATATGCCTAAAGTCATGCTGATTAAAGATTGAAAATAGGTCTGTCATGGACATGGTTATGTGTAGACTAAGAATGAAATGGGTTTCCTCGTGTCACAAGAATAGTATACTTCATGCATCTCTATTACTCTGTTTATATGTGTAAAACAAAATTTTGATACAATTGTATACTAAGCTTATTGAGATGTTATTCTTTTTATATGATTATTTATGCTTCACCATTTATTAATAGCAACTTTTATATTGTAAATGAAGTTTAGAAATTATGAATGAAGATCAAAAGAACTGGAATGAAATGACTAAGACAATGATGAAGATTAACAGAAAACTAGAGGAAATGTTCAACACTGTTCATGTTAAGAATCAAGTTAGCAATTTATTCTCATTCTCATTTTGATATAACATATCAATATTTCAATTCTTTTGAGAAATTGAACAAGGAATTATTCTCATTTTGATATTACACCTACTTTAAATGTAGTCGTATGGTGAAGTGAGTAGGACTTTTTCTAGAAGATGGAAGGATCAACTAGAGCATACTAAGTATTTGCTAGATAGTAATGACCACATGCACCCTGTTGTATACAACCAAGATTTGCTGAACCCAACTATAGTGGTTGGATGGACAGAACTCAGAGATTTCTATGGACTCATAGGACATCATCAAGTGACCTTGACCCATTTTTGATAGAGTGTTTTCCTCCTGAACATCTTCAAAAGCAGCTCTTAGCCAAAAGCTTATCCTAAATGACATTACTTGTATCATCAATTCCCAAACTTAGTCACTTTTAAAGTCCTACAGAATGAGTACCACCAAGTCACTTGCAGCAGCTTGCTAAGTAACTCAACATTGTATTTAATCAGTGCAAAAACATCTTTGTCTGTCAAATTTTAAAATTGTTCCATGTCTAACATAAACTTAATGTTAATTGCAGGATGTGCACCATGTACTATTTTATGAAGAAAGAAGGTTCACCTATCTGAATTTGGAAGAGATTGCGGAATGCATGATTGTTTATGATGATTGGAGGAACTCGGCAAAAATTAACTGTATATGGAGGACTTTTGCAAAATCACAAAATTTGTAAACTAGAATGTAAATTATATTTGAATTCTTAGATACAATATTTAATTATGTTTTGTTTAGGATTTATTTGTAGTTTAAGTACAATATACTATATTGTAAATTTTTATTTACAACTCTTGGTTTTGTGATTTGCGGGAAATGATGTTGGACAATGTTTTTATGTTTTATGAATAGATATTTAATTATTAAAAAAAGCAAATAAATAAAAAGAGAGAAAAGTAAAGAGAGATATAGATAGAGGGAGGAGGCACTGAGAGAGATGGTGTTGAATGGGTGGAATTGGAAATCGAAGTGAAAAGAACGGTTGAAAGTGAAAGAGTAAGATGCTATTGCAATTGCGCTGCTCTCATTCTCACCACAAACTGACACTTGCCTGCAGTTGAAGGTCACTCTCAACTCAACTCTCTTATTATCTTTCCTTTTTGTATTGGATAATAGTATGCATCTCTCATTCTTTGGTGATTAGATCTGATGAATTAATTGAGCATCTGAGTGCAGAAAGAATAGAGGATCGTGGTCGATGGCGTCTGCTAGCCTTGGAAGTGGTGGGGTCGGCAGTTCGAGGTCTGTTAATGGTGGCTTCAGGGGTTCTTCCAGTTCCGTCGATTGGCTTGGCAGAGAGATGCTTGAGATGAGGTTGAGAGACCACGAAGACGATAGAGTCAGTACTCTAATTAACCTACCTTTTCTTTAATTCACACTCTTTAATTCTTTTTGCCTCCTACTCAAAATCAAATCAAAGGCCTTCTTTTCTATTAGAAATTACTGAACAAACAAGCCCTAAGTTTACTGTCTTCTGAAATTCGAACATTTTTTCTCGTTTCTCTTCCTGTCAATTTGAATTGCCCGTTTTGTGTTTTGCAGGATAGTGAGCCTGACATCATTGATGGTGTGGGTGCTGAGACAGGTCACGTCATAAGAACCAGCATTGGTGGCCGAAATGGTCAGTCTAAGCAGGTAAAAAGAAAAGTATAAAATACTGGCTCATTTGGTATTAGAGAACTCTTGTGGTTACTTGAACTATTGACAACTAATAACTCCTCTGACATAATTTTTTTTTTTTGAGTTGACAGAATGTTAGTTATATTGCAGAGCATGTAGTGGGGACAGGCTCTTTTGGTGTTGTTTTTCAAGTGAGTTTGCTTTTCATATCTTTTCTAAACACCATGCTGTTGATGTATGACATACTGATGATACCTTCTTCATTTTATCAATGCTTTTATTAGGCAAAATGTAGAGAAACAGGAGAAATTGTGGCCATCAAGAAAGTTCTCCAGGACAAACGATACAAGAATAGAGAGTTACAAATTATGCAAATGCTGGATCATCCAAATATTGTTGCCCTAAGGCATTGTTTCTTTTCAACGACTGACAAAGAAGAAGTTTACTTGAATCTTGTACTTGAATATGTTCCTGAAACTGTGAATCGCATTGCGAGGAGCTATAGCAGGATTAACCAGCGAATGCCTTTAATATATGTAAAGCTTTATACCTACCAGGTATGTAATTGCTTGCTTCTCAGTTAGATCTGGAAATTCATAGCAAGAGGCAATCCCAGAGTATTTAAATAACCTACATTTATTACGGTGTCAATAATAATATATTAATTAGCCCGTGAAATTCTAACTCATCTCTTGTAATCCCTGCTTAATTGTTTTTCTTAAATTTTTGTATTAAGTTCCTCAGCTTTGACTTTATCTGATATGACGAATTTGAGTTTCTCACATATGGCATTCTTTTTCAAAAGAATTGTGAAAACAGTAAAAAAAAAACTCATAATAGATGTTGCTTTTGTATATGAGCAGTAGACTTTTAGAAGGAAAGTAAGGTATTGTGTGATTTACTCATTTTAAATCCCTATTAATTTCTTGTTCATTGATTATTTATTTCTTCTTTTCTCTGATTTTGGCTGCAGATTTGCAGGGCCCTTGCTTATATACATAACTGCATTGGTATATGTCATCGTGACATCAAACCTCAGAACCTACTTGTAAGATATTTCTGAGTTAATGATTTGTTTGCTATGTGGAACTTATTTGGTATAGTCAATGTCTCATAATGCACTCATTTATGATATTATTTTTATTTAGATGCTAATTATGATGTTGAAAGTTTGTAACCCTCTCATATCTAATATAAATCTACACATAAAAGAAAGTAGGAAACCTTACTGAAATGCAATTAATATTTTGTGATCAACAACAACCAAGCCTTTTCTCTTTAGGTAGGGTTGGCTACATGCACCAAATGATGTCATAATGTTCTATTGTAAATGTTATTTGTAGACAAACCATTGACCTCTAAATCCTTTTTAATGGTTTCATCTATATCTTTTCTCAATCTTCTTTGCATAGCAAATTAAGGATTGGGTTGCCTTTCATCTAATCTACTCTCCCAACTTGGGCTTCTACACGTCTTCTCCATACATGCTTACACATGCCTCTTGCAATTAGTGTGTTATGTTCTCAAACAAATAATGAATGGAAGATGGTTATCCGCAGTGCTTATTATGTTCAATTTTCATTTTATTTTTGTTGAAATTTATGTCTGACTGCTTGCTCCCACATCCTCCTATGTCTCTGCATGTTCAAATATGGGTGGCTTGCTCTTCGAAAGTCTTGTCAATTGTAGTTTGCTTGAATCAGCAGACGATGTCTTAAACTTCTCCATTAAGTTTGAATTGAAATGGATAATTTTATGAATGCTGGTTTTACTATATACTATAATTTTAATTGTCCATGTCAAAGACAAACTCTTTTAAAATCCTAAGTTTCAGGATGGAGGCCCAATAATGGCTTTATATTAATAATAACATGACATAACCACTTGGTCTAAGAAATTCAGGTAGCATGTCATGGACCAACTTCCTAAAAGCTTGAGCTATTAGGTAGAAGCACAAGCTGCACAACAACAATGGCTTTATTTTACTAACACCATATGTGTCAAACCTTTATGCATGCCGGCAGTCTTGTTTCACTGTTTTTAGGTTAAATTGTGGAGTACAGATTATTTGGATTGTCCAACTTTTACTTTTTGTTTTTTAAATTTTAATGTCTCACTCGCTTGGAATCTATTCTTATCCAATGTGAAAGATATGTGAAGGTTTTATAGCCTTCACAACGATGACTTAACCTAACTGAAAGATGATACAATATGTAGCAAATATACCTGTGATGCCATCTGTTACTATTTGTTGGGCTCAAATGTATGTTACTCATGTCAGGTGAACCCGCACACTCATCAGCTGAAACTATGTGATTTTGGGAGTGCAAAAGTGTTGGTAAGATATTGATCTAAGTGCTCTGTTAGTTGATGGAAGCTACTGTTTTTTGTCCTCAAGTTTCATCCATGTGCTTCTAATTCATTAGGTGAAAGGAGAACCTAATGTTTCTTACATCTGTTCAAGATACTACCGTGCTCCGGAACTTATATTTGGGGCCACCGAATATACAACTGCCATAGATATATGGTCAACTGGTTGTGTAATGGCTGAATTACTTCTTGGACAGGTATTTGGTTCTTTAAAAAAATGTGACAAATTTTTCTCATTTCATCATTTCTCTGTTTTCTGTCTTCTTTTGCATTTTCCTGAAGTTCAAGTTGATTTGCAGCCCTTGTTTCCTGGAGAGAGTGGAGTTGATCAGCTAGTTGAAATCATCAAGGTAAGGATTTACCATCCATTTTTTTCAATTAATCTGGATTTGGCTATCCTAGATTATGAAATGTTTCTTTTAGACATTATATGTACAATGAATTCAGTTGGGTCTACCACAAATGGTATATGTTCTGGGGATTTTTACATTTCCTCTGCATCCTGGCTGAGGAAAGGGATATATTTATTTTGTTTATTGCGATGATTTCCAGTTTTAAGTGTAGAAATGTTTTGCAATGCTTGATTAACTTGTCTTTGTTTGAGAGGGATAGAGCGAAGAAAAAGCAAATTTTCCTTTACTTGTACCGTTTTGTAATTTAGGTTTTCCAAGTTTTGTCATTGTTCTAATATAAAGTTTTGTAGTTCACTATTCTCCCAATGGAGTCATGAACAATTACAATCTAATGATTTTTATCTCAGGTTTTGGGAACTCCAACCAGGGAGGAGATAAAGTGCATGAACCCAAATTATACTGAATTTAAGTTTCCACAGATAAAACCTCATCCGTGGCACAAGGTTCATTCTCTTTTCTGCTTACTTACATTTTGTAACTTACTGTGAATGTTTGTAGTAATTCAGGATTTAGGTTAAATTTGCTTATGCTAATTCATTGCCTAGATGAGCTACCATTTTAATAATTGTTGAACCTGTACAGATACTATGCTTTTCTTATAAGTGATACTTGTGTCAATGTGGTCCATTTAATTGCATCTGCATGCTTTTCCTCTAGTGATTCTAAGTAATTGGCAAAGCTGAGTAATTCAGCCTGCTTGAATTTGATTTCTGGGATATGGTGAGTTCTGCATTATCATTCAGTATTTTGAATGTAGATTGTTCCTTATATAAGTGAGACATTTCACAGGGAAAAAAAGGTAACCAAGATGTTTCATATAATTGAGAAGTGGAATCTTTTCGACAATTGTATTTCCTTCCTATCCCAGCACCATTTTTTCAAAAGAATAATAATATGAATAATCCCTTATATTGTATTACATCTCAGAAGGAAAAAAAATCAAAATCCTATGCTATTGATGATTAGTCTTCTTTGTGCAAGGATTTTAATATGATATTATTTTAATGTGACAGATCTTTCTGTATTGTTTTCTCTTAGAAGCAGTAGAAACTTGTACTTATTTTTCTACACCTTTATCCCCACCATATTTTCTCTTTATTTGATCCATGTAAGTGTGTCACTTCCTAGTCGTAGTTTAATTGTACATATTGCAGGATGATGTAAATTACTCCCTCTGGTCCTTATTATAAGGCATAGTTTAGAAGGAATTGATGGTCCTTTTTATAATGCATTTAGAATTCCTATGAAGCAATTAATCTTTTTTCCATTAGTTGCCCTTATTAAATATTCTTTATTTGTGTATTTTATTGATAGTGGTGCATAATACTCTTAGGCTTCAATGTTTTTACGTCACCCATAACAAGTCAATGATTATTAATAAGGGCATGATTGGTACATTAGTAACATTTTTTTAAAATTCAATAAAATCAACTGAATTAATTACTTTTATTGGTCTTATGATTGATGTCCAAAGTGCTGTATAATAAGGACCAGAGGGAGTAGTACATGTTGCAGGATGGTATAAATTGTTGTTTTAAGTTATTGTGGCATTAGAAAGAGTTGAATATAGATCAAGGAGTCACAGCTTATTTCTTTGATTTTGATTTGTCTGCCACACTGCATGTGGCATGGGACTGGAGTAGTGCAGTAATACTAGATTAATCATTGATGTAGGTAGATAATTGTTGATACTTCCTAGTTCCATGTCCAGAGATACCAGGAGGGTAGAACAGTGCTTTGTCAAGTTAAAATTGTTATAGGCTGCATTTTTCAAACATGGTTTCTGTTTCCAAATGGTTGGCAAGGGTCCGGGGACGTGCTGAAACATTCTAAAATCAAGGATAGGCATTAATGTCTGGGTTGAATTGATGTTATACATTAGTCCCTCTATGTGTGCGTGTGTGTGTGTGTGTGTGTGAAGCTATTCAATTTGATCATATGCACATATTGGTAAAACTTGTGCGTGAATGTCTAACCTACATTATTTCAAAGGATTCTTGGTTGAATGTGAGATTTACTGTGTTATGATCCTAATTTGATAGGTCTTTCAGAAACGTTTACCCCCAGAAGCAGTGGACCTTGTCTGTAGGTTCTTTCAGTACTCCCCCAATTTGAGATGCACTGCAGTAAGTTGAATGTCTCCATTTTTTATTTACTTTTCTCACCTTGGATATTATAAAATTATTTTACTCATGATATTATGGCACTGCAGTTGGAAGCTTGCATTCATCCATTTTTTGATGAATTGAGGGACCCAAACACCCGCCTTCCTAATGGTCGACCACTTCCTCCACTGTTTAATTTTAAACCTCAGGGTGAGTTTAAGTACTTTCTCATAGATCAGCACAATTTATTAGTGAAGTTTATTTGGAATAGCTTTATATAAAGCCAACAATGGATTTATTTCACTACACACGTGATTTGTTGGTGTGAGTGTTAGTCCTATGACGTGGGCCTTGTGAGGTCAGGGTTATATAGCAAATTCTGTAACCAAAACACAATGATAGTGGCCATTTTAGCACATACAAGAGTGAATGACACCAGATTTATCTCTTTAATTTCCTGTTTGTTGTTCATTCATGCAGAACTTTCTGGTGTACCCCCTGATGTCATCAATCGGCTTATACCAGAGCATGCGCGTAAACAGAACTTATTTATGGCTTTGCACACCTAGCAATGCCCCCCATCCCCACCCCCCCAAGTTGTCGTCACTTACTAGCAGGTTGTAAATTATCCGGTTTATCCGAGAAAAACTCCACAGAAAGAGTTCCTAGGATTATATTATTATATAATATGAAAAGTTTCTTTTTCCTTTCTTTATTGTCAAAGGAGTTGTTTTCTATTTTTGTTCAGGAGACAACGTTTTCATGTATATTTATGTCAGACATGTGCCTCTGGTTATTCTAGGGCCTCTCTGTTATAACTTATAAGACATGATAGTGTTAGGTTATAGTATAGTATAGTATAGTTTATACGCTGTATTGTTTGGTTTGGTGTGTCATGTATGTTGGAATAATTTTATCCATTATAGTATTTTGTTGTCCGATCATATTAAACGCTGATAGGATAAACAGTCCCAAACCTACCAAATCCGTCGAGAAAGAAAAGTCTCACAAACAGTGGAAGATGGAAAGCTCGCATGAGGCGTAGTAACATGCTTGAATGTTACAAGAGGAATAGGTAATAACATGTTTACAAGCTCGCCTCGCATAGCATCGTGAAGCCAAAGGAAAATTTTGCTTCCAAGTTCACCTGAACAACACTGTAAGCCGGAGGAGTCTTGTCACTTGTGTTCGGGCCAACAATCATATCCACTATTAGCTTAATAGTTAATACAATAATATCCACTATTAGGTTAATAGTTAATACATACATAGCTTTGGAGAGGAACTGAAGACTGACTCTTCGATACGGCCTTATTCAACTTTCTACCTTTTCATCTCACTAAAGTCATTTCATTTTTCTTGACCCTCCCTTTTAACAAGGGGAGGCACAAATATTACCCGAGATTAGAAGTGTACTAGACAAAACTTTCTTCTAGTCACAGTTGTAGAAGCCACCAATCTTGACGGGTCCTTTACCTTAAATCCAGAAGCCCCACAAAAAGAAGGGTCTGGAGTATTTTAGTAATTTGTTTTATACAAAAATAAACACATTTAATATTATTATAGTTATATAAAAGCTCAGATGAGATGGTTTGAAAAAAAAAAAACAAGTGGCACCAATATTCCGATCTCAATAACAAATCCGTGATAGATTCATTTAGCATCAAAACAAACAATATTTCGGAATTTTGCTGGACTGCACACGTTCTCTCTCTATAATACCCAAGCTACATATCTTTGAAATATAAATCCCAAATTACACCAGTTTTTTAAGGCACTGAGAAGTCGGGAGCTCGCAACCCGACTTCTCAATGGTCAATTTCTTTTTTCAAATTATTTTTTTAAAAAAAAAATTAAAATTTTTTAGTTAACATTTTAATTATTTCTTTAAAAAATTTATTCACTGGTTTTTTTAATATTATTTTTGCATTAATAAAAAATTAAATATTTTAATAGTATCATTTTATTAAATATAAATTTTTAAAATAATATTTAATTTTAAAGAAAATGATGTTGTTATTAAATATTTTTTTGTTATACTATTTAATTTTTAAAAGTTGATTATATTTTTGGATTGATAATAATTAATTTATACAAGACTTTTGTACTTTTGATTTTTTTAAAAATATGTATTATAAAGAAAATAATGAATATATAGTTATCGCATCTCAATGATATTCTATAAAGAAATTAAAATTATCAAATAACGAAAAATATTATTAATAATAATTGAAAATAGTAAAATGAAATTGAAACATAATACAAGGAACATGATAAAACGAAAATAACAGAATGTCCTAACAATAACAATTCAAACGTGAAAATGATAAAATTAATCATAGTTTGGAAGGTGTTCCGCAACAGAAATGTCTTCTTCCAATAGTTGGATTATTGGTTTGTTAAAAATAACTAAAATTTATATTGGACAAAAACGCTTCCAGTAGTTGGATTCTATTAACACCTTTAACACGTCTTAATTGGTTTTTAACTCTATTATTTGATACTCGATTAATTTTTCTAAATATTTTGTATGGTCTGATTGTCGAAAGAACAATTGTTTAACCATTTGTGATTCGTGAATTTCATAAGGGGAAACCCCTATAGGCGTAACTTGTTTAATGACATCCTTGAGTTTTTCGAATCGAAGCTACATCCCGAAGGAATTTGAAATCTTATTGGGTTTGTTCGAGTGAAGGAGTAACCCAAAAAATCACCTTGTCTTGGTATCTTTCACTTGTCGTTGTAATACAACATTGCATCATGAGTAGGAGTGATGGTGGACCGAAGTAGGTTGAGTATACCATTGGGTGTTCTGTTAATGATACATAATAATTCTATAGGATCGACGCATGAGTATTGTTCATTGCACATTAACATTGTACAAACATCATCATCATTTTTCAATTGTAGAGAATAAAAAAAAAGATTGTTGACATGCATCTATGGATGATTGACGATAGTAGATTTCATCCACAAATTGGTCATTGGTTAGGCAAAGGGTATTGTAAATTCTACTCTTCAGTGTCTCAAAAGAACACTTTTCAAGAACTCGCATCAATATTGAAGTAGGACATTGAAAATAAACACTAGTTTGATTGTGAATGATTGATCCATTTGAGAAAATGAATGCTAATATCGAGTTAGAAATGGTCTGAGTGTTTGTTTCTCCCAATAATGTCATAGTATTGAGATTGAATATGATTTGTGAAGATATGTTGTGCAGAAGTGTGTGACTATATTGAGGGTGTTTGGTATTATTTATAGTTGTATGAAGCTCCACCTTGTTGATGTTTATTGACAGATGTTATTATTGTAATTTTGTTTTTATCGATATAGTGTATAGTGTTGTGAATTTTTTTACTATGATTTTACTGTTAGATTGTTGGCAAGTGCACCAAATTATCACAAGTAGTAAAGTTAAAACGGAAGACCGAGTGTCGAATTCATAAAAACTTTATTTGTACTTAGGTAGATGAATATTTAATTAAGAAAAAGATTTGAAAAAATTTGTAGAAAAATAGTAAATTAAATTAAAGCAAACAAGAAAAGAAATTAAAAATTAATTTAAATTAATTAGTTAAAAATAGAAAAGATGAGAAAAACCAATATTATTATAGAAGTTAAATTCAGAAGATGAGAATGTAGGCAACTTAGCCTACCAAAGTTACTCTTAATATAATATTAATGATTTTTCTTTATTTATAATTATTCTAATTTACACATGCATCTACTAATATACTCTAGTCAAGATCTCTCGAGTGAAAGAACCTACTTTATTTATCTTTTCTACCAAATCCCTTTGCAGAGAGCAAATAGTTAAATTGGATTAAGAATAGAGATGTATAACATGCTAAACAAAATCAACCTATCTCTCGTGATGACTTTATTTAGATACTATTTTCCAGTTTTATTAGAAAACAATGTTTTCCAATGCTACTCCTAAAACTTACCATGCAAATGGGTGATTAAGCCACAAGCAATAATATTAAGCACAAGAAAGGATAATGCAAAAGTAATAATATTAAATAGATAGGAAGAGAAATTACATAAAAATAGTTGGTTGCCAAGTTCCCAACAAAAGGGATTTAGCCTCTCATTGCCATAGGAGACTTTACAATTGCAAGAGGGGAATATTTAGTAAAAGTGCAATAAGTAAGAAATGGAACGGAGGGAAGGAATGACTCCTATTGATTGTTTCTCCTTTTTCTAGTATTTGTCTTCTTCTATAAGAAATTGTATTCTCTTGAATTTTCTGTGTTTTTTTTCTTCTTCTCTCCTTTTATAGGTGCAGATCAGCTTAATCTTCACACAACCTTAGTGCGACTCTTTCTTGAATTAGTCTACTTTCCTCGATTAGCCTTCACTTTCCAGAATTATCTTCTTGGCGCTAAGCGTGTTGTTCTTGCTAAGCCTGCATCGCGCACTGAGCGCTTGAGACGCGCTAAGCGCGCTTCTTCAGAGTTCCAATTTGCTATTTTGGGCTTTACTTTACTAACTAAGCATCATAAATTCATCAACCTTTAATATTTTTTGAACAAAAACTTAAATGATGTTAAAATAACAATTATTTGCACAAAAAGGAACAAATATGAGAGAAAAATGACCAATTCTTTTACAATTTAATCCCAAAATATACATATAAATAGCAGTTATCATTTACCCTGTTATCTAGTGCATCAAATGTCCATTATTAGTTTCAGACTTGAATTTAAATTGTGAGTTATCAATTCAATGTCAGTTTTGTTGGTGAAACATCTATTGTTTTTTCAGAGACGTGGGTAAATTGCAAAATGTTATCAATTTCGACTTTGATTTTATCCTACTACCTGGTGAATCAGATGTTCATTATTATTACTTTCATACTTAAATTTAAATTGTGAGTTGACAATTCAATGTCAGTTGTGCTAGTGAAGCATATATTATTTTTTCAAAGACGTGGATAAACTGCAAACTGTTGTCAATTTCGATTGTGATTTTATCCTGTTGCATGATTTTACTCCTCCTTTTCCTTGGTGCACCAATGGGGTCCTGATCCAAGGAAAAAAGGAGTACAAAGAGTCGTCCGATTTCAACTTACATTCCTATTGAGATGGACAAACAAGAAAATGAATGGGAAACTAGAAAAAAAATGTGAAATCTGTCGACAACAAGGACATAACAAAAACAGTTGTCCTAACGTATCTTCATTTTTAGTTTCCCTTTAGACAAATATTATTTTTTATGTATTTTATTTATGATATAATATTCTTCTATAAATAAATTATTAAACAAAAAATATTATCATTTTTTAAAAAAATTAAATGAAATTATTAAAAAATTATATTTAATAAAATAATACTATTAAAATATTTAATTTTTTTATTAATGCAAAAGTAATACTAAAAATCAATTAAAATGTTAACTAAAAAAATTTAATTTTTTTTAAAAAAACTTTAATTTAAAAAAGATTTACTGTTGAGAAGTCGAGTTGCCAGCTCCCGACTTCTTAGGGCCTTAAAAAACTGGTGTACTTTGGGATTTATATTTCAAAGATGTGTAGTTTAGATATTACCAAGAGAGAACGTGTGCAACACATGATAAATTTCCAATATTTCAATGCAATGACCCTAGTGATGTAAACAAATTTGAGCTGAATCTAACTTCATTAGATGATTCTATTTGTTGTGACCTTATCATCATGGTGAGAAATCATTTCATATGCAAACAAGTTATCTTGAACATGATCATCCCTCCATCCCTTATTTAGTTTGAGTTTTCAACATGAGAAATGACAAATCCATACTCAGGTGGATATTTGTTCTAACTTAGCATCAATATATAGTGAGTTGTTAACTATCACACGATCAACACAGTCATCTTCGATGCTCAACTCAAACAATGGTCCATTAAATCACTTATGCAATGATGGCATTTTTGGGGGTATAAACCAAGAAAGAAGAAGAGGAAGTGTGAAGAAAAAAATGAACCATAAGGTTATGTTTCATTGAAGAAATTAATTGTTCATTGGTGGGAGACTCTTGAGAACTTGTTTCAAATGAAAACTTAATAATAAGATTAAAAAAGAATTATTGAAGATAAAACTTCAATTAAGTAAAAAGTATTCTTAAATTAAATACGATAAAAATAATTAAAATTTATTTATATTTAAAATCAACACGTATAAGTTTTTTTTAATTATATTATTAGATATTAAAAAGAATATATATATATATATATATATATATATATATATATATATATATATATGATAGATGATAGAAGACTAAAGTAAGACGGATTTTTTCATAGCTATATAAAATTGTTGGGAAGTGTTAAAGAATGTTGTGCCTGAGAGTGTGTAGTCTTGAATAGATGTGCTTAAGAGATAGTAAAATAAATTTAATATATCTAATGTAAAGGAGTAGTATTTGAAAATGTCCAAAATGAACATCCTTAATTGTTGACATGTGTCACTTTTTTGGTTTTTTTTTTATCTTTTCCTACTTACCCTTCTTCTACTCACCCTTCTGTACCAACGTCACCCAGCCACTACAACCTCCCTTAAAAGCCACCGCACAACCATAACCACAAACTCTCCACCGTGACTAACCTCCGACCACCAATGAACGGCAGTGTCACACCACTACTGCTGAGCCACATCATCTCTGACCAAAACCATCTCCCTCTCTCTCTCTCTCTCACTTTCTCTTCTAAGCTTCCTTCTCGCTCTCTCCCTCGAGTGACTCAACGCTCTCTCGGTTCTCTTCTCATCTTCATCCTTTTTTTTTTATTTTGGTTAGGGTTTTAGGTTGGGTTTTAGTGTTTAACATATCTTTTCATCTTTGTGTCGATTTTTTTTCGTCATTCTAATTTTTTCCCTCAATTTTGGTTACAACTTAAGGGTTTAAATGGGAAATCAGAGGTCATCTTTCTAGAAGCACAATCAGAGGATTCTGGAACTTTAGTAAGTCTCATTTATTTAACTCATTTTTTACATGTTAGGGTTTAAAAGATGAAACTGTTTGGCTGCTATTGTTATTGCTATAAGTTTAAACTTTGTTGCTTGAAACTACAACTTTGTCAACTTTGCATATGAGATTGTAACTCAATATTGACAATAATTGTTGCTTCTTTGTATGCTGGAGAAGGTGTTTGAATAGATAATGACTAGAATGAGTTTGGACGCTAATCTAGGAATTAGGATTTTGCTCTTCTTTATCAAATTGATAAGTTAACTTCAGGTTAGGAATTGTACGGCTGATTCTTTGTTGTTTAACATACACACACATTCATATCATATATGGTTACAACATTATGCAGGTGCTGAGTAAGTGACTTGAATAACTTCATTTTACCTCTCCTTTATGCTAATCCTAAATTTTATATTATGCATTCATTGTGGTCTTGACTCTTCACTTAAAAGATTTCAACAAAGTCAAGGTTGATTTGGTAATTTTCTTATTACTTTTAATTTTAAATTCGTTCGAACTGAGAACGAGTCAGGAAAATAGCAAGAACAAACCCAAAACACGTCATTCATAATGACAAGAACAAAATATATTACCCAAAACTGGAATGAGAATATTCTCAAGTTTTTTTTTTCAAGCATTGGAAGAAGGGGAATCCCATAAATAATCAAATATCTATGTCCTTCCTTTCTAATTCTTATTATTATTATTATTATTATCATTATGCAACAAAAGATATCTATCACATAGGCATAATTGTTGTGCACAATGGTGAGTACAGACCATGATAGTGATTTGTTCGACTGTCCTAAATTTTCTTTGATAAAGATAAATCTCATAGAATGATGACTGAACATTTCAGATGTGGAAATGATGTGAGAGAACATTTCAAAAGGTTGCTTGCAATTGATTTCCATAATCTGAAATAACCACATGAATAGATGATGTTGTTCTTCCTTCTTCCCATCAATGTCTAGCTAAAATGAAAGATCTGCAATTGTAGGCTCTGGTCAATATCCTCGGATGCAAAACGACATGGAAACAAAAATCCATAACATTAAGCAAAATGCATACACCTCTATCCAGCGGGCTTTTAAAGCTCAATCTGATGCAATCACTTGGGTACTTTTGCCTCAATTGTTTTGTTTATCTTTCTATTATGTATGTTGCATAGGATTGACAATGAGTTTTTCAGTTCCTATGTACTTTAGGAAAAAGAACGTTTAATTACAGAGCGTAGGAAGGAGCTAAGAGTATTAGATAAAGTAGAAAGAAAACTTCTATCAAGAGTCAATGTTGATGACATCAACCACAAGAAAAAGATCATATTATATTTTATCATATTCTACTGAGCAATTCTTGTATAGCATTGGGCAAACTGTGGTTTGTTCTTTATTTTAATGTAGGGTGTAACCAATTGTGCTGTTAGGGAGTGGAGAAAGGGAAATGTGCTCCATAGGTATTTATCTATCTATCTATTTCTATTTAACTATTTTGGATAGTTTGGATAATAAGGCCTATTATTATTACTCATCCATTGTCATCTTTAAAACCGTATATTTAATTGTATAAAATTTATGAAGCCATTTTGGTTTTTAGCAACTAACAAATATTATTTTATTCATAGCTTCATTAGTTTCTTATAGGTGAATGAAATACTAGAATGTAAGTCTGTGTTTTCTTCTCGAAGCATCTTTTTTCTCTAATGACCTAGGCTTCTTTCCTCTTTTTCTTCCTTTTCTCTCTTTTCTGTCTTTGGATAGCTTCGGTTGAAACTTCTTTTCATTTTCTTTATAGTGGATTTTAGTTAACCATTCATGAACATGGTCAAATTTTGTAGTGGGTTTTGAAGGTGATATTAATATACATCTCTATGTCATTTTCTTGCAGAATTTACGGTGGTGGGACTACAAGTTAATCTGTTATTAATATATGTCTCTAAGCACAACGTTGCCACTGAACAGTGAATTCCTTCACCACTGCATCGATATCATTGGTAAGTTTGTTTTCTTATCCTTTTTGTCATTTACACCTTTCTTATTATTACAAGTATTTCATATTTGTTTTTAATTTCCCTCAATTTTGTTTAATGGATTTCTTGATGTTTTTCATATGAGAAATCAAATGGGTTTCATCCAAAAACTAGAAGCTGTGGGTATGTGGTGATTCTCATCCATATTTTTTTTTCTTTTCATTTTCACTTTTGTGATTCTAATGACAAAGTTTCTTGATGTTTTTTTTTTATAGGAATTTTCTCACTTTCTTTCTTTTCTCATTCTGCAACTTCTGAAGGACTACACGTTTGGTTGGGCTTCTTTAGCTTAACTCCTTTTTTTTTTAAATTATTCTAATTTTTTTGGTAACTTTTGGTTGTTTTTCCCCCTAACTTTTGAAGGACTTGATGTTTGGTGGAGCTTATTTAGCTCAAATATTCTTTTTTGTTTTTTTTATGCTTTCTTGGGATTTTTGGGTTTTTGTGAATGTATGGTTGGATTTTTGGTATCTTTGTCTTTGAAACAATTTTTGGTGGGGTTTGTTTGGGAGAAAGTGTGACTAAGTAATTTTTTTTGGTATTTTTGGGTTTTTGTGAATGTATGGTTAGATTTTTGGTATCTTTGTCTTTGAAAGAGTTTATGGTACTGTTTGTCTGGGAGAAAGTGTTTTTTTGTGGTTTTTAGTGGTTATGTTTTTCTCTGAAACAAAGCTTAGTTTTTTCTCTAGATCTGTTACAACATGTTGTTTTCTTGAGGTTTGTTGTCTATGCAGCTAAACGACCAAAAACATTTGTTGTTTGTCTCTTTTTCTTTCTTGGTTTTAACTTCAAATTAAGATGTATGAATTATGAATAGTTATTTTTACATGAAAAGGGATACAATATATATTGAAGATTTTTTATTTTTTGTTAAGAAGCAAAGTATGAATTGAATATTCAACAGGGTGGGGGAGAAGATGAAATGAATAGGTACTACTACCACCTTCCTCAACCTGCCACACTTCCCACTACAACTACTACTAGGTTCTATTAGTTTTTGTGATTTTCTTTATTCATTTCACATTTTAGTTAGACATTTTCACTTTGTTCAAATATTTTGTTGTTATAATCGTGACCAAAGGGGTATCATTTATGCCACGGTCATATCATTTTAATTACAAATTTACAACAAAATTATTTGCAAAAATGTAAAGTTTTAGAGATGTGGTTAACTTCCACTTCAATTTTGATTTTTTTTCTTTCAATGCATTGGTTTTTCTTTTTCTTATTTTAAACAAATTTCAATGCCTTCTTTATTGGTTTTCACTTTTTATTACTCTCTTTTACCAAGGCCACAAGCTGTTCCCTTTATATATTGTTTGTTCTATGTCATATTTTGTTCTGTTATGAAACTATTCTATGTTTTGTGAATTTAAGTAGTGCTTCAATTCCTTGACTAATTAAAGTCATTGGAATAATGTCTCAATGTCTTATAAGCGGTGCTGGGAATCTTGAGACTAAGTGTTTTTAAATGATTTTTAGTTTTTTATTTTATTTTTAAGATACTTATTTAATAATTTCAGGAAGGAAACTACAATGGTATAATTCTTAAATTATTCTCGATGAAGGGAAATGGTTTTCTTTTCAACCTTTCATGTGTTTGCAGTCTTTTAATTTGTTTGTGTTGTTAATTGAAATTAAACTTTATACAGTTGAATAACATTTACTTGTGTCATCATTGATGCAATTGAGTGCCCATCTAACTGCATTAGCTAATTAGTCTTCAAATAGGATTAATACTATTATGGTTTAATTAACAAAT
This sequence comes from Glycine soja, assembly GCF_004193775.1. Classification (NCBI taxonomy): domain Eukaryota; kingdom Viridiplantae; phylum Streptophyta; class Magnoliopsida; order Fabales; family Fabaceae; genus Glycine; species Glycine soja. Next base: position 36,406,642 of record NC_041013.1, read on the forward strand.
ATATGTTGCCTGCTATTGGATATTAGCATAGTGCACATAGACCAAACTTTTATATTTCATAGTAACCAATTACTATATATTGGCTAGAATATATAGTGAGAAAAGTCTTATTTCTTATCATCAAATCCTTCTAGCATCGATCCTGGATGAAAATATTGTACTTGATGACAAGGAAATAGTTGTGTAAGCAATTTCTGTGGCAAGGTTACAAAAGGTGGAATTACTAGAGCAAAAGAACAATTGATAGCAAACTCGGGGAATGTTGCTCCCAAAGAAGTTAGAGAAGAACTATGGAGATGTTTGAAGGATAAGAAGAAACAAGAAAGGAAAACATTTCATAAGATGCGTCAACATCTTCTTGAAGACTATGGTGATAGTGATGAAGAAAGAACTAAAAAGGTCATGTGTTCTCACTTTCTCTTCATGGATTCAATTTTTAATACTTTTATCATGAGACACCCCTTTTTAGATTATCAAATTCATCAAATTGGGATAATTTTTTTAAAAAATTGTGCATTATTTTTTAGTTTCTAAGTAGGTCATTAAATTTTTTAAAAAATTAATCATATAAATCTATATCTATCTATATAAATAGGCTGGTCAAAAACCCAAAATAAAAATCTTATATTGTTTACACGTCCCTTAAAATAAAGATAAAATGAGAATTTTTAAAAAATAATACTATTAGGTGTAAAGACTGGATAGAAGAAAAGAGAACAACAAAAGAAATAGATAAGACGGAGAAAAAATCCAAGTCTTTTTATTAACAAAAAGTAGTTTTTTTAAAAAATTATTTTTTTATACTTTTTGGCAAATTTTTCTTTTTAATTTAAGTATAATTTCAAAATTGAAAAGAAAAAAATATACAATGACCCGTGCTGTATGTACGGATAAAAGAAAATAAGAAGTTTGAAATGGAAATGTGTAGATAGGATCGAATGGCTGGAAATGGGGGTCTCTGAATCGAACGGGAAAGGAGGAGATGGTTCTAGAATATATACACGTGGAAGAACTCGCAACATAACATAACCCTCATCCTCTTCCAAAACCCTTCTTCTCTTCTCTTGGTTTCGTTCTGTGCATCTGCCAAATTAGGATTAGGATTAGGGCTACCAATACCAATTCTATTCTATGGCTTGCTCAAGCGCCCAAATACACGGTCTCGGAACCCCTTCCTCCCGAACCCTATTTTTAGGTCAGAGGCTAAATACCAAGGCCGCCTTTATCAAGCTCAAGTCCACACCTAGAAGACTCCGCCCTCTCAGAGTGGTTAATGAGAAAGTCGTCGGTATCGATTTGGGAACCACCAACTCCGCCGTGGCTGCCATGGAAGGCGGCAAGCCCACTATCATCACCAACGCCGAGGGCCAGAGAACCACGCCCTCCGTCGTGGCCTACACCAAGAATGGCGACAGGCTCGTTGGCCAAATCGCCAAGCGTCAGGCCGTCGTCAACCCCGAGAACACTTTCTTCTCCGTCAAGAGGTTCATCGGCCGCAAGATGTCTGAGGTCGACGAAGAGTCCAAGCAGGTCTCTTACAGAGTCATCAGAGACGACAACGGCAACGTCAAACTCGACTGCCCCGCCATTGGCAAACAGTTCGCTGCTGAGGAAATTTCTGCCCAGGTCTCTCTGTCGTCTCCGTCAATACTTGTTATTATTGTTGATTATTGATAATACCTTTACGACTGGTACTGAATTGTATGTTATATAGGTTCTGAGGAAGCTTGTTGATGATGCTTCCAAGTTTTTGAACGATAAGGTTACCAAGGCCGTTGTCACGGTGCCTGCTTACTTCAATGACTCCCAAAGGACTGCCACCAAGGATGCCGGTCGGATTGCTGGTCTAGAGGTTCTTCGTATTATCAATGAACCAACCGCTGCATCCTTAGCCTATGGCTTTGAAAAGAAAAACAACGAAACTATCCTTGTTTTTGACCTTGGAGGCGGTACCTTTGATGTCTCCGTGCTCGAGGTTGGCGATGGAGTCTTTGAGGTCCTCTCTACTTCAGGTGATACCCACTTGGGTGGTGATGACTTTGATAAGGTACGTTCCCCCCCCCCCCCCCCCCCCCCCCCCTCCTTCTCTTCTCGTCTTTAGTATTATTCATATTTTCTCACTAGCTTTATCCTATTGTAGAGAATTGTTGATTGGCTGGCTTCTAACTTCAAGAGGGATGAAGGCATAGACCTTTTGAAAGATAAACAAGCTCTTCAGCGTCTCACTGAGACAGCCGAGAAAGCAAAGATGGAGCTCTCAACATTGACTCAAACTAACATCAGGTATTTACTTTTCTCCTCAATCCTGTGCCTTTTTCATTGCCCTCTTGTTACCAAACCACTGACATTAATGCCATATGTTTTCAGTTTGCCATTCATAACTGCCACGGCAGATGGACCCAAACATATTGAGACCACCATCACAAGGGCTAAATTTGAGGAATTGTGTTCAGATCTTCTTGACAGGTACTGAATTTGAATTTGAATGTCAATGGATGTCAAACAAGATTTTTCTGCTGAACAAACTACTCAGCTACAGTGTAATACTTGTGTTTCAGGCTCAGGACACCAGTTGAAAATTCATTGAGGGATGCGAAACTCTCGTTTAAGGATCTTGACGAAGTCATCCTTGTTGGTGGATCAACACGTATCCCAGCTGTTCAGGAGCTTGTAAAGAAGTTGACTGGCAAGGACCCAAATGTCACTGTCAATCCAGATGAAGTGGTTGCCCTTGGAGCTGCAGTTCAGGTGGGATTTAGCTTTTATCATTGATGAATTGGTTAATTTTAAAGGGGTCGAATATCTTTTTCTTCTCTGGATAGTATATTATTTTTGTTGATTAATGCTTCTTATTGTAATTTATGTTTTTAGGCTGGTGTCTTGGCTGGAGATGTCAGTGATATTGTGCTGTTGGATGTCACTCCATTATCTTTGGGTCTGGAAACTCTAGGTGGTGTGATGACAAAAATTATTCCAAGAAACACTACTCTTCCCACCTCAAAGTCCGAGGTTTTCTCAACCGCTGCTGATGGACAGACCAGTGTAGAGATCAATGTCCTTCAGGGGGAGAGAGAATTTGTTAGGGACAACAAATCACTTGGTAGCTTCCGCTTGGATGGTATCCCTCCTGCGCCTCGTGGTGTTCCCCAGATTGAGGTGAAATTTGACATTGATGCCAATGGCATTCTATCCGTCACTGCTATCGACAAAGGCACAGGGAAGAAACAAGATATTACCATCACTGGTGCTAGCACCTTGCCTTCAGATGAGGTATCCACTATCGCTGACTATATTACTTGTATAATAGCCTGTGTATGTTGTGTTTCTTTTTATTATTATTATTATTGTTATTATTATTATTATTGTCTGTTGCTTGCTTCTTTTATGATGAAAGAAATAAATGGCAATGCGGATGGGACATTTGATGTAGGAAATTTTTTATGATGCTTATAACTATCTCTGGAATGAAATACAGGTGGAGAGAATGGTAAACGAAGCTGAGAAATTTTCGAAGGAAGACAAAGAGAAGAGGGATGCTATTGACACAAAGAACCAGGCAGACTCTGTGGTATACCAGACAGAAAAGCAATTGAAAGAGCTTGGAGACAAGGTTCCTGGCCCTGTGAAAGAGAAGGTTGAAGCAAAACTAGGAGAGCTTAAAGACGCCATTTCTGGGGGTTCAACCCAAGCTATCAAGGATGCCATGGCTGCACTAAATCAGGAAGTCATGCAGCTTGGTCAGTCCCTTTACAACCAACCAGGAGCTGCAGGCGCAGGAGGGCCAACACCACCACCCGGTGCCGACTCTGGCCCCTCAGAATCCTCAGGCAAGGGACCCGACGGTGATGTCATTGATGCAGATTTCACTGACTCTAAATGAGCAGGCAACTAGTTATTACCAATAGAGAGTATATGTTAGTATTTTTTCCCCCATTATATGTTTTCTTCTGTTCCAAATTCTTAATAATTTTTGTCAATGGAGAGTGGGTGCGTGTTTCCTTCAAATATTAGACACGGATTTCATAGGTTCGAATTGATGCTCGCTTTGTACCCTGGAATTTTGTCTCAGTAACAACACTGGTATTATTATGCGTGGCAAATTATTATAGGCTAAAAACGTTTCAGTAAGCTTATGAAACGTGATGACAGATTCTCAGGGAAAACGATCGATTCTTCCTACCTTTATAATACATTGCAAAAACACAAGCATAACAGAAATTGTTAATCGTTAACCAATGGTTTTTTTTAATGGTTTATGCTTTGCAAACCACTCTATTCCGAGGTGATTACGTAAGAAAGTAACAAGTAAGAAAATCATTTAAAATTACGGTAGGCTATTTTACTTTTGTTAAAGGTACTGGTTAGTATTTGTTTTATGTTTTATTTATTTTTCTCAATTTAACGGCGGACAATTGTTTTGGCTCGATTGCAATATCCCTCGAGTTATCTTTCGTAAATTAAAGTGTTATTTGGTTTATCATTTAAGTCGATCATTGTAATCTGGTAAACGATTATTGGTAGGATATGGTGTTAACTGATTATTTTAAATCAAGCAGTTATTTACGTAAAATACGTCGTCCTTTTAAAATGTTAGTATTTATTAGCAGGGAAGATAGTTTATTGTTTAAAATCGCGGTTTGTAACAGAAATTGTGGTAAAAACATGAAGAATATTCAAATTATTGTATGCGTCAAAGCTGTTGCTATTTAAAAGTTGAGTTTATGTTGTAGCAACAAGCTACAACTGAGCGAGAAAGTTGAAGGTGTCTGGACAGTTACTTTTAACATAACAATGCTGGTTTCAGTTGGAACCAAGCATTTCAGGTTGTTGCTTATTGAAGCACCCAAAGGCTTATTAAAGCTGCCTCTTATGTTTTATAATATTGCTTTTGACTTGAAATGTATCTAGATTTTGTGAAATGCGCCGCTGGATGTAGTTAATTTTAAGCTTGAGACTGGAATAGAAGGTTAGCTTAGGTGAAATTGTAATAATAAAAATGAATGGCAGGGTTTGCTAGAAGGGAAGAAAAGAAAGCAGAGTTTAGAATGGTATATGAATAAGAGAGAGCATTTACATTTACATTCTATTCATTCCCAAATAGATTTTGTTCTAGGACTCCTGGACACAGTATGAATTCTATTATCATGGGCATAGGAGGCTGCTGCAGAGTCATCATAGTAGGCATAAGCTCTGTAGGGTGGTTGCCTGGAGTAATGATGGTTAAAAGCGGGAGTGGGAGCCCTTCCTCCACCAAGCCTCATTCCCATTTGAGGATCTTGCGGCGGTTTGGACAAATGAAAATTAGGGTTTTGATGATGATGATGATGTTGATGATGATGATCGAGGCCACTGAGGTTCGGAGAGCTTTGCACTCTGGAAATCGAAAAGCGAGGAGAGTGCTGATCCGTGGCATCGGGGGAGTTTGATTTTGGGGAAGAACAGGCAGAGCCCTTCCTGGAACTTGTTCGGATGATCCCATTAATGGCGTCTATGTAACGCTGCTCCAACAGATACGTTTCGCACGCCATCAGACCTATGTGCTTGCAAGGGGGGAACAAGAACGCACGGAGCAAGCCTCCAGTGTGGTGCCGATCGTGCTCCTCCATCATGTGCTTCACGTCTTCCTCTGTTCTCACCGACACCAATGCGTCCAGATCTTCCGGAACCAGTTGGTATTTTAGGACCATCTCTCCGCCTCCCTCCACCATGCTACTCACCTTCTTCATTAGCTCTGTCAACACAACACATTCAACATCATAACATAACATAACATACATTTCTCTCTCTCTCATTAGGACACATACCGGGAAATGTGATGTCACGAGGCACAGAAACCACACGAGTCTCGCCGCCGACATACCTGAGGAGGCCATCGGAGGGTCGTGGAAGGACCTTCCCGCCGTAGCTGCAGAGGAACTTCACTTTATTTCTGGGCGACTCATCCCCCATTCTTATTTATTATTGCACGCAGAGACAGAGACAGAGACAGAGACAGAGACAGAGACAGATTCTATTCGTTGAGGATATATCAGAGGTTGAATTTGCTGTTTCCTATTTCTGCCAGGTATGTCAAACACACACCAACCACTATTCCCGCTCCCTTCTCTCTCATTTCTACCTTATTCATCGCCAATTTTTATTCCACTCTAATCAGATGACAAATTAAAAACCGATACATGAAGAGATTACATATCATCTTTTTGGTTTCACGTAGATTGTATTCAATTTACTTTAAAAAATCACCAAGACCATAATTACTTAATACTAGGATATAACAAAAAGAAAAAATGTTTTATTTATGCACCTTTTGTTTATATTTGTCAATATATCTTTTTATTTTCAAGTGTTTCGTGAAAAAAGTTTCTCCTCCATTATACACATACTTCCTCGGTCTTTGAATATAAGATACTTTTGTTTTTCTTTCTTTTTTATAAAACTCTTTTTTAATTATCTCTTGCATAAATTATTTTCTATCAAAATTAAAACTTCATTATTATTATTTTTTCTATGCATTAATTATTTAGGTGGAAAATAATTAAGTAAAAAAAAAACTGATATAGTTAACTTACGCCCAACAATTCATTTCAATTAGTTTTTAGTTTTTTTATTAGTAAAAAATTTTGTTTAATTGTTTGATAAATAAATTTTTATTAGTAGCTTTTAATGTTTTTTAAAATGTTATCTTTAGCTTTTTATATTTTATATTTTATTTTTATTTTTATTATCTTTTTTAAATAAAATATGATTTTATTATTTTAATTATTGTACTATTGCTTTCATATTTTTTTATATTACATTATTTATTTTAACCATTGAACTATTTATAATATTTAATTTATTATTTTAACATTATATTTCACAAAATTGACAATAATAAATGTTAGATGATTTTATTTGTTATTTCAAAAAAATATTTAATAATTTAATTTTGACTATTACGTTAATTAACATAACAAAATTAAAATATCTATTTAAGTGTATTCAATTATTTTATTTTAAATTTGATTAAAAAATAGTGTGAGATTAATATTAATAGAATACTTTAATATGAAAAATATAATAATTATAACTAAAATCATGATATTGATATGAAATAGTTCCAACATAAGATAAGATGAGTATTATCTTTTCAACACAATTTATTTCATGTCCAATGATCAATCAACATTTGAGAATCAAGTTAAGGAACACAAATTGTTATTACTGGTGTCAACTGTTGTTGATAGAGGATTTATATCTTTGCTTAACCAATTATATTTAGGATCTTTTGAGATAAACTTCTTTATAAGTATTTTTAGAAAAAAGAGAACATGAAGTTAAAATGAATCAACTAATTTTCTCTATTAAATGTGTGTAACTTAGTTAACAACACTTTTTAGTTTGTGAGAAAGAACCTCTTCGATCTTTGCAAAATACGCTCTCTAGGAGAAATGAGAAACCTTCAGTGTGAACAAGCTCCGAACCGAATAATTATTGTTGTTGTTAATAAAAAAAATCAATCAAGTTTTTCTCATGAATTAAAATTAATTTATGTATTTCAATTTTTTAAGAAAGGAAAAATAAAACAATAAGTACACACTTTATGATCTATTTGATCCTTATCTTATTTTTTGGTTCAGATTAATTCTTTATCTTTTAAAAAATTTATTTTGATCACTTTTTTTTATATTTAGTTTAGTCTTTCGATTTATCTAAGATTGATGTTATTAGTTATTTAAGAATATTTTTTTTTGTTAAAAATGAAGTGGAGGGGAAGGGGAGAAAACTAAACCAAGAAATGATAAAAGAAAAAAAAAACTAAACCAAGAAAACTCATTTTTAAATAATTAACGATGTCAATTTCAAATGGAATGAATGATCAAATTAAACAAAATAAATAAGTTAAAGAATTAAATTGAAACAAAAAAAAATAAGATAAAGGATTAAATAATTTTTTTTAAAAAAAATAAAAGATTAAAATGTAAAAAAATAAAAGACGAAATTAAAATTTTTAAAAGATAAAAGGTTCAAAATTAACTAAAAAGTAAAATGAGGTCCACTGTAATCTACGGAAACAACTATTTTGTTTTTAATATTTTTATGAATATTTATATAAAAATTTATTCAAAAGTAACCATACTTAGCTAGAGCAACTGTAATTATACCCCTTTCTCTTGAGTGTGTTATACAACCCCTCAAGGATTTTTGCTTTTTTAGGTTAAATATATTATAGGTCGTAATAAGTTTTTAAACTTTACTCGGGATTTTTAATAATTTTGTTGTTGTTGCGTTGGATATCTAATATATTAAAAAAATTGTTTTTGATCTCTCTCATCTGTTGAAAATTTTTAAATGCTATTTCTAGCAACTTAAAAATAGTTGTTATTTATTTCAAATTTTAAATTATAATTTTTGAAAATAAAAGACCAACAGAATCAATTAAAAAAGAAAACGGATTTGTGCTCCCTCACCAGGAATCCTCTTATCTTTCTACCATCGTACCGTGAATTAGACCACTCCACATCCACATCCATCAGAACACATCAGAAATTAATACTAACTAACAAACTAAAAAAACACGGTCTGTACCCTGATCGAATAAATTAACAATAGAAATCTGAAGCTGAGATTCAAATACAAAGCAAAGCAATGAAACATTTAGCCTTAATTATATTTTTAAGTCCCTCCAATTTAGAAGTTTATCTATTTTAATCTCTAAAATAAAAAATTTCATTTTTTTTCAAGTTAAAAATATTCAAGGAAGCAAAAGTCATTACTCATCAGTGATTCCACCACTAACCAACCAGAGAGTACAGTACATGTACATCGCTACCGGTAATGATTGTTATGGTGATTCCATCTGAGTCGTGAGACACCTTCAATTTGACGGATCTTACTTTTTCTAATTAGGAACAGTGGTAAAAAAGAAAAGAAGAGACATCCTAATACTATTTAAATTATGCGTCAATGATTAACATATCATTGATTTCAAGAAAACTGAACTTGAATTCTTTCAAGTAAAATATGGATTGAATAGAAAACAAATGTCACTAGTAGAGATAGTCACTTAAGTTTCTTGATAAAAAAATCATTAACAAAATTTGTGATACTCTGCATTGACTTAACTAGTTCCTAAGCACTAAAAAGTATCTCTAACAAGGATTAGCACCAAACACCAAAAGTGGCGTTGATAGGATTCAGATTCACAAAGAGAAGGTAGAAAGTTTACTCGATGAAATCCTTAGCAATTTGTTGTGTTGGGATTTTCTTTCTTTCTTTAAGATGACATAGGCTATATTTGAATGCATATTCCATAATTAATTCCAAATCATAAATGAAAAAGAAAAAAAAAATACTTATGATCGAACTTGTCTAAACATGCATGCATATAGTTATCGTTTTGTTGCGTGTATATAGCAAGTGAACGACAAGCAGCGCATGTTGTTCCGAAATAAAAAGTAGGCATCAATGTAGTTTTGAAAGCAGTAAAGTAGTACAATGATATTTGGGCGGGTCTGAAAGAAAAGTGTAAAGCAGAGAGAGCTAGAGTCGAAGGAGGCGCTTACAGGCTTTGAGGATCTTATTGGGTCCTCCTCCTCTCTGCTTCTTCTTAGATCCAATAGGCGGTGGCGTGTACTGGTCGTGGATCCTGCAGTATCTTTCTGAAACTGATGAAGATCTTCTCATTGAGAATGCCCTCTGAAACTGAAACTGAGATGAAGAAGAAGAAGAAGAAGCACTCCTACCCAGCATCACTCCGAATTTCTCTCCTTCATTGCTTTCTGAAAATTCATCCATGGATCTTGCAGATTGCTGGCTGCTGGACTCATCGCTAATCCTGGAATACCCACTCATCATGGATCCAGTCGAGAAAGAAAGAAACGAGGGTGGGGGCAGCTCGAACCTCGAGAGAGATAGATAGATATTTGACTAAAATGTCCCAGTCCGCAATCCACATGTTCTTGATGTGACTTTACATAAATATAATAGAGCTAGATTTCCATTCATTCATTTTGAGTTGAGGTAAATTAAACATAAATCCATCATGCGGAGGAATTTTATTTTATTTTCTACACTCTCAAATTAGTAAAAAAGGGCTATGTATTGTAACAAATATATTACTATGGGGTAATTGTTGTTGTAATGTTTAGGGTCCACAGAATACACGTGTCAAACTACGAGGTTCTCCGATACACATGTCAGTCTTGACATAAGAGTCAGGACGTCATGTCCTTAACAGAAGGACTCTCAAATTGACATGTTTTCTCTAACCACTTTACCATTTGAATATGTTGTAATCTCCTTATCTCGTGACAGATTGTTAGGAATGCAGGGATAACCCCTTAGAATTCGAGGACTAAGGGAGGCCTCCAATGAAGAAAGATGAGAAGAAGAAAGTATGATAATTTTCCTGTTGCCTTTCATACAAGACAAAGGTTCAATATATATCTAACATAGGTACTAAACGACACCAACTGACAAGGTGCAGACATGGAATAATAGACTCGCAATACTAACAAAATTATTCTAATACTAACGAAATTATTCTAACAAACATGCATAAGACATATTCTGTTAATCCAATCCTATGCTGCCAACTATTCCTTCCAATAACCGATTTTAGAACCTCTTCACATATAATCTTTCAAGTGCTTGGATGGTTGGATTTTCCTTTTAGGCCTTTCATTGCTACTATTGGGACCTTGTACCTCCATAGTTCCTGGCTTATCATCCCTTGCCCCTTCAGGAAACACCTTGTCCTCAAGGTAGTAAGTTTCTTTCAACTTGGCCCACTCGGTGTAACAGCCGTAACTTTCAATAAGTAATTAAGAAATTAATAAATTACTAAATAAATAAATAAGTAAAAAAAAAATTATTAGGTCATAAATTCCCACTATATAAGCCAAATGTTAACCTAGAGCAGCTTTTTGAAAAACACATTCTGTTTCTTTCTTCTTTTCTGACGCACAAGAACCCTAACAGAGCAACCAGAGGAGGAGCTCTAGAGAGCACCAGAGATGCCACCATTGCTAACATAGAACATTTAAGCGACTACATCGAGGTAAGGGATAAGTTACTCACGCTTGGGGATTAGAATGAACATGTGTAGGGATCCCTAGAGGATCAATTTTTGGGTTATTTTGGGGTGTTTATGAATTTAATTATGTTTTCATGTTTAATCGCGGATTGAGTGTGTTTGATGAACCAATTGGTGTTCTGTTGCGAGTTTGTTGTAGAATTGATGGGTTCCTGTGTTAGGTGTGTACCTTATGAATTAGAATTCTTTATAATTAGCATAAAAATCATGTGGTGGTGATTTTGTTTATATCAGATATGTTGGCCTTTCAATCTTGTTCTTTTTATTTTTTTTCACACCGCAATGTATACGTGTACATATATATTGATACTGTTTTTTTTACAAACTTTACATTTTATTTCACGTGGGTGATTTCTCGTCATGAAATTCGTATGTGTAGGGATTGTTGGATAATTGAATTGACTGAAATCATTTAAAGAAATTAACTTAAGTTGTATTCACATTGTAATTAGGCATTTTCTTGATGTTGGTAACTTAATTGAAATATATTTAGAATATAGGTATACATGTTGTTCATAGAAATCAATATGAGTATATATTTTATTGTTATATATAATTTGTATATACTTAATGATATATTTAATATTATTGTGATTATTTTATATTAATGTATATTTAATACTTTTTATGTTATATATATATATATATATATAATATGTACGTTTACGTTAATATATATTTTGTTATATATATATATATATATATATATATTTTAATATAATATACTTATATATATATTTTACGTGTATTTTATAGTTATTTGTTTATAAGCCTTGAAGTTAAATATTGTATGTTATTATTATTATGATACATTGTTATTTAATTGTTGAGTATATTTTGTAATTAGTTAAAGTGTGAAATGTTAAACTCTAGACATATGGTTGTGAATGAGTGTGTGATTGATATTTGTAGTGATATTACTTGTCATGTGAGTTATGAGTTATACAGTAACCCGACCAGTGTTTACCTTGAGAGAACTTTTATGCGCAGTGTTAAAGGAAATTGTAGGATTCCTAGTTAGGATCCTGAAAGGTTAAACTATAGCGCAATTTGTTAAATATGTTTGAAATATAAGAGTGAGGTCGTGGGTATTATATAACTCATAAACAGTGTCTGCGTGAAAAAAAAAAATATTTTAGGGGTTGGACCTGAATCAGGAAGGTGAGGCCCAAACGGATTCTTGGGATTCTAGGCCTTGGGGGTAAAGATACTCGGTTTGAGTGCTCCTTTAAGCCCATGTTGATCCCATGTGGTTGGGGCATTCTCGCAAAACAGAGTAACCCTGACTGGTCACCTTATGATGTTACTTAGTGAGAGTGACCGAGTATACCCATTGTGTGGTGTGCTTTGTCATGTACTCCTAAGCGCCCCAGTGTTGTTTTTCACTGACATGGTACCACATTGCATATATGCTTGAGTCTTAGTATAATTGTTGCATAACGCTTGTGTTTGAATTTCATTGAGTTAACAATTGTGGTTGATGTTATTTTATGGAGTGTGTAAACTTGAATGGGTGTGAATAATGCGTGCGATTTTGTGCAGTAATGTTATTTATATAAATTCAGCTTTAAGTATTATATGTTTCACATGCTCTAATGTTTTACTATATACGAATGTGATAACTCACTCCCGGTGTGTGTTTGTGTTTGGGCTGATTGCCACTTTGTTTTAGGTGAGCCTTCATATGATGAGTCACATGCTAGAGATGGAGAGAATTAGTCTGTGATAGGGATATGCTCTGATAAGTGTGACATTGGGGCATAGGATTTTACTTCGCATATTATGATTTTCACATGTTATGATTTACTGAATGATACAATTGTGTTATACTTTTCTACTTTAGTTTCTTTTTATTATTTATTTAGAGTGGACGACCTTGTTTTGAGCCGGGATAATCTTACCTTTTATTTATATAAAAAAAATTCTATTATGTTTTCACTAAGCGGATGTGGACCTTTATCCTTTTGAATTGATTTAAATTAAATATGTTTTAAAATAAAAAAATTATTAATTAATTTTGCATGTTTTTTTTTTCCTTCTTTTGTTATCATGTGTTTATAATCTTTTAAATAAATTTTGTATAATTTATTTAATTAGTTAGTTATAATTGTAAGGGTAGAGGGTGTCACATTTAGTGGTATCAGAGCAGGTCGAACCTTTCGGCCATGTGTGTTATGAGCTTTCTGTGTTTCCTTGTATACTCTGATGTGTTGTATTTGTTTTGTTTCATTAGAGGTGTACTCTATTGTGTTGGTATTTTTTTTTCAAAGTTTTGTTTCTTGCGTGACATAGGAAGTAATGGCTGCGAGAAATGAGCGAGAACGACTTCTTACCGAGGCCTTGAACAACTTGGCGCAAGTTATGGCCAATCAGGGAGGCGGTGGAGGAGCAACTATGTACCATGGGTTAGATCGCTTTCAGAGGAACAACTCACCTACTTTCAAAGGGGGTTATGATCCTGAGGGTGCTGAGGCTTGACTGAGGGAGATTGAGAAGATCTTCCGGGTGATGGAGTGTCAGGACCATCAGAAGGTGTTGTTTGCTACTCACATGCTAGCAGATGAGGCGGAGTACTGGTGGGAGAACACTCACCCACGTTTAGAGGGAGCAGGTGGTGTTGTTGTCCAATGGGAGACTTTCAGACAAACTTTTATGGAGAAATATTTTCCAGAAGATGTGAAGAATAGGAAGGAGATGGAGTCTCTCGAGCTGAAACAGAAAAGTATGACGGTGGCAGAGTATGCGGCGAGGTTTGAGAACCTTGTAAGGTATTTTCCTCATTATTAGGGGGAAGCAGGGGAGAGGTCCAAATGCGTGAAATTTGTCAATGGCCTTCGACCAGAAGTAAAGATGATGGTAAATTATCACGGTATTCACAACTTTGCACAGTTTACCAATATGTGTAGAATCTTTGATGAAGATCAGTGGGAGAAGGCTGCTTTTTCCAGGAATGTCAATGCTAGTCATGGGAAAGAGAAGAAGCTTGTGACTCACAGTCGTGCTAAGCCATATTCTGCCCCTCCCGGGAAATATGGAAACCATTCTGGAGGACTGAGGACCAGTGGAGGACTTCAACTAGTTGGTGGGAGTTCTCAGCCAATTAACAGGGTGTCTCAGTCTGCGGGTAGAGGTAATGGTGGTAGTGGTGCTCCTGCTATTGTTACTACACCACTCAGGTGTGGGAAGTGTGGTCGGCTTGGGCATATTGCTCGTTAGTGCACAGATAGAGAGGTGACTTGCTTTAACTGCCAAGGTAAGGGCCACCTCAGTACCAGTTGCCCATATCCGAGGAGGGAGAAGAGGAGTGGAAGTCTGAATAATCAGAGTGGACGACCAAGGACCACAGGGAGAGTGTTTGCTCTTAGTGGTGCTGATGCCGCACAGTTTGATGAACTCATCCAAGGTATGTGTTTCATAAGTCAAGTTCCCTTGGTTGTATTGTATGATTCAGGTGCGACCCATTCATTTATTTCTCGTGTTTGTGTTGAAAAACTTGCCTTGCCTGTGTCTTCCTTGAAATTTGACTTGATTGTGAATACACCTACTAGTGGGTCTGTTTTAACTTCTGATGTGTGCTTGCAATGTCCTGTCTTAATTTTTGATAGACAGTTTCAAATTGATTTTGTTGTTTTACCTTTGAGTCAGATTGATGTTATTCTTGGTATGGACTGGTTATCTTCCAATCATGTCTTATTAAATTGTTTTGAGAAATCTGTTGTCTTTTCTGAGTCTGGTGTAAGTGAAGGTGATATGTTTTTGTCTGCTAACCAAGTTGAGGCATCTTTGAGGGAGGATGCACGGATATACATGATCTTAGCTAGTATGAGTGTCGAGACTACAAACCCTGTGAGTGATATACCATTGGTGAGAGAGTTTCCAGAGGTGTTTGAGGAGGTGTCAGGATTACCACCAGAGAGAGAGGTTGAGTTCTCTATAGACCTAGTGCCCGGTACTGGACCCATATCCATAGCACCTTATAGGATGTCCCCTATGGAGTTGAGTGAGCTTTAGAAACAATTAGAGGAACTTTTAGAGAAACAATTTGTGAGGCCTAGTGTGTCACCCTGGGGAGCACCGGTGTTGTTAGTTAAGAAGAAGGATGGGACTATGAGGCTATGTGTAGATTATTGTCAGTTAAATAAGGTAACGATTAAGAATAGGTACCCTTTTCCTAAGATAGATGACCTGATGGACCAATTAGTAGGGCCTTGTGTGTTCAGTAAGATAGATCTTAGGTCAGGTTACCACCAGATTAGAGTAAAGCCTGAAGATGTTCCGAAGACTGCCTTTAGGACCCGTTACGGTCATTATGAGTACTTGGTTATGCCTTTTGGTGTGACCAACGCCCCTGGTGTGTTCATGGATTATATGAATAGGATCTTTCACCCCTACCTAGATAGTTTTGTAGTGGTCTTCATAGATGATATCTTAGTGTATTCTAAGACTAGAGAGGAACATGAGGAGCATCTGAGAGTTGTGTTGCAAACCCTCAAAGACAATAGACTGTATGCTAAGTTGTCCAAGTGTGATTTTTGGCTAGAGGAGGTGAGCTTCTTAGGGCACGTTATATCTAAGGGAGGGATAGCAGTAGATCCTTCCAAGGTAGAGGTAGTGATGAGTTGGGAGAGTCCTAAGTCAATGTTTGAGATTAGGAGCTTTCTTGGCTTAGCAGGATACTACCGTAGATTCATAGAGGGTTTTTCTAAGCTAGCCTTTCCTTTGACTAAGCTTACTCGTAAGGGTCAAGCTTTTGTGTGGGATGCCCAATGTGAGAGTAGTTTCTGTACCCTTAAGAAAAGGTTGACCACTGCACCAGTTTTAGTGTTACCTAACCCGAGTGAATCTTTTGTGGTGTATTGTGATGCGTCCAAGATGGGTTTGGGTGGAGTGCTTATGCAACGGGGACAGGCAATGGCCTATGCTTCTCGACAGCTTAAGATACATGAAAGGAATTATCCCACACACGATCTTGAGTTAGCAGCCGTAGTTTTTGCTCTTAAGCTTTGGAGGCATTACCTTTATGGATCTAAATTTGAAGTGTTTAGTGACCATAAGAGCCTTAGATATTTGTTTGATCAAAAAGAGCTTAACATGAGGCAGAGGAGATGGTTAGAGTTCCTTAAGGATTACGATTTTGAGCTTAGCTATCACCCAGGTAAAGCCAATGTAGTAGCGGATGCCTTAAGTAGGAAATCCCTTCAAATTTTTGCTTTGATGGTTAAAGAGTTGGACCTCTTAAAGCAGTTTAGAGACATGAGTTTGGCATGTGAGATCATCTCTAGTAGCATTAAGTTGGGTATGTTGAGAGTCACCAGCGAACTCTTGAGCGAGATCTGTGAGGGTCAGAAGTCTGACCCATTCTTGTCAGCCCAGTTAGAGTCCATAGTCGCAGGGAGAGAGAGTTGTTTTAGAGTGGGAACTGATGGAGTCTTGAGGTTTCAAGATAGGGTGTGTGTTCCTAGTGTACCCAAACTTAGAAGAACGATTTTGGAAGAGGGCCATAGAAGTAGTCTGAGTATCCACCCGGGAGCGACTAAGATGTACCAGGACCTTAGGCAGATGTTTTGGTGGCTGGGTCTGAAGAAAGAAGTTAATGAGTTTGTCCTTGCATGCCTAGTGTGTCAGAAAACTAAGATAGAACACCAGAAGCCTTCAGGGAAGTTGCAACCTTTAGAGATACCTGAGTGGAAGTGGGATAGCATCTCCATGGATTTCATGGTGGGGTTACCTAGGACCCCCAAAGGTTTAGATTCCATTTGGGTTATTGTAGACAGGTTGACCAAATCTGCTCACTTCATTCCAATTAACATCAGATATTCTTTAGAGAGGTTGACTAGCTTGTACGTCAGTGAGATAGTTAGACTACACGGTGTTCCTTCTAGCATAGTCTCTAATAGAGATCCCAGATTTACCTCTAGATTTTGGGAGAGTCTTCATAAAGCCTTGGGGACCAAGCTTAGGTTGAGTTCTGCTTACCACCAACAAACTGACGGTCAAATCGAGCGCACCATCCAATCCTTAGAGGACCTCTTGAAAGCCTGTGTGTTAGAGCAGAGGGGTAGTTGGGATAGTTTCTTACCCTTGATAGAGTTTACATACAACAATAATTTTCACTCTAGCATAGGTATGACGCCTTACGAGGAATTGTATGGTAGAAGATGTAGGACACCTTTATGTTGGATAGATTCCAGTGAGAGCATTGCCTTAGGACCTGAGGTAGTTCAGCAGACCATTGAAAAGGTTAAGTTGATCCAAGAAAGGATGAGAGCAGCCCAAAGTAGGCAGAAGAGCTATTATGATAAGAGAAGAAAGGATCTTGAATTTGCTATAGGTGATCATGTATTTCTGAGAGTCACTCTGTGGACTGGGGTTGGTAGGTCGTTGAAGTCCTGTAAGCTCACACCTAGATTCATTGGTCCCTTTGAAATCCTAAAGCGTGTCGGCCCAGTTGCGTATCAGGTGGCTTTGCCACCATCTCTCTCAAATCTCCACAGTGTCTTCCATATCTCTCAGCTCAGCAAATATGTCCATGATCCGTCGCACATGATCGAATTGGACAATGTCCAAGTGAAAGAGAACTTGACATATGAAACACAACCACTGAGGATCGACGATCGTATGGTTAAGCAGCTAAGGGGGAAAGAGATTCCCTTGGTCAAAGTAGTATGGGGAAGTGCTTCGGGCGAGGATGCCACCTGGGAACTAGAGGGTCAGATGCGTGATGCATATCCTACCTTATTTGATACCGGTAAGTTTCGGGGGCGAAACTTTTTTTTAATGGGGTGGAATTGTAACAGCCGTAACTTTCAATAAGTAATTAATAAATTAATAAATAAATAAATAAGTAAAAAAAATAAATAAATAATTATTAGGTCATAAATTCTCACTATATAAGCCAAATGTTAACCTAGAGCAGCTTTTTAGAAAACACATTTTGTTCCTTTCTTCTTTTCTGACGCACAAGAACCCTAACAGAGCAACCAGAGGAAGAGCTCTAGAGAGCACCAGAGACGCCACCATTACTAACAGAGAACATTTAAGCGACTACATCGAGGTAAGGGATGAGTTACTCACGCTTGGGGATTAGAATGAACATGTGTAGGGATCCCTAGAGAATCAATTTTTGGGTTATTTTGGGGTGTTTATGAATTTAATTATGTTTTCATGTTTAATCGCGGATTGAGTGTGTTTGATGAACCAATTGGTGTTCTGTTGCGAGTTTGTTGTAGAATTGATGTGTTCCTGTGTTAGGTGTGTACCTTAGGAATTAGAATTCTTTATAATTAGCATAAAAATTGTGTGGTGGTGATTTTGTTTATACTAGATATGTTGGTCTTTCAATCTTGTTTTTTTTTTATTTTTTTTTATTTTTTTTCACACCGCAATGTATACGTGTACATATATATTGATATTGTTTTTTTTTTCCAAACTTTATATTTTATTTCACGTGGATGATTTCTCGTCATGAAATTCGTATGTGTAGGGATTGTTGGACAATTGAATTGGCTAAAATCATTTAAAGAAATTAACTTAAGTTGTATTCACATTGTAATTAGGCATTTTCTTGATGTTGGTAACTTAGTTGAAATATATTTAGAATATAGGTATACATGTTGTTCATAGAAATCAATATGAGTATATATTTTATTGTTATATATAATTTGTATATACTTAATTATATATTTAATATTATTGTGATTATTTTATATTAATATATATTTAATACTTTTTATATGTTATATATATATATATATATATATATTTTAATATAATATACTTATATATATATATTTTACGTGTATTTTATAGTTATTTGTTTATAAGCCTTGAAGTTAAATATTGTATGTTATTATTATTATGATACATTGTTATTTAATTGTTGAGTATATTTTGTAATTAGTTAAAGTGTGAAATGTTAAACTCTAGACATGAAATATGGTTGTGAATGAGTGTGTGATTGATATTTGTAGTGATATTACTTGTCATGTGAGTTATGAGTTATACAGTAACCCGACCAGTGTTTACCTTGAGAGAACTTTTATGCGCAGTGTTAAAGGAAATTGTAGGATTCCTAGTTAGGATCCTGAAAGGTTAAACTATAGCGCAATTTGTTAAATATGTTTGAAATATAAGAGTGAGGTCGTGGGTATTATATAACTCATAAACAGTGTCTGCGTGAAAAAAAAATATTTTAGGGGTTGGACCTGAATCAGGAAGGTGAGGCCCAAACGGATTCTTGGGATTCTAGGCCTTGGGGGTAAAGATACTCGGTTTGAGTGCTCCTTTAAGCCCATGTTGATCCCATGTGGTTGGGGCATTCTCGCAAAACAGAGTAACCCTGACTGGTCACCTTATGATGTTACTTAGTGAGAGTGACCGAGTATACCCATTGTGTGGTGTGCTTTGTCATGTACTCCTAAGCGCCCCAGTGTTGTTTTTCACTGACATGGTACCACATTGCATATATGCTTGAGTCTTAGTATAATTGTTGCATAACGCTTGTGTTTGAATTTCATTGAGTTAACAATTGTGGTTGATGTTATTTTATGGAGTGTGTAAACTTGAATGGGTGTGAATAATGCGTGCGATTTTGTGCAGTAATGTTATTTATATAAATTCAGCTTTAAGTATTATATGTTTCACATGCTCTAATGTTTTACTATATACGAATGTGATAACTCACTCCCGGTGTGTGTTTGTGTTTGGGCTGATTGCCACTTTGTTTTAGGTGAGCCTTCATATGATGAGTCACATGCTAGAGATGGAGAGAATTAGTCTGTGATAGGGATATGCTCTGATAAGTGTGACATTGGGGCATAGGATTTTACTTCGCATATTATGATTTTCACATGTTATGATTTACTGAATGATACAATTGCGTTATACTTTTCTACTTTAGTTTCTTTTTATTATTTATTTAGAGTGGACGACCTTGTTTTGAGCCGGGATAATCTTACCTTTTATTTATATAAAAAAAATTCTATTATGTTTTCACTAAGCGGATGTGGACCTTTATCCTTTTGAATTGATTTAAATTAAATGTGTTTTAAAATAAAAAAATTATTAATTAATTTTGCATGTTTTTTTTCCTTCTTTTATTATCATGTGTTTATAATCTTTTAAATAAATTTTGTATGATTTATTTAATTAGTTAGTTATAATTGTAAGGGTAGAGGGTGTCACATTTAGTGGTATCAGAGCAGGTCGAACCTTTCGGCCATTTTAAAATTGTGTAATCGTTTACACAATACTTGTAATTGATTACCAGAGTTCTAAACATTTTGATTTTCAAAATTTAAACATGGAGAGTCACATCTGTTGATGTGTAATCGATGACACCTTAATGGTAATCGATTACCAGTGACTGATTTTGAAAAATAAATTTCCAAAAGTCACAAATCTTCAAGTGACTTGTTTCTGAAGATTTTTTCAAAAGTCACAACTTTTTAAGTGACTAGTTTTGAAAAGAGTCACAATTTTTAAAAGGTGACTAGTTTTAAAGAAATTGCCAAGAGTCACAAACTTTTAACTTGAGTCATCAAGAGATTATAAATATATGACCATGGCATGAATTTCAGATCATCCTTCAACAATCTTTCAACGCTTTTCTACAGAACTTTCTAACTCATTTCTCTTCATCTTTCTAAAAAGTTTTTGTTCAATCCTTTCTTTTTCAAGAAAAGTTCTTTGATCAAAACTTGTGCTATTCCTTTTCATTCTCTTGTCTCTTTGCCAAAAGAATAGAAGGACTAACTGTCTGAATTCTTTTGTGTCTCTCTTCTCCCTTTGCGAAAAGAATAAAAGGACTAACCGCCTGAATTCTTTTGTGTCTCTCTTCTCTCATCCAAGAGAATTCAAAGGACTAACTGCCTGAGAATTCTTTTGATTCTTCCCTTCCCCTTAAACAAAAGATCTCAAAGGACTAACCGCCTGAGAAATCTTTTGTTTCCCCTTACAAAGATTCAAAGGACTAACCGCCTGAGAATTCTTTGTTCCAACACATTGGAGGGTACATCCTTTGTGGTACAAGTAGAGTACATTTACTTGGGGATTGTTATACTGAGAACAAGAGAGGGTACATATCTTGTGGATCAGTTCAAGTGGAGGGTACATCCACTTGGTTTTTCAAAGAGAACAAGGGAGGGTACATCCCTTGTGGATCTTTGGCTTGTAAAGGATTTTACAAGGTTGAAAGAAATCTCATTAACCGGTTGGTTGCTTGGGGACTGGACGTAGGCACAGGTTGTGGCCGAACCAGTATAAATCTTGTGTTTGTTCTCTTCTTCGCTACACTCTTTAATTTCCGTTGTGTACTTTTAATTGCCTCTTTTACTTTTGGTTAAGTTTCTATTTTTGTTCTTTACTTTCTTAACTTAGTAGTAAAAGCCTAGTTGAATCTAGTAACGTTAAGAAGGGTAATTTTCAATTAGTCAAGTCACATTAATAATTAATTCAACCTCCCTTCTTAATTATTCTGAGGCCACTTGATCCAACATTGGCTGTTTCCAGGTTATTCATTTTCTGGATAAGGTCGTTGAGTTTAATGGCCATGAAGGTTTGGGTTGTTGCGAGATTAAGTTTGGTGGAGGTGAGTTTGGCAATGGTGTCCTCAATGTGGTCCAAGTTGGATTTGGAGCTCGTAGAATTAGCCATGGAGCTCAATGAAAGCACCAAGATGTTAGGAATGCAGGAATAACCCCTTAGAATTCGAGGACTAAGGGAGGCCTCCAATGAAGAAAAATAAGAAGAAGAAAGTCTGATGATTTTCTTGCTGTCTTTCATACAAGGCAGAGGTTCAATATATAGCTAACATAAGTACTAAACGACACCAACCAACAAGGTGCAAACATGGAATAACAGATGCACAATACTAACCTGATTATACTAATACTAACAAAATTATTCTAACAAACAAGCATATGCCATATTCTCTTAATCCAATCCTATGTTGCCAACAATTCCTTCTAATAATCGAATTCAGAACCTTTTAACATATAATCTTTCAAGTGCTTGGATGGTTGGATTTTCCTTTTGGGTCGTTCATTGCTACTATCGGGACCTTGTAGCTCCATAGTTCCTGGCCTATCACAGGTATTTAATTATCTATAAGTTACAATAATTATCCACTAGCTATTATCTACAAGCTAGTAATTATTTGTAAGGGTTTTTACATCTCGTAATAGTCCCTACAAACAAGGACCTGCAGCTTCCACTCCACTCTATAAATACCAAGTTCTATCTCACTCTTTTCACTCACTCATTCTCACCTAACTCTCATACTTACTTTAGCATCAGAGTCCTTTGTTTTGAAGGTTTCATCTCTTATCCTCTTAACAAAGGTTACTCTCAATCCGACGTGCGAGATCATGGAACTTAGCTTGGCCATGTCCATCTTAACGTGAGACAACTTCAAATTTTAGTAAGTACAATTGCCTTGTAACCAAAACTCACATGCACATCATGTGCTAGAACTCAACACAACATGTGATTCATTTCATGTCATATGACCACACCACCGTCAATATTCATTGGTAAAAATTACTAATTCATACACATCCATAAGTACTGTTCACCTTGGTCATGGACTGCTATATTTGCTTCATCGGTACAAGTCGTTTTCTAATTTAGTTCAAATGAAGAATTTTCAGGGGCCATTTGCAGCTTTCATACGGAACTACATTTGGAAACGACATTAGTAAAAGAAAACACAAATTAATTAATGAGATGGGATGGATCAAACTGTTAGTGTCAAGAACATATGAGTTCCTTGACGCACTCACTTGCACGAATAGAGAAAAATGTATGAAATTGGAGAGAGAGAGTTTTTGATCACAATCTATCCTTTTCTGCAAATGTATAAACTCATTCAACAATCTTATTGAATGATCAATTGTATTTATACATCATTGTTAAAGACTGAAATGATAAAATTGAAAATTACAACTCAACACCTTACTTTCTGTTTTTTAGCAACAAACTACTAACTAATTAATTAACTTTCTAACAAATGAAAGCTAACTGACTTATCCACAAATGGATTAGGATTACTACAACACCCTCCTTTAATTCTGATCCTCAATCAGCTTTAATCATCAGTTTACTTCTTAGTTCTTTAAACTTGGCTTTCTTCAATGGTTTTGTTAGTAAATCAACAAGGTTATCTTCTAATTTGTAGTAGATGAGCTTGATCTTTCCTTTGTTAACTTTGTCCCTGATAAAATGATACCTAGTATCAATGTGCTTGTTGTTCCCATGATCTACTGGGTTCTTAGAAAGACTGATTGCTGACTTATTATCAATCAGCAAGAAAACTCTTTCCTTCTTTTGAATCTTCATTTCTTTTAGCATTTTTCTCAACCACAGACCTTGACATGCTCCAAGGGAAGCTGTTATATACTCAACTTCACAAGTAGATAATGCTACTGGATCTTATTTCTTCGAGCTCCAAGATATTAGAGCTCCACCATACATGAACACATAGGTCGCAATGCTCTTCCTGTCATCCTTGTCCCTCCTCCAATCTGAGTTAGTATAACCAAGCAGATTTTGATTTGATTTATTTTGTCCAAAAGGTAGCAACACTCGATAATCAGTTATGCCCTTCACATACCTTAAGATCCTCTTTGCAGCCATCATGTGAGAAATCTTAGGTGCCTTCATAAACCTACTTATAGTGCCAACACTATAAGCTATGTCAGGTCTTGTATTACACAAATACCTGAGTGAGGCAACTATTTGTCTGTACAAGGTAGCATCTACTAGTTCTCCTTCATCATTCAAGCTCATAAATAGTCCAGTTTCAGCTGGAGTTGCAGCTGGATTGCAATTGCTCTTCTGAAACTTCACAAGCAAGTCGATTGCGTATTTACTTTGATGCATCACCACACCTGCTTCAGTTTCCTTGAATTCAATGCCAAGGAAATATGATAGTTGACCCAGGTCAGTCATTTCAAATTGCTTCATCAACAATTGCTTAACTTTGTTGATTTCTGACATGTTACTCCCAGTGATCAATAGATCATCCACATAGAGGCACAATAGGATTAAATCTGCAGTAGTCTCTCCTTTAATATAGACACCATGTTCAGAAATACATTTCTCAAACCCAATCTGGTTGAGAACACCGTCAATCTTCTTGTTCTAAGCTCTTGGAGCTTGTTTTAAGCCATACATGGCCTTTTTTAATTTGTACACTTTGTCTTCCTGACCATCAACTTGAAAACCTAGAGGCTGATCAACAAACACATCTTCTTTAAGAGGGCCATTTAGAAAAGCAGACTTGGCATCCAATTGATGCATTCACCACCTTCTCAGACTTGCAATTTCAACTACAAGCCTTATTGTCTCAATCCTTGCTACTGGAGCAAAAATTTCACCATAGTCCACACCTTCTCTTTGCAGGAAACCCTTTGCTACTAATCTTGCCTTGTGCTTAACCACCTCTCCTTTGGGATTCTTCTTCACTTTAAAGACCCATTTAACTTCAATAGGTCTTTTCCCTTTTGGGAGATTCACAAGATCCTAGGTGTGGTTCTTCTTAATTGAGCTCAATTCCTCCTTCATTGCTTGAATCCATTGAGGTTCTTGCAATGCTTCCTCTACATTTATTGGCTGAACACCAACATATAAAGCCAAATGCACTAGATCACCACCTTCAGTGATTTGATAATCTTTATAAACTTCATAATCTCTCAAATTTTGGGGAACTTTTTCACTCTTGTTGACTTTCTTAGATTACCTTGGTCAGATGTGGCAGTTGTTACTACAACATTATTGCCACTATAATCTGCTTCAATAAGGAATCTTGCATTCCTGCTTGTAGGCTCGGGTTCCAGCCTCCAGTTTTTAAACTCATCAAATTCCACATCCCTACTAATTGCAATTTGCTTGGTCCTTGGATCAAACAACCTGTACCCTCCTGTCTCATGGTATCCATGAAATACCATCAATTCACCTTTGTCATCCAGTTTCTGTCTCAACTGGTCAGGAATGTGTTTGTAGCAGATAGCACCCAAAATTCTCAAATGCTTTACATTGGGTTTGATGCTTGACCAAGCTTCTTCTGGAGTCACACCATTTAGTCTTTTTGTAGGACTTCTATTCAACACATACACAAACAGTGGAAGCAACTTCACTCCACAAGTTTTGTGGTAGATCCTTGCATTTGAGCTTGCTCCTAACCATGTTCATAATTGTTCTATTCTTCCTTTCTGTTGCCCCATTATGTTGTGGAGTGTAGGGTGGTGTGAACTCATGTACAATTCCTGATTCATCACAAAATTCTAGGAATTCTTTTGAGGTGTATTCACCACCTCCATTAGTTCTCAAAACTTTAATCTTCCTAGAGCTTTGATTTTCAATATAAACTTTGCCCTTCTTAAAGATATTAAACACATCACTCTTTATTTTGATCATATAAATCCAAGTCTTTCTAGTGAAATAATCTATAAAGGTTACAAAGTACTTGTTTCCTCCAAGGGACTCTACTTGTATAGGGCCACAAACATCTGAATAGATGATTTCAAGCTTCTAAGTTGATTTTATTGGGATAAACTTCTTGAATGGCTTCTTTGTCTGCTTGCATTCCAAATAATCCTTGCATTTCTCCTGTGGTTGCTGTAGGTGAGGAATTCCTTGTGCAAACTTGTGCATTTGAGTAAGATCTCTGAAATTCAGGTGTCCAAGCCTATAGTGCCAAAGCCATTCTTCTTTATTACTTACAACACTAAGACATTCATGCTCAAGTGCTTGCGTTCCAACCTTGAAAGTTCTATTTTCGGTCAATGGTGTTTTTATGATTAGATTTCTGGTTTTGTCATATACCAGCATCATCATGTCCTTCATAGTTATCTTAAAGCCTTTCTGAAGTAACTGACCAAGGCTTAGAAGATTGCTGCTTATGCTTGGAACATAAAGTACATCCTCTATGCAAGTTTCTCTACCATCTTTCCTCTGAATCAGGACATTTCCAATTCCTTCAGCAAGCATAGTGCTGTCATTTACAAATCTCACTTTGCTTTTCATTCTTTCATCTAGACACACGAACCAGTCTTTGTGACCAGTCATGTGTGTAGAGCATCCTGTGTCTAAGTACCATTGACCCTTGTGCAGAAGCAAGCTTCATGATGAATCAAGATTGATTCAAAGAGTTTTGATGATAACAAAGATGATGACAAAAAGCTCAAAAGTCAAGAACACTTCATGATAACAAAGATGATGATCAAAGAATGAGTTCAAGATTGAATCAAGAACACTTCAAGGTTCAAAAGGAAATTTGATTTCAAGAATCAAGAATCAAGTTTCAAGATTCAAGTTCCAAGAATCAAGATCAAGATTCAAGGCTAAAGATTCTAGAATCAAGAGAAGACTCAATCAAGATAAGTATTAAAAAAGTTTTTTCAAAAACTGAGTAGCACATGAACTTTTCTTAAAAACCTTTTACCAAAAATTTTTTACTCTCTGGTAATCGATTACCAAATTGTTGTAATCGATTACCAGTAGCAAAATGGTTTTCAAAAAAGCCTTCAACTGAATTTACAACGCTCCAATTGATTTCAAAATGTTGTAATCGATTACAATGATTTGGTAATCGATTACTAGTGTGTTATTCAAATTTAATTGTGAAGAGTCACATCCTTTCACAAAAAAGCTTTGTGTAATCGATTACCAGTGGTAATTTCTGAACTAAATCAAAAGATGTAACTCTTCCAATAGTTTTCGACTTTTTCAAATGGTTTTTTAAGTTTTTCTAAAGGTTATAACTCTTCTAATGGTTCTCTTGACCAGACATGAAGAGTCTATAAAAGCAAGACTTTGATTTGCATTTGAATGTACTTTTTCAATACATTCTTTAGACAACAAACTTTTGCCAATTGATTTCTGAGTCTTTTTGAACTTCTTCTTCTTTTTCCTTTTGCCAAAAGCTTTCCAAAGTTTTCTGGTTTTCAAACCTTGAAAACTTGTGTTATTCATCTTTTTCATTCCCTTCTCCATTTGCCAAAAAAGAATTCGCCAAGGACTAACCGTCTGAATTCTTTTTGTGTCTCTTTTCTCCCTTTTCCAAAAAAAACAAAGGACTAACCGCCTGAATTCTTTTGTGTCTCCCTTCTCCCTTGTCAAAGAATTCAAAACGACACAGTCTGATAATTCTTTTGATTCTTCCCTTTCCCATATACAAAAGATTTCAAAGGACTAACCGCCTAAGAATTCTTTTGTATCCCCATTCACAAAGTTTCAAAGGTTGAACCGCCTGAGAACTTTGTCTTAACAAGAGAGGGTACATCCTTTGTGGTACAAGTAGAGGGTACATCAACTTGGGTTGTTGACTAAGAACAAGAGAGGGTACATCTCTTGTGGATCAGTTCTAGTGGAGGGTACATCCACTAGGTTGTTCAAAGAGTACAAGGGAGGGTACATCCCTTGTAGATCTTTTCTTGTAAAAGGATTTTTACAAGGTTGAAAAGAAATCTCAAGGACCGCAGGTCGCTTGGGGACTGGATGTAGGCACGGGTTGTTGCCGAACCAGTATAAAAACTCTTGTGTGTTTGTCTCATTCTTCCCTACTCTTTTAATTTCCGCTGTGCACTTTAATTCCCGCTTTTACTTTTGGTTAAGTTTCTTTTCTATTCTTCATTTACTTAACAACATAGTAAAAGCCTTAGAAAAGTAAATTTTTAATTAGTAAAGGTTTAGGAATAATTAATTCAACCCCCCCTTCTTAATTATTTTGAGGCCACTTGATCCAACACCTTGTCATTAGACGTTGTCTTGTTTGTTGCCATCAACAGGACAAGTTTAGAAACTGAATCTGCTCCTTCTCTAAGTTGAGCCTCATTAGCAGGATTTTTATCCTTGTACCAATAATCAACAACATAGTGTCCTTTCTTTCCAAAGTTGTAACAATTTACATTCTTCTTGTCCAGGTCTTTTTTCCCTCTCTCCCTCGATTTCCAATATGTCCTCCTTTATTGGAACTTTGGTTGCCATTGTTTTTCTGATCTGAGCGCTCTATTGATCCATGGTTTCCTCTTCCTCTTAAGTTCTTGAATCTGCCTCTCTTTCCTCTGGATGATTCATTTCCAGAGCTCTTCAGGTTTTGTTGAGCCTGAAGAGCTGTTTCAGCCAGTTTTGTACTACAATTATTCCTTTCTTGCAATCTTTGCTCATGGGCTTCGAGGGAACCTTGTAATTCATCAATGCTCATGGATTCCAAATCCTTTGATTCCTCAATAGCAACCACAATGTGGTCGAATTTTGGATTCAAGGATCTTAATACTTTTTGTTAGTCGTCTTATACGACTAACTTTTGTATAGAAAACATTTTCCAAAAATTGTATAGTTCCCCAATTTATGGTTATTTCGTAGTAATTTGTAAATAAATCTTGTTTTATTATTAAAGATGTCTCTAGAATATTTCCATTGGATTTAATGATGAAATCTGTGCAATTTCAGGTGAAAAAGAGGCTAAGTCATGAAGTTCTAAAAGTGACAGTTGAGCTTAGCTCATCAGTTGGGCCAAACGCGCATCCACCGCTTAGTGCAGCTTCAGCGGGCTTAGCGCGACAAAAGAATCTGGCAGAGCATCAATATCAAGGCTGCGCGCTAAGCGCGAGATCAGTGCGCTAAGCACAACAGTTGTCTTCAACCAGGCTCAACGCACGACTGACGCTGAGCTCAAATCCACTTACTCGTGCTAAGCGCGAGGGTGGCGCTAAGCGCAACATTGCAGGTTCAGAGCCTATTTAAAGTTGTTTTGTGCAAAATTAGGGCAACAATCCAGAGAGTCACCATCATACATAGAAGTCAGAGCACACCATAGTGCCTATTTCGGGAAAAGAGCTCTGGAGGCAGCAAGAGGAGCAGTTTTTGCAGAGATACCTAGGTTTTGTAATTAGAGAGAGATTAGTGAGTTGCAGAGTGATTGTGAAATGCTGAGAAGAGGAGGAGGGATCCCCCTTCTTGTGTAAGGAGTAGTTATTCTCTACTCTTAATCTTATTATTGTTAGGGTTTTTTTTTGTAATGGCTGGCTAAACAACCTTGTTGGGGATTTCTAAAGAACAACTGATGTAATTACTTTAATATCTAATTGATTGTGTTTCTTGTGTTCAATGCTTCTTTCAGTGTTGAAATTCTGTATACTCTTGGTCTGATCAACCATTTGTGTGCATGGTTAGGTGACTTTAGCATTGGGAAATGTACTGTTGCCTTAGAACTTGAATGAAGCAGGATTGAAACTTAGTCTTAAATGAGGGATCTACGAATTAAGTTTTGGTTTTAAATATGTTGTTACAGTAATGTTGTTTGGTCTAAGTCTAGTCCAACAAGAGGGATCTGAGGATAAAGCTTTGGCTAAATTAGTCTAAACTTTCGTAAGCTATTTAAGCTGAGTCTAGTCCAACAAGAGGGATCTAAGGATGAAACTTAGTTTAAGTTAGTCTAAACCTAGGAAGGCTGTCTAAATTAAGCCTATTCCAACAAGAGGGATCTGAAGACGAAGCTTGGATTGATTCAGTCTAACTAGGGATCGAGGTTTAGTAATTTAGGCTACAACATAGAACACAAAAGCATGATTGATTAGAGAAACATCTTTATATACATCAGCTGGTTTGTTAGAAAGACCCAACACCTTTACGTACTGCTGTCAATCTTACTTACTTGCATTTTTACTATTTTTAGCCTAGACTTAGTTTAATTCTATTCTAAATCATCAATTATCAATGTTTCTTTCAACAATGCCTTATTTCTGAATTTAACCCTATCTAATACTAGTTCCCTGAGTTTGATACTTGGATTCATCCGTTTTAATTTTAAATACTTGACGACTCGGTGCGCTTTTCAGCAAACCAGATTTCCCTTCAACATATTTGTATAAAAAAAAATTGGACCAAAAAGTAACTGCAGGGGAAATCCAACAAAGTATTTATGGCGCCGTTGCTGGGGAACTAGATTCATTAGAAGAGTTTAGTTCAGTTTTACGGCATTGCTTTATATTTTTCTCTTTGATTCATTGATTCTTTTGTTCATATTTTAGTTACTGTACATTCATTGTTCTTTTGAACTTGATAATTGTTGTTCTTTTTTCTTGTATGCAAAGATGATCTACTGCAAGTGATTTGATCCCCATTGATTTGGAGATTAATACCACTTGTAGAAGGCGTAATTAAGAGAGAATCATAAATTTTTTTGCAGGATTTAGAAGCAGCAGCAATTCTAGAAGAAGAACCTTGATCTTCCGAGGCATCTTCTAGTTTTCCTATTGCAGGGCATTCTCATATAGAACCTATTGAAGACCCAATCATGGATGAAGAGGCAAGAAGAGTAACCCTGGAGGATTATTCAAATTCTACTGTGCCACAATTTTTCACCAGTATTGCACAGCCAGAAGTTCAAGCTCAAATAATTAAATATCCTCCTTCTTTGATACAGCTGATTCAAAATAATCTATTTCATGGTCTACCTAATGAAGACCCTTATGCTCACTTGGCCACCTATATAGAGATATGCAATACTATCAGGCTGGCGGGTGTGCCTGCGGATGCAATCAGGTTGAGTCTGTTCTCATTTTCTTTAGCTGGAGAAGCTAAGAGATAGCTTCATTTTTTTAAAGGAAACAGTCTAAAGTCATGGGATGAAGTGGTAGAAAAGTTCTTAAAGAAGTACTTCCCTGAATCGAAGACTGCAGAAGGCAAAGCTGCCATCTCTTCCTTCCACTAGTTTCTAGATAAATTGTTAAGTGAGGCACTTGAAAGATTCAGAGGTTTATTGAGGAAGACTCCTACTCACGGTTTTTCTGGACCAATACAACTCAACATATTTATAGACGGGTTGAGACCACAATCTAAGCAGCTCTTGGATGCTTTAGCTGGGGGTAAGATCAAAATGAAAACCCCCGACGAAGCAATGGACTTAATTGAAAGCATGACTGCTAGTGACATTGCCATTCTGAGAGACCGAGCCCACATTCCTACCAAGAAGAGCTTATTGGAGCTAACCTCACAGGACGCTCCGTTAGCACAAAACAAGTTGCTATCCAAGCAACTAGAGACATTAACAGAAACACTCAGTAAGTTGCCAACTCAACTTCATTCTGCACAAACTTCACATTCTTCTATTTTGCAGGTTGCAGGATGTACAATTGTGGTGGAGCTCATGAATCTGGATGTTGTATCCCAAATGAAGAGCAAATTGCACATGAAGTTAATTATATGGGGAATTAGCCCAGAGGCAACTTCAATACAAGCAGATTTCCAGGATTTCAGAACAACCAGCAATATCAACAACAGAGACAGTGGCGAAATCATCCTGGTAACCAATTCAACAGAGACTAGGGTGGTTCATCTACAAGGCCACAACAACAAATGCCAAGTCTCTATGACCGAACCACGAAGTTGGAAGAGACTCTAGCTCAATTCATGCAAATGTCAATGTTTAACCAAAAGAGCACCAAGTCTGCAATTAAGAATCTGGAAGTCCAGGTGGGCCAGCTTGCAAAGCAGTTAGCTGAAAGACCATCCAACAGCTTTACAGCAAACACAGAGAAAAATCCTAAAGAAGAGTGCAAAGCTGTGATGACTAGAAGCAGAATGGCGATTCAAACAGAGGAAAATAGAGCTGATAAGAAGGTGGAGGGATTTAAACAACAGCTGGCTGATGAACTGGCGCTGGAACCGGTTGATGATTTAGTTGAACTTGAAGAAATAGTTGAGAAAGTAGAAGGTGATGAAGAAGAAGAGACGCCAATAAGAGACTGTCAAGAAAAAATAAATAAGAAGGAAGAAAAAGAAAAAGAAATAAAAGAAGAAGAAGAAAAAGAAAAAAAGTTGAAAAATGAAAAACAAAAAGAGAAGGTTGTTGAGACTGAGAAGAAGAAGGGCAAGAGTGCGGCTAACATAGAAAAGAAGAAAAAGGCTACTCCTATTGAATGCAAGGAGGTACCTTATCCGTTGGTACCCTCCCGGAAGGATAAAAAGCGACATTTGGCTAGATTTCTTGATATCTTCAAGAAACTGGAAATTACCTTGCCATTTGGAGAAGCACTTCAGCAAATGCCCCTCTATGCCAAATTTTTGAAGGATATGTTAACCAAGAAGAACCGGTACATCCATAGTGACATAATTGTTGTGGAAGGTAACTGTAGTGCTGTTATTCAACGCATTCTTCCACCCAAGCACAAAGATCCAGGAGTTGTCACGATACCGTGTTCTATTGGTGAGATTGTTGTAGGCAAAGCTCTCATAGACTTGGGAGCTAGTATCAATTTAATGCCTTTTTCCATGTGCCGACGACTTGGAGAGATAGAGATAATGCCCACACGTATGACCCTCCAGTTAGCTGACCGCTCCATCACAAGGCCATATGGAGTGATTGAAGATGTGTTAATTCAGGTCAAGCAACTTATTTTTCCTGCAGATTTTGTGATTATGGATATCAAGGAGGATCCTAACATTTCCATAATATTGGGCCGCCCTTTTATGTCCACGACCAACTGCATAGTAGATATGGGGAAAGGCAAGCTAGAATTGGGTGTAGAGGATCAGAAAGTCTTGTTCGACTTATTTGAAGCAATGAATCATCCAAATGATATGAAAACTCGCTTTGATCTGGACAAGGTAGAACAAGAAATACAAATAGCAGCTACATCCATGGCACTACATTCTCCTTTGGGAAAAGCACTGATTAATCATGTAGAATTTCTTACTAAAAAGGAGGAACATGAAGTGCAAATTTGTATTAAAGAATTGGATGGTACAGGAGAAAATTCTGAGGGACATTCTGCATTTGAGGAATTGAAGAACGATGGGCAAATAGAAAAACCAAAAGTAGAATTGAAGACCTTACCTGCACATTTGAAGTATGTGCTTTTGGAGGACAATGACTCAAAACCAGTGATTATTAGTAGCTTGTTGAAGAAAATAGAAGAAGATCAGCTGGTGCAGATTTTGAAGAGACACAAAGCTGCCATTGGATGGCACATATCTGACTTGAAAGGAATTAGTCCATCTTATTGCATGCACAAAATCAATATGGAAGCTGATTACAAACTAGTGAGACAACCTCAAAGAAGACTTAACCCAATCATGAAAGAAGAGGTATGTAAGGAGGTGCTTAAGTTGCTGGAAGAATGCCTTATTTACCCCATTTCGGATAATACATGGGTTAGCCTTGTGCAAGTTGTCCCCAAGAAAGGAGGTATGATAGTCATTAAGAATGACAAAGATGAGTTAATATCCATAAGGACTGTCACCGGGTGGAGAATGTGCATCGACTATCGGAAGCTGAATGATGCCACCCGGAAGACCCCATGATTGTGGAACTTATGAAATAATAAAAAAGACTATATTTTTATGAAACAATAAAAAAGACTTATAAGAAAACTTATGAAATATTTTTTCTTTAATAACTAGCCTAGAACCTCATTAGAGTCTTTGACTTCCAAATGAAAATCTAAAGTATTCTCATAAATATTGATTTTTTAATAGATTATAAGACTAATTTTTAATTCAAAATTTAATCTTATTTAAAATTGTTTAACCTTTTTTAGAGTGTATTTATTAGGAATAAACTCAACTTCTTTTGTACAAACTCAATTTATGTTTTCAATTAATAATTGATTTCATCCTAACTCAACTTAGGGGGATTCATATCCTCTCCAATTGAAAATAATTGGAGAGTCTCCAATTAATAAATGTTTAATCATTAGATTAAATTAGAGGTTGAGATTTGGTTGTGTTCAATTTAATATATTTTTTAAAACAACAATAATGTTCCTATATAGTTTTTTCCAATCCAAAATATCTCTAATTTAATGTTTTGGTATAGCTTTTTCCAATCCAAATCGTCTCTGATTCTTGACTTTTCTCATGCAATCATTCTTCGTAAACGTGTTTTATTGGAGAACAATCGCACACGACGACAAAAAACCTTCAAGAACCACTGAAATTTAATTTTTCATGATGAAGTGGCTCCAAACACTACCTCCACCCTCTCCGATGAAAAGAATTATTGGAGTTCTTCCAGTGTTGTCATGGATAGAATCAAAAAACGACTGTACTATTTTAAAAAACAAAAAAAAGTAAGTTAGAAATGTGATCAAATCTAACCCTCCAATTTAATCTAATGATTGAAAATTTATTAATCAGAGAATTCGGATCCCAACTTATGTCTACAACTGTCTGGATAAAATTTATAAAAGAATCTATCATTACTCTTCAAAATGTTTCACTATGGCTTAAATTAAAGATCATAATTTGCAAATGATACCAAAAGTGCAAGTATGATTTTGTACTGAGTCAGAAAGTACAGTCAATGTTTTGGGATAATGGTGGCCGTAAAGTTTGAGAATCCCATATTCCAAACTGTAATCTTCAATGCTATTATTGCTCTCATTTGTCGCTCAATAGTTAAAAATTACTCCTAAATGTATGTTAGTCCACTACTCTTCCAGTTCCCATTCAACTCTCTCCTCTCTCTTCGTCTAATTTCCCCCCGAAAAATCCAATTTTTACTTTAGGGTTTTGAAATCCCAGCTACTGCTTTCGCCTGATCTGCGATTAGCGATTGGGTGGCGGCCTCTATTTCCGAGGCTGTGATAAGCTTATCTTGCACCGTAATTATTATTATTATTATTATGATGTATGCTTATTAGAAATTTTGGCTAAGAATGCAGTTGTTTGTTTTGAAGTACACTACATACTGAGCTCTGGCTCTGGGGTGGGGTGGGGCATGAAATGCCTGAATTGCAGCCGAGCTTTTTCATTAGTGGGGCAGTATGCAGAGTTGAATCATTGCAGGATTTATTATTACTTTTTTTTTTGGCTGGGCATAAAGGAGTGAATGCTTTACTAGTCTGTCTTGAAAATTTCTCCATTGTCGGTTTTGAGATAAATCTGTCAGTTACCTTCCGAGCAATCATTTATAGTTTGCGATTGTATACATGAATTGTGTGTTTTAGATGGTGAATTGATTTATATGTGTGTAAACTAAGTTCCTAATATTCTAAGTTAAATTGACACGAATAGCTGCTTAAGAATGCTGAATTGTGGGGTTTGGTTTTCATTTCAGTGAAGAGTGATGTGCTGAGACATGGCACTTAAAGTTTCTGCTGGTAAGGCTGCCGAGATTGCAATTGGGTCCATTGGTCGTGGCTATGATATATCTACTGATATAAGGCTCAAGTATTGTAAAGGGGATTCCATAAATTCACGTTTAATTGAGATAGATGAAACTGATGTAAGAGAGGTGGTACTACCTGGTGGAGTTTCAATACCAAATGTTTCCAAATCAATAAAATGTGATAAAGGGGAACGCATACGGTTCAGGTCCGATGTTCTGTCTTTTCAACAGGTAAACTTTCCTGATTTTCTTCAGGAGCTGAATTCTGGAATCATGTATTTTGCTTGAATGAAAATTTTGGCTGTTAATTGGAAATTAATTATGAAGATTGTTGTGCATCATTTTACCCGTTTCCTTTCTTCTTAAGTGTTTTGATTTTGATCTCCTTATTGGAATGCACCTTTCATCTTTAGTATATAAATAGATGGATTGGATAGATGCATAATGCATTAACAACCTAATCACCTATCATGGAAATTCAGTTTTGAATTTACCGAAATGTGGGAAGGTCATTACTCTAGCCATATATTTCCAAAGTGGCTTTGTCATCACTGTCAAAACTTTACTGTATGGGTTCAAAACCATGATATATGATAAAGGAAAACGGCTCAGTCCATAAAGAATCCCCCCCTTCTCATTTCTTGTGTTTTGTTTGTAACCCACTCCTTCTGGTCATTTGTTGCTGAAGTTTGTTTTCAGTATGATGTGTCCTGGTTGCTTTGCTATAATAATACCTGCTGCCCAAAGTCAATGAAGGGTTGGGTCAACTGGTAGGATCAGGCTGTTTGATTTCTGTTGATAATCCTTCATTGGTAGGTAATCTGTAGATAGCCACTACAAGCTGCAAAAGCATGTGGCATGCCATAACCACTTAGTGTCATACATGTATCACTAAGTAGCCAAATCATCTTAGAATTATAAATCTGTTCGTAGGTTTCTAAAGGCTTTTTGAATGCTTTTTAAGGGACAGAACTAAATATTTCTTTTGTTTATTATTTGCTATTTCAGTGGTAATGAATTTTCTTTTTGTCAACTGTTTTAAGTATTAAGTAATGCATGCATCGTCTCCCTTTCATTCACTGTTTGCTCCTTTTAAATGTTTTCAGATGTCAGAGCAATTCAATCAGGAGTTATCTTTGACTGGCAAGATTCCCTCAGGTCTTTTCAATACAATGTTTGAATTTTCTGGGAGTTGGCAAAGAGATGCAGCCCATACAAAGTCCCTTGCTTTTGATGGGGTCTTAATTACACTTTACACTGTTGCATTAGAGAAGTCTCAGATGGTCCTCTGTGACCACGTTAAAAAAGCTGTACCATCATCATGGGACCCTCCTGCATTAGCAAGGTGAATTGAGCTTTATTAATGTAATCTTGACCAAATGGTGATACTATTTCCAATTTCCTTGTCAAATGAAATATTGTCACTCTCCTAATTCTAGTTTCGACATCTTGGTCAGTTCTTGGAAATATGGGTACCTTCTGATGTTCAGCTTCTTAATGATTGAGGTTCTATAGCTGATTCATTGTATCAAAAATTTACAAATGACCTTTAATGATAATTGAGTAGATATAAATCCTTCTTAATGATTGAGGAATAGGTGGAGGCTCTCCAATTTATTACTGTTGTTTTATCCCCAGGATTATATTTGAGATTTCTATCTTCACCACTATATGACATTCACGTGGTAGAAAATTTGTGAGAATGACTGTATGAATGAGGTTAATGATTTGAGTTTCATCTGTATCCAGGGAAATAATTGTAAAAACACATTTATGTCATTATGTGGTTACATATCTGAATATTCTTTCAATGAGATTCAATTTCATTAGGTTGACATAATTACATAATTTTAATTGAACTTTTCTTTGCTGATCAATGTCCTTTTTATTTAAAAATCTGATGTGGGCTTATAAATAACAACAACAGCAACAACAACAAAAGGGAGTTCATTGTTGATCTATGCCAATTATAAGCAACTATTATGTGATAAAAACTTATTTTGGCATGTTTGTTCTCTGATTTTGGTTGTTTATTTGTATTTAAATTTAGAATATAAAACTTCACAAATGGTATTATGGTTATAAGCTCAAACTTCTAATCAAATCAGGACTGATTTGGATCTATAATCTTTCTTCATATAGTTTTTGTATTTTCAAATTTTGTTTGTATTGGTTGAATGCACCAATCATGTTTAGATGCGACTTAAATTGACTGTCTTAAAAATTATTTAATTGTATTAGGATTAACTCTACTCATTTATCTTTTACTGTATTTTTGGTTTGAGACTCTGGCCAACTGTTCCTGTTCACAATTCTCAGGTTTATTGATACCTTTGGTACCCATATAATTGTTGGTATGAAAATGGGTGGAAAAGATGTAATATATTTGAAGCAGCAGCACTCATCAACTCTCCAACCTGCTGATGTTCAGAAAAAATTGAAAGAGATGGCCGATAGGAGGTTTCTAGATGCCAATGGCCACTATAGCATTGCTTCTGATCAAGTTTTCCCAAATGACAAGGTTTGTGAAGAATTTTGAGCTCAGGGATCAATCTTTATTTATCCTGCTATGTATATATTTTGCTATTTCATGAAAACATCAGAATATGGTTCCTTAAGATTGGATGGTTCTGAGATTTGATTGAGTCTTTTACTGTATTTTGCTTTGATATTTCATGCATTTAATGTCATACCAAAGCTCACTGCCCTGTATATATTTTGATTAAACATTGTCAGAGCAAAAGAAAGAATATCTGCATGAACTATGCGGTATACTACAATCTGGGCCATTAAAAAAAAGATACAGTGAATCATAGATTTTATTAATTGAGAGTGACTGATTAATTGAGAGGAAGTTAGGGGAGAGTCCAAAGGTCTCTTGAAAACTTGGAGTTGGAGGGTTATTGAATCTACTATTCTGCACTACCTTTGTATCTTCAATCATTCATCTCTGATCTTGTATTCCATTGATACAGACCCAGAGATCATTTCTGTTAATTAGCCTTCCTTTATGTTTCTATGTTTTGATCCTGTTCTATTTCAATGTTCATTCTTGTGAATTTCCGTTGGGTTGAAACTTGAAGGTATCTAACCAATTTTGCTTCCCTTCAGTTTGGAATCAGGGAGCAGAGGCTAACATTTGCTAATATTAGTCCATCAAGTTCTTATTCACATAAGGAGGTGCGCTTAAAATATTTAACCTTGACAATATTTTTAATATTTATATTTACAATCGCAATTTTGCTTTAACTATTTTTTATAGCAGGATATTGTAAGCATTTGCAAGAGGAGGGGTGGGAGGGATGACAGAAATCTATCCCATAATGAGTGGTTGCAAACTGTTCAGTCAGAGCCTGATGTGATCTCAATGTCGTTCATTCCAATTACGTCTGTATTGAATGGAGTGCCAGGGAGTGGATTCTTGAGCCATGCCATAAACCTTTATTTGCGATGTGAGAAAAATTGCTATTTTTATTTGCATACATTCTATCTAAATAACATTTCCCTTTGGTATTTGACTATAAAAATTGTCCATTATGCAGATAAACCACCGATTGTAGAGCTCCACCAATTCTTGGAATTCCAGCTGCCAAGGCAGTGGGCACCTGTATTCAGTGACCTTCCTCTTGGTCCCCAACGAAAGCAACGGAGTTCTGCATCTTTACAGTTTAGCTTCATGGGCCCAAAGCTTTATGTTAACTCCACACAGGTGAAAGTTTGTTCTTGGTCCTGGATATCTAGGTATTCATTGGTTGTGCCTCTATGGGTCATAACTAATCACATTCATGTCTTTGTTTGTCATTTAGTAGGACCAACCAACAAGGAAAAATATGTGGGAGGAAATTTTGTGTGAAGAAGCTTTTAGGATTTATTTTCGTTAGCATGTAGTGGAACCTAGTCTTGCAAAAAAAGAGATGCATTGTTCTTGTTCGTGTGGTAATATGCTGCACAGATACGATACATGTATCCGATAGGATGCATATCCAATATTGTGATACGATTATTCTTAAATATATAGGATATGGCACGTGTAAAATACATATTTTGATATATATATAAAATGATGGAAGCTTGCTTGTGGAGCTTCAATGGAGGCTGGATCTTTGAGCTTCAATGAGGTCCTTCAATGGTGATTTTTCACCATGGAGATGCAGCGGAAGGCAAAGGAGAAGAGGATAGGGGAGGCACCATCCACTAGGGAATAAGCCAAGGAAGAAGGAGCTTCACCACCAAGAATTGCCTTGGATAAGAAGCTTGAAGAGGATGCTTTAATGGAGGAAAAGAAAGAGAGAAGGGGGGAGCACGAAATTGAAGGAATAAAAGAAGGAAAGAAGTGGAACTTTGAAGTGTATCTCATAAGACTTTCATTCATCAAAGTTACCACAAGTGTTACACATGCTTCTATTTATAGACTAGGTAGCTTCCTTGAGAAGCTTTCTTGAGAAAACTTCCTTGAGAAACTTCTTTGAGAAAACTTCCTTGAGAAGCTAGAGCTTAGCTACACACACCCCTCTCATAACTAAGCTCACCTCCTTGAGAAGCTTCTTTAAGAAGATTTCTAAAGAAGCTAGAGCTTAGCTACACATACCTCTCTAATAGCTAAGCTCACCTCCTTGAGATGAGAAGCTAGAGCTTAGCTACACACCCCCTATAATAGCTAAGCTCACCCCCATGACAAAAAAAAACATGAAAATACAAAAAAAAAAGTCCTTACTACAAAGACTACTCAAAATGTCCCGAAATACAAGGCTAAAACCCTATACTATTAGAATGGCCAAAATACAAGGCCCAAACGAAGAAAAAACCTATTTTAATATTTACAAAGATAAGCGGGTCATGCTTAGCCCATGGGCTCGAAAT
Organism: Glycine soja; assembly: GCF_004193775.1. Lineage (NCBI taxonomy): Eukaryota > Viridiplantae > Streptophyta > Magnoliopsida > Fabales > Fabaceae > Glycine > Glycine soja. The sequence goes on from NC_041013.1 coordinate 36,446,691, forward strand.
CTACCCTAAGGCTCATGAGAACCTTAGGGCCTTCCCTTGGATCTCTAGCCCAATCTACTTGGAGTCTTCTACCCAATGCCCTTGCGGGATAGGATTGCATCATTCCCTCCACCTTGGAAAGGATTTGACCTCAAATCCCGAGGTTCTTCATACTCTGGGCTCCTTCCCTCAACACCTGTAAAAAGAACAAAAACATATGTATTAGTGGTGTTTGGTATGTTGAAGTAAGGTGAGGTCTGAAAATCCATTTCCTGAGCATCTTCCCATGAAAGAACATGGTTTCTCACCAACTCAATGAGTGGTGCTACAAGTATAGAAAAGTATGGGACAAACCTTTTGTAAAAGTTTGTTAAGTCATGGAAGCCCCAAATTTTTCTTATACTTGGTGGAGTGGGCCAATCAGGAATGACCTTTATTCTCTTAGGGTTCATGGGAACCCCTTGATCACTATTTGAAAAATTAAGAAAAGTAACGCAATAAAACATACCTTTTTCTGTATTTTCATATTGATTATTCCTACCAAAAAGTATGACAAACCTAAGGTGTCCCATATGAGTACCTAAGTTTGTATTGAAACTAAAAATAAGAACAAACCTACCTAATGGGTCCCTATGTACACACACCATGAAGATGTTAGGTGTACGAGTGATTTTACAAAAGAGGGTTGCACCACTCAAAATATTCATCATACCAGCTATTTTAGGAACTTGGTGCGTAACAATACCTATTTTGGGCACCAACAAAGCACAAGGATTTAAGCTCTTGCGAACCAAACCCTCATCCAACAACTTCTTTACTTGAGGAATAAACTCAAGCCTAAGAGGTGTGGCAATGCTAGCAAGTGCCTTTTTACAAAAGAGAAAATGTGAAGGTTGTCTAAAAGGGAAAGTTTCTTTAATGTTTGTCTTTATTGTAAAATGACTTTCCTTCTTAGCTAAACTCTTGGAGGAGACACTTACCTCCTTACACTTACCTCCTTACACTTCTCTTTAACCACTAATGGTTGTCCTTCTTCTTGGGGGTAGATTTCTTCACTAGATTCTTCCCCTTTTGCTTCTTCACTTTCACTAGAGGAAGGTGAAGTAGTAGCCTCATCTTGGCTATTATAAATGTCTTGGCCCCTCATAATCATGGTTTTTGTGGTGGGGCATTGAGAAGTAATGTGTCCTCTTCCAAGACATTTAAAGCACTTTATAGAGCTAGTTTTCTCTTGCATACTAACCTTAGGGGCTTGCTTTTCTATTGTCTTCCCCTTATCATCTTTGGGCTTAGAAGGTGTCACCCCTAAGATGCCTTGACCTTGGTCTTTCTTTCGATAAGAGTGAGAGCCATAAGATTTTGAAGTAGACTTCTTTTTAAGTTGTTGCTCTACCCTTATTTCCCAATCTAAGTTAGCCTCTACATTGTCCTTCCCATTGAAGTATGAGAGTTTAATGTTAGCCTCTTGAGGCTTTCTTTCCTTTTCTCTTCTATGGGAGTGAGGTCTAAGATGTGACCTATGCCTTCCTTCGTAATAGTCACGAAGTTCTTCACTTAGGCTTTTGCAAGAGTTATGACTACTATAGGAGGCATGTTTTTCTCTTTTCATTTCTTTCATTATTTTTCTTCTTTCTTCCTCTCTTATTTTCTTTCTTTCATCTTGACTTATTTCTTCCACTCTTTTTTTTCCTTTTTCTTTTCTCTCTTGTTTTTCTTTCCATAACTTGAGGGAACTCAACTCATCTAAGATTCTAGATAAAGGGTCTTTATGACTAGTACCCTTGCCATTAACACTAGATGAATGATGACTCATGTTGGTTCCTAAGTTGTGGTTCTTTCTTGTTGGAGGTTTGAAAACAAAAGGTAAAAGAAACTATGGTTGAAACTAGCTAATTAAACACTAAAAGAGGTGTGAAAGATAAGGTAAAAAACTAATTGGTAAAAGGAAAGCTATCTAGGATGTTTGACAATGGAAGGTAAAGGAAATAAGCTATGAAAGTAAGCAAGAAATGTAAACTAGGCGAATCCTAAGAGTGTTTGGATGACCACATTCAAGGTTCCCAACAAAACACTCACTATCCTAAGGAAAAATTGCCTAAAATTATTACACACAAATGGAAGTTTGGTAACCTGTTGGAGGCTTCCAACACACTTCCAATGAAAGGCCTTTTTGTTACAAAACTTGAAAGCAATGAAGGTAAGTAAATTGCAAATTACAAAATTACAAAACGGTCCTCAATTTTGGTGGTTGTTCTCTCTTTGGTGATTCACTCAATTTGGAGTGCTTCTTAGTCCAATAGCTCTTAAGGTGGTTGGCCCCTTGCTTCTTGACTCAAATTCTTCAAGGGATGGCACCAATCCTCCTTCCAATTCCCTATATGACAACTCACAAACAAGGAAACAAAGAGACAAGAAATAACCAAAGACCAAAAAAAAAAAATGAAATGAAAGGTAAACCAATGGAGTTTTAACAAGACAATTTTTCAAGGATTATTCAACAATTAAAGCAATGAAAAGGACATAGAAGCAAGCTAGGACTCAAAGAGAAACTTAGAATGGCTCTAGAGTAGAGTAAAAAAAACTGAAAAAAAGACTCAACAAACCTCTAGCTTTGGCACTTGTCTTCTCACTAATTTTCAATTGAAATTTCTAATTATAGAATAAATTTTGAGCCAAAACAACAAGCACACTTCCCTTTCACCTTTTTTTTTTCTGGATACTGATTTTCCTGCCAAATTGTGTGATTTTTCGTATTTTTTTCCTTTTATCCAAATCACTTGTTTCTTTTTTTATAACTTTTTTCCAGATGTCTATAAAATTCAGTAAAATTTTCAGCTCAAAATTCGAAGTAACCAATTCTCAGTAATTTTTACAAGTTTGTATGTCCAAGCTGCCAGCACCAGCGATTTGTTTCTTTAAGCATGGTATATTGATTGCCTTGGGCTTACTTTCAACCTTCCTATGTATGTTGAACTCACTAGGATTGTTTACCATAGTTTTAGGAGTTCAATATTCACTTAGGATCAACATTTCAGCCAGCAATTCAATCACCAAAACTCAAATTCACAATAGACACAATCATAAGGAAACCTAAAAGTTCAAGAAAAGGTTCACAATCAAATACTCTCTAAGAATTTTGCATGAACATGTTAAGGACTAATTAACATGAAAGATTTGACTCAAATCAACTAATAGGCTAAAAGAATTTCATACACTCATGAACAAATGAGTTAGAAAAAGAAACAAGAAAAATAAAATTCAGCACAACATAAGAAATCTTATGTGACAAGTTTCATGACTAGACATGACTTCTATGACAAAACTACAATAGGTGAACAAGTCACTCTAGATTTTTGAGGTTTTCTTCTACTTTAATGTTTTTGTAAGAATTTTATGGTTTAGGTTTCAGCCACAAAAAATAACAAGACAAAACTCAAAGGAACCTAAACTCAATACAATTCATGGTTCAAGAACAAGAACAAGAACAAGAAATTTGAACCATAGAAAATCAAATCTAACTTCTATAGCAAGTTTAATCGGTGGAAACTCTAAAGAATCATGTTAACAACATTTAGAACAAGACATGTGAGGAGATACATGGAGAAAAATGAAGAAACAACAATGGAAGAGAAGGTAAAGAAAAAAAAATTAATGGAGGTTTAAGGTGCACCTACTTGAAGCTCTTGTGCTCTGATACCACTTGATGGAAGCTTGCTTGTGGAGCTTCAATGGAGGCTGGATCTTTGAGCTTCAATGAGGTCCTTCAATGGTGATTTTTCACCATGGAGATGCAGCGGAAGGCAAAGGAGAAGAGGATAGGGGAGGCACCATCCACTAGGGAATAAGCCAAGGAAGAAGGAGCTTCACCACTAAGAATTGCCTTGGATAAGAAGCTTGAAGAGGATGTTTTAATGGAGGAAAAGAAAGAGAGAAGGGGGGAGCACGAAATTGAAGGAATAAAAGAAGGAAAGAAGTGGAACTTTGAAGTGTATCTCATAAGACTTTCATTCATCAAAATTACCACAAGTGTTACACATGCTTCTATTTATAGACTAGGTAGCTTCCTTGAGAAGCTTTCTTGAGAAAACTTCCTTGAGAAGCTTCTTTGAGAAAACTTCCTTGAGAAGCTAGAGCTTAGCTACACACACCCCTCTCATAACTAAGCTCACCTCCTTGAGAAGCTTCTTTAAGAAGATTCTTAAAGAAGCTAGAGCTTAACTACACATACCTCTCTAATAGCTAAGCTCACCTCCTTGAGATGAGAAGCTAGAGCTTAGCTACACACCCCCTATAATAGCTAAGCTCACCCCCATGACAAAAAAAAACATGAAAATACAAAAAAAAAGTCCTTACTACAAAGACTACTCAAAATGCCCCGAAATACAAGGCTAAAACCCTATACTATTAGAATGGCCAAAATACAAGGCCCAAACGAAGAAAAAACCTATTTTAATATTTACAAAGATAAGCGGGTCATGCTTAGCCCATGGGCTCGAAATCTACCCTAAGGCTCATGAGAACCTTAGGGCCTTCCCTTGGATCTCTAGCCCAATCTACTTGGAGTCTTCTATCCAATGCCCTTGTGGGATAGGATTGCATCATAAAAGTTCATAAAACATAATAAATATATAATTGTAATTCTGCAAGTCCAAATTAAGAACATACTTCTAGGACATTACTAAAAAAAAAAAAAACTGAATCATTGTCATCATAATTCACTCTCTATTGTCTACAAATTGAAATAGTATCAATCTCATTCCTTTCTTAAATTCATCAAGGGACAATGCTTATATGTTTCTATATTATAAATGCTTCATTTTGAGAAGCTAATATGAGATAGCTTCTATAGATAAGCTTATGCCTAAGCTAATTATAACTTGTGAAGAAGTTCATTTCATTTCTTCTTATTTTCTTCTTATACTTCACTGTTACGTATCAGTGAAGTATTCAAGAGTATTGGTATTGGATAGGCAGGGATATGGATACATGAAGCAAATGTGCTTCATAGTATGGTATAGACTAAAACGCTATTGTTAACATTCATCAATTCATAATTTTTTAAACTTGGATGTTTTATAATTTGTGGTCCTTGATTCTCTATATCATTTTTTTTTGGGTGGAACTCGGGTGATTTTAATATACTATAGTTTCTTTGTTTTAATAGTCCACAACATGTAAGTTTTTGAAAGCATCCGTAACTCATGATATTGGTAGTGGTGTTTCTAATCTGTGCTCATGGGCACATGTTAAGAACACAAAAATAAAGTTAATTAGAAGCATTAATAGGATACATTTAATTTTTCTTAACATGTGCCATCGAAACACTAGAAAACCCCTATTAGTAATTTATAACCTCTGTGCTGAAGCCAGGAATACTTGTCATGTTATATATCAGGTTGATGTAGGTAAGAGGCCAGTGACTGGTCTCCGTCTTTATCTTGAAGGTAAGAAAAGCAATCGGTTGGCCATCCATTTGCAACACCTTTCATCACTTCCAAAAATCTTCCAGCTTGAAGATGATCCAAATGAAAACTTTTGGCGGAAGTCTTATGATAGGAGATTCTATGAGAAGGTTCAATGGAAGAATTTCTCTCATGTGTGCACTGCTCCGGTGGAATCTGAGGAGGATCTTTCAATAGTGACTGGAGCACAATTGCAAGTTGAGAATTATGGCATAAAAAATATACTCTTCTTAAGACTTCGATTCTCAACTGTGTTGGGAGCTAAAGCAGTGAAGCATCCTGAGTGGGAGGGGTCGCTCAAGTTGGGAGCGAAGTCAGGACTCATATCCACTTTAATCAGCCAACACTTCACGTCAACATTTCAGAAGCCACCTCCGCGACCAGCAGATGTTAATATAAATTCTGCTGTCTATCCGGGCGGCCCTCCTGTTCCTGTGCAAGCTCCTAAGCTTCTCAAATTTGTTGACACAACTGAGATGACCAGAGGACCACAAGAGTCTCCTGGCTATTGGGTTATCTCTGGAGCAAAGCTTGTTGTTGATAAGGGCAAGATTTCTCTCCGGGTTAAGTATTCTTTGTTGACCATGGTATTACCAGATGAAGAAGAGATGTTGGATGATCAGTAGCTGATTCCTTGCCTCCAGCAAACAAGTGCTCATTTTTAAAGTGTGGTAGGTCGGGAAATAAGAAAGAAGGTAGAGGGTACTACTAGTTATCACTTGGCTTTGGTTTTGCTAATCAGGTTGGCCTTCTTGTGAAGAGAGAGAGAGAGAGAGAGAGAGAGGCAAGTGTAAGTTACTCAAGGAGTGCAGTGGCTTTCCCCTTGTAATGTAAACTTTTACAGTCCAATACCATGACTTGTTGAAAATTACTATTAGAAATCAACTCCACTTTGGCCAATTAATTACTTATCGTGTTTGGGTAGGATCACCTTGACAAATTATGGTGTAAACAGTAATATATATCAATTTAATACGTTGAGAAATTATGTTTTCTTTCTTAATCATTCTCATTACTAATTTGAGTTAGCTGGTTCTTAAGCATAACTTTTCTAATGGGGGAGAGGAAGGACGAGCACAGATGGCGTGGTGATAAAGAAATAGTATTAAAGATGAGAGTGGGACTCCAAGTCAATTTCACATTTCATCCGGTGACTAATTCTTTTAGGACCAAGTTCGTATTGTTTGCTGCTTGTTTCTTTACTTTTATGACTGCAAACTAAGTTAGTTACGTCCAAAATAACGTTATAAAATAAATAATATTGTTACACATAACATTAAAAATTTTAATATGCATTTAAATTTTAATAATAAATTTTGTGATAATTAATTTTGATATAAATCATACAAATTATTTAATCCGTATATTTTTTTATAAATAAAAAATATTTATCATTACAAAATTTAATATATATTAAATTTTATAATAGTAAAAAAAATTTAATGAACAAATGAGTAATTTAACATATTAATAATTAAAAAAATAAAACTTTAAGGAATTAAAAAAAAAAACAAAAAACCAATATATATTAGCACCCAAGTTTAACTCCTAAGGAAGCGCTTTATGAAGCCTTCTGAAATTTGATTGATTTATTTATTCTCTTTCTACACACTGAAGAAGATAACTTTAATTTAGAAAATATAATATTGGATGCACCTAACAACACCCTAATTTAGAAAACACAATATTGGGTGCACCTAGCAACACCCAAAATATTTTGGTAGGCATGCCATAGAAACAATATCCTAAAAGCTCTTTTAGTAAGATTTTGGATATAAGTTGTATTTCACAAAATAATTGGTTTAATTGTACTTTTGGTGATATTATTTTATAAAATCAAGATTTCTAAGCTAGCACTACCAACAATAAAAAAATAAAAATATATAATATCAAGAAAACATTTATATAATTCACATCATAAGATGAAAACAAATATCACATATCATTGTTGCTCATCTTGTACATATAAAAATCTCATTTATAATGTAAAATTTTCATTTTATTTAATGAAAGGAGTTTCTTTCATTAAGAGAAACTCATGAAGAACATGTTTTAAAGGATTTGATTTGGTTTATTTGTTTGAATTATCCTTTCATACAATTAAAATTAAGAAATAGGAAAGTATAACTTGATAGAAGTGTTAAGGATAAGATTAAATAGCATCAATCACTTAGGTTCAAGAGTTAAGGATTCTACAAATGATGTAATTATACCCATGACTGACTTGCTTAATGCTTAATGTAAAAAATAAAATTAAAAAAGACAAAAAAATACTTAAAGACTTAATTAAAGTTACACAAACAATTTTGTTTATGAGAAAATTATATTCATAGATAGAGTAGCTAACGTCTCAACGTGATAACTCATTCTTTAGGTTTAATATATTATAATAAATAGATAGATATATAGATGGTCTTGACATTGCTTTAGCAAAGAAGAGATGGGGTATTGTTGTTAGTGTGTAAGTGATTTTTGTTGAAATAAAATGCTAACAATCGTTTGACCTAACACAATTTTTCCTTTTCCTTTTCCTTTTATCGTAACATGTGCAACCATTCCTCTACATGTAACTAAACACAGCCTTTCCTAGTGATGAGTTGGTTGGTAGTTAGAACTTACAAGTTATAGCTGTGGCAGTGTCATCACCTTTACGCTTACCACATTTGACATCACTCTCCTCTCATGAGAGGAACCATGAACGGAAGAGTGTCGCTCATTACACTAATCACTAATCACTAATCAGCCACCTCCATTGTAATTAAGTGAAGCTCACATGTACAACACAAATCTGTGGACGCAACGCAACTTGGACGACACGAGACCCTCAAGGGAGTAATAATGGCCATTAATAAAACTATAATGACTTCAAATTAAAGAGTATGTGTCGATAATGTAAATTATTTAACAGTGTAATCTAATTATAAACCGTTTGTTGATTTTTGTAGTAGTTAGATATTTTTCATTAATTAATAGTGCCGATTTTTTAAAAATATATAGGCAAAAACCCAAACACATTTGCTTTATGGTTCATCCCTAGTGTGGTTTGATAAGTATAATGAGAAGCGAAGTCTTAAATCATACCACCGACTTCCTATTTAACTGAAGAAAACATATAAATAGACACAAGTGGGTAGTATGTGTATGCAGAGAGGAGAGGTTAGAAAATTTGCGGAAATGAATTAATTAAATACAAAGTGATGATCATGAGAAGGCCAATAAACCCCTTCCCTTTGAGAAGGTAGCAGGGGAGCAGGTTGGGCGATGTAGGTAGGATACTGCTGCCCTGGCATTAAGACTGAGAAATTAGATGCTGCTGGAACCTGTCACAATCACAACAAAAAGTAAATAACATCACCCTTCAAATTCAATTTTATTAGTCATGTTAAAACAAACATCAATCGCATAAATAGCTAGGGAAAGTCACCTATTATTCATTCAACCACCATAACTTTCCAAAATACTACTACTATAATGTGCTCACTTTTTGTATTGAACTAATCACCAACTTTTTATAGTCAAACAAACATGTTTTGTTTTCTGGGTGGCCTGCAGGTTATTCTCCTTTATTTTAAATCAAATGCTCAAATTTTGAAGATTTAAATAACATTATTTATCTCAATTCAATCGTAAGCCTTCGTGAAAGTGAATAATTATTTTCTACTTCTTAACCAACACGGGTTAATTATCAAAACATTTTTTTCCCCATGCAGAGAGAGATGTCAGCAGGTTCTTGAAACAGTGAATAAAAGCAAGGTAACAAATTATGAAGAGACTTACTGATTGTGCATTTCCATGTTTTCCGGGGTGGTCCTGAATCTGATAGCGTCGCAGCATAGATTCTGGCGTGGAAAATTGTGAGGTGGGTTTGAACAAATGTTCAAATATGGCCATTATAAGAAACATTGAAATCAAAATGGCCGTGGCAACAAAACCAAAAGAAATAGCACTCATGGATGTCCCTAAGCTTTTCCATGGTGCTTCCTCATCAACTCCTGTTTGTGATGGGCCAGGGTTTGAGGACGGATATATGTTCCATGGCTTTGATCTTTCATCGCTCATGATACCTATATATATATGTCACTAATACTTTTCCTTCTCAACTTTTGTTTTGTCCTTCTAAAGAGAAAAAAAAAATATCACTGGCTGCAAATAACCTTAAGCATCATGGAAGCCAAGTAAGTTGAGGCTGTGTCGCCGTATCTAAAGATAATCTCAAGAGAAATTCTATCCTGAAACAAGGGAAAATAGAAAGCATCAGTAGTCCACTAAATAGAGAAGTTCATTGTAGAAATGGTTTTTCCTTTTTTTAACATGCACAGTAGCATCAAAACATTCTATGCCACGGTTAAAATCATCAAAGGGAAGATACAAACATCACCAAGCACAGTATAACCACAGTGCTTCAGTAAATAAATCATCAAGTGGCTAGGTCTACGGCTAAGACTAAATGCCAAAACAACGTACAACATCAGGAGATCCCAATTATATGTATGAATCTGGCATCCAACCTTTGCAACAGTTAATGCATTATTTAGCATCTACAGATATGAGATGACTCAAAACAAGAGTGGAGAGAAATGAAAACCACATATGTAAAGCTACCAACCGGTCAATTTTAAAGGCATTTATAGCAAGTCATTGACACTGGACTAATAGAAGTAACCATGAGAAGTTTTAAAAGGCATGATAAGATGAATACTTCAAGTAAACAAGTTTAATGAAAAAAAAATGGCTAGCCTGAGGTAATTATATTAAATGCTACAAGCACATGTATGGCCCAGTAATAGTGATATTGAAAAGAAATTTTACCATATGAAAACAAATTGCATAAAGGCCAGGCCAGACAAATTGATTAGTTTCAAAGGACATGATAAATTCAAACAGCAGCTCTTCAAAAACATATAGGAACGATGCAAAGAGTTGAAATTACCCCAAAAATGCAACAGAACAGGTTGTAATATTAAAGCATTTAGAAATGCCATTGAGACAGTAAGAGGAAGATTGGCTCAGTGGGGCTCCAATCCATGTCTATAGACTAAGTGTCATTGTGCAGTAGGTAAACAGAAATAATTCAAATTAACTGAAGGGAACTCACCTTTCAATTTGTCTTTGTCATAAGGGATTACCTTGAAGTGTGTTGTTCCAATTTCTTAACTGCCATCTTTTAAGGCAAGACTAGAGCACACTTGTTTATGCTATTATGCTTCACACAAACATGATGCTCAGCACGGTTAGCTTTATACCAATAGAAAATGTAAAGACAAAGGCGTAAGATAATCCTATTGGTACACTTTTCTATTTATGTTCCCATGTCGATGATCCTGATGCCTAACTTATTGAATACTATACCTTGTCAGAAGAAGCAAACTTAAAGAAATAAAAAAGAATGGGCCTTGCTGTCCGGAGAGCCAGAGCAAGAATTTTCAATTACTACTTTTAAAACTAAAAGTAGTCATATTTAAGGCTGGATTTCATCTAGCTTGTTGTAGTTAATCCAAGACTTTAAGTCACATGAATAGTGACTCTTGGTGGGACAAGTGCAAGCAATAATTTCCAACTACTATTAGAAATGACAACATTCCTTTGATATGTATGAATCTAATAATTATATGCATTTGGAAATCAAACAACAATTTTCATGATAAACAACACATACGGTAATACACCGAATAAAAGGAGATACGTACGCACGAGCTTGGGAAGTGGGGGAAATTAAAGACGAGAAAGAGACCGAAGGCACCTCTTGGAGGATTAAAGCCTAAAGTCTCTCTTTGATGATAGATAGCATTAATGTTTAGAATTTCCCTCTCTTCCAACATAACCATATATTCAAATGTAATCATGAGAAAGATTGCACCATGAATCTTTCATAATCTCATAAAATCTCCACTGATTAAAAGATATAAAAAGAAGAGAAAAAGGCTGCTGCAATATCGTGCAAATACCAACTCACACAATACACAAGAAACCCAAAAAATGAAAAAAATGAATACAATGTAATGATTATTATATAATAAATAATTATCAAAAGGGAGCTGGGTAAAAGAAAGTTTTGAAATCCTACAGCTAAGCAGTAGTAGAACATTCATGATTCAAGTGAAGAAAGAAATTATTTTATAGGGAAAAAGAAATAAAGCGGTGATGTAGACCACTTTTTTTGGCCAAAAATAACCTGGTTAAGGGAAAACCAAGAGCCAAGACTATTACCTTCTGCTAGCTAAGTTTTACGTTAAATTAAATCAAATGCACCCATTTCTGTTAATCATTCATCCCCAAAACTCAAAGTAATTACTGAAAAGAATGAAGTAATAATTAACAAAAAAATGATTAAAAGAAAAAGCATTGAGTAAACATCTTTTGTCAACGAGACAATCACATTGTCTGAGGAATATGAAAGCTTATCTGTAACTATCTTAGCAACCCCCCCTCCCCCAAAGAAAAAGGTAAGAAAGAGATGAATTTGAGGAGAATAGATGCAAACATCACTTTCACTTTACTGTGTTACAATCAATTGGTTTAAGACGACATTGTATGAACTACCATCCATAATTATTGCCCAGTTGACACGGATGAAGGGGTAAATTGTGGGCTCCTTATTCCTCAAGTTCTCTCAGTACTTGCATTTGAAGTAATCCAAAGAATAAGTGTATAAATTCTGAGTTATTTGAAATTACATTCATACACTGTTTCAAAGCATAACAGCTAAAGGAAAAGAAAAGTGTTGGCCATTTGCATGTATATAAGACATGTTTTTGACAAAAGAAGATGGCCCCGTGACAAGAAAGCGCACTCAAGAAAATGTTGAAAAATAGATTGAAGCATAAATGTCTCCATCTTAAGCAACCTTGACTTTTACAACGAAGAAATTCTACATATATAGTCCAAACAAGAGACTATAATTGGTTAAATTGGTGAACGTGGAGGGCAGGCTGTGCTGTACTATATTTATGATCTCTGTCACGTTCATGGGTTGTTTTTCACCTGCTTGTTCAGATCATCATGACACCCCAACTCCACTCTCCCTTCATGCAAGTTTCACATTATTCTAATACTTTTTTCTTTTTTAACTTTCATTAAAAAAATTAACTTTGTAAAATGTTGGATACTTGTTTAGCATAGTATTGGTATAAGTATCATCACAACGAAACAATGATTAATCTTTGTCGAAAATCGTGGATATTTCCTTTTTAACATGTTCTATTCCATACCAAAGATTATATTTAAATTTTTTATAATTTGAATAAGAAACATAAGTTATTATCATTTATGTCAACTATTTTTGTTGGTACATTTGATACCATATAATATGACAGTTGATTAAACCAATCCTAAAAAAAAGAAGGAAAAATGTATAAAACTACATCAAAATAAAATTAAACAAAAATTTCTGATATATAACATGAATTGCGTTAATTATCTGCTTGTTGTGTACTCCTGCGCTACTGAATACTGATAGAAAAAAAAAGAATATCATAAAAAAGGTTAATTAAATTTGCCATTTTCGGTTAGCTTAGACATTCTATTTTATCTTCAACCAAACCAAAATAGGATTAAGATTTAAATAGATTGTTTTACACTTTTGTTTTGTTCATCATGAAACGGAAGTTGCACGGTGTGCGATTGGATTGGGCTCCATGGAGTGGTGTACAAGTTGGATTAACCTATTAATTTGGATCCATTCCTAAAGGGGTGTTGCTAGGTGCACCCAGCATTTAACATGAATGGGCAAAAATGCCCCTGCTTTAAATTTAAAAAGAAATAACGTGCACCCAACATCCCTTACGCGTTCCGTTTCTTCTTCTTCCCTGCCCCGTTTTGTTCTTGCACCCATTTTCTTCCTCGTTGTGCTGCCGTCTCCTCCACGTCTGGCCGTTAGAGCTTCTTCTCCTCCTTTGGGTGTCAGCATTGAGGACTTGCATTAAAGGGGTTGCTCCACCGTCGAGGTAAGTTTCTTCTCCCCGTTAATGGCGTTTTCGTTTCTGGTTTTCATATGCTTACGGATGTAGTTGATCCATATTAGAAATAGGAATTAGTTTATTCATACGGATGTAGTTGATCCGTATTAGAAATAGGAATGAGGTAACATTCATACAAATGAAGTTCACCCGTATGATTCATACGGATAAAGTTCATCCGTAAGTGTAACTTCATCTATATGACTCATACAGATGAACTTCATCCGTATGAAGGTTTTAATTTTTTTTTTTGGAAAAATTTTTATTTGTTTTAAAAAATGTTTTTAAATAGGATTTGTATTTCTTTGTTTTGTATTAAAAATAGGTATCTTTTGTGTTTATAAAAATAATATGATTGCATGGTGGTATGAAATACTTTTAAAGTTTAATAGTAAATGATTGAATGTTTTTGTTTTTTATGTTTAATATATTTGAATTAAAATAGTGATATGTTATTTAATTATGCATTTTGTGTTTTTATTATGTACTCATATATGGTCGTATGTTATTGGTAGTTTTACATTTTGTAGATGTTTAGGGTTTTGGGGTTAGGGGTAATGGCTAGGGTTTATGGCTTTGTGCTCATGGGCTAGGGTTTAGGGATGTGGGGGCTTGGTGTAGGGTTTAGTTGCAAGGGTTTAGGGTTTAGGGTTATGTAGTCATATTCTTATTTATGTTTAATTTATTTGAATGAAAATAGCCATATGTTATTTAATTATATGTGTTGTGTTTTAATTCGGTAGTCATATATGGTCGTATGTTATTGGTAGTTTTACAATTTGTAGATGTTTAGGGTTTAGGGGTAGTGGCTAGGGTTTATGGCTTAGTGCTCATGGGCTAGGGTTTAGGGATGTGGGGGCTTGGTGTAGGGTTTAGCGGCAAGGGTTTAGGGTTTAGGATTATGTAGTTGTATTCTTATTTATGTTTAATTTATTTGAATGAAAATAGTCATATGTTATTTAATTATGTGTTTTGTGTTTTAATTAGGTAGTCATATATGGTCGTATGTTATTGGTAGTTTTACAATTTGTAGATGTTTAGGGTTTAGGGCTTAAGGCATAATTGCTAGGGTTTATGGTGCTTGGATTAGGGTTTAGCTGCTAGGATTGAGGATTTAGGGTTATGTAGGTGTATTGTTATTTGAATATTGAATTTGACAAAAAAATACATGTGTGTCATGATTTGCAGATCATGGTTAGAACCAGGGGGTTAGGTCGTGCCCTAGGTAGGGTTATAGGCAGAGCCCTAGGGAGAGAGGATCATCATGATTCAGATGATGTTCCCCAGCGACGAAGGCCTACAGCATCCGCTCGTAGGCAATGGGAAGCTGCCCCTATTGTTGAGGATGTTCTTGATATGACTGAGGACGTACTTGCACATGGTGCAGAAGCTGTTGATGGTGCTGAGGGATTTGCTGTTGATAATGCTAAGGGATTTCCAGGTGGGTCGCGTGACCCATCAGTGCTAACTGAGTATGGTGACCATGTTGGAGTGAGCATATGGAATGGAGAGGTATTTTAAATTTTTAAGTAAAGTTATTTGTTAAGTATTTCTTATTATTTAAATTTTGTCATAATTTAAATTATTATGTTTATAAATTTTCAAATCATTTATAATTCAATTCAGGAACGTCCTGAATTGAAGTTATCCTCCCATGGAAGGAAGGTTGATAAATTTGGGAGGCCTGCTCCAGAAATTGAAGGGCTAGTCACTGCCACAGGACTAAGTCCTTTGATCGCATGTTCAGTAGACACTGGCGATCAGGGAGTTATATCCGCTTTTATGGAGAGGTGGCACAAGGAAACTAGCAGTTTCCATCTTCCTGTTGGAGAGCTGACCATCACGCTGGATGATGTGGCATCTTTGCTTCATCTTCCAATCATAGGCACCTTCCATAGCTTTGAGCCTCTGCATGTCGACGAAGCGGTGTTGATGTTGGTGGAGTTGCTTGAAGTCTCAGGAGAGGAAGCTAGAGCTGAGAAAAATGTCATGGGACATACGTACACCTATCGTGGCTACGAGATATTTATCAGAGGAGATGTAAGGCCCGACATTGGATTGTTGCAGCTCGTTCCTATCTCCTACACTTGTTAGGTTGCACTCTTTTTGCTAACAAGAGTGCAACACATGTTCATGTTGTATTTTTAGATGCTTTCTGAGGCTTGAGTCAGAGTGGAAGCTATGCGTGGGGAGCTGCCGCCCTAGTGCATATGTATGATCATTTGAATAATGCTTGTAAGAGCGACGGCCGACAGCTTGCTGGTTACATCACTCTATTGCAGGTAATATTTATGTTTTTAATATGTTAAATTGGACTATGTTTTAAATATGTTTTTAATATGTTAATTTGACATTTGTTTTATTTTGATCTAATGTGTGTAGTGTTAGATATATGAGCATTTTTCCTCTATTGCTGACTGCGTCACTGATCTAGACTATGATGAGATGTCACCACATGCCTGCCGGTGGCTTACTACGAAGGCTTATTCGAAGGGATTCCCAGCATTGACGTACTGGACACGTATAGATGGACTGACGATTCCTGATGTATGCTAGATGCCTTATGGTGAGCACCAAGGAGTTCGAGCGTTTGACCTTATTTCATGCTTTTCTAGTGAGCTTCGATGGGGTCCCGTTGTGGTCACACATCGACCAGAGAGGGTGGTGCGACAATTTGGATACGTTCAGACCATTCCTCCGCAGCCTATGGGTGTCAGCTTGTCATTTGAAGATATTGACGACACGTGTTGGACAAGTGGCCTCAATAACTTAGGAAGGGGGGGTTAATTAAGTTTCAAAATTTTCCCACTAACAAACTTAAACCCCCTTTTAAATGATAGGCTTAGAATGCATAAGAAAAAGAAGAAGAAGCAATCAATTTAACAATGTGTTTTTAAATGTGCAAGACAAAGTAAACTGCAGTAAAATAACTGAGATAAGGGAAGAGAGAAATGCAAACTTGATTTATACTGGTTCGGTCACTTCCCGTGCCTACATCCAGTCCTCAAGCAACACACTTGAGATTTTCACTAACTTTGTAAAAAACCTTTTACAACTTCTGAACACCCAAGGAATCTTTTTCCCTTGTGTTCAGGAAACTCACAATTCAAGAGACTACCAGTCTCTTTATTACAACTTACTTTTTGAGATGAACAAAAAGATTTATCTCCTTTAGAGTAGATAATACAATTTGATGTTCCTGGATGAACTCTCAATAGATTTGCAAGTGTTTGTCCAAGAGTTGTTGAGAGAGCATTTGACAATGAAGTTCTCTTAGAATATCTCTCTCTTGCTTTTCGAAATCAGGCACACATATATATATAGGCCCTACGTGCCTTTTCAAAATGGTTTGAAGAGTTGTGTCTTTTCAAAAAGTTTTTTCTGAAATTCTTCACTAGTAATCGATTACAGGTTTCTGGTAATCGATTACACAGTTATATTTTGAAGGGTCATGACTTTTCAAATTGAATTTCAAGAGTTCTGTTGCTGGTAATCAATTACACATCAATGGTAATCAATTACACATTCAACATTCAAATTTCAAACCCTTTTAAGAAGCTGATTTGCAAACTTGTCTTCTGGTAATCGATTACACTGCCTGGTAATTGATTACAGAGTCTTGACATGTTGGAAACAATGTGTTTTGAGGCAAAAACTTATCTTGAATGAATCTTGAAGCAATGTTTGTTTGTTGAAGCAACCTTGTCTTAATCTTGAAGCAATGCTTAACCTTTGAATGTTTGTTGAAGTGATCTTGAAAGCAACCTTGTCTGATTATTCTTTGACATCATCAAAATCATGTATTCATACATTCACAACAGGTGGATGCATTACTCAGACCATCTAGCAGTAGAGGGGAAATTTGTCTTGTGCTTTGACAGTGTGCATCTGATTACATGGACTGATTCTTCAGGATCTCTCATCCGTTCATCACACCCACACAGGCAGCTGATCTGCCCATACATCCACCTGTGCCACAGCATGACTCATATGTGGAGCCAGATATCCCTAAGGTCCTAGTGGCACCAGAAGCAGGAGCTTCACATGCACCTTCTGATGTGGAGCAACCTAGACATGCAGTGGTAAGATTACTTGTTTTAATGTTTTATTAAATGTCATTTATTTCAGTTACTGTAATTGTATATGGGTTGTTTTGAATGTGATAGGATGTTTTCCAAGCAATCGCAGAAAGGTTGGAGCATCTACTCAACCTAAGGATACTCACTGTAGGCACAGAGATACATGAGGTCATGGAAGACTACATAAGGAATGCTAAGTGTGTCACAACAGATGAAAATATTTATGTCAGGTCGCGACGAAGGCGGCGAACGGATCAGCCATAGATGTCATCCTTTTTAGATATTCATATTTGGACGATGCTTATAATTTTGTTGTAGCTGACAACATTGTGGTTTTCCCAAACATTTTGAAAATGTTAAATTATTAGGTTTATAATTTTTATGCCATGTTTATTCGTCTAAATATTAGGGTTAACGTTCACAAAATAAGTTTTATAGTATCTTGTCATGAAAACCATATTGTATCTTAAAATATATGTGAATTGGATGTTTAAGGAAAAAGATCACGAGTTTGATCTCTTCTACTAATAAAAAATTAACAATATTAACCATTAACATTTAACAATAAAAAATACTTAAAATAAGTGTATTTATTTTTACTCTTGTCTTATGCACTAAATAAAACTTATAAATCTTTTAAATACATGTTATACTTAAACTTGAATTCATTTTAAAGAAGAAACCTATTTAACAAAGGCTAGCATAATCTATTTTCCACTATGGCATAGAAGGTCAAAAATTTGAATGTGCTAGAACCAAAACTTGGTGTAAAGTTAATGAGACATCAACTTTGCACTTAAAATGTGAAGTTGTTCCCAATCCTTCCTACAACGTACGTCATATATCTACCACTTCCTAACAACCAACAAAAATAGGAAATTCACATAGAAACAAAATTATAAGAAGCACATCTATATAAAGTCTTATAAATGGGAATGCCTATGAAATTCCTATTATGCCCAAGCTTTACATGCTGACACGTGGCACATTTGTTGGCTTTTTGGGCATTTCCGCGTGAGACTTCTCCCTCTGTTGGTTGCTCCACGTGCCTTCTTCTCCAGCCTTCTCCCGTCATGTCCTCACCAAATTGAAACTTGCTTCCTCCGTTTGCATCATGTCCTCACCAACTTCTACCTGTTTCCTTCGTTTGCTTTATTTCTTCTTCATTTTTGTGCTCCGTCTCTTCCAGCTTCACTTCCAGTTTTTGTTGTTTCCTGTTGATTTTCCAGTTGTTGAGGTTTTCCATTTTGTGTTTGCCACATGAGGTTTTCCTTTTGTTTCTCCATTTTGCTTAAAGTTTTCTTGCTGCTTAAGTTTGCCATTTTGTGTTTCATTACTGTTCTCATGCATTTTACTCAGAGTTTTCCACTTTTTGTTTCTTCTTGTTGATTTCTTCAGACACACACGAGTTTTTGTTTCATGCATGCTTATTGTGTCTCACAAGGAATGTTGTTTCATTTTGGTGACCTGGAATATTGTTTTTTCTTTCATGCATGCTTACTGTGTCTCACAAGGAATGTTGTTTCATTTTGGTGACCTGGAATATTGTTTCACTTTGTGCATGTTTGGTTGCTTATGGATTTTTTTCTTGTTGTTGTTCACAAACATCAACATTTTTTACTTTGTTTGTGGTTTTTCCTCACACGAGTTTTTGTTTCATGCATGCTTACTGTGCCTCACAAGGAATGTTGTTTCATTTTGGTGACCTGGAATATTGCTTCATTTTGTGCATGTTTGGTTGCTTATGGATTTTTTCCTGTTGTTGTTCATTTGTTGTTCACAAACATCAAAGTTTTTTGCTTTGTTTGTGGCAATTTTGTTAGTTTTTTGTTCTGTTTTTGGCCCTGTTGTTGTTCAGTGTTTGACAGAAGAATATACGAGGTAAGCTATAATGACCATGCCTGAAATGTTTTCTGATATTTATGCATGTTTGGTTGTTAACTATTTTTTTACCTCCCTGGCTTGCCTAATGTTATTTGGTGTATGTGTTGGTTGTCATTTAGGTGAGCCAAAAGTCGATGCACGAAGAAGCATCCACGAGGCAAGTTTGTTTCTTTCTATTCTATTTTTTTCATGCTTCTTTTTGGTGACTAATTTTTTCCAGACCCGATTTCTGTGATGTTGTTCAGTGTTTGACAGAAGAATATACGAGGTAAGCTATAATGACCATGCCTCAAATGTTTTATGATATTTATGCATGTTTGGTTGTTAACTATTTTTTTCCCTCCCTATCTTGCCTAATGTTATTTGGTGTATGTGTTGGTTGTCATTTAGATATGGCCAAAGAAATCGCAAAATAGGTAAGGTGTTATTCCTCGACTTAAATTTTGCCTCAAATTTATGCATGTTTGGTTACTGACTGGTTTTTTGCACTCCTGCTTTGTCTGATGTTATTAAGCTGATTTATGTGATGTTGTTCAGTGTTTGACAGAAGAATATACGAGGTAAGCTATAATGATCATGCCTCAAATATTTTCTGATATTTATGCATGTTTGGTTGTTAACTATTTTTTCCCTCCCTGGCTTGCCTGATGTTATTTGGTGTATGTGTTGGTTGTCATTTAGACAGGGCCAAAGAAATCGCAAAATAGGTAAGGTGTTATTCCCAGGCTTAAATTTTGCCTCAGATTTATGCATGTTTGGTTACTGACTGGTTTTTTGCACTCCTGCTTAGTCTAATGTTATTCAGCATACCTGAAATGTTTTGTGCCTCATAAATACCATATATTGTTCTTTCTTTTCAGTGTTGGTGTTGGTTGTCATTTAGCCAGGACCAAAAAAAGGCAGAATCAGCTCAACAAAACTGTTCTTTGTAGCTCAATGATCTCATTTATTGTTTCAATTATCATTGTTGTTTTCCAAAATCAACATTGTGTTTGTTGTTGTTGTCATATTATGTAGTTGTTCTGTGATTTCAATGTTGTGTTGTTGTTCAAGTTTTGTGTAGTCTAATGGCGCGTATTCCTAACAAGATCAAGACCATTGATGGATCAAAAGAAACTCTTAAATTTGCTGTGAGGATCACTGATCTTTGGTTTGTTGAGGTGGCGGACAAGTCAGGACAAGCTGAGATGGTTATGGTTGACTCTAATGTATGCTTTCATTTTATGTTTTTTTCATTTGTCTACCTTTGTACCTGTTAGTTGTATATTTTGCCCGTGCTCAGGGTGATGAAATCCATGCTGTCTGTAAGCAAGACCAGTTAAAGACTTGAAAAATGGACTTGAAGGAGGAAAATTTTACTTATGCCATGCACAATTTTAGGGTCATCAAGAATGATGGCCAATACAAAGTTTGTGATCACGCATATAAATTGGCGTTTACTGGAGCTATCGTTGCTAGGCAGTGTGAATTGGATGGTCTCCCTTTAAAAAAATACAAATTTGCATAATTTAGCAATGTCATTGCTGGCCAGTTCGAACTTGGTCTATTGGTTGGTGAGTCCAGCTAGATTTTCATAATTGATTTTGGAACCAACATTAGGCTTTTTGAAATACCATTTTTTTAATTTTCCTCCTTTTTTTAGACATCATTGGTGTGGTTGATGAGGTTGTCTTTTGCCATGTTTCATCAAGGAGTAGTAGGGTTGTTTTTAAACTTAGGGACTTGAGGTGAATGTCCAATTTGTTCTATACCTTATTCATGTTTGTGCTAGTTTTATTTGCCTGCTTTATGAAGTTATGTGCATGATTGTATTATTGTTAACTGATGCAAATATCATCATTTGTTTCCAACAGTGACCAATTGTTGTCTTGCACTCTATGGGACGATTATTGCCTTCAATTCTTGGAATACTTAGATGAGCATGAGAGTGAAAGCCCCATTATTGTGTTGTTGACCAATGCAAGAATTAAGGAAGGCCAGGGTATACTGTCGTATAAAGTTTGTTGGTTCTTCTGTTTATCACATGCCATCTGATGCTTCTTTTTCTAACTGATGCAGGATCCTATCCACCATCAGTTAGCAATTCTTTGAAGGCTTCGAAGTTAGCTATTAATGAACTGGTAGTCCAGATCCAAGAATTCAATCAGAGGTATTTTCATCATGTTGTACTTAACATATGTTGACTGTTTTTTTCTTGGCTTTGGTATTGATTCAATATGTGTAGGCTTTCAAAATTGGGCATTGAGGTCCAGTCGGTTTTGGCACGTTGTGGCCAAGGAAGCTCTCAACTTTCAGGTTCTACCCAATTATCATCAAAGGAAACATTTATTTCAAAGTCTGAGGCAAAGACCATTTCTGAGATAAACAACATTTGTGAAATTAACTTATTTATGTTTTGGCTATTTATTCAATCCTTGACCACTTACTGCAAAATGTGATGTATATGTTATTTTCCCCAGGAATTTGTTTGTGTTATTGTTGGCACAATCACGAGGATTGTTATGGACAATCATTCATGGTGTTATGCAGCTTGCATTTAGTGCCACAAGAAAAATGATATACACATAGAACCATTCACATGTGCATATGGCAAACATAATGATCGAGCCGTGCTTAGGTCATTGTAACCCTTTTCCAATTTATATTCCTTTGATTTATGCATCATTTTAACATTATTATATATGTTTCTAGGTATAGAGTTGAGGTAATGGTCAATCACAAAGACGAAAGCACAAGATTCCTGCTCTGGGACCGTGAATGCATTGAATTGATTGGACAATCAGCTGATGAAGTCAATTGTCTCAAAATAGCAGTAGGTCCCTGCATTATCAAACATGACTTTTGAATGTTCAAATTATCTTTTATTTGTATGCTATCTGCTATCATGACAATTGTTTGATGCACAAATTTATTATCTTTGTTCAAGGATGGTGATCTGGATTTAAATGCATCACTCGAAGCACTTGATAAGTTGTTGGGTAATGTGCTTGCCTTTAAAATCAAGGTCCAACCAAAGTATAAAAATTCAGTTGTTCTGAAATGCTCAAGTGACTTAATTTTGATCAACATTGTGCTCGACATGTTGCCTTGCTGAGGTGCTGTTTCATAAAGTTTATACCAGTGATTATTGCCATATCTATATGTTATCCATATGCTTATTTGTTTTGCATGGATTGTGTTGGTGTCAATGAATTTCTCATGCAGGCATGTTCAAAGATCAATGTTACAATGCTTAACTCCAATAATTTTGCCCAACATGAATATGTGTTAAAAAATGTTCCTCAGTTTGCAATGTCATCTTTGTTTTATGTATCTCATTGTAAAACTCCACCAACTTCAAGTTTGAAATAAGATTATTGTTGTTGTTTGTTGTATGCAGCAATCCATTTCTATAAAATCATATCATGATCCACTTATTGGACTCCCCTTAACACCAACAAAGCGACAACCATCTCATGAATGTGATGATGAAGCAAGAAGCTCCCAGATTTCACCTGCCTAACTATCGTCTAACTAATTAGGAAAACATGAGCAAGTTGAATATATTTGGTTGCTTAGAAGTAGTTCAGGCTTTTTTTTATTTTGGTTGTTATTTGGAAGTTGTAATTGAAGTCTCATCTTTGGCTTATTTTGTTATGTATCCATGTCAAACATTAGGTTAATATTGCCATATGTTATGGTTGTTTGACATTTTGTTGAAATTTTTTTAACAATGTTGCCATATGTTATGCCTGTATGACATCAATGTAAACTTTTCCAAAGAAATTACAATTAATTTGATATGCAAATATTGTAAAACTGATTTTTTATTATTAAAAAACGGTCTCAGCTCAACTGTTGGAGTATATTTTGAAATTGTTGTTTGTTACATGGTAACTAAAACATATTCATCTAATTTGATGCTTAATTTGCCCGTTCTTTTTGTTACCAAAGTTGACAAAAGCAATTTGTTATTTTGACTCCATTGAACACGATACTGTGTAAATTTTATGTGAGTCAGAAATCAACAGGAAGAAACAGAAACTAGTTGAATGTATTAGCTATCTCATTTCATACGCTTATTCCAAATTCCACTTAATATGACTTAAAAATGAGAGACTAATAGTGTGTTTTGATGGAGCAATTCAGTAAGGGAATTCATTTTTTCAAGGAATTTAAAATGATTCATGATAAAATAGCTTGCTTGGATAAAGTATTTGAAAGGAGATTTAATTTTTGGTATTTTTATGAATCATTTTGATTGACTAAAATAGTGAGATTTCAAATTCTCTCAAAAAATATAGAATTTGAAATTCTTTTTTTGGAGATGCTCACTCTAACTCACGTTCATGCTCACGACACTTTCTTGCTCAACACTCACAACTACGGGTGACCAAAGTTTTTACGGCCGATATCGACATAAGTGGTTTTCCACTAACGTTGGTCGAGATTTTTTCGATCAGAATTTTTTTGTATGATGTCAACCAAAGCTATTTTTTGCCGATATCGGCTAAGATTTTTTTTAGATGATGTTGGTTAAGGTTATTTTCTTAGTAACGTCAGTCATGGGAAATTTTTGCTAACGTTGGCCAAAGATTTTTTTTGCCGTTGTCATCCAGGTTTTTTCAGTTGATGTTGACCAATGATTTTTTTTGCTGACGTTGGCTACATTTTTTCTACTGACATCGATCATGACTAACTTTTGAGTAGACATCTGTTAGGATTTTTCAGTCAACGTCAGCTAGGTTTTTCCAGCCAACATCAGCCAAAGCTATTGTTTAGCCAATATCGGCCATGATTATATTTTAGCCGATGTTAGCTAAGGTGTTTTGGCTGATGTCAACTAGATTTTATAAGCCAACATCAATTAGGATTTTTTTTGCTGACATCGACTAGGGTTTTCTGGCTGACATCAACCAGAGCTATTTCTTAACCACATTAACTAGGTTTTTTGGTTGATGTTGGCTAGGGTTTTTTCTGCTAACACCAGCTAGGTATTTTTGACCGACATCGGACATAACTATTTTTAGTCAACATCGACTAGGTTCTTACAGTCGACATCCACTAGAGTTTTTTCAGTTGACATTGGTCAGAGCTATTTTTTAGCCAACATCAGCCAAGACTATTTTATAGTCGATGTTGGATAGGATTTTTTTTTCCGACATTGGTCAGGGCTATTTTTTAGCTAACTTCGACTAGGGATTTTTTGGCCAACATTGACCAATGATGTTTTCCGGTCGACATTGGGTAGGTTCTATTGGTCGGCATCGACCAAGCTATTTTTTAGCCGATATTGGGTAGATTTTTTTGTCAACGCCTGCTAGGATTTTTTAGGCCGACGTTGGCTAAAAATAGCCTTGGTCAATGTCATTTGAAAAGACCTTAGTCGGTGTCGGCCAAAAAAACCCTAGCCGACGTTGGTAAAAAAATCTAGCCAACATCAGCTGAAAAATAGACTCAACCAACGTTAGCCAAAAAATATCCCCGGCTGACGTCAGCTGACAAATATTCCCGACATACTTTGACAAAAAAAACCCTATTTGATGTCGACCGAAAAATAGCCTTGGTTGATATCGATTTAAAAACATCATTGGTTATGCTCAGACAAAATAACCCTAGTTAAAATTATCAATATTTTGTATTTAAAAATTATTAAAAATTGAAAATATTTTTTTAATTAATATTTCAAAATTAGATTGTGTTTATTTTCTATAAAGTTTAATATTAAAATTTCATCTATTTAAAATATAAAATTGAAATTTTTGCATATGGAAGAAACTAAATTGCCCTATCCAAACAAAGGATTTAAAATAGAAGAAATTTGAATTGATTTATCCAAACAAAGCATTTGAAAAATGAAGGAAATTAAAATCATAGCAATTCAAATTCTAGACATTTCAAATTCCTTGATATTTTGAAATTCCTGATCCAAACACAAGCTAAATGTTTATAAAATTCATGAAGACAATTTATGGCATATGATATATAATTAATTAATTAAAAAAAACAATGTCTATGTTGATTGACAGCCTACTCATGCCATACACAACATATTTCATATCAGTTATCTTATCAATATCACCAACCCATGCATATACATGCATGTGTCATCATTTGAATTTGAATCAAAGTATGGTCCATTCCACCAGCTGTCAATGTTGAAATGTGATTTTAGATCCTTCTGTCTCCGTTTCACTCATGCTAAATGTTTGTTCCTTCCTTTTTTAAATTCAGTTTACCACAACATAGTCCATTTCAAAAAGCTTTTGTTTCCTCCATTTTGCTTAAATTTTTCTTGCTGCTTAAGTTTCCAATTTTGTGTTTCGTTACTGTTCTCATGCATTTTACTCAGAGTTTTCCACTTTTTGTTTCTTCCTATTGATTTCTTCAGGAACACACGAGTTTTTGTTTCATGCATGCTTATTGTGTCTCACAACCTATTGCATCTATATATCAAAGCATGATTGACTCATTCTTTCTATCATCACTGCCCGTTTTCAAAATCTCATTCTTCACCTGCAACTATTTGGATTGCTGATTTTTGGTACATTCTCCACTTTTTAGAGTTTATTTGTTCAATTTTTGTTCCTTGCTTTTTAAATTTGAGTTTACCATATGATTTTCCATTCCAAGAAGAGACCACTGAACAAATTTTAACTGCAGCACCATCAGCAAGAGGCATCAAGAACATGGAAAACCATAGATATATAAGCAAGTCTGATTCAGCAAAAGCCAGAATGATCAGAAAGCGTATTAGACAGCAAAAATTACATGCTCGGGCTCAGCATACTGTCCATGCAACTCTGTATCGGCCTTCACAGCATATTGAAGATCATTGTAAGCGATTAAAGATAGCATTTTAAAATTTAAATCATCAGCTCATATTAGTTCATTAGCTTAATAGGATATCCACATGTTGTTTGTTATCAAAAGGTAAGCAATCTGTAAGTATGATGCACCACTATAGTCATGCATGCCACTTTATTATTGTCTTTGAATTATCATCATGATTTTCAATTTTTCTCAATTTTCCTCAAGTGGATGTTTCTGATTCATCAGAGAATGCAAATTCTGAATCAACACAAGGTATTATTAAGAATCTCCTTTATTGATTTTTTTTACATCGATTGTAATCACTATATCTAACTACAATTTTTTTATAAGCTGAGTCAATTTCTTTAGTTGGATATGAAAATTGTCAATTCTCACCTAATGACTCTACAACTAACACAGAAGGTAAATGTTTGATCCAACTCCTTTAGTTTAAAATTAAAATTGAAATAGTCAATCCAAAATACACCTTTATCTGTCATGGTATAATTTACATGTTCCTATCAAAATATTCATTGGTTACCATCATGTTCTCATATCTAATTTAACCATTTAAGAGTATTTTGATCTTGGTGACCAGCTCATGCAATGTAGTCACTGTAATGTAAATATGTGGTATAATGAAAGAATATCAAAATGTAAAAATAGTTCAAGCCCAAGGTTCAACTTATGTTGTGGAGATGGTAAAGTTGAATTTCCATTGTTACAGAATCCACCTAAACTTCTTCAACAACTTCTGTTTGACCAAAATACAGCTGATGGTAAAAATTACCAACAAAATATAAGGACATATAACATAATGTTTTCCTTTACTTCTGTTGGTATTAAGCTTGACAAATCAATGACTCATTCAAGAGGGCATCCTACAATTAGAATACAAGGCCAACCATGTACAGGATAGGAAGTCTATTACCAATGCCTAGAAAAGAACCTAAATTTGCACAATTATATATCTTTGAAACAGAAAATGAAGTTCAAAATAGAATTAATACTATGAGGTAGTTAACAACACAACATCAATAGAGCATGTCTGATTTACATTGATCTCTATTCTTACTTCTACTTTGATGTCCTCTAAATTAACTATGCATTTGAATATCTATTTTTCCAGCCACCATAATGAAATTGAAGCACACATTGTTTCACGTTTAGGTCAGATGCTGGATGAAAACAATGTCCATGCAAAAAGTTTTAGGATGGCAAGAGATAGATTGGCAGATAGTCAAGTGCATAATGTCAGGCTGAAATTGATCGCTGGTCGGGAAAAAGATGGACGTACATATAATGTACCAATTGTTTCAAAAGTTGTTGCACTTATTGCAGGTGATATTGATGCAAATTCAAAAAGAGATATTATTGTTGAAACTCAGAATGGACAATTACAAAGGATACACGAATTGCATTGTAGATATCTAGGTCTACAGTATCCTCTATTGTTTCCTTATGGAGAAGATGAATATAGGCCTGACATACTGCATCATGATACATTAAGTGGAAAAAAGAGAAAAAGAAATTGTCTTACAATGAAGGAGTGGTTTGCTTACAGACTACAATGCAGGCCAAATGAAGCTCAAAGTTTGTTGCATTCTAGGAAACTATTCCAACAATTTGTTGTTGAGGGATATACTATGGTTGAATCAGAAAGACTTTCTTACATCAGAAACAACCAAAAGAAACTTAGAGTTGACAAGTTTTGTAGCTTGCAAGATTCATTGGATGCTGGAACAACAAAAGGATTAAGTAAAGGTAAAAGAGTCATCTTGCCTTCAACCTTTGTTGGCAACCCACAATATATGGATCAACTTTATTTTCATGGTATAGCTATATGTAGTCACGTAGGCTTCCCAAATCTTTTTATTACTTTAACCTGCAATCCAAATTGTCCTGAAATCTATAGGTTACTGACACCCTTGAATCTAAAAGCAACAGATAGACCAGACTTTATCTCCCAAGTCTTCAAACCTTACAAAGAATCACCTACTGGGAAAAGTACTTGCATGTAAGTTGTTCCTAATTTTTACCTATCCTACTTACAGTTGACTCCATTATTGTAAGCTTTTGTATGATCATCTTAGACAAGGTTTCAATATTTAAATACAATTATTGATAGTGACCAACAACCAAAGCTAATCCCTTTAATGCCTGTCTATTAGTGGTATTGATGCAATCCTACCCCACAAGGGCATTGGATAGAAGACTCCAAGCAGATTGGGCCAGAGATCCAAGGAAAGGCCCTAGGGTTCTCATGATCCTTAGGGTAGATTTCGAGCCCATGGGCTAAGTATGAGCCCGCTTATCTTTGTAAATATTAGAATAGGTTTTTCCTTTGTTTGGGCCTTGTATTTTGGCCATTCTAGTATTATAAGGTTTTTGCCTTGTACTTCGAGGTATTTTGAGTAGTCTTTGTAGTAGGGAATTTTTTGTATTTTCATGTATTTTGTAATGGGGGTGAGCTTAGCTATTATAGGGGGTGTGTAGCTAAGCTCTAGCTTCTCATCTCAAGGAAGTGAGCTTAGCTATTAGAGGTGTGTGTGTAGCTAAGCTCTAGCTTCTTTAGGAATCTTCTTAAGGAAGATTCTCAAGGAGGTGAGCTTAGTTATGAGAGGGGTGTGTGTAGCTAAGCTCTAGCTTCTCAAGGAAGTTTTCTCAAAGAAGCTTCTCAAGGAAGTTTTCTCAAGAAAGCTTCTCAAGGAAGCTACCTAGTCTATAAATAGAAGCATGTGTAACATTTGTTGTAACTTTGATGAATCAGAGTCTTGTGAGACATACTTCAAAGTTTCACTTCTCTCCCTCTTTTATTCCTTCAATTTCGTGCTCCCCCCCTCTCTCTTTCTCTCCCTCTTTCTTTTCCTCCATTGAAGCATCCTTCCAAGCTTCTTATCCAAGGCTCATCTTGGTGGTGAAGCTCCTTCTTCCATGGCTTATTCCCTAGTGGATGGCGCCTCCTCTCACCTCTTCTCCTTTGTCTTCCGCTTCATCTCCATGGTGGAAAATCACCATTAAAGGACCTCATTGAAGCTCAAAGATCCAGCCTCCATAGAAGCTCCACAAGCAAGCTTCCATCAAGTGGTATCAGAGCACAAGAGCTTCAAGTAGGTGCTCCTTAAACCTCCATTAATTTTTTTGCTTTACCTTCTCTTCCATTGTTGTTTCTTCATTTTTTTCTCCATATATCTCCTCACATGTCTTGTGCTAAATGTTGTTAACATGATTCTTTAGAGTTTCAACCAATTAAACTTGTTATAGAAGCAAGATTTGATTTTCTATGGTTCAAATTTCTTGTTCTTGTTCTTGAACCATGAATTGTGTTGAGTTTAGATTCCTTTGAGTTTTGTCTTGTTATTTTTTTGTGGCTGAAACCTAAACCATAAAATTCTTACAAAAATATTAAAGTAGAATAAAACCTCAAAAATCTAGAGTGACTTGTTCACCTATTGTAGTTTTGTCATAGAAGTCATGTCTAGTCATGAAACTTGTCACATAAGATTTCTTATGTTGTGCTGAATTTTATTTTCTTCTTTCTTTGTCTAACTCATTTGTTCATGAGTGTATGAAATTTTTTTAGCCTATTATTTGATTTGAGTCAAATCTTTCATGTTAACTAGTCCTTAACATGTTCATGCAAAATTCTTAGAGAGTCTTTGATTGTGAACCTTTTCTTGAACTTTTAGGTTTCCTTTTGATTGTGTCTATTGTGAATTTGAGTTTTTGTGATTGAATTGCTGGCTGAAATGTTGATCCTAAGTGAATATTGAACTCCTAAAACTGTGGTAAACAATCCTAGTGAGTTCAACATACATAGGAAGGTTGAAAGTAAGCCCAAGGCAATCAATATACCATGCTTAAAAAAAAACAATCGCTGGTGCTGGCAGCTTGGACATACAAACTTTTAAAAATTACTGAGAATTGGTTACTTCGAATTTTGAGCTGACATTTTTACTGAATTTTCTAGACATCTGGAAAAAAGTTAGAAAAAAAGAAACAAGTGATTTGGATAAAAGTAAAAAATAAGAAAAATCAATATCCAGAAAAAAAAAAGTGAAAGGGAAGTGTGCTTGTTGTTTTGGCTCAAAATTTATTCTATAATTGGTGCCTATGTTATGCCAATCTTAGCTCCAAAATTTCAATTGAAAATTACTGTGAAAACAAGTTCCAAAGCTAGAGGTTTGTTGAGTCTTTTTTTTATATAGTTTTTTTACTCTACTCTAGAGCCATTCTAAGTTTCTCTTTGAGTCCTAGCTTGCTTCTATGTCCTTTTTCATTGCTTTAATTGTTGAGTAATCCTTGAAAAATTGTCTTGTTAAAACTCCATTGGTTTAGCTTTCATTTCATTTTTTTTGGTCTTTGGTTATTGCTTGTCTCTTTGTTTCCTTGTTTGTGAGTTGCCATATAGGGAATTGGAAAGGAGGATTGGTGCCATCCCTTGAAGAATTTGAGTCAAGAAGCAAGGGGCCAACCACCTTAAGAGCTATTGGACTAAGAAGCACTCCAAATTGAGTGAATCACCAAAGAGATAACAACCACCAAAATTGAGGACGTTTTGTAATTTTTTAATTTGCAATTTACTTACCTTTATTGCTTTCAAGTTTTGTAACAAAAAGGTCTTTCATTGAAAGTGTGTTGGGAGCCTCCAATAGGTTACCAAACTTCCATTTGTGTGTATTAATTTTAGGCAATATTTCCGTAGGATAGTGAGTGTTTTGTTGGGAACCTTGATGTGGTCATCCAAACACTCTTAGGATTCACTTAGTTTACTTTTCTTGCTAACTTTCATAGCTTATTTCCTTTAACTTCCATTGTCAAACCGCCTAGATAGCTTTCCTTTTACCAATTAGTTTTTTACCTTATCTTTCACACCTCTTTTAGTGTTTATTTTGGCTAGTTTCAACCATAGTTTCTTTTACCTTTTGTTTTCAAACCTCCAACAAGAAAGAACCACGACTTAGGAACCAACATGAGTCATCATTCATCTAGTGTTAATGGCGAGGGTACTAGTCATAAAGACTCTTTATCTAGAATCTTAGATGAGTTGAGTTCCCTCAGGTTATGGAAAGAAAAACAAGAGAGAAAAGAAAAAGGAAAAAAAGAGTGGAAGAAATAAGTCAAGATGAAAGAAAGAAAATAAGAGAGGAAGAACGAAGAAAAATAATGAAAGAAATGAAAAGAGAAAAACATGTCTCCTATAGTAGTCATAACTCTTGCAAGAGCCTAAGTGAAGAAATTCGTGACTATTACGAAGGAAGGCATAGGTCACATCTTAGACCTCACTCCCATAGAAGAGAAAAGGAAAGAAAGCCTCAAGAGGCTAACATTAACCTCCCATACTTCCATGGGAAGGACAATGTAGAGGCTAACTTAGATTGGGAAATAAGGGTAGAGCAACAACTTAAAAAAAAGTCTACTTCAAAATCTTATGGCTCTCACTATTATCCAAAGAAAGACCAAGGTCAAGGCATCTTAGGGGTGACACCTTCTAAGCCCAAAGATGATAAGGGGAAGACAATAGAAAAGCAAGCCCCTAAGGCTAGTATGCAAGAGAAAACTAGGTCTATA
The DNA here is from genome assembly GCF_004193775.1 of Glycine soja. Classification (NCBI taxonomy): domain Eukaryota; kingdom Viridiplantae; phylum Streptophyta; class Magnoliopsida; order Fabales; family Fabaceae; genus Glycine; species Glycine soja. Next base: position 36,478,413 of record NC_041013.1, read on the forward strand.
AAGTGTTTTAAATGTCTTGGAAGAGGACACATTACTTCTCAATGCCCCACCACAAAAACCATGATTATGAGGGGCCAAGACATTTATAGTAGCCAAGATAAGGCTACTACTTCACCTTCCTCTAGTGAAAGTGAAGAAGCAAAAGGGGAAGAATCTAGTGAAGAAATCTATCCCCTAGAAGAAGGACAACCATTAGTGGTTAAAGAAAAGTGCAAGGAGGTAAGTGTCTCCTCCAAGAGTTTAGCTAAGAAGGAAACTCATTTTACAATAAAGACAAACATTAAAGAAACTTTCCCTCTTAGACAACCTCCACATTTTCTCTTTTGTAAAAAGACACTTGTTAGCACTGCCACACCTCTTGGGCTTGAGGTTATTCCTCAAGTAAAGGAGTTGTTGGATGAAGGTTTGGTTCGTAAGAGCTTAAATCCTTGTGCTTTGTTGGTGCCCAAAATAGGTATTATTAGGCACCAAATCCCTACAATAAGTGATATGATGAATTTGTTTAGTGTTGCAACCCTCTTTTGTAAAATCAGTCATGCACCCAACGTCTTCATGATTCATGTACATAGGGACTCATTAAGTAGGTTTGTTCTTATTTTTGGTTTCAATACAAACTTAGGTGCTCATATGGGACACCTTAGGTTTGTCATATTTTTTTGTAGGAATAATCAACATAAAAATACAGAAAAAGGTACGCTTTATTGCATTACTTTCCTTAATTTTTTAAATAGTGATCAAGGGGTTCCCTAGGATCCTAAGAGAATAAAGATCATTCCTGATTGGCCCACTCCACCAAGTATAAGGGAAATTTGGGGCTGCCATGACTTAACAAACTTTTACAAAAGGTTTGTCCCATATTTTTCTATACTTGTAGCACCACTCATTGAGTTGGTGAGGAACCATGTTCCTTCATGGGAAGATGCCCAGGAAATGGATTTTCAGACCTTACCTTACTTCAACATACCAAACACCACTAATACATATGTTTTTGTTCTTTTTACAGGTGTTGAGGGAAGGAGCCGAGAGTATGAAGAACCTCGGGATTTGAGGTCAAATCCTTTCCAAGGTGGACGGGATGATGCAATCCTACCACGCAAGGGCATTGGATAGAAGACTCCAAGCAGATTGGGCCAGAGATCCAAGGAAAGGCCCTAGGGTTCTCATGATCCTTAGGGTAGATTTCGAGCCCATGGGCTAAGTATGAGCCCGCTTATCTTTGTAAATATTAGAATAGGTTTTTCCTTTGTTTGGGCCTTGTATTTTGGCCATTCTAGTATTATAGGGTTTTTGCCTTGTACTTCGAGGTATTTTGAGTAGTCTTTGTAGTAGGGAATTTTTTGTATTTTCATGTATTTTGTAATGGGGGTGAGCTTAGCTATTATAGGGGGTGTGTAGCTAAGCTCTAGCTTCTCATCTCAAGGAAGTGAGCTTAGCTATTAGAGATGTGTGTGTAGCTAAGCTCTAGCTTCTTTAGGAATCTTCTTAAGGAAGCTTCTCAAGGAGGTGAGCTTAGTTATGAGAGGGGTGTGTGTAGCTAAGCTCTAGCTTCTCAAGGAAGTTTTCTCAAAGAAGCTTCTCAAGGAAGTTTTCTCAAGAAAGCTTCTCAAGGAAGCTACCTAGTCTATAAATAGAAGCATGTGTAACATTTGTTGTAACTTTGATGAATGAGAGTCTTGTGAGACATACTTCAAAGTTCCACTTCTCTCCCTCTTTTATTCCTTCAATTTCGTGCTCCCCCCCTCTCTCTTTCTCTCCCTCTTTCTTTTCCTCCATTGAAGCATCCTTCCAAGCTTCTTATCCAAGGCTCATCTTGGTGGTGAAGCTCCTTCTTCCATGGCTTATTCCCTAGTGGATGGCGCCTCCTCTCACCTCTTCTCCTTTGTCTTCCGCTGCATCTCCATGGTGGAAAATCACCATTAAAGGACCTCATTGAAGCTCAAAGATCCAGCCTCCATAGAAGCTCCACAAGCAAGCTTCCATCAAGTATTTCTTGACAATTGCATATATATATATACAATAGAATTCAAAAAACGAGGACTTCCTTATGTCCATTTATTGCTATTTTTACACCCCGACAACAAATATCCATCTCCAAATGAAATTGATCAGATTATATCAGCAGAGATACCTTCACAGGAAGATGATCCAGAACTGTATACATTAGTACAAAATCATATGGTTCATGGACCATGTGGAATTTTGAGACCTGAATCTCCATGCATGAAAGAAGGCAAGTGCAATTGCTTTTATCCAAAAATGTTTTAGCCCAATACTCTCTTAGATGCAGATGGTTATCTTGTCTATCGTAGAAGAAACACTGGTCACACAATAACCAAGAATGGCATTATAATTGATAACAGATATATTGTACCTTACAATCTAAAATTGCTCAGAAAATACCAAGCCCATATAAATATTGAATGGTGTAACCAAAGCACTTCTATCAAATATTTATTCAAGTACATCAATAAAGGATATGATAGAGTCACTGCTGTCATGGTTCATGATGACAATGAAACAGTTCCTCATGCAAACACTCAAAATGATGAGATCAAAGAACATCTAGATTACAAGTATTATTAATGTTGAAAATCTAATTCATGTTATCGTTTTTTTTAAAACCCATATATTTTGATGACAGGTACATTTCTCCCTGTGAATCTACTTTGAGGATCTTTGGTTTTCCAATACATGGGAGAAAGCCTGTTGTTGAAAGGTTGCATTTCCATCTTCTAGGTCAACATAGTGTTGTCTACCAAGACTAGGATGATATTGACGATGCCCTGTCTAACCCAAGCATTTCTAAATCAAAATTTATTGCATGGATGAACACGAACCAAAGTTTTGTTGAAAGCCAAAGTCTCACTTATAAAATTTTTTTTTCTAAGTTTGTTTATAATAAAAAACAAAGATGTTGGCAGCTTAGTAAAAAGGGCTACACTATTGGCAGGCTTCAATGGGTTCCCCTAACTACGAGAGAATTGTTTTACTTGAGAATGATGTTGACTGTCTGTAGAAGACCAACCTCATTTGAGGATATCAGAACAGTTGCTGGTGTTCAATATCCTACATATAGAGAAGCATGTTTTGCTATGGGTTTTTTACAAGATGATAGAGAATTCATTGACGCAATCAAAGAAGCAAAAGACTAGGGCTCAACACATTATCTAAGGAAGCTTTTTGTATTATTACTTTTGACAGGTACAATGAACAAACCTGAAGAAGTTTGGGCCTAAACTTGGCATTGGTTAACTGATGACATTGTGTATAATCATAAAAAATCAACAAGCACTCCAAGTTAGTTTACATTTATCTTGCCACAAAAAAAACTTGATCATAACCATAATGTAACTTTTTTTTTGAAATGTCTTAGAATTACATCTTGATGATGACAACCTAAAGAATATGGTATTACTTGAAATTGAACAACTATTGCAAGCCAATCACAGATCACTTAGAGACTATCCTTCAATGCCCTATCTTGAGAATGGAAATTTGGCAACTTATCTAGACAATAGCCTCATATTGGCTGAGCTAGATTACAACAATGAAGAGCTCAGATTAGAATTCCTACAATTTTTTTCTCAAATGACAGGTTTATTAACTACATCACAAACATTTAAACCCCCAAAATTTGCTTTGCTTATTTTTCCGTTCTGAATTTAGCTCTGCAATTTCAAACTTCTATTAATGAAAAACAATTTCCATAACTACAGACCAACAAGCAACAATTTATAACCAAATTATTCAAGTTGTGAATCAAAATGAAGGTGACATGTTTTTCCTGTATAGATATAGAGGTACAGGAAAAACATTCATTTGGAAAGCACTTGCAAGTTCATTAAGAGCTGACAATAAATTTATAATTATGGTTGCTTCTAGCGGCATAGCTTCTTTGTTATTGCTTGGAGGAAGAACAACACATTCAAAATTCAAGATTCCTATTCCAATTTTTGAAGACTCAACATGCAATATCCACCAAGGAACACAATTAGCTGAATTATTGAATGAAGCAAGCCTGATCATCTGGGATGAAGCCCCCATGGCTCACAAATTTTGTTTTGAAGCACTTGATCAAAGTCTAAGACATATTATTAAGGCCAATTCCAATTCTGATAAAATCTTTGGAGGTAAGGTGATGGTGTTTGGTGGAGATTTCCGACAGATTCGCCAATTATTCCTAGGGGCAGCCGCTCTGACATTGTTAATGCAACAATAAATTCGTCTTATCTATGGAATTATAGCCATATTTTAACACTATCAAAAAACATGCGTTTAGAATGCAACATACATGCAATAGATATAAGAGAAAATGCAGCTTTTGCACAGTAGAACGTTGATATTAGTGATGGGATTGTTGGGCAGCAAAATGATGGCTATGCTATAGTTGAAATCCCACAAGATCTGTTGATCACAGAATATGATGATCCAATCCATAGTATAGTTAATTCTACATTCCCATATTTATGTCAGCATTACACCAGCTCTGAATACTTCCAATCAAGAGCGATATTAGCTTCAACGAATGAAACCGTGCAACAAGTTAATGAATATATATTATCATTGATTCGAGGTAATCATACCATAGCTCATCTAATCGTTATTATTTATGTCTTATTTTTGTATATCATGCTTAGTCTAAATTGTCCAGCATTAACACCCAGAGAAAGCAAAATTAGCATCTATATGGTAACTTTATAAATTTGAACAATCCTTATTCTTTATTTTATATGCTAATTACAAAAATAATCATGGGTGAACACATGGAATATCTAAGTGTTGATTCATTAGACAAATAAGAAACACTTGAAAGTTGTCATTTCCGATCACTGACTACTGAATTTCTTAATTCATTAACAACATCTGATCTACCCAATCATAGTAACAAAATCAAAATTGGATCACCTATAATGCTCTTAAGGAACTTAGATCAAACTCAAGGACTATGTAACGACACTAGATTAATTGTTACAAGGCTAGCCAAACATGTCATTGCAACTGAGATAATTTCTGGCAAAAATGTCGGTCATAATGTTTATATCCCCAGAATGTCTATGTCTCCTTCACAATCACCATGGTCTTTTAAGATTTTGAGGAGACAGTTCCCATTAATGCTTTCTTATGCAATGACAATTAACAAGTCTCAAGGGCAATCACTATCTTTAGTTAGACTTTACTTACCCAAACCAGTCTTTTCACATGATCAATTATATGTCACATTCTCAAGGGTAAAATAAAAAAAAAAAGATTGAAGTTTTAATACATGATAAAGACAAAAAAAAATCAAATTCTACGACCAATGTGGTTTTCAAAGAGGTCTTCACAAATCTTAAAAGGTAAATTTAGTTTCTAAATATTGTCAATTGTTATTTTGTATACCATAATATTCGACAATTGCTCATCCACCCTCTAATATGCAGTTAGATACAAAATGATAACAGCCAACATCCCACACATAAGCTTCAAACAGCAACTCTTCCATTATCAGGTACATAATCTTATTTGTTGTATTTTAATGTACTATGTTTCTGCATAGACCACCACCATTCAACAACATTCAGCTATTGTAAAAGTTACAAATGCTTAAATGAAATTCAAATCATTTCTTTTATAAAAAAAAAACATGGAACATGTATAATAGGCAGCAAAATCATGTATACGTCCAACCTTGATTAATGACTAAGCTAAAAAATTATTATTTTAATTAACACTAATTCGTTTATTTTAAGCCACACTAATTAGTTTAGTGTTTTGCCACTAAAATGCAATCTTAATTAATGGCTATAATAAAAAAATAGTTTAGGATCAAGGGCAGATAACAATAATTTTTTAACATATTGATATATATATATATATATAGTTAAATGATCGTGTAATTTTGTTTAAAAGTTTTTATTAATTAAATATTTTTTGTTTTCTGGAATTAAATATTTAGAATTCTTTTGTTAGGACCACTAATATTTAAATACTATGAATATGTAATTGTTTTCAATCCAATCACCTATAAGATTATAATATGGAATATTTTTAAATTCCACCATTTTGACAAGTATTTGACTTAATTAGTTTTCCAATTAAATATATTATTAGACTTTTACTTGGAGGAATGTGACAAATGTCAGCACCGCTCCAACAAATGCACTTCCATGCCATCAACTGTTACTATAATTTGTCTCACTCATTTTATTGCATCTGTTGTGCCAAATGTCATATGAATCTAATTATTATCAATTACAACATTTAACATGTTTCTTTTAAATCATCACCATAATTTTTTATGATACATTCTTTTCCCTGCATTTTTTAAAATATAAATATTGGTTGTGACATTCAGCAACAACAAAAAAACACTTCACCTACCTCCACCACCAGAGATACATTCAGAATGATTCAGTTGCCTCCTCACGTCCAATCTTTAGAGCCAGCATTGAATGCTCCACAATTCCCGAACTGCTTAGTATGCTGCCACTTACACGCTTGGAAAAAAAACTCCACTCACTTTTCACTAACTACTACCTCACTTCACCAATTCTTCTGCAAACAATGTTTCTTCTCCAAACATCCACTCCTTCTTTGTTTCAAAAAAACCCATTACTCAGACGGCTGCCACCATGAGTTCAGACTCATCAACTGCTTCAAGCAAGGTAAGTCTAAAACAAATAACTCAGTAACCTTCTGCAATTATTTTAAATATATATTCAAATTCCATTAACTAATTTTTGTGTTGCTTTGTTCAAATTTAAATTGTTAAGATGATTCTGTGATGTAATTTATTATCTAGGTTGCCAAATGTCTGGGTTGCTTTTGTTAATACATGCTTAGATTTTCTTTCTCTCTTGCTTTTCTGTTCTATGCATCGAACCAAACCTTCTCGCTTATTTCATCTTTTCAATACATGCACGAATATATTTTAACTCATTCATATTATCAACTGTTAGTTAAAAATGAAACAAGAAACAAAATATAAAAAAGTGTAGGAAATTTATTTTTGTTAGCCCTACACTGCCAGACAACAAGTAGGAAATGAATTTTTGTTTTTCTTCTACTTATTGATATTCATTTACAATATGGTACTAGATTGATAAATCATTCATCAAACTTGTGAGACATATTTGTATAATTTATAATTAGCATGATTTGTCAAATTTACTGATACGCAAGCCTCCATCTAAACGCAATGCATGAGTAAGGGTTATTGGTTAATGTCACAAAAAGCATTGTGTAAAGGTTTGTATCAATCATTTATAGTCTGCTGTGAGAGGGATTAATTACATATATAACATTACAAAATTGTAATTGTGGTTTCTTTCCTCCCTATAATCATACAAACATGATTCTACCAAATTACAACCAACTAAATAATAAGATAATAGAAAAACAATACAACACATGATGTCCTCATTTACAATATATTTATTTCCCAAATTACTGCTAATCATAATACAATGGGTCATGCAAATGAATTAAAGTTAGAGAAGAACAAAGTTTTTGTACGTAGATAGTAAATGGGCAGAAGCAATTTTTAAACAGCCATTAGGTTACAACCCCAATCCAAGTAAAAATTGGATTAGTTTCTTTTATGTTTGTGATTATTGCTCCCATTCAGATGAAGACAATTAGTATAGTGTTTGTGATTGTAAAGAGGAGAATAATTTGGGAGTAAGTTTTTTAGACATACTCTTTAACTCATTTAGGGCTATATTCATTTGTCATGTTTATAAATAGTTGCACATTGTAATTGTAGAGCAAAGCTTTTTGCCGCCTTCAAAATTTGGAGAGAATATAGAACTTGCAGCACAAGTCATATGTGATGGCAGTATGAGAAAGTCAACTCATACATGTGCGCAACAACTAATGATATATTGATAGGTTTAATTACTCAGGAATACCTATAATATGCAGAATAGGAACACAAGGAATATACCTTGGAATTCACTTAACATTATCAAAAAATGCTCATGTCAAAGTTGTATGTTACAAGTTGTTCTTCAATAAAAGTAATTTTAGGAGAGTAAAAAAGGCCAGTGTGCACAACTGAATACAATAGTTCAGCACTCTATGGATAACAGGGTAGCAGAATTATTTCCTGAACAGAAGTTCCTACTTCATACTACTAGCATAAAAACTATTCTCAAACTGATCACTAAGTAAATCTAGGCAGTATCATACTTAAAGAAAATAATTGATCTACAATTTATTATGGACTTCTAATTAATCTAGATCACTAACTGATCTAGGGAGTATTGGTTCCCTGCAATGGCTTCTGTTAGAAAAGAAAATAATAGGTTCTAATGTATTTTATGATATAAGAAATCTAAGAGATAACCAAACCAGAAAACAAACATAGCACAACAAATTTTTAGATTTCTTACTCTCTCCCGAACCAAAAAAATCCAAAAACTTGCCTATACCTTATTTGTTCTCATTCTTAAGCCTCTATTCTAACATGCAACCATTGCAGCAGGGTGTGTGCATCTAAATGTTTAATCCTAAGATACATTTTATAAAACTTGGTAACTTAAAGATGACTATCATCCTCAACATTTGATGGAAAAGATTCTAAAGGCATTTACCGTAGTAAAAAATAACAACTTCAACAGAAATACTGCTAAATTTTCATCTTTGTTAACTTTACACATATTTCCTTTTAGTCGTGCCATGGTACATTAATTAATATTATACAAGCTTGGATATTTCTCATACACAATTTTCAAGTATTTTGCTATGTCCAGATATTTTTAAATTTTCTCTTTCAGTGCCACACTTGGTTTTAATTTTTCCATGCTATCTCATTGTAGATTAAATATCCAATTATTAGAAAACCATTAATCGTGTAGTTTATAGTAGCATTCCACAACAATAGAGTAATCTTATATACCCACTGATTTTTTTTTGTTCTTTCATTCATGTAGTTTCATTTTCTTTTTCCTACTATGTTTTTTTGCAGGACACCATAGAAGTGCCTTTTTTTTTTTTACCACGAACAATGGGCACCGGAATATCCTGAATTGGTCCAGTTCAGATATGATGGAGCGACGTACCAAATACGAGTAAGACAACATCAGGGAAAAGTCTTCTTTGCTGAAGGACTAAGACAACTCAGAAAAGAATTATGAATCTATCACCATTAATTTTTTTGCATGCGACTGCAAATCCATATTTGACCTTCACTTCACTCCCTCAGTAGAGCAGCAGACCTCCGAAAGACCACGACTGAGCTCATGACAACATATTTGGACTGTTGAAATCACACAGTCAATGCTAGGTGCACCCTAACCACTGGTAACCGTCACAAACTGTTCTTTGTTCATTATACAAATAGCTGCTTAAATATAATTTTGTTTTCTATTTCCTGTAGAAACTTCCAACTTCTGCTATAACCCATCTTAATGCCTGCAGTCAACACATGACGATCCTTAGAAGATTTAGAGCTCCATTGCAGTGGCATGTTGTCGTGATTGGCATTGGAATTGGGGAGACATATGTCGTTCAACCTTGGTATCAATTTCTTGCTGACAGTGATTTCTCCCATGGTGATGAGGTCTCATTCTATTACATACGTACTGACAAAATATGGGAACTTGTCATCAGGCGCCATAAAGACTGGGACGGCAGTGATAGTGACTAAATTGATTTGTTTGTTTTGGTTACTTTGCTGAACAATTTGTCAACTTTGTTTTGGTAGTTTCTTTTGTTTTGGTTATTTTACTTAACAATTTGTCAAAATTGAACATTAAAATTATTATCGATGTTCAATCTATTTTAAATTCCATACTGCCTTTCATTTTATTTCTGGTTTGCAAAACAAATAAGCATGCATGCTAAATAAATTGTGAATGACCTGTGCGTATGCACGAGTTACAAACTAGTTAAATTAATAAAGCATCTAGCTAGATAAATGCTTAAGGAATCAATACATAACATAATTAAGATACATATAATTTCAAGTACTAATCAAAGACAATGCTTCTCCAAAATTCTTGGCTTCTCCAAATGTTGGTCAAAGCAGAAGAAACAAAATAAAGGCCATTACAAAGGCCATTGTTGCATGTTCAGTCTTCATTTATGTCAACATAGTCTGTTTTCAACATCATGAAGCTTATGTACTGCTGCATTCTACTAATATATAGAGTTGGCCACTGCTTTTCCCAAGGATGACAATTCCTAGACCATAACAATGCTAGAGGCGGTAAAGGACAACAACCTTTTAAATAAACCTGTTGTACATGCACAAACAATATTAAGTCAAATGAACACAAATGATTGCATAAATTTAAAGCTAAGACTATCTATCTTCAATGTACATGAACAAAATGATTGTCATAGACGTGATCGATACATATTATGCGATGCATAGAAGAATCTGTTGGTGGTTGACTTCTAAGAGGAAAAAACGTCATGCTTTGTTGTTAGGACAACAATACAAGGATTACATTATACCTTGATGTAATGACATATCTCATCTCTATTATATTCATCCATTTATCCATAGTAACCTGAATCAAACAAATATACACATCAAAGTTATTTAAAATTACTTCTTAAAAACCAAAACATAAATTACATACCTTGGATAACCCATTAACAATTAGGGACCTTCCTCGAACCCATCTGTGTCACCAAAGAGCTTGATATAGTCATCCGACCATTTGGCAAGTTCTTTAAGCAAATGGTTGCAGACCAATGACCAAGAATCTTCACCCATACTTAAAAAAATGGCAATTGACTGATATCCACAGTTACCGTCAACTTTGACATCCACAATGTTGTCAATAAAATCATGTATAAATGGCTGAAATTGATCCAACATCGACATGATCCTTCTTGGATTCGGCTGGTCAGAAGATGATGCACTACGCTTCACTGAAGAGTTGCTATTTTACACAAAATGTAAAGCATCAACATACTCCCAGTAAGACAAATCATACTTTGTTGATCTTTGGTTTCTGTTCATCGGTTTCTTCGGTGCACCTTTAGTGTTGACCTTTGCTGGAGGAGGACACATAGAGTTTTGATCAGGGTATGCAATTTCCCGAAATTTACTCTTTAGAGTTACTTTACCACAAACATCAAGTTCCTCAAATCTTTTAGATATGCTTTCCATCTCTTCCTTTATGGTCACTTGGGGCTCAGATAATCCTTGGTCTGAAAAACTAAGTCTCCTCCAAAACATATAGATTGAATCTAGTAGGATGCTACCAAGAACATATTTAGATAGTTCACATGCACAAGGAAGACTATGCATAGTTCTCATCACACAACCACAAGAAGAAGGATTTTTGTCAGCATAATGTACACGTTCAAACTCAGCAGCAATTTGATTTAAAGCATACCTTGAAACCATTCCAAGAAGCCTTTTGTATAAGGTAACTTTAAAAACATGTCCAACCACATGTGTATTTGTTTCAAAGGATGCTTTAATTTCAGTGTGTTATAGCGTGATCATGTTGTTCATGGCATCCCAAACACTACATAAGTCTCCAAGGCTATTATGTAATACACTTTTAAAAGCCCAATGAGCATATTCAACCCTTCATTTCAAATACACAAAAAACAAAAAACAATAAACATATACAATAATTAAATTTCATCAATTCATTAACCTTAATAGAAAAAGTTGAGCATTTTCATACCTGTTTGTTGTTGGGTTTTCTAAGTGCATCACCTTATTCGTCCAGGCTGTAATAAATTTTTCCTTGTGGGGGATTATCCATGTTTCGTTAATATAGTCAACAAACATTGGCCAAGGTGAACAAGCAATTTCAAACTTCTTAAGGCATTCATGGAACTGTTGTTCGAAAGGACAATCAACCAGACTTCCCCAGGCATCCATGACATACTCCCAAGCATTTTTTTGACCAATTAGGGATTTACATTTGGCCTTGACATTCTTGTCGATGTGAAACCTGCACAACAAGTTTGTACACTCAGGGAACACAGTTTTCACTGCATTTATTAATGTTAGGTCTCTGTCAGTCACAATAACTACAAGGAGGTCATCACGTCTTAAAAATAGACCTCGAAACCGTTCTAAAGCTCATACCACATTATTAACATGTTCACCCTCCAGATATGCAAAAACTAGTAGAGAATGTTATCCCCGTTGGTGTCACCCCAACAAAGTCAAGTAGTGAGAGTTTGTACCTGTTTGTTTTGTAGGTACTGTCTATTAGAAACACCAAATTACATACATTGCATAACTTCACTGCATCAGGGTGACACCAAAATATATCACATACCATGTCTTCATCCTTTAATCTATGCCAATGGATATATTGATCCCGTTCAAGAAGCTTCATTAGATGTTGCATTTCAGTATCACTTCCTCTAATGGAAGAACGGTATGCACTTCTTGCATTGTATATTTGTTTGATTGTTGTACAACTATTGACATTGTGCTTCTTCAACGTTAGCAAAATGTTTTTTGGTTTCACCATTGACTTGGTCATATCAGCAATAATTGTCTTTTCATCCTTAGTTAATCGCCCAGCGTATGCATGTCCAACTAATGACTTGGCCAATTCATGATTATGAGTCTTACACATCAACTTCACCATCCAACCTTGCCCTCCAATCACTGATTTCCCACAAAGCTTGAAGGGACACCCACATTTCCTACTCTCAGTATCTCTTCTAACAAAATCTTTCTTCCTACACCCATACTGACCACTCCTTTCACAACCAATTAACACAAAATGAAGTCCTTCCTCTACTACTAGTCTGTGTCAGACCTCATAATGACTGCAACAAATCCATTTTCATGAGCAACTGATCAAGCCCACTGCAAAACATCATCTCGGGTACCAAAAACCTACAACTCAACCCAAAAAAATTTAGTCTTCTACAACACATTCATTTTATCAAAACACTAACAATAATGAACATTATTACCTGAGAAGTTTTGAACGCATCCGAGCAATCAACATGTTGTTCATTCACACCACATTCTTGTTCATTTTGATCATCCATATCAACTTCTTCATACATTATATTGTCATACATCCATTGATCTTCGTCCATCTTAACAACAAATCAAAAATGTCCACATCATATAAAATTCTACATATTCTTTTAGTGCACACCATTTTATACAAACTACAATTCATAGTCATATATATCAATAAAAAAACCCTATATCGGTCCCTATACTTTATATTTAATTTCATTTTAGTTCTTACCATCAAAATTTGATTAATATTATCAATAAAAATTAACTACATAAATATTACCAAGTAATTTGTAACTAATTTATCATAAGAAAATTTGTAATAAAAAATAATTTATAATTTATAACTAATTTGTAGCTAAATAATTAAATTATATACTAATACTATATATAATTTGTAATAAATAAATAATTCATAATTTGTAATAAAATGTACATTATAGGGACTAAAAAAACACTGTCAAACTATAGGTACCAAATGAGTAATTTAACATATTAATAATTAAAAAAATAAAACTTTAACAAATTAAAAAAAACCAAAAAACTCATACGGATAAACTACATTCGTATGCTTTATACAGATGAATGGATGTAGTTCATTCATATGCTTTATACGGATGAACTTCGTACTTACGGATCAACTTCATCCGTATAAATCATACAAATCAAGTTGATTCATATGTGAAAAATGATCACCACTCAACTAGAAAAGCCAAAAAATTGTGTACCTTTGACGAAATCGAACCAACAACCGCAACAATCACCGACCGGTAACACTTTCACCTCCACTGAACCGCTACCTCTCTCAACAATGGAAAACCAACACGAAAGGGAGAAAGGGAAGCACAAAACCATAAACGCATAAAAAAACAACAGAAAAAGCAACTTAAAAAGGAACAACATGCCAAGGGCATTAATGAAGAATGTTGGGTGCACCTAGCAACACCCTTCCTAAAGGCGTGGGAACTAGGAACATGTTGCTATTTCACTAGAGTATGGTCAGGACAAAATTGCCATAACAATAGCATTCCGAATGGCTTTCTTTACCATCCTAAGCTAAATTTATCAGTCACAAAATAGTTACTTGTTAGGAACTTGAAAATGGTAATAGTTCCTCTCAACATGTTAATTTCAGCTAACTTTATTTGACAAACAATGTCTTGTTCACTCAGTTCTTCAAAACAACTAGAGTCACTGATATATTTCTTTCGTATTAATATTTTATGGGTTAATGTTAATTATTAATTATTAATTTTTTTTATCACCAAAGGATTCAAACCCATAATCTTTTTTTTCTCTCTTCTCTCTTTACCACCAAGTAAATCTTATAACCTCATGTCCTTTTACTTAGTGGAAACCAGTTTTGAGGTCCAATCCCATGTCTCACCTTTCATTGGAATTGGTTACCATGTGATAGTTACATAAAAGTTATCCTAACACTAGTGGAAAAATTATGATTTATTTTGCATTCAAAATATACAACAATAATAAATAAGGAAAAATAGATTTGTGTACCTGAATGTAAGTTCTTGAAGCAACAAGTTTTTTATTCAATAGTGACAGACTCTACGTGTATCCACACCAAGACCTATCAACTCTTTGACGAGTGGAACTCTAAAGAGTATATCCTCTTTCTACTTTTCAAGTCTAAAACTAGACTAACTTTTCTCATTTGTGTCTAGTGTCCTTTATCTTGTGTAAATGCTTCTATTTATCATGTTAAAGAGATATGGATCTTTTTTCAAAGAAGTATAATATTTCCTTCCATCATTTATAGCTTAAGGTTAACTCTAGAATATAGTATTATTGTCAAACTCTAATAAGCTAACACATTTAATCAATGAATAACTTAAGAAACTCTTTTCTTTTTTCATTCGATCGTCTTGGCCAAGGTCTTAATTATATCATAAAACTCAAACTCATTACCTAAGAGTTGATGGATTTCTTCTTGATTAATCATTAATTCTACAAGTATTTAATCATGTCCAATATTCATTCAACTAGTGTCCTAAGAGATTAGGTGTCTAAAATTAAAATATAACAAATAACTTATTAATTACTATGATAATCTCGAGTCAACTCTCTGAAACTATTATATTTTTTCTTGAGCACTCCCTATTAACATGTCAAGATAATATTAACTATTAGAAATTTTTAATTGAGTCAATTTAATAATGACATCCAAATATACATCATCTATATATGTAATTTAATAAATGAAATCTATTAATCTTTATCGATACATATATATTGATCTATCTGGATTATTGATGTCATGTTCACGATAATCCTACAATCAAGAACAATTTAGATTAAAATTATAAAAGACTTATTTCTCATTATCATAATCTTTATCATGATAACAAGTCTTTAATTTTAATCAAAGACTTGTCAAATTAACAATTTAATAAAATAATAAATATGATAATAAAATAAAGAATAATTCTTTACTAAAATTTATAACATGATAGATTAAATCTTGAACATATATATTTATCCCCATCACTATATTCATCTTATCTATCTTGACATGAGCTGCTTGTGACTCTCAACATCTACATTTTGAACCACTTGAACTTGTAGAACAAAAAAACTATTTAAGCCAAACCATCCGAACATCATAGGCACCAAGATAGTTGATTTTTCCTTCAATGAATTCTCGGTTAATTGTCGGAGTTCTTTTGATTTATAGAGATTTAGATTTTTATTTTTTTTCAATATATTTTTTTATAAATAAATAGTATATGTAATATTTTTTACTATATTACTATTTAATCATAAACTGACATATACAATAAGATTGTTGATTTTTATCCTAATTAATCTTAGGATTATATTAATAATAATTTCTGGTTAATATAAAATTAACCTTTCTTTTAGTACATAATTATCTTTTAAACTATTTTTTTTCTTTCAACCAACCATATTTTTTTAATTTTTAGTTTTTTAAATGGAATTTTAATATTTTTTTAAAAATGCCAACATAATTAAAATTACTTATATTATAATTTAAATTATTTATTATAAGTCTAAATATAATTTATATATTAAAATATTCATTTATTGTGATTTTTAATAATATAAATAAAATATTTATCTTGTGTGATACACATTAAAGTATTATTATAAATAAATTTGATATTAAATTAAATATTAATGGATATTTAAATGATTTAATATTTAATAAATATAATAATGAAAATTCATAATTTAAAGATTAAATTGATAAATTTGACCGATTACTAATTATTTGAAGTAGAAATTTAGTAGTAAGGGCACAGAGAAAGGGCAGAGTATATCCTAATGAAACGAAGCGTTTTGAAGTTGAGAAGATAGCAGAAGAAGAAGGGAAGAGATCCATTCCATGGCGTCGTCGTCTTCAAACTGAAGACCGGAGAGAGTCACCGTCGTCACTTTCCGGAGAACAGAACAGAACAAGTGCATAAGAGAATCATCGAATTTTCATTCCTTTGTGTAATTTCAATTTGTTCCCTTCTCTGCAAATATTTAATCTTTAGTTGCTCTTTTAATTGTTTTACTCCATAATTAAAAAAACCACACTTTCTTGTGCTTAGTACTTTGTTTAATTAATTAGTTAATGGCCTTGAAATACAGTGTGGTGATTTATTTATTAAACTTGGGTGGTATTTGGTTAGAAGATAGAAGATGAAGCGCAAGCGTGGGCATAAGAAAGGGAAGGCAAAAGGCAGCACTAACCATGGAAGCAGTGGTGCTGATGCTAACAAGGAAGAAACCTCTGGTTTGGAGGTTGACACACCTTCTTCCACGGGGACCGGGATGGATCAGCAGCAGCATTACAATCTTGCTAACATAAATCCTGATGGTTCTGTTGATAAGGCTATTGGGCGTGTTAAGGTGAAGCTCAAGACACCTAAAATCTTAGACTCCCAACCCACCTCATCTGATGCTCCCAGTCCCACACAAAGCGATACTGAGAGAATGGAAGATAGTGCAAATTCTTTGCCTGATATGAAACTCAGTACTCTGTCTAAGAGAGCTGCTAGCATTAAAATTAAGTCTTCATCAAACCACACATTGTCGGCTTCCACTGAGATCACCCTCCCAAAAGAAAGAAAGAATAAGCAGGAATTGGATGCTTCCTTAGTGGTCTGTTGGACCTTTGGTTTTGTTTGCTATTTTCAAGCATTCCATTATCAATTATAATAATAATAATAATAATAATACATTTGCTTTGTTCTGCACAGGTTTTAAGGAAGGTAATGAAAATGGATGCAGCTGAACCCTTCAATGTTCCTGTCAATCCTGAAGCTCTGGGAATTCCTGTATGTAACTTTTTTCCATCGATTTTTTATAAAACATGGAACCATTTTCTTGAAACGATTACTTGTGTCTAATGTCGTAATGCTGTCTGGAACCAGGACTATTTCGATATCATAAACACACCAATGGATTTTGGAACTATATGTAACAATCTTGAAAAGAATGAAAAGTATATGAATTCCGAGGATGTATTTAAGGATGTTCAATACGTTTGGGACAACTGTTACAAGTATAACAATAAGGGTGACTATATCTTGGATCTTATGAGGCGAGTAAAGAAGAACTTTATGAAGTACTGGACAGCAGCTGGGCTATACAGTGAACAATCAAAAGGGACCAAGGGTGAGACATCTATGTGTGTGTGTGTATAATATATATACACAATCCTTCCCTTTTCCTTTGCAAGTATGAAAGATATAAAGCATTTAGCTATGCCAGAATGAAGAACATTACTTTGCATACATAATCTTCTGAAAACAAATGATTTTCATTTCATGTAAAATACTTTACTGTGGTATTCTGATAGCAATATGGGTGTATGTTTTCATTATGAATCACATACAGAGAGGACTTCAGCAGAAGATATTGCACTTTCTGGTGATGGAAAAGCAGGGAAGGGTGGTCAATTGAAGCAGAAGACAAAAAAGCGTCATGGGTCTGTATTTTCAAACTGCAATTTAACCCCCTATTTATTATATTATAATTCCTTATGTGGTAATTCTTCTTACAATGGAAATGACTTAGTTGCTATCATGTAAACTAAATGAAATCACTTGTTGATAATGTTCATTGTGTATTATGATTAAGTGAACAATATAAGTTTACAAGTAGATTGTAATTGTAGACTAATACTTAATTCTCAGAAATTTGATTCTGTCTGATAGTGTATCTTTCTTAAAGGTGGGTTATAAATCTTAAGTAAGATAGAAAAGAAGAGAAGCTTTTGTTTGCTTTGGGAATTGCATTTCCTTCAGATAAGTTCTGTAAAATGTATCTTTTGGTTCATTTGTAAATGTAAGTGATTCTAAAACAGATATCAATAATGACGCATGACATGGGATTCCTTGCTATTAAGTCTCCCCTCCCCCCCCCCCCCCCCCCCTCCCTCTCTCTTTCAGTTCCCATTGTATTGATGATGAGAATTGTTAATGGATAATGGTTCAATGAAATTTTTTTCATTTTGCAGAAGACACCATAAACATGATTGTTTATGTGCTATTTGTGTTCTAAAGCGACGTAGGAAGGAACGGGAGGAGAATGCTCGAATTGCTAGAAGCAATTTTGGATCTGGTGGTGATAAGCATGCTAACGAGTTTAAGCACGAGGTATTTTAATGGCTTGTTGCCTACACTTTATCTTTTGGATAGATGTCTAATTTTTAGAGGCAGTTTTAGGGTATATACATCATGTCTCACTGGTAAAATTCCTAACTGAAATGATGGGACCACAACGAATTTACTTATTATATATTTTTCTGATTTGATATTTTCATTATGGTTATTATGCTGTAACTCATTAAGAAAATGATTGAAAAGAATATAGCTGGACTGGCTTTATATCTCTGCCTTGGTGCAATTTATTAAGCTAGTTATCATAAATCAATGTTTTTAAAGTAGCATGAAGATGATGTTCTCCTGTTTGATTCCGTTATTGCCTTTGGTAACATCTGAATCCCTGACATAAAATGAGGGTCATAGTACAAGCATTGAAGAAAACTAAGCATCTACTTTATTATTAAGTGGACAATGACTTAAAATAATTTTTTACTACCTTGTTTTAAGGAATCAATACAAGTAGAGAGTCCTGGTGGTGAGGATTCATCATCAAATATAGATGAATCTATGGGCACTGATGGAGATGTTGATGAAGACAAAGGAGAGGTGGCAAAGATGGAGATTAGTGAGAAGCAGTGTAGCCCTTCTGAGAGAAAGCATGTGAGCATTGATGTTGATAATGATGATGACAATGATGACCATGGCCTAGAGGAAGGGGAGGAGGAGGAGAATGGAGAGGAAGAAGATGAGGAAGAGATTGAAATGAACAGCCAGAAGGGAGAGATGAATGAAACTTTAAAACATGGTGGAACCTTGGAAGAGAAATCAAATGTTGGTGATGCAACCGCTCTACATGATGAATATAGAACAAAGCAACAAGAAGGACAATCTGCGGCAGTCCAGCAACAGAAGAAACACAAGGTATTTCCCCAACTGTTTGTTCTAGCAAATGACAGCATTTGCACAACCCATCGGCAAGAAATCACATCCTAGAATGCAGTTACATTAACTTGCCAGTGTGATTATTTGCGGTTAATTAGTGTACTAAATAGTTCAATCTGTTTGTAGGGGTCACAAGATAAACAGCAGAAAGCTAAGCTCCTTGAGAGCTTATATAGTGAAAACCACAAGCTTTCAAGTTTATGTGGAATTCTCTTCCCCCAAAATAGTCAGTCTGTCTGGAGTGGACCACACTCACTAATACAGAAGAGAAATTCTGCTCGTACTAGTTCAATTCACGCTGCTATTAGGACTTTCATGGGGTAGCTTTTATCTTGATCAGTTTATTACACTTCCCAGCAGCCTATGTCATTAATATTTTAGTTGACATCCCTTCGTTACATGATGTGTGTATTATAGTCACAATTTCTTGGTAGCAACAGCAGATTTTGTAATTTTTCTTTCTGTTCTTTTTATTTTCTCGTTATGCTATGGAATGACGTATATGAAAGAATTTGTGCTTCAAACCCGTTTTACTTTATAAATCATGAAAGTAAAAGTAAACTGCCACTTGCAGTCATAGCTCAAGTGGTCAAGTTTCGTTTAGAAACTACTAGATTTTGCATTAAGCTACATTTCAAAATCCTATCATGTTATTTGTCAAACGAGTAATCTAAATTCTACTGCTTAATGTTATCCCGTAATCTTATTGTCAATCTCTTGTTCGAGCGAAATGTTAACCATTGATCATATTTTTTTAAAACAAAAAAGAATGTATTAACTGTTTAACTAGCTTGGAGACTAGATGTATCATTTACTTAAAACACAACAAATTACATTGACTTCCTCGAAAAAATGATAATTGATAATCTCATAATTTGGAAAGATTCTAATAAGATTGATAACTGGCAATCTCCTAATTTGGAAAGTCTAGCCAATGGCTTGATTAGACAAATGCCATCTGGCTAATTTGCTCGAACTCTTGCAGCTCTATAGCCAAATATGAAAGTTGAAATCTTTGTTACTTTTGCATTTTTTTTAAGAACAGGGACAATCATAGTGGGTTTGGTTGCTCATCAGTGAAAATGGATGCTCATCATTTTGGTGCATCTTTATTCAAAAAAGAAAATCACTTTGGCACATCTAATAATAAAATCATTCGTACAAATTGGACGTCGAAATGTGATGGTATGAGCATTTTTTTAACTTTTTTTGCTGAATGTGCATTTGTTAAACTAATCCGGACACACGTCCAAGGCAACAGAAAGACGTACAGTTTTTTTTTTTCTTTTTTCACAAAAAGATATACAGTTCGCAGAAGATAATTTTTATACGTTTATTTTTTATTTTTTAAAGTAAAAGAAAAAGTAAAGATGGGAGTCCGAGTAATGTTAAACGAAAATTAATAGAGATAGAACGGACAAAATTAATCCTCTGCTGGGGGACTTCCAAGGATATAAAAACCCTTAATGGCACATTTACACAAAATATAAAAAAATCTAGTCCATTGGATTGAAATTGAATCCTACAGCAGCTTTTAACTCGAATGCATGAGTGTTTCCGAGAGACCCTGAAATATCTATCTACTTAAGTGGTAGGTAGATCATATTTCACCTCTCCTAGGTAGAGACCACATGCCGGGGCCATTGGACTTGCGGCAGTAACAGTCTTCGCATTCAAAATTCTCTCAACTGAAAAGTGCATCATGTGAGAAAATTTTTAAGCCCAAACAAAATCAAACGTTAGTGAATATATTGTAACACGTAAATAGAGATGAATGGTATGAGTACCATCCGGAATTGTTAAGTTTCCAGTGCCAGCAGCCTTGAGAACACCAACAAGTAGTCTAACCTGAAATAAATTAGCATCTGTATTCAGAACAGATTGGATTGAACATGCAGGACTAAATCACAACGTAAAACAGAAACTTCGTTGTGGCCTCAATTAACAGGAAGATACCCAGCCTGATGGTAAAGAAAAGAATACCCAACCTGGTGGTAAAGAAAAGAACGCGCACGTGCTGTTACCACCAAGCAACGATGTCGCCTTCTTTTGCCAAATCCTGCATCTTGACTTGATGTAATTACTTTATCAATGCTTGGATTAGAAATAGGAGGAATGTCAGTTTCAGTGTTGTTGGAGCAGCTACGAAGATCACCACTGACTTTATTATGTTGTTCTCTATCCATTAGAGATGGAAAATATGGACTTTCAATTACCTCATTGACACTGAGTTCATCCAAAGTTCTAATAGGTGACTTTGCCTGGGATGGGGGAATTCTACATCATCATATGTTATGGATAGTTCAAAGAGACTTTTACATGAGATGTTGTAGAACATCAAAACAGGAATGATGATTTTGAACGGGGGAAAAATGCTAAAAACACTTAGAAAGAATGTACATAGAGCATTAAACTAAAATAAATCCTTTAAATGAAAATTCAATCATAACTACAACTTCATAATTGTGAAGCTTGTCAAATAAATCACTGCATATTGTGCAGTCCCTATCATCCTTCAGAGGAATGTAGAAGAGAGTAGGCTTGCAAACAAGGTTCCAATTTGGATAAAAGTGTAAAACTACTTATTAATTAGAATTTTATGAATCATTGTTTGGAATATTGAAGAAAAAAGACAACCTGACAACCAGCTGCCCTGAAGGAACTAAAATCATGGCATCCAACAAGAACTCTGCATGCTTCCTGCATGGATATCATCAATAACTTGAATAGCTGCAAGATTGAGAATCTAGTAAGTATAAGGAGCTGTTAACTAACTTGCATAGCTGGAAGACTAAGCTCCTCAGGTACATGCCATGCTCGATCTTTCTCGAAGGTTGACAAAGGCTCTGGCCCAGAAAGCAACCGATAGAAGTATCTGAATAGTAGTTCCAAATAACTATCAATTACTGCAAATGGTCATAAACAAAACAAAAGAAGTTCCATGACAATGCATGGAAATGTAGCCAGATTCAGAAAATCTAGGATGAACCTTACTGTGATACTCTCCAGTGTCACTATTATTTATTATAATAGAGTACAATTTCATGGACCAAGCAAGTTCTCAATTAATAATCCAACAAATGCCATCTAAGAATGACAATCTTGCATCGAATAGAACTTTACAGAAGCCAGTGACGTTACATACAACACGACAATTGATAATCAATGTATGTTTAGTCTTTGAGAAGAAAAATCTAGATACTCACGTGCGCTCTTGCGCTTTAAATCTTGCATGAAAATCAGATGGAACACATCGAACATCAATAACCATTAAGTCACTGTCGTGCTTCTAAAATAAATCAAATTGCCAAAAAAAAAACTGTTAGAGCTTTTGAGCGGACAATATAGTCAAGTGACATCAGCTAATAAATGGAATTTGAGAAACAGTTTAGGTTTTCAGAAATGCAACTCCTTGAGTAGAAGAAGATACCTGTAAGAAATGGTTTACAGCTCTTCCAACGACAGCAGGTTCATGAGGTGGTAACTGCACTTATACAATTACAAGACAGGATGAGCATGAGCATGAGCATATATTGATTAATATGAAGTTAAGTAACGGACCACTTCACCAGGCCTCCTTTTGCTGATGCGTTGAATATCAACATGACAAACATTTGACAAAGCATGCACTCCAGCATCCTGCACAGTTATGTTAATTAACATATGACTGTCATATATTGTATTGAAAATTGTAAATTGTAAATTGTTTGTGATACTCACAGTTCGACTTGAACAAGACACAGAGACTGGTTGGCCAACAAATTTGGAAAAAGCTTCCTACAATACAACAAGAGATTAGATTGCAATTATGGATGGAAATGAAATGGTGATCTGATGTTACCTCAAGAGCACCGACGACGGTACGGACATTGAGCTGCTTCTGAGAACCGGAGAAGCGAGTCCCAATATACTCGATTGCAACCAAATAGCGCTGAATCCCATTCCTAGGGTTTTGGCTCATTCCTTCTTCTTCTTCGTCAATGTCACTGTCACTCGGATACTCGATTTTTGATATCTTTGACGGCCTGCTATTATCACTGCATTCCAAATCCACGGTATGCTTCAGATTCTGTGTCATTGAATTCTCACTCAATTTTCTTTCAGCTCCAACCTCAACTCAACTCAACTTCTTCCTCTTCTTGCACTTCTCACCATACCAAAAATAATTAAAAAGTTTCCCTATATCTAAAGCCTTTTTTTTTGTTCCTCCTGCTAAATGCTAATTAGTAATTGAATATTGAATAGATAAATATAAGTCAATCAATTACAAACTAGGATATACAGTTTCTGTCAAAAAAAAAACTAGGATATACTGATATACAGTTGTTACCAAACAAACAAAAAAACTATGATATTCAATCGTTCGTTAATTTTTAATTATGGCTTAAGCAAAGTTATGAAGAATAATCCGGCGGGTCGGTAATTGATTTGGTTTGACTTAGTATATATTAAAAATTTTAAAATTATATATATATATATATATATATAATATAACTAAGATTAATAAAAATTTATTCATACTCTAAAATCTAAAATAATAATTGAAATATTAAAGTTGATAACATAAGTCCACAAATATTAATTCAATAACATAATTACAAAAGTCTCGGATTTTATTTTGGAGCATTTTTTTTTTTTGTATTACGTGAAATGGGTTTTAAAAACCAAGTTGGATAATCGGATTTATCCCAAATCGACTATGTCTGACCGGGTCTGGCTAGGTCATCCCGAGCCAGATGCATGACCAGTCTAATAATCAAATCAGTCCGATTATGCCGTTGGGTTCTAATTGGACTGGTCGGATCAAACCAAGTTTTTAAACTATGAGCATAAGTGTAACAACTTTCATATTTCTATTAAATTCTTAGTATTTCTTTCTTTCTTTCAATTTTTGTTTTTCACGTTAATATAACATTGGTGTGAAATATTTATGAATTCTAAATGATTAATAATATCTTTCAACAAACAAATTACTTTTACGATATCTTTTCTTTTAATTACATCTTTTTCATCGATAAGAATAAGGTTTGAACTTAAATTTCAATTTAGTTTCACTCTGTATATTAGTGTTTAATTCTTACTCAGAAAAATAAATTAATTTTTCTTAACCTTAGAAAAAAAAAGTAAAAGATAAGGATATATAAAAAAATTACAATAATTTTTTTCAAAATTAAGGCAAGTGATAACCCAGTTCCCCAAAAATACTAATTAAGAAACTTAAAGTCGAAAGACTCTTTTTTTTTTCTAGGGAAATAATCTTATATTATATCATAATCAAGAAAGTGTTCAATAAAAGCACGACTAAAATCAAAAACTTGTGGACAAGCGTAGGATCGAGATACTCTAGTCAAGTTATGAGTAACTTGATTGGCTTCTCTACTTACAAACTGAATTCTACAGTTATGAAGATTACAAATTTTTTTAGCACAGATACATAAAATCCGACCAGCTTCAAGTTCATGAAAGCGCTTTGAATGAATAGCATGAGGAATGGCTTTGCAATCTGTTTCAATAATAACATTAGTGAGCTGAAGGTCCGAAATCCATTGGAGAGTAGAAAGGACAGCATAGGATTCAGCTTCTTGAGGCTTTGGAATTCCCTGGAACCAAGATATGGCTGAGATGAACACTCCTTCAGAGTTACGAATGCAAGCAGCGAAGCCAAATTTGTTGTCTTCTTGAAATAGAGCAGCATCTACATTACATTTCATGAAGTTTGAGGAGGTTTTTTCCCACGATGTTGAACCAGGATGTTGGTGTGATTGGCTTGCAAATGTTGAAAATCATGTTGTAGGGAAATGTTGATTGGCTTGCAAATGTTTTCCCACCTTGCTTAAAATGTGTCGTGGTCATCTTATATGGTTTCGTGTGTAACTCGTGAAACCATAACATTAGAGACTAATTTCCAACCTTGCTTCCCTTTTTTCCTAATTTTTTTTATGTTTTTTTATGATTTTTACATTAAATAATTTTTTTCTTTTCCTTTTAATTTCTTAAACCAGGACACTGATTAACATTTGTCTTTAAAATATTATGTTTTTATTTTTAAAAAATTAAAAACAATAAAATCAATAAATTTTATTATTTTTGCAAATTCTTTAGAGAAAAATAAACGTGTAGTATTTACCATTGGTAAACTAAACCTATCTACTAAAAGAATAATGCAATTGCATAATCAAACAAAACACAACTTTGAAACTGGGCGCTCATCCACGTGAAACAATTAATAAACAGTCTTGCCAATAAATTATACAGAAACATTGGAGACATCGAACCATAGTACGCAAACATCAACTCATCAAGTAATATAAAAATAATTGGTCAAACTTAAAATGTGTCGTGGTCATCTTATCACACAAATCATAAAGGAAGCGTGTGCTTCAGAAGCTCTAAACAAACCAAACTGCAAGTCTGCAACTCTTAAATGCCTACGTGTAGAAATAAATATCGGGCTCTCTTGTTCTCCTCTCGCCATCTTGCTATCTAAATCCAGAGGAGTTGAGAGTAAGGTTTTTGGTAAGTTTGACGAGAGTACCTTGCTTGGTACCACTTGATTGCATCTCTATTTTCTTCTCTCTTGCTTCGACAGTGTTCTGCAGAAAATTAAAAGACAAACGATGATCACAAAGGCAAAACTCAATATAAGAACACACAAAAGAAAAATGTTTTTACAGCATGCAAGAGGGAGGGAAGATCTAATGACAAATATAACATCGCAGCACTACAATATTCCAGTTGTGTGTACTTATGGCAAATCTCATATCTTCTACGTTCCAAATAAGTAAGAATCATTGTAGACAATGGAACTTACTTGGTAATTGTCATTGCCATATACTCCCTGTTCTGGCCTTGCATGCTTAGTACTCCTCTGGGAACGAAATAACTTTTCTCGCCTCTAATAGAAGTCAAAATCATCCAATAGAGATTTCTTAGCCGAATAACTTTTAAAAATATTCAGCATCTTCAGTCCAATCTGCAAGCCAGATAATTACAAATTTAATTATAAATCACGTCTAACAAAACATCAAGTCGATAACTATAATAATATTTATAGCAATACAATTCTAATTCTACTTAATCACATATCATATAAATATTATCGTATACAGCCATGCCAATAGAATGTCCTGTTAGTGTAAAGATTTTTTACATTGTCATTCAATCACAAATCACCATATATAGTAAGTTTATTGACTTTCAAATAAATACCTTAAAAGTAACAACAAAAATTATTTTTATTAATAGACAATATAAAAATCTTTACACTAACAGTGTATTACATTGGAACTCATAGGCACAATAAGCACCTTTGAGTAACCTTGCAATAGCCTATCAAGAAAGATAAGAAATAATAGAGGAAACAAAAGAAATAATGAAAAATCAAAGACTTAATTACTGTTTTAGTCCCTCAATTTAAGGATCTAGTTTTTTTAGTCTCTTATTTGATTTTTTTAGTCCCTGAATCTTGAAAATTGCTCTTTTTAGTCCCTCCTCATATGAGGGTGGGCCAAATACAGAATTTGTGACAATTTCAAAATGCAAATTCTAGCAGCTAAAAAACACCACAAATTGTCAATCTATTATTCTCCCTTTAGCACACACTCATGGGATGGACTAAAAAGAGCAATTTTCAAGATTCAAGGACTAAAAAAAGAAAATTTACATTTAAGGGACTAAAACAGTATTGAGCCAAAATCAAAATTCCTTCAAAATCCAAAATAAACAAATAACTTTCTCCGAATAAACGAAAATAATTAGCATCAAGATATGCATGACCTAATCATTGATCAACTGACAATATATTCAATATATTAGAGATTCACTTTTCCCTTTAAAGAAATTTCCCACTTGAAAGACCCAAGAACATTGACTCTAAAATATGAGTTATCATGTCATTCACACAAACTCTGTACATATTACTTAACTTTCTTTGTCAGTAAATAACTTGCACCAACTTATATAATTCAGGGGTAACTCAAATTCATCACAATCTATTCACATGGTTGTGCAACAACTACTTTTTCCATCTCTATAAAAGCAGACACAGGTGCGCTTTAATGCCATCAAGTTAAGAATTACCTCTTGTGTGTCCCTAGTGTAAGTTACAGGCTTGTTCTCATTGCTTGGAAGGATGATATGCACAAACTGATTGTTGGGAACATCTTTTATTATGTGTCACTTAATTGGGAAGAAACCGTTGTACTTATCAAGTTTTCAAAAGTTCATGTCTTTTTTAAAGTCCACCGGCCCAAGTATCTCAGCCACTCCAACAAACTGTCTGCTAGCATTAACCTGATTTGACAACAAAATAAATCTAGGATCTATGAATATTCAGAAATAATGATTTAAGGACAAGAACTCCCAATTCTAAAAATATACTAGCTGATATATCATTGAGAATGACAAATACACTAAAATAAAGATATTCCTATTATAATTAGGAATAGAATAAATGTTTTTGGCATTTCAATCAAACAATTTAAGAAAACATTTTACTTTTGCCAATTATTGGACATCAATATAAAAGGAAACATAAACTGATGATCATGTTTTTATAATGAGCTTTTGAACTTTGAAGATAATTTAACCTCATGAAAGAGAATAAAATAAAATAGAAGAATAGATACCTTTAACAAAATGTCAAAATCTAAAATTTCAATAAAGAAGTTCCAGTTTTCTCGTTACACTTCTGAAGGAAAAGAGAGAGAGAGAGAGATACCACTTGTGAACTAAGATTTGAACTCACTGAGAAAAAGAGAAAAACTGGACACTTGGTTCCTGTCGGTCTCAATTTAGCTTCTGCATCAAGGAATGCTGCGTTCAACTTCTTATTTCCATTTGGAGTACTTGTCCAAACATTATATTTAACACTCTTATGAACTTCGTCTTCATTGAAAGATTTAATCACATTAAATTTTGCAGTTTCATATTCAGTTTGGAAATCTGAAAGGTTATATTCATCTTTACATATTGTGATCACAAGCGCATCCTTAACAAGTGATGGTTTTAGAAGAAAATTGTTGTAACGACCCCGAGGACCCCGAGTCATTTCCATTGACGTTTCAGATTGTCCACTCCTGAATTTGTCATTCAACAAAAATCAATCATTTACACTAGACACTCTCCCAGTTGGTCTGTAGTTAGTAGAGGTATTTGGCCTGTAGTTTGTGGGGGGGGAAACATGGCATCTTGGGTTGGCTAATGATGAAAAACTTCCTGTTTGGTGATATGTATTTGGAGGAGTGGATGCTGTAAAATTAGAACGCAAATGAGGAGCCTGCAAAAAAAAAAAAACATTCACATGATCAAAACATCATAATTCTACAGCAGTTATGGTGAAGATATAAAACACTTGAAACAAAGTTCATAATATGAAAATTTTTATCCATTTCTTAATTGGATAAGTATATTAAATAAAACTAAAACAACAGATCCTAGAGGTGACAAACAAGGCTGGGGAGAAAATTTTCCGTTACAAATTATCTCAAACAAGTTAAGCAGGTATTAATGAAACAAGGACAATAATACCTTTCTAAATATTCATCAATGCAACAATTCTACCATCCCACAAAATGAATAAATAAACAAGTGTTACCTCGTGATATCATAAGCAATCTGAAACATCATAATCTTCCAACTGATTGCCTTGTTTAGAATTTTGATATCTTTTTCAGTATCAGCCACAGTCTCAGATATCGTGCTGGTTAAAATCCCATTTCTAGGTGTAGACTTTAACTTGTTTGGCTTCATTAAACCAGGAGATTTAGGATTATTCTTTGCAATTACAGAACCCTAGACAATTTTGCTTTGCACACCAACAGAAGTTGAGACTGATCAATAACAAGACTTGGCTTCTGATTCATTCACACCTGGTTGTTGAAAATAATAAGTCTACGAAATTGAAAGGTAAGATTGATGATCAACAAAATGCCCATCGAGAGACCCACAATAACCCTGATAACTAAAGGTTATAAGATAATAACAAAAGGTTATGACTTTGATTACACACACGACACAATGCTCAAAAGTTTAAACACTCCAAGTTAGCTCATAAAATATACGTTATCAAATATATTCAAATGAATAAATGTTTGTTTGAATGTGTATATTCTAAATCAGTATTAAACCATTGCTTAGATACAGTATCAGATCAGCTTCTTGTACCCTCTGCTTATGCCAAGCAAAATAATGCCTCCATCTAAATTTTAGGTTTTGTATAAATTCCATAGATTAGTAAATTTAAGTCTGAACCAAATATCCATATACCTTCATTTTAATTCAATCAATGTCCGTGTGCTTTTGGATAGGTTAAAAATCAAATGTTAAAAAGTTCAAGATAATACTTTATTTAACCTCAAGGAAGTGAAACATTATTTTCAGGTGTGATCATAATTGCAGTTAGTATTAAGGAGTCTTTGCGTTATCATCTTTCCTCAGGAGGAATAACAGTTAGGTGTAGGATAAACACAAGTTCTTCAGCTGACTTGTTATGAATGAAACAGAACAGCAACAACAAACAAATAATATTGATAGGGCAATACAACAAGCTGACACAGGGGAGACAATTACAAATCAAAGGCCCAAAAGGAGGATAATCAAGCCTCAGTATTTGAAGGATTTTGCGTAACAAACATGAGCTAGGAATGCTGAGCTGGCAGAGTTTGAGTGGTTGGAAGAGCAGATGCTGCCGGCCATACTATCCTTTTCTGCACCTTTCTGTTATTTGCTAAAGATCCTGTTACCAATTGTTAGAATTTGGTTAACAATTTTTGTTTGCATTATCAAGCCTTAGTGCTATATAACAATGAATCATGTAATACGAAACTATGAAGGAATAAAACTATCTTTTCTCATCTTTAATTCTGGAGGAGCCTAGTCCTCGAATGCTAGGAGACCAGTGTCAGTAATTAGATTCATAACACTTGGTGCTTTCATTGAGAGCGTTGACAGACAAGTTCCTTTCTTACCTCACCCTCATGGCTGAATCCACTCACTCGAAAACGAACCTGGAACGGATGGAGGAAGTAATTGCCAAATTGGCTTCCAATCAGCTTCACATCACTACCAAGCTCAATGAGCTTATCCAGCGCATCACGGTTCTCGAGACCAACCAGCAACAATCAGCCTCGCCTTCGTCTTCCTCCACCAACCCTTCCCACATTGCTCCTTCTTCTCAGCTTCCTCGCATGAAGCTAGAAGTGCCCCGTTTCGATGGAACAGACCCCTCCGGGTGGATATTCAAGATTAACCAGTTCTTCGCGTACCATGTCACACCGGAACACGAACGTCTAACAATCGCCTCCTTCTATATGGAGGGACCAGCTCTCGCATGGTTCCAATGGAAGACGAGAAACGGACAATTGACTTCGTGGTCTGGATTGCTTCAAGCTCTTGAAGCGCGCTTTGCTCCTTCCCAGTACGAGGATCCTACTGGAATCCTTTTCAAATTGACACAATGCGGCTCTGTCATGGACTATTTGTCGCAATTTGAGACATTGGTCAACCGCATCGTCGGACTGCCGGCACCATTTCTCTTGAGTTGCTTTGTCTCGGGTTTGAAGCCAGACATTTGCCGCGAAGTACAGGCACTCCAACCCTTGACTCTGGTTCAAGTTGTTGCGCTGGCGCGACTCCAAGAGGAGAAAATCACTGAACATCACCGTGCTTTCCGTGGCCGTACCACTCTTGGGTTACCACCACCACTGGGGTCTACCTCTCCACCGCCATCGACAATTCCTTTGTTGTTACCACCTGCAAAACCTCCTCCTCTTCCTTTGAAATGACTATCGCTGGAAGAAATGGCGAATCGCCGCGAGAAGGGGCTCTGCTTCAACTGCGACGAGAAGTTCACTCGAGGGCACAGATGCTCCTCAAAGTTCTTCCTCCTCATCGCAAACGAAGAGGCCGCAGAGAATGTCAACAACCCTACCCAAGAGCCACTTCCCCATTCTGAAAATATAAGTGACCAGCCCCAGGCCCAAATTAGTTTTTATGCGCTTCCGGGCCACTTAGCCCCAAAGACTTTGCGCTTGGTGGGCCGAATTGCCAATCACACCGTGATCATCCTGATCGATAACTATGTGCAGGAACATCTCGTTCGAACCTTGGATCTGAGTACCCAGCCCACACACCCCCTTAGAGTAGTGGTGGGCAATGGGAATGAAGTGGTGTGCCACCACCTATGTGCCGTCACCACGGTTCATGTCTAAGGCCAGACCTTCACTATGGACCTCCATGTCTTACCTCTCTACGGGACAGATTTAGTTTTGGGAGTTCAATGGTTAAAATCCATGGGCCCTATCCTTACTGACTATAATGAACTCACCATGAAATTCATACATGACGGCAACATTATAGAACTAAAAGGGAATACTAATAGCGGCCTTCATTCAATCACACCCCCACAACTCCGCCGCATGATCAAAACTGACAATGTCAGTGCTTATTTCCATATCCGTATATTATCCTCTGAGCCCCCTTCAATCAAAACCAACACAATACCTTACCCTAAGATTGACTCCTTAATCCACAAATTCTCTTCCCTATTCCAAACTCCAACGACCTTACCTCCCAGTCGAAACACCAACCATGCAATCCATCTACTTCCTAATTCTGAACCTGTAAACGTGCAGCCTTACCGTTATCCATACTTTCAAAAGCAAGAAATCGAAAACCAAGTCAAGTCAATGCTGAAGAGGGGAATCATTCAGCCTGGTACCAGCCCCTTCTCTTCACCCGTTCTGTTGGTCAAAAAGAGAGACGGAACTTGGCAATTTTGTGTTGATTACAGAGCATTGAACGCCATCACCATCAAGGACCGATTTCCAATTCCCACAATTGATGAGCTTCTGGACAAACTAAGGGGCTCCTGCTACTTCTCGAAGTTGGATCTCCTGCAAGGTTATCACCAAATACTGATGCAAGACGATGATGTGTACAAAACTGCCTTCAGAACTCACCATGGTCATTGCAAGTTCTGTGTAATGCCATTCGGCTTGTGCAACGCACCATCTTCATTTCAGGCTATGATGAATAGCATCTTTGCACCATACTTGCATAAGTTTATCATCGTGTTCTTTGACGACATCTTGATTTGCAACAAGTCTTTTACAGAGCATCTTGTGCAATTGGAAAGTGCCTTTCAAGTGCTGGTCACAGGACAATTCTACCTTAAGCTCTCTAAATGTACTTTCGCCCAGAAACAAATAGAATATTTGGGGCATGTAGTTTCGCAACACGGTGTTGAACCAGTTCCCGCAAAGGTCGAAGCAATTCAAAACTGGCCCACACCTCATTCTACTAAGGCACCCAGAGGATTTTTGGGCTTGTCGGGGTTTTATTGAAGATTTATAAAGGACTATGCTTCCATGGCGGCTCCATTAACTCATCTTTTGGCCAAAGATCAGTTCTAGTGGACACCAGAATCTCAACAAGCCTTCGACACTTTAAAGAATGCGATTTGTCAGGCCCCCGTTCTCGGGCTACCGGATTTTTCCTTGCCCTTCGTTGTCGAGATAGATGCTTCAGGGGTGGGAATGGGCGTTGTTCTGTCCCAACGAAACCACCCCATTGCTTTCTTCAACAAGCCATTATGCTCGAAGCTCCTTCACTCTTCTACCTATGTCAGAGAACTCGTGGCTATCACCTCTACAATGAAGAAATGGCGCCAGTATCTACTGGGTCATCACTTCACGATCTTAACAGATCACTGGAGTCTGAAAGAGTTGATGTTGCAGGTGATTTAGATGCCTGAACAACAACTCTATCTCGCTCGACTGATGGGGTATGACTACTCCATTCAGTATCACTCCGGGAAACACAACGTTGCTGCTGATGCCCTCTCCCGGATTCCAGCAACTCCTATCGGAAAATTGTTGATGATAATTGTTCCTCATCTCGTTTTTTTGCAGGAATTGAAAACAAAGTTGCAACTTCATCCTGATTATGTGGCTTTCCGACAAAGCATAGAAGCTGACCCTCAGAATTATCCAAATTGTGTCATTCTGCAGGATCTTATTATTTAGAAGGGCCACATTTGGCTTCTGAAAGGGTTCTGTTTTATTAAAACTCTCCTTGAGGAATACCATTCAACACTAACAGGAGGCCATATGGGGATAGCTAAGACTCTTGCTCAAGTTGGTGAGAATTTTACGTGGTCTGGGATCAAGGATGATGTTCGACGCTTTATCCTTGCTTGCGTTGACTGTCAACAGACAAAGTATGATCATTAAAAGCAAGCAAGCCTACTCTGTCCTTTACCGGTACCTTCTCGTCCGTAGGAGGACCTTTCTTTGGATTTCATCGGCGGATTGCCAATTTTTCGGGGGCACACTGTGATCCTGGTCGTCATAGACCGTTTTTCAAAGGGAATTCACCTTGGTACCCTCCAAACCCATTACATAGCTTCAATGGTGGCGCAGCTCTTCATGCACATTGTTGGCAAGATCCATGGAATGCCTCACAGCTTGGTCTCTAACCGTGACCCCCTATTCGTTAGTCGATTTTGGCAAGAGTTGTTCAAACTCAGTGGGACGAAGCTGCATATGAGCTCAGCTTATCATCCTCAATCTGATGGATAGACTGAGGTGTTAAATCGCATAATAGAACAGTATTTGCGAGCTTTTGTTCATCCTCGACCTTCAACCTGGGGAAAATTCTTACTATGGGCAGAATGGTCGTATAATACATCCATTCATTCAGGCATGGGGCTGTCACCTTACAAGATCACCTTTGGGAAGAAACCTCCCAATATTCCGCATTATGTGACGGGAACATCCAACCTTGATGCCGAGGATGACTTTCTTGCTGACCGCGAAGCTGTATTCGCTGATTTTAGGAAGAAACTTATCAAAGCTCATCATACTATGAAACATTTTCCTAATAACAATAGACATGATGTTAGCTTCTGAGAAGGTGATTGGGTATTTGTTAAGCTTCGACCATGCCAACAAACGACTGTTACAGGGACAACCCCATGTTGCTTCTATGGCCCATTTCAAATAGTGCAGAAGATTGGCCCAATTGCTTACCAACTGGAACTACCACCTGGGTCACGCATTCACCCAGTGTTTCATTGCTCTCTGCTTAAACCGTTTCAACCATTAACTGATCAGACTAATCCTATTGCTGAGCTACCAACCACATCAGTCGATAATGACCCAATTATTTCTCCTCTGGTGATTTTAGACACTAAATGGGAACAATCTGATAATGGGCCTAAATTGATGGTTCTAGTCTAATGGAAGGGCCTGTTCCCTGAAGACGCATCGTGGGAACCTTGGGAGAGTCTCAAGGTTGACTTCCACCTTGAGGACAAGGTGTTCTTTGATGGGCACGGGAATGTTATGAATGAAACAGAACAGCAACAACAAACAAATAATATTGATAGGGCAATACAACAAGCTGACACAGGGGAGACAATTACAAATCAAAGGCCCAAAAGGAGGATAATCAAGCCTCAGTATTTGAAGGATTTTGCGTAACAAACCTGAGCTAGGAATGCTGAGCTGGCAGAGTTTGAGTGGTTGGAAGAGCATATGCTGTCGGCCATACTATCCTTTTCTGCACCTTTCTGTTATTTGCTAAAGATCCTGTTACAAATTGTTAGAATTTGGTTAACAGTTTTTGTTTGCATTATCAAGCCTTAGTGCTATATAACAATGAATCATGTAATTCGAAACTATGAAGGAATAAAACTATCTTTTCTCATCTTTAATTCTGGAGGAGCCTAGTCCTCGAATGCTAGGAGACCAGTGTCGGTAATTAGATTCATAACATGAAACTCTTGAGCTGCCTCACCTGTGAAACCAGCAGCAACATCTCCAGAGGAGGTCACAAATGATGTCAAATCCGATGAGATACAATCTTTTATAAAAACCTGCATAAACATTATAAATGGTAAGAACAAAAATACAAGAACTACTTATTACTGTAAGTATATGTATTCACCATGATGTAACAGGCTGACAGTCAAGTATATGTCAGAATTTCTCCTTGATTAATGGAGAAACACATTTGAGCACATTCAAAGAACCCTGTAAGGGTAACTATTCCTAGGTCTAAAACAATTTTTTTGCAAAAACCAAAGGTTGGTGATTGTCCCCTAGATGGAATAAAGTTCTAGGAAGATCAAGTTGTTGCTTGATATTTGTGAACCACTCATTACCTTCTATAAATAGAATATTCTGAAGTTTGAGAGTGGAAGCAAAGGAAAAGTGTCTTATTAAAGAGAAAGATACACTTGTAATCCTTGAAGGAGAAAAAGTTACCTCATAGGATACGTATCGTCTGAAAGGAGATAAATAGCAATACCTCAAACGATAAGTATTGTCTGAGAAAAGAAACTTTTTATTGTAATTGGAATTGAAATAACAAATGTATACATTCCAAACAATTCAAATCTTACTTTTTTTGAATTCAAAGAATAGAAAATATAATATGGTCATTACAACATATAATATGACTATTAAGGACATGAGTTAAAATGCAACAAGAGTAAATTATATAATGGTAAAATAATACAAATAATTCAACTTTTGACAACAATAAAAATATATTATTCAAATAATCCAACTTTTGTTTTCCTTGAACGCGATTGAGAAGAAATAGAAACAAATTCCTCAAACTTAGGTCAATGTACACATCTAGCCATATTTAGGTCAATGTACACATCAAGAAGGGTACACTGAACTAGAAGTGCTCACTACACACTTTGGGATTGTGCGTACTGCGTAGTAGTAAATAATTTAACTTCAAGGTACAAGCATTAGGGTCTTGGTGCAAGATAAATGATACCCGAAGATTCTTCCTTACACACAGAAGTTTTTTCACGTTAAAAATCCATTAGTATAATTCCTCTGGCTTCATACACTCTTAACACCTTCATTTAGTGTCCTTTGAATTTAAAGAGGAGGGAGTTTGGCTCATTAATTCCCATGAGTATCTTCATGCTAATTATCAAACTGCAATTTATTTTTTCTTAGGCAGAGTTATCACGTGTAAACAATGTATTTTGCCGTCCCAACAACACTATGACATTTAATTAGCAAAGATTTGCAATAACTACTTATTTACTATTTACTGAAGAGATGAAGATAAACTTTTTGTTTATTTTTGTTTAGGGATTAAAAACCGAATTTCGAAAAAGTTGATTGACCTTAACCATTTAAATTTTTGTTTAAAAACTAAAAATCAAATTTCAAAAAAGTTAAGAGGAAAAAAAAACTTAATTAACCCAAGATAAAATTAAGAAAGAATAAAAGAGAAAGACGCACACATTCATGGAAAGAGTTAGAAAGTGGACATACCCCATCTTCCTTGTTCTGATGCTATGATTTGTAGTTCCTTTAGGGAGAGATTGAGCTATATCAAATGGTTAAGTATAGCATAGATAAAACATAAATATCTGAAAGAGAAAAGCCAAATAAAATAACCCTGATTAACTGAAACCTATATCTACCCACATCATCAGATTGTTACGTTCAAGCAACTATTTCAGTGCTATCAAATATGATCTATCAAAAAAGAGGGGGAGAACAAAATTGATACTAATGAAGGGGAGGTATTCATGTAATCTGAAGAGATAAGTAGTTATTTTTATCTTTTTGTAATTTAGGAGCTTTTCTTATGGATAAAGAAGATATGTTATTTATTTAATTAATATTTTTTATGGTTTGACTAGGGTTTTAATGCGTGACTACAATCTCCCAGTGTCTTTCAATATTGGGAATTTAGAGTTTGTTTGTGGTTGCTCATTAAAAAAAAAAAAAAAAAAACCGTGGCTGTGGCTACATGATTTCCTGACCGTAGCAAATCGGAATTGGAATAAAAGTTAAAGAGAATATTGGAAAATTACAGCAATGCGATGAAGATGAATAAAAATGTTATCGGTTTCTGAAAGTGAATTAAGAAAAAGGATACGTTTCTCAAATTGGTCGTCACGGTTCATGATCAACAATTAGAAGCAAACGCAGCCTAAAATAGAAGGAGAAACAGGTTAGACAGAGCTAATTCTCATGAATACGATAAATTAAGTTGCAGAATACTATGTGTTAGCGGATGGAGAAAAGAGAAGAAGCAACCCTTCAGAGCTAAATTGGAATTGGAAGTTACTGTTAGAAAATTAAAATAAAATAAAAGAAACCGCACTTTTACACAAATTTGAATACTAATAAGTTTTTATAAGTAAGAAAAAGACAAAATCTAGAGAAAGAAAACAAATTGTTTATTATGCTTGTGTGTTTTTTAGAGAGAAGGAAAGATATATATATAGACATAAATCAACTTACAACAAAAATCTAAAAATCTAACGGTTGGAAACTAACTTACAACAAAAATCTAACGGTTGAAAACCAACTTACAAGTGTAAAAAAACATAACAAATTATATTGACTCATTAAAATAAAATCTTGAAAAGATAGAAAATCTAATTTTACTTAAAAAATTCTAAAATAAATATTTTATTTTATAAAATAGAACTAATATAAGTAAATATATTTATAAATTTTAAATTATAAAACAAATATTTATTAACATTCCCTCACATAATTTAAAATTTTAAAATATTTTTTAAAATATGATTTGTATAGAAACATAAAAGAAAGAAAGAGCATGTGATTTGTATTTCAGTAGAAGGAACCTTCCGGGTTTGAGCCTTATACCGAGTGTTTATGAATTTCCATCCGAAAGAAATGTAGTGACTTAATTGTCTTGAACTAGGTGAATCCTCAAAGAGTGGTTTGTGATCCCCACCCCTACAATAATTGTCATCGAATTCATTAAGAGATATTTTTTTACCAAAAATACACATAAATACCTTAATCTTAATATTGCCACAATTTATAATACACCTCGTCATAGGAATGAAAAACGGAACAACTCCGCAAAATTTTATTTTGATGTACTTTTGTCAACAAACAATTTCGTTGTTCGTTGAACTCCATTCATGGAATCACCAATCACACGGAGACGGGTGTCCATTGTTGTAAATGGACTCTAGTCCCATTCCCCTTGACGACTCAAGTATTTGTTGACGCGTCAACCCTTTTGTAAGTAGATCCACAATATTGTTTTCTGACTTGACAAAGTCAAGAGAAATGATACCATGAGAAATCAAATTTCTGATAGACTTATCTCTCACTTTTAAGTGTTTTCTTTTTTCATTAAAATTTTTGCTAGTAACTTTAGATATATCAACTTGACTATCACAATGCATTGAAACATGAGGTATAGGCTTATTCAATAATGACAAATCACATAACAAATTTTTAAGAAACTCAGTCTCACTAGTAGAGTATCTAAAGCAATAATTTTTGCTTCCATGGTAGAACGTGAAATAATAGTTTGTTTAGCAGATTTTCATGATACTACACCACTAGCTAAAGTATAGACATAACCACTTGTCGATTTTGTTTCATCAGAATCAAAAATCCAATTTTTATTAGTTTTAAGAGAACTCA
The DNA here is from genome assembly GCF_004193775.1 of Glycine soja. Lineage (NCBI taxonomy): Eukaryota > Viridiplantae > Streptophyta > Magnoliopsida > Fabales > Fabaceae > Glycine > Glycine soja. The sequence continues at coordinate 36,517,334 of NC_041013.1, forward strand.
TTTCATCATTAATAGTCTTTTTTTTTCAAAAAGGAACATCAATAGACCTCATGACCTCACCATAAGTTTTAGGATCATCTTTAAGTAGAAAAAAACAAAATTCAGAACCAAAATCATTAATCTTTTTAGATCTTTGATTTCTCCTAGGTTCAAAAACAATGTCCTTATTAGCATTATTACAAGATGATAAAATAGAACAAAAAGTATCACAAACAGATTTAGACAATTTATTTTTTAAAGGAAAAACATTTTTAAAGAAAGTGACATCTCTAGATTTCATAATAGTATCATTAGAAATTTTAGACACTTCTGAATTAACAGTCAAGAATCTATAAGTAGTTCTATGCAAAGAATATCCAACAAAAACTCAATCAACGGTTTTTGGTCCAATTTTCCTTTTCTTATTAATAAGAATATTAACCTTTGCTAGACACCCCACACTTTAAGATATTTCAAATTTGATTCTCTTTTTCTCCATAGCTCATAAGGGGTTTTTTCAAAATTTTTATAAGATACTCTATTGAGAATATGACATGCAGAATATAAAGTTTCACCCAAGTTTTTATTTTATTGGTTTGCGTGTTGTATTTTCACATGTTTATTTTTTGTTAGCAATGAGCTATATATAGAAAGGCAATCAGTCACCAACGTGTATTAATAAAATACTTGCAGCAATAATAACATTAAACAATAGAAAATAAAAACCAAACAACAAACTTCCTAATTTTAAAGAATTGTAATGTTCACAAGGGAATTTGACGAAGTAAAAGATAGCTTCCTAACATAGGAATAAAAGTAGTGGGATGCTTTTAGGTTTTCACGGAAACTAATTCTAAAAGCATTTAATCTTTAAAAAACATAATTGATAAAGAAAATTTATTTTAATTTTAAATTTCAAATTATAAGAAAATATTTTTCAACAATCTCCCACTAATTTAAAATTTAAAGAAATGAAATAATATAATAAAAACATTTTTAATAGAGCATAGTACATTGTGTTTTCATCCATTAATTTTTCATGCTTACTAGAAATGGACTCAATCACATCCATGACAGACACTTTTTGATAAAACAAAATGCTACTGTAGAAAAGACTATGCAAGAAGAAGGTGATTTTTCTCTCTAAGACTATTAGAAAATTAAAATAAAATAAAAGAAATAAATAAGAAGAAAATCCAAAGCCTTCAATTAAATAACAAAATAACAGTAGAAAAATAACTTTAATTGGTAAAACATGAATAAAAAATGAACTATATCATACAATAAACACAAAGGAAAAAAAATAAATTAGGGGAAAAAATAATTAACCTGGGTTGAAGCTCGCAACGTTATCCTTAGAGAGAAAATGCCTTCACTGCACTGGTAGGAAAATCTGATTGCGCTCCTCTCCCAAGATACGATAATACGTTGGTTCCAATCATGTGCAATGAAAGGATCCCTAAACCTTTTGAACACCAATGCTCTTACTCTCAAAAATAAGTTTTTATAAGTAAGGAAAAGACAAAATCTAGAGAGAAATAAAACAAATTATTTATTCTGCTTGTGTGTTTTCTAGAGAGGAGAAAAGATATATATATATATATATATATATATATATATATATATATATATATATATATATAGGCATATACCCCCTTATGCAATAACAAAAATCTGACCGTTGGAAACCAACTTACAAGTATAAAAAAAACATAGCAAATTACATTGACTCATTAAAACAAAATATTAAAAAGATAGAAAATCTTATTTTACATAACAAATTCTAAAATAAAAATTTTATTTTATAAAAGAATTAATATAAGTAATATATATTTATAAATTTTTAATTATAAAACAAATATTTACTAACAGTTACTTGGCTGCCACTACACTATTTGTAGTTCCTTGTTAATGGTCATACTCATAAATGTCTTAATCGATCCATAATCCATCACCATTCACCAGTGCCTCTAATTTCAGTTACCAAAATATTGAAAATATAAAAAAATACATTAATTATGTAGAGTTTCAAGCCAAAAAAATAAGGTACACACATGTTAGAAATTGGATTTTTATCATTAAGGTTTAGGTGGCTTAAATGCAAAGTGAAAGATTACATTTTACTAAATGAACTTTAGTTGAATGGATGCATTTAAAGTTGTTTTTGTTTCAACTTTCAAGAGAGTTTATTTATTATAGTTAGTGACAATCTTCACTATAAATAAGAAGAGAATTAGTGGAGAAACATAACACATGAGGAGAGAGTGTGTGAGAAGAGAGATTGTGAAACAAAGTCACTTTGTTGAGAGAAAAGTGCCTTTGTGTGAGAGTGTTATCATTTTCTTGTAACCATTGAATGGGGTACTCGAGTTTGTAGAGTGATACACTATTTGGGGTGGTTACAATCTTGTAATCATTTTTGTGATAGTAAAATACTTTGAATCGGTTCCGTGGACGTATGCAAGAGGTGTCGAACCACGTTAAATTTTTGTGTTTGTTATTATTTTTCTTACGCTGTAATTTTTGTTGTGTTTTCACGATCCTTTGTGGGGTGGATAATTTTATTTGTAAGAGTGTTGATTTCCCAACAAATTACAAATTATAATTACTATTTTAAAAATTAAGGTAATAGACTATTTTTCCTTTGTTCAACGTGTGAATAACCACTTTTATCCAAAAGAATATTTTAATCTTTTTAAAATATTAAATAAGAGGTGGCTATAAGAGAAATCAGGTCATCAAAAAATATCTTGAGTCATAAAAAGAGAAATAGGTGGATGAATGAGATTAAGTGTTTATAACAAAAAACCTAGAAGAGATCTATAAAAATCACACATATCCAAAAGAAAAAACGAAGATGGAGGAGAAAAAAGAAAAGGAGAATGGGCACATAGAGAAAGATTGTTTCTTCACAATTGTTTCAAAAAGCGATTAACCTGCTATAATCAGTAGTCCCACACTTGCAACATAAGTCAATAGCGCCTTATTCCCAATCCTGAATTAAGTCCAAGTTTGCAACTTTCTTTTAGTGTTATTGTTCTTTTTCTTTTTCTTTTTCTTTACTCTTGTTCGTATGATGTTATGTTTGGCTTCTTTATTTAATTTTTATTTTCATGAATTTGTGGCTTGTGCACCCAATATTTTTACTTGTACACCCAACATTTTTTGTTATTTCCAAAATTACCCCTAGCAAATTTACGGATTTGTGATTTGTACCTGTGACTTTCAGGTTATTAACACAATGTTCTAATCAACTGAACTAATAGGCCAATTATGTTATAAAATAATTAATGTCTCTGTATATAACATTAAATTTTTTAATGTATATTTAATGTACATGTAAATTTACATTAAAAATTAATGCAATATACAGAGACATTAAATATACATTAGAAATTTTAATGTTATATAGAGAGACAATTATTTTATAACATAATTAACCTATTAACTTAGTTGGTTAGAACGTCATGATAATAACATGAAAACAACAAGTTTGAATGTTGCCTGGGACATTAATTTGTAAAATATTTTTTAAAAAAAATTGTAGCCTGTACGTAATCCGTAAGTTTGCCAAGAGTAATTTTGAAAAAAATGAAAATATGTTGGGTGCACAAACAATTTACTGGATGCGTAAAGCAATTCCTTAAATTCGTCCATGTATGCGGCCCATATGGTTTTTTTCTGGATAAAATAGGTATATACATTGTGACCATATGTTTATTGAAAGTCAAAAGGCAGCGTTTCTTTTTTATTTCAGGATTAGAATATTAAAAGATGTTATGGTGGAAAAAAAGAAAGTTTAACTTTTTATAAGAAAGAAATAATGATAGCTCTAGAATACAAGAGGCACAAAAGGTTATTTTTTTATTCATTAAGTTTATTTTTACTTTTGTTATTTTAACTTTTAAGTTAGAAATATTAAAGTAATGATAAGGAAAGGTAAGGTTTTGTCCTTTTCGTAATACGTGTCTTCTTTGTATAGGTTAGTTTAGTTTTGATGTTGTTTATGTGAGAATTTGATGACTAAGTCATTTGCAAGCTTAAATTCTTTTACTAACTCTTAATAGGATATAAAAAAAGGAGTTTTTTTTTATATAATAAGATTCAAGAATATGTTTTTTGAAGTAAAGTAAATATTTATAAAATTAATGATATTGTATAATTAATTAGAGATATAATTTTTCACGAGGATATTATAGAGTATTAATACATTCTCTATGTGTAATTAATAGACTCTTGAACTCATTTATGGTTTTAAAGATTTTTTTAAAGAATTTTCTAATGTTTTCTCTCAATTTAAAATGTTAGTGGCGATTCTATTTTAAATAAAATTTTACATCATTCTATCGTGATTCCGGTTGCGACACACCCAAACTATAATAATTCCTCTTAAATATTAGAGGTAAAAATGTAAAGCTAAATATTTGATTTGATCTTCAAATTATATTAGTGTGAGAATAAAACCTCATTTAAAAAAAAACTTTAATTAAGTCTTCATAATTTTTAGGATCTAATTGAAGATTTTAATACAGAATAAAATTTAGCATTAAATCAAAATGTAATTATGAGTTGGTGGCGGAAATGCACATAATAATCCTGCTTCAAAATCAGATATGGATTGGCGAAAAAGATAACCTACTAATAAGGTAAATTCGTCCATTATTATTTAATTAGCATTGCAACATCAAAATGAAAAAAAAAAAACTATTAAATCTAAAACTTAAGTGCGGAAGATTAATACATATAAGCATTTATTTAATTCGATTATATATAAATTCAAAATTAGAGTACGATCCATTGATACATATAAGCCTGTTATGTAATTCATCAATTACTATTTAATTAACATTTATATCATATTTGGGGGGTCAGTAAAAAAAAACATTTACACTATTTGATACAATCGATTCTAACAAGGAGGTGATTAGTAATTCAAATATATATATATATAACATTTATATAGTAATTCAAATGTTTTTGCAATATCCGTTCATCAATTAATATTTTAAGTAGCTTTAAATCATATTTGACATTGTGATCCCTATTTTTTCTAAATATCAATTTTTAAATAAACAATCACTTGATAAAAGATGAAGTTAATTCCTATTTTTTATGGTGATTTGCTTCAATGTATCGTCTTCATATATAATTTTCGTACAAACATTGTAAGAAAAAATATCCACCTTGTATGTGTTCACGCTCCCCACTAGAAGTGAAATATTATCCATGATAATGAATATTTTATACCAAAACTATAATCAACAAAAAAAATTGTATTGTTGTTTAAATATTCCTTGTCAATATATTCAAGCAATTATGATCATTGGTCCCTAAAAGTTGTAGCTCTAACAAATTGATCCTTGAAATATGAAAATTTTAAATTTAGCTCCGAATGTGTTAATAAGGTACGCCAAATTAGTCTTGTAGTTATCTCATCTCATTAACCTTTTAACATTTGTGTCTCTTGGCACTTCTAGTGATATCATGACAACTACCGATTGCCACATGTCATCTATGTGGTGTCATGTGTATAAAAATTAACTTTTCAACTTAGTTTCTGAATTTAACAACTTAATGTTTTGGTCTTTGAAAGTATTTTTGAATTTTTAATTAAGTCTAATGCTATATGTAAATCATTAGCATAGTCATTATCATATCCCCTTATTATTTCGATTCCATATGCCTCATATTTTTTACCTTCTTCTTCCATATTTTGTAATTCATCTTGACTTTCACATCCATCATATGCATGCAAAGTTCATCATTTGTTCAATGGAAACATCAATTCTATAGAAAAGTAACACATAAATATCATAAAAAAAACTTTAATTTTTAACTTAATAAATACTGTTTAGCTTCTTTAAGAAGTTACATTTATTCAATAAAAGATTATCGAATAACTTCTTTAACACTCAAGTAGTGACTATATTTTAAATTCTTTGATGTCTATTTATATCTTGTGGTAGTAGTTCATTAAAACAACAATTTTCGTTGTTTACATTTTCTGATCTTCATCATTTTACTTTGATCATTGATCATGTGTCAAACTATCGCATAGACCTTATGTCGCCCCTCCCACTTACACATTTTTCATCCTCAAAATTCTTCCACTCAATTACTTTAATACTCTACCCTTGAAGAACAATGTGAAAACTACAAACTCTAGAAAAAACAAGGACAAGGTGATGCATTACACTTGTTCCATAAAAAATGTATGTAAGCAACTCAATTTTTTTAGTTGTTTTTTTGTGATTAATGTTATTGTATAACATAAATTAGTTAAATGATTAATCTAACATTCTATACATATTAATAACCTATAAGACATTATCTTGATTTGAATAAAATATTTAGTTTGGAACCTTATAAAATATTGTTAGCAATGTTCCAAATTTAGTCACTAACTATTACTATATAATCACTCATAAATTAGTTTCATATTTGTGGTATAATTTAAATGGCGACGTTAATAAGAGGAAGGTAAAAAAAGTGAGTGATAAATAATGAAAGTGAGGAGGAATACGATAATATATATACTAATATAAATGAAATACTAATAAAGTCATTTGATTCTAAATGCAATCAATTATTATACTTAATATAGTAATAGGAAATTATAAACAAAAAGGTTATTAAAAGGAAAAATAAATAATAGTATGATATATTGTTTAAAGGAGAAAAAATGCACTTGTTTTCACAAATAAAAACTATTAAAAATAAAATAAAATATCAATATCTTGATAACGACAATTATAAAATTATAAAATATTTTATCAAAATTAAGAAAACAAAAAATAAAACTTAAGTATTATTATCTTTAGGCTTAAATATATTTTTGTACTTGTAAATTAGTATGTTTTTTTGTTTTTGTAAGTTTATTTTTCTAATTTTAGTTCTTGTAAGTTTTTTTTTTTATTTTGGTCATTGTAAGATATTTTGCTAATTTTTTGTTCTTATAAGTTTGTATTTTTTTTAATTTTGATTCTTGCAACTATAAATAAAAAATTAGAATCTTGCATGGATCAAAATTAAAAAAGCACACACTTACATAAAATAAAGTTTGAAAAATAAACTTACAAGAAACAAAAATGAAAAAGCTCCAACCAATGAACATAAAAACATAGTTAACTCGTATTTTTAAAAGTAAACTCTATGAAATAAAAAATATTATTATAATACTAAAATATTATCTATACTAAAAAGTATGGGTTTTTTTCCTTGAAATGCACCTTCTCCCTCCTTTTTATTCCCAATATATCCCAGATTGAAACTTAAATCTCAAATGTACCAGTTTTGTATTCACGATGAGAAGTTGGAATTAGGGAACCGACTTCTCAAGGAAGGTTTTTTTTGTTATTTTTTAAAAATTTTAAAGTTTATATTTTATGAAAGAGAATTTTTATTGATTTATTTTTTTTAAAATATTTTTTTAAATAATATTTATTTTTAAAGAAAAAGATGTTATTAAATACAATTTTTTTGCTTATATTATTTAATTTTATAAGTTGATAATATTTTTGGTTTAATAATAATTAATTTATACAAGACTTTTGAACTTTTGATTTTTTTTAAAATATTTTTTATAAAGAACACATTGAATATATAAATAAATTAAAGCACTCAAATAACATAAAATACTATCAATAACAATTAAAAATAATAAAATGAAACTGAAACATAATAAATAAAAAATAATGAAATGTACTAACAATAACAATTCAAACATGAAAATGAAAAAATTAATCATAGTTTGAGATGTGTTGTGCATTCTTCCTATAGTTGGATTGTTGGTTTATTAGAAATAACTAAAATTTCTATTGGACAAAAACAATTCCAGTAGTTGGATTTTGTTAATACCTTTAACAGGTCTTCATTGGTTTTCAACTCTATTATTTGATATTTGATTAATTTTTCTGAATATTTTATATAGTTTAGCTGTCGAAAGAACAATTGTCTGACCAGTTGTGATTCATGAATTCCATGAAGGGGAATCCCTATAAGTGCAACTTGCTTGATGACATCCTTGAGTTTTTTTATGCTACATCTCGAAGGAATTTCAAATCTTATTGGATTTGTTTCAGTGAAGAAGTAACCCAAAAAATCGCCTTGTCGTGGTATCTTCCACTTGTCATTATAATACAACATTAAATCATGAGTATGAGTGATGGTGGATCGAAGTAGATTGAGTATATCATTGAGTGTTCTGTTAATGGTACATAATAATTTTATAGGGCCAACGCATGGGTATTGTTTGTTGCATGTTGACATTGTGCAAACATTATCATCATTTTTCAATTACAGAGAATGAAAAAAATATTTCTAATATGCATCTATGGATGGTTGCCGATAGTAGATTTCATCCACAAATTGGTCATTGGTTAGCTGAAGGATGTTGTGCATTCTACTCGAGTGTCTCAAAAGAACACTCATCAGGCACTTGCATTGGTATTAGAGTATGACATTGAAAATAAACACCAGTCTGATCGTGAATGATTGATCCATTTGGAAAAATGAATGTTAATCTCAAGTTAGAAATGGTATGAGTGTTTGTTTCTCTTAAGAATATCATAGTATTGAGACTGAATATGGTTTGTGAAGGTATGTTGTGTGAAAGTGTGAGGTTGTATTGAGGGTGTTTGGTGTCATTTATAGTTGTTTGAATATTTGCCCCATTGATGTTTATTGAGACATGTCATTGTTGTAATTTTGCATTTATCAATATAGTGCATAGTATTGTGAATTTTGTCTATGATTTTATCCTATTACCTGGTGCACCAAACGTCCATTATTACTTTCAAACTTGAATTTAAATTATGAGTTATCAATTTAATGTTAGTTTTGTTACTGAAACATCTATTGTTTTTCCAGAGACGTGGATAAATTGTAAAGTGTTATCAATTTTGATTGTAATTTTACCCTATTATTTGGTGCACCAGACCGTCCATTATTACTTTCAAACTCAAATGTAAATTGTGAATTGTCAAATCATTGTTAGTTTTGTTGGTGAAGCATGTATTATTTTTTCAGAGACTTGGGTAAATTGTAAAGTGTTATGAATTTCGACTGTGATTTTATCCTGCTACCTTGTGCACCAGACGTCCATTATTATTTTCAGACTTAAATGTAAATTGTGAGTTGGCAATTCAATGTCAGGTTTGCTTGTGAAGCATCTATTTTTTCTAGAGACGTGGGTAAATTGTAAAGTGTTGTTAATTTCGACTGTGATTTTACCCTGTTACCTGGTGCACCAGATGTCCATTATAATTACTTTCATACTTAAATTTAAATTGTGAGTTGACAATTCAGTGTCTGTTTTGCTGGTGAAACATCTATTATTTTTTTAGAGACTTGGATAAATTGTAAAGTATTGTCAATTTCGACTGTGATTTTACTCTGCTACCTGGTACAACAGTAGTTCATTATTACTTTCAGACTTAAATTTAAATTTTGAGTTGTCAATTCAATCTCTTTTTTTTTTGTAAATAATAGAGACTTGATTAATTTGCACAGGCTTATAAAAAACAAGTGTCTGCGTTTTAGTGAGTTGTCATTTTTTGGACCAAATTGTCAACATAAACGAAAACAAATGATTTATTTCATTACCTAAATTAAGTACTACAAACAACACCTACAGAACGAAGTAGACAATGCAAAATCACAATGACTTAATGTTAAAGCACTGAACATTGACATAGCACACCACGGGAAAACCTCAAAGCAGAAAAACTAACACGAATCATCCTCATATTTATAACTTCATTTGAATATTGGTTTGTAGGAAGGAGACATGTTGCATCCTTCCAGCCTGGAAGGGGAGTTACTATCACTATCATGATCTTTGACCCAACAACTCTCGTATTCATATAATAGGTCCTTAACATTGGAAGTTGAGTCATGTTGGTTGTTTGGTGGGTTATTGTTGTCACAAATTGTGGCAAATAACTCTACAAATGATAGTGTTGGGTTGTTGTAAAAAATGTTGAACATTTTTCAAACATCAGGATCCTCTCCCAAAATAAAATATGTGTACATATATGGTTGTCCTAGCTTAAATATGGGGCATCGAAAATGGAGATGTTGGATATGTTGGTGTGGTTCAATGTTTATTTTTTGGTGAACAAGTTCAAGCAATTGTGTAAGGGTTATGACCTTGTTAACCATGAAAGTTTTTATGTTGTTACTAATGAAGGTGTTCACTGTTTAGTCACATGCACTGGTAAATGACATGTGAGTCTATCCAGCACATGGCCTCGAGATGCGATAAAGGTTAATGGAGATAACTTTTATAAATTGCATAAGATGGTCACTTAAACATTATTTTAAGGGTGGAAAACATACTTTTTTTACTCTTAATTTGAGGTCCTTTTTTATGAAACTGTTACACAATATATATTTTTTATTCTTTGACGTGAAAGCTATGAAATAAATTTGTCATGAATATTTTTAATGCATTAGAGATAAATTTTATAAATTGCATAAGATGGTCACTTAAACATAACATATCTTGTCCACTTTAACATAATTTTGAAATCTACATTACAAGGGTAGTTAAACATAGTTGATCCTATTATCACAACATTGTATACTTCAATGACCAGTCTCACGGGGCAATGAACGTCAATTAGGTCGTGGATTTCTTCTTTCCTGTATCATTAGTTCTCCCTCATGATGATGATGTTGATGTTTTTGTTGTTCTGTCTCATTGTTTTCAGTGTGGGTTGCTACAGCTGAAGAACTTTGTCCTTGCTCTCCAAACGAATATGGAGCATCGAACTTTTGTAAAGAAGTTAAATATGATGCCACAGAATTTAGTGTATTCAAATCGACACTAAATAAATTGGTCATCCATTCATGGCTAGTTGCGTTGACTGACTCACAAGTCTGACCAAAAGTTTAATGAACAGGTGAATGAGTACAAAGCTTTGACTAAGGATGTGGAATTGGAAAACGCGTTTCTTCAACATTATGGGTAATTGTTGTGCGTGGACCATTTAGTTGTTATGCAACAGACAAGAATAGAATAGTGTTTTGCCTATACCATTCCATATATTTTGGTGTATATGTTACTAGTCCTTGAACCCATTGTCCAATTAAAACATCATTGCATTTGTTTTTCCATATATTAGTCCACCCCGCATGATATTGCATCCAATCACTGTAATGATTGTCTCGCATGTCAATCTAATGAAGTCGATCAAGATTCATGGGATCAACAGAGATATCTTGATGTAGTCCAAATTGTAGCTTGACCTGGTTTGTTTGATGTCATTCCGCAATGGGAAAACAAATAATTGCAGTACATGCAGACCAAATCTCCTTATCTCTGCATGCATGTCTCGGTAGGTGCTATTCAAATCCTCTATGTGGGACCCAAGAAAACTAAAATATATGCTAACAATACAACACTAGTAAATATTAATATGTTCATATTAAAGGTGCGATTGATGATAGTATTATACCTAATGGCTCTCCATATGATCTATATGAGATCTATACCCGATCAAGTTACTATGAGGTGTGTCCCTATGTTCTAATTTACCATTACTCCATTTGAAATGTAAACAAAACAAAACCACTATTAATTGTAATGTTATCATGCGCGTCATTAGAATTAAAAATTTAGATTTCACTATTTGTAATAACCATTTAGCGAGTGGATAAGTTGTTTTGGGTTTTGGGACTCTTGGTGCAATAAAATGCATGCGGTACCAAGCCTATGACTGCAATAGTATGACACAACCACCCATAACATTACCAACCTCTGATGATGCCCAACAGATTTCTTTGTACAAGTTTGCTAAACATGCATAACCCCAACTATATTTTTTTATGTTGTCGAAGCCACGTAATAGGTTCAAATACATTAGATGAACTCTATTTCCATATTTATCAGGTATTAAAGCACCACCAATCATGTACATTATGTAAGCTCTACACTTGCATTGTAGTTGGTGTATTGTTGGTTCTTCAGGTAATGGTGCGCGCAAAATGCTAAGCAACCATGTCAGCTTTAGTGCGACTTCCTTACGTGCATTATTTGGAAGGACTTCACCTAGTAACTCGTCACATAATTCATCCTAATGTAAGAAGCTAGGTCTAATCATAGCACGACCATCGACCCTAATGTCTAGATGCAGTGCATCATCTTCGACTATGATGGCACATTCACCCTATAGTAGGTGAAAGGTGTGTGCTTTAGGCCTTCATCATTCAACCAATGCAGGATCAATTTTCATTGTTTGATTAGGGCAATATGTTGGAACCCGGTAGACGATAATAATGGTATAATTTATGGTTGTGGTTCAGGTATTGTATGGTAATATGAAGTGATTAAGTCGTTAATTGTGATACGTGAAGATGAACATGTTGATGATGCAATAGAGTATGAGCCATGACAACAAGGTTAAATGGTAAATCAAGTACAAATGATATAAAATTTGAAGTTGGGTAATGAAAATGTGGTATTGACATGCACCTCCCATCTATTTATAATATAAACTGTCTCAAGATTCCAAAGCACATTTACACTTTGTCTCATTATAAGGCCTCGAGACTTGAAAGTACGTTAACACGACTGTGTTACTGTCACGCATCGAGATTCCAATTAACGTGAACCATGGACCCGTGATTGATTGTATATATAAAGGCACCATAGAATTTGCATAGTTACATCAAATCAAATTGTGCGAGAAAACAAAGAGAGCAAGTAAAATGAGTTCAGAGCCAATTTGTGCGTATGTTTATATCAATGGTGAGATCATTCATAGTTCAATTGCAAATGCAGTTTTCAAAAGTGACAAGACAAAATTGTTACTGTTGAATCCAACAATGATGTTGCCAAACATAATAACCGCAATACAGTCATTAATTAGAGATAATGATGTTACGCCTATAATTACTGCACTTTGGTATCGTTATCATGTATACCAATTCAACGGTTGTGTTGAGTATAGGGAAATTCAAATTATTGACGAAGAATGTGTTTGGTGCATGTTCGATACATTTGCAAATATGACAAGTGTAATATGTATGGAACTTAAAGTTGATGTTCATAATTCATTATCACCTTCTCAAGTTAATGACCTAAGCTGAGCCGAGATGGAGCAAAAGCTGCACAATTCACTAAAATTAGAATGAATAATTTAACATATTTTGTTGTTGTATTATGTTTAAGTTTTTTTTGGCCTTTAATATATATTTGTAGTTGTTCCATGCTTTTGAGTTGTTTTTTTCAATTTACTTTAATAATATGATCCTAAATGTTTGACTGCAGAGATGCAGAACAATGTCGTGAACAGTCACGATGCAAAAAAAAGACCGTTGTATGTAATGTACACAACTGGACACTGTTAACTCACATGCACGACAAATGCATTAATGCGGTTATCAATAATTCAAGTGGGCTCGGTGCACGATGCACAACAGTGCGATGAACAGTCATGATGCAATGGATAGACTGTCATATGTAATGTTTGTAGCTGCACACTATTCGGTCACATGCACTGACAATCCGTGGGGGCTCGATGCGCAATGCGGAATAGTGTCATGAACAATCAAGACACAGAAACAAAGATTGTCGTTTGTAATTTGTGCAACTACACACTGTTCACTCACATGCATCGACAATCGCATTAATGTGCATCTCAATAATTTGTGTCGACTTGATGCGTGATGCAGAGCAGTGCCTTGAACAGTCATGATGCCAACAAAAAGACTATCATCAATAATGTGTGCAACTGTGCACTGTTCACTCACGCGTACTGACAATTGTGTTAATGCGGAACAATGCGATCAACAATCATGATGCAACAGACAGACTGTCATTTGTAATGTACGTAGCTGCACACTGTTCACTCATATGCACCGAGAATTGCATTAATGTGGTTCTCAATAATCCGCATGGGCTCGATGTACGATGCATAACAGTGCGGTCAACAGTCATGATGTAACGAACAGACTATCATCTGTAATGTGCACAGCTGCACACTGTTCTCTCACATGCACCGACAACCGCATTAATGTGGTTCTCAATAATTCGCATGGGCTCGGTGCACGATGGGGAATAGTGCGGTCAACTGTCATGATGTAACGGACAAATTGTTGTCTTTAATGTACCAAGTTACACACTGTTCACTCACATGCATTGACTTTCCTACCTATGTCTCCCACCTAACTCTCTTACCTAACTTTGCCACCTAACTCTTGTATCAAACTTTCTCACCCTATATATAATCCCACTATTTCATAACACATCACACATGATAACATTCTCACAAAACTAACCTTCCTAACTCTCATATTCTTCCTACTCATATTCCACAAACACCATCCATGGCTCCACCTAAAGAAATATTGATTGTCATTTACCACCATGGTCAGATTGCAGACGACTCGGTTCAAGGATCGATGTACTCATGTGCAAACCCAATAATTTCTATACGTGAATTGGTCTATTACATTAACACAATTGATTAAGAAAATTAACAACTGTCTCCCTACTCAAGCAACTGAAACAATTGTTCAATTGTTATATCATGTCCTTATTTCATTTCATCATGGTCAAACACGTTTTATTTTGTCATAACTACATGACAACGACAATCTCAGAGGCGTACTGGAAACAATTGTCCAAAATTCAGAATTGTATGTTGTTAATGAGCTTATTCCTCAACCACAACCATAATTATCGTCTCCACAACAGTTGTGTCCATAACTACAACTACCATTTCCACAACAATTACCGTACAACAACCTGGACCTCAATGATCCAGTGTCTTCATACAAAAACCATGAAACACAAGACGCCTTTGACATTTATACTTTATACACACAACTATTATCCCAAAATGATTTTTTTATGCCCAACAAACCTCCTTTGACCAACAAAACTATCATCCATCACAATATTTTACGTCACCCTCATCACAATAACCGCAAATACAAACATCAAACCGAAATGAGCATCTCATCACTAATGAAGATCCCATTATACAATTTCACGAAGAAAACATGGATGATTTTAGTGAGCCTAGGGATCAAGAGTTGTTTCATCACAACAATGACCAAAGCGATGGCGAGGGTGTTGTTGTACCAACGTCACCTCCATCACCTTTGTTGCAATATCACCAACCTAGGTGTCCAGTGGAGTTGAACCTTGAACACCTACCACAATACATTGATCAACATTATTTCGTTCAGCAGCAACAAGATCGTGTACAACCACCAATCGGTGCACTCGATGTTGGCATTATTCGAGCAGTTAAAGAATACAACATCAGAAATCATTTTGACTCTCTATGGTTCGGGGCTTTGGCGGGTCTCTTGATAGATATCAATTGTTTTTTTCCATATGCATTGATATTCCTTTTTTTTTTTCATTCTAGTTATTGACACAGAAAGGGGGTGAAGAAGATTCTAGATCCAATTAAGTATTAAATATATGAAATTAATCTTCTCTTCTTTATTTCGTCTTTTTTTTACAATTGTAATAGAATAAGTTAGGAAAGAGAAAGAATAAGGGTTAATTTGGCCTCATTGAAATTCGGAGTGAAACTCACAATCTCGTCCAGGCTTCAATGGAATTGAATTAGGTGTGTAAATTACATGAAAATAGTTTTACATGGAGCATAGGCGCATACAATTCAAAGAGGCATAAGAAGTGTGGATTACTAAGAGTATCAAAGGTCATCATCACACTTGTCTCACGCCAATGCTCGACAACTTGACAAACACATCACAACACAAATGATCTAATCCATTTTCAAAACAAACCCAACATTATCCATCACAACGTTGATGACAAAGATCAAAGCATTCATGAATGATACTTTATCCTACAAAAGACATGGTTGACAAAGCAAAGAGCGTTGGAGATGATTCATAGAAACGGGGAAGAATCATATGCCAAGCTGCCAAACGTTTTGGGAGCTTTACAATCTTGTGTTTCCGGGACTGTGGTGGTCGTGCTTGAAGAGGGAGGAAGGGTACCTGGCAAAAAAAAAAAGCTTAAACATGTGTTTTGGTCATCTGGTCTACAGGAAGTATACTTGAGAAAACATGTTACTCCGCAAAGTAACATTTCTCTCATTTCAAATAGGCAGCCCTCGATTAGAAGTGCCTACAACAATCCAAGTAACTTATGGGTTCAGGACACATCCTATCTCTTCTGTCTATGCCATATTGCTCAAAATTTTCTTCGCGGTAACTCAAACGGCAAACATTCGAAGAAACCACTCATACAGGCGGGTGAGAATCTATAATATTTTATTTCTTCATTAAAATCTACTTTAAATCAAATTTCATAATGTATTAAATTGATTGAATATTTATCGGGTACGCATACACAGAGAAGATGCCCTAATGACATCTTGGGAATCTTCGTGCGAATAAGTGAAGTGCAACTGAATGGCGTGATCAGTTACCCAAATTCCATGTTCAAAAGTACAAGATATTTGTCGGTGTCATCGTTGGTTCAGGAGATGTACTTCAAGATCGCAAAACTTGTTGCTATTAGAGGCCGACAAACTAAGACAATGATCAATTTTGGCTCACAGTATTCCATCATTGTTAACAAATTCGACAGACACAATCACACATTTATTGTAACAGAGACCCAAGCCCCACTTCAAACACCTAAACCACCTGGAAGGTTTAGGGTATGTTATAATCCCAAAATTGTGATTATGGTGAATATCAGGCTTAACACATTTACCATCACTACTCTAAATCTATCAATGTTGATCCCATGAACTATGTGTTGTCGTTATTCACTTTACATAACATTTTGCACGTGTACGACAACTCCTTTGGTTTGGTTTAGTGTCAGGGTCTCGATCCAAGGAGAAGGAGGAGTGCAAAGGGTAGTTCGGTTTCAACTCGCATTTATGTTGAGATGGACGAAGAAGAAAATGAACGAAAAATTAAAAAAAAATGTGGAATCTGTCGGCAACAAGGCCATGACAGAAATAATTGTCCCAACATACTTTTATCTTCGACTTTCCCTTGTACACATATTATTGTTTATGTATTTTATTTATGATGTAATGTATTCTTCTATAAATAAATTATTAAACAAAAAATATTATCATTTTTTAAAAAAATTAGATGACATAAACAAAAATATAATATTTAATAAAATAATAATATTAAAAGTTTTATTTATTTTATTAATGCAAAAATAATATTAAAAAAACAAGGCAATAATTTTTTTAAAAAAATTTTAACTAAAAAAGTTTAAAATTAAAAAAAAAAAACACATCCTTGAAAAGTAGGGTTTTCCAATCCTTACTTAATACAAACCAGGTGAAGATTTAAGTTTTAAAGTGATGTAGATTCATAATAAAGAGGAGAGAGAATGTAGAGTTTGAGGGGAAAAAAAACATATACATCCCATCATAGTACATGACAATGGAAAAACATGATTAATGTTTTTTTTTTCTTTTTGAAATGACAACATAGTAGTTTCTAAAAATGTAGTAGTGATTCGATTACTTATTACTTATAAAGCTTGAAAAAGACTATGGCTTATTTGATGAAGTTAACTATAACAGTATACTGCACAGATGATCCACTTTTAACAATCTCTGGAGCAATTCAATAGTACACTCTTTTTTTTTGGAATAAATAGCACACATTGTTTGTGCGTATAAATATACCTTTAAAATCAATATTAAAGATAATTTATTTTGATTTTGTCTTGTCCTTAAAAACATAATAAATTATAAATTACGTAGTTTTTTTCTTCTTTTTCTAACCATATAATTTTGTCCTATTTAAGAAGAGGAAGTAATCCTGAGCTGTTGTTGATGGTAATAATTGAGAATGAAGGAGGAGAAAAGGTAGAAACATAAAAAAAAAAAACTGAAATTTGAAGAAAGGTTGATTGGGTGAGGATCTATGCCACGTAACATGACGTAGAAAGTGAAAAAGACTTACATTCTTACCTACGAGGGAGCTACTGTCTAAAACACAGAAGTAGAGAGAGAGGTTGTTCTGTTCAAGTTTAAAGTTTCAACTTTCCAACAACAAACGAATTCCGCACACATAACATAACACAACACATTCTCTTTCTTTGTAGATCCCACTCAAATCAGGACCCATCCGTCAGCATCTGAGAGAGAACCCCACAAACACAAAGAGAATATCTGTCTCAAGTCTCAACTAAACTCAGCTCAGTGAAGAATGCGAAAGAGCAATGAGGAATCTTCGAATCTGAGTCTGAGGAAGCCACCCTTGAAGAGGAGCAAGACAATTCCGAATCCAAAACACACAGCCTCTGCCCCCCATTTCTCTGTCTCTGTCTCTGACTCCGACGAGCAATGGAACTACCCTTCTTTCCTTGGCACCACCACCAAGAAAAAAAAACCATCTTTCAAACCCCACAACCTCAACCTTTCCAAACCCTCACTCGTTCCACCACCACCACCACCTCCTCCTCCTCCTCCTCCCACTTCCTCCTCTCCACTCTCTTCCCAAGTCACCAGACCTCAACACCATCAGCGCACTCCGATCTTGTATCTGGTTACTTACTTACTTGGTTATATATACTCTGTCTGTTTTTATACTTTTGCAATTAGATTCTCTCACCAAGCCAAAACTACTTATGCTATGTTCTACAAAAGGGTATCAACATTTTTGTGAGACATAGTTCCTGTTTGGCTTTTCTGTCTATCATTACTTACTCTTTTGCCATTATCATCGTTAAGTAAGATCCCTTTTGTTTGCTTTGTTCTACGAGATGAGATAATTTCTTTGAATACTTCATTCTGAGTCATCTGAACCTTTCCTTTTTTGTTGCAGCTTTTTATTACTTCTATTGTTTTTGTACCTCATTCCGCGTATCTACAATATAGGCTCACAAAACTGGAGGTAAGCTTGTAATTCAAGAAATTAATTTGGTGATTAACTTCTTGTTTATGTTGGATAGAATCTTTATCAATTTCTTTGGTT
Organism: Glycine soja; assembly: GCF_004193775.1. Lineage (NCBI taxonomy): Eukaryota > Viridiplantae > Streptophyta > Magnoliopsida > Fabales > Fabaceae > Glycine > Glycine soja. The sequence goes on from NC_041013.1 coordinate 36,536,261, forward strand.
GCAGGATGAGAAACTTAACCTGTGCTGCCAAATTGATTTTTGTCCTGGCAATGAAAGGACATCTATAGAAAAAGTTGATGCTTCATTTTCTTATATCCTGAACGCTGACAGTAGAACAGTTGCTTTGTATATTGTGGTGGTCACCCTTATTTTGCCTTTTGTGTTGTACAAATATCTTGATTACCTTCCTCAAATAATAAATTTCTTGAGGAGAACAAACAATAATAAGGAGGATGTACCGTTGAAGAAGAGAGTTGCTTATATAGTGGATGTGTTTTTCTCCGTATATCCTTATGCAAAGCTGCTTGCCCTTCTCTTTGCAACTCTATTTCTTATAGGCTTTGGTGGTTTAGCATTGTATGCGGTGACTGGTGGTAGCTTTGCTGAAGCACTTTGGCATTCTTGGACTTATGTAGCTGACTCAGGAAATCATGCCGAAACAGAAGGAACCGGGCAGAGGATTGTCTCTGTGTCAATTAGTTCAGGTGGTATGCTAATATTTGCTATGATGCTTGGGCTAGTTTCAGACGCTATATCAGAGAAGGTAGATTCTCTCAGAAAAGGGAAGAGTGAAGTGATTGAAAAAAACCACATACTCATTCTTGGGTGGAGTGACAAATTGGTAATCTCCTCGTCAGTTCCCAATGAACTGTTTTGAGTTTTTGATATTTCACATGGAATATGATGTTGACTGTCATGTTGGGGAATTTGTTTTTTCTGGTAGTTAATCTGTATGAGTTCTGTGCATCTGATTGCGTCAATTATTTTTCTTCACAAGAAGAAAAGAGGCTGATAAGTGATATTTAATTGCAGGGTTCACTTTTGAAGCAGCTAGCAATAGCAAATAAGAGTGTTGGTGGTGGTGTTATTGTGGTGCTTGCAGAAAAAGAAAAGGAGGAAATGGAAATGGATATAGCAAAGCTGGAATTTGATTTCATGGGGACATCCGTTATCTGTCGAAGTGGCAGTCCTCTTATACTGGCTGACCTAAAGAAGGTATTGATGGGGGTATCTTTGACAATTTGTTCTACTTTCAGGGGAAAGGATACCTTTTTTTATAATCTCTGCGATGTGAATCATATTATGTAGAGAATAGGTTTTTAGTTGTTTACCTATTTTCTATGTTCTCAAATTTGATTATTATTTATTCACAGGTTTCAGTTTCTAAGGCACGTGCAATCATTGTATTAGCTTCAGATGAAAATGCAGATCAGGTCATTTACCTAATTCATTACTCCTTTGTTAATTGTTATTGTTGTCTAACTCTTCCTGAGAAACTTCTCATGGTCAATGTTTTTCTCAAATCTCTATCTCCAGAGTGATGCACGTGCTTTGAGAGTTGTTCTTAGCCTAACAGGTGTAAGGGAGGGCTTAGGGGGTCATGTTGTTGTGGAGATGAGTGACCTTGACAACGAACCTCTAGTGAAACTTGTTGGTGGAGAACTCATTGAAACAGTTGTTGCACATGATGTAATTGGACGTTTGATGATTCAGTGCGCTCTACAGCCTGGCCTTGCACAGGTTTGTCAGATAACTCAATCCTTCTAGTAAGCATTACTGAAATTGAGAGATGATATCTTCCACCCACCCTCATGAGGTGTTGCTCCCCTTTTCTTCATGTATTTTTAGTGTTTACAATAGCTGGTGTGTGCTTACTAAGTCACATATAGAATGCCACGTAAACCCTGACTCTTACTAGATGAATTTCTTTCTGCGTGAACTGTTTTCAATCATAATATAAAGTCCACTATCTAGATACAGAAACTGACTACCACTTATAGTGTCTCAAACTTTATGGACTTTATCACTCCTCTGTTGTATTTGGTTTCCATGTACCTGCCCTTGGTGTGACTCAGTGTTCCCTCTATTGGCCAGATATGGGAGGATATTTTGGGATTTGAGAATGCCGAGTTTTACATCAAAAGGTGGCCTGAACTGGATGGTCTCTTTTTCAAAGACGTATTAATTTCATTTCCGGATGCAATACCTATTGGAGTTAAGGTTGCTGCAGATGGGGGCAAGATTATCATAAATCCAGATGATAGCTATGTTCTGAGAGATGGGGATGAAGTCCTTGTCATAGCTGAGGATGATGACACTTATGCTCCAGGTCTTCTTCCAGAGGTTATCTTTCTGTTCTCTTGCTGAACTGGGTCTATACTTTATTGGAAAATATGCTGATTTGGTGCTTAGAATCTAGTATATGTTGCACATTGTCTTGGATTTATAAATTAATGATAGTAGGTGACTCATGATAAATTTCAGTAGTCAGAAACGCATGCACACACACGTCTATATATGTGTGGTGCGTGTGTATTACATGTTTTTTAATGTTAAATACTTTGTACAGGTATGTAAGGGACTTTGCCCATGGATACGTGATCCACCTAAATATCCTGAGAAGATATTATTTTGTGGCTGGCGCCGTGATATTGATGATATGATCATGGTAATTCTCTAAATTGCATACGCTATATTATGGTCTTATGTGACCTTACTTTTTTTACAAGTGACACTAGTATTATGCACTATCCTATTGATGTCCCCACATGGCCACACCCTTTGGTTGTGGTATTATTCTCAGCTCTGGTGGCCATGCCTTGGCCACAAGGGGCCTCCTGTGGGTTTCAAATCCCTGCAAGCTGGTGGGTTTTTTTTTTTCAATCATTCAGAAAGATTAAACAGAAACAGGAAACAAGAAGCTAACAAACTAAGTTTGCCCTCTAGGGGTCCCAATGACAAAAGCTTCAACTAAAAGAGTAAACTTAATAGCAGGTGGACAATGGTCCCAAACAGTGAGAGGAGAATCCAGGGTGCCTCCAACTTTAGCTAATCAATCCACACATTAGTTCCCCTCCCTATAAGTATTGATAAAAGAAAGGGATCAAGCTTGACGACGAAGAGCTTTGATCTTCTGAATAAGAGGAGCATAATGGTGCGTTGAGTTGATGCCTTTCATGATTAAATCCAATGCAACCTTGGAATCGGATTCACAAACGATGGTTTTGTAACCCAAATTCCAAGCCAAATTCATACCAAAATAGATTGCAAGGAGCTCAGCATTCAAGCTAGTAGTGTAACCACAGCTTCCAGAATAACCAGTGATCCAGTTGCCATGCTGATCCCCGTTGATACCACCAAATCCAGCATTAACAGGGTTGCCTATGGAGGTTCCGTCAGTGTTCATATCTTCATTATCCATAGCCATCTTTCCCAACTAAATTTTTTATCTTAATTGTGTTAACAGGTTTATGGAGTCAATTTCCAGAATCTAGGGGCCTGTTTGATTCTTTTTTTTTTTAAACAAAAAATTATTTCATAGAACTATTTCAGACTAAAAATATCCAAAAACCTGTTTTATGAATATTGTTTTGAAAATTAAATTCTGAAAACTTACATATGCTCTCTGACTGCAGTGGAGGTCAGGGTGGTGATGGTGGTTCAAAGTGAGAGTAGGGAATCCTCGAATATAGGTTAAAGGAAACAAAACATATGTGTTCCTAATTTTCTACTCCAAAAACAGGTTGTGGAGAATAAGTTTTCAAAACACAGTTAAAAAATAGACAGGCTGGTTTTTTGGTATAATTTAAAACATGGATACAGATATACATCAAGGGTTATTTCATTTGTGACCCCAAAGTAATTACCAAACTTAAAAATGAAGCTTTATTGTATTTCTGACTTCTTGTACAACCAATCATACTCTATCGTAGTGAAGCTTAGATTTTAACGGGGCAACAAAAGAAAAAAGAGAGACTAGGTAACATGAACATTAAAAAGAAATTATCTTTAGTTAAAAATAACCTTATATCATGATATACATTATTTATTGTAAATTTAAAATATAATTTATATGTTCAAAGATTTATTTCTAATTTAATTATAAAATAATTTATATATTAAAAAATATTTATTTATTATAAATTTTAATTGTAAAATATTTAGCTAAAATACTAGTTAGGTTTAGTGTGTTGATTATGAAAACATCAGAACGACACCTTTGTTACAATAACAATGAAGATATGCGCAGAAACTACATCCAATAATCTCTACTTTAATGCATTGGATTTATTGTCTTTCAACTAAGAAGAAACAACATCTATTAATGCCTTCTGGTCTAATTAATTAGGTTTAACGTATTGATTTACAGTTGTTTATTGAAACATCAGAAATTCTCCAAAAAAAAAATGGAAACATCAGAATGACAATAATAGCGAAGATATATGCAGAAACTGCATCCAGTAATCTCTATTGTTCTAATTATTTGAGTTTTAATGTATTGAATTACAATTGTTTATGGAAATGTCAGAATCAGAACGACACTTTTATGACAATAACAATGAAGATATATGCATAAACGACATTGTGTATTAGTTGTGCATATGCCTTGAATTATGCTCTTCACCCCTCTGGATGGGATTCTGTGGTAATTGTAAATAGTCAAATAGCTTTAATCTAATAGATCCATCTCCAACTAATATGCAACTTGACTCTAGCTTCATTATCCTCTAAGATTTCCTTAATCATTGTTGTTTCATAGGTTTTAGAGGCACTCTTGGCTCCTGGTTCAGAACTTTGGATGTTCAATGAGGTTCCAGAAAAGGAAAGAGAGAAGAAGCTTGTTGATGGTGGACTTGATGTCTCTGAGCTAGAGAACATAAAACTTGTCCATAGGGAGGGTAATGCTGTGATTAGGCGGCACCTGGAGGGTCTTCCATTGGAGACTTTTGATTCTGTAAGTTTTGAATCTTTTTCTCTTCATATTTATAGCATTTCAGGTTTGAAATGAATCGGTGTGTCTTGAGGAAGGAATCCTCTAGCACTTATGCACCATGTGAATATTAAGAGGCTGGTGTCATAACATAAATAACCAAAAGGTAAAGCTGAACTTTAATAGATGATCAGATTTATGCAAATTAATTCAATCAGAATTTTGGATAACTGATTGAGTATGCTTCTATCTCATTGTTATAATCTTAGCAATATCCTTCCTCCTTTCAAGAATAGAAAAAATGATTTGATTAGAATGATTTCCACCACATGGTTGGTAGATGGGATAAAATATCCATGCTGTCAAAAAATAATTATGAGCAACACAAAAGCCTTATCTCACTAGGTGAGAAATTGCCAAATATGGCAAGCTTATCTTACATTTTCCACTTTTTGTCCCAAGATCTTTCTAAAACTCTGCAAAAGCTTTAGATCGTGTTTCACTAACATTTCTCCTTGTCTCATTTCTAGCATTCTAATACCTTGCTCAATTTTCAACATTATTGTACCCAAGTAAAATTATGAGCAAAGTGTTGAAATAGGATTAAGTGTAACAAAATATCTCTAGATTAAAGGCTGTCAAGCTAAGTAAATTAAAATTTTCTTCAACTGTATACTAACTCTAAGAGGACAGATCCTTATTCTTGCAGATGAGTCAGTGGAGGACTCTGTTGCTCACTCTGATTCAAGGTCTCTAGCTACCCTTCTACTCATTCGCGATATACAGGTATCCAGTTTTGTTGCATTTCAAATTAAGGTTATTATGTTCACATCACTGACTATTGTGAATTGAACTTCTAACACTCCCCCTCCCATTTTTTTGTAGTCAAGACGTCTACCATACAGAGACACAAAATCAACTTCTCTGAGGTTATCTGGGTTCTCTCACAACTCTTGGATCCGTGAAATGCAGCAAGCTTCAGATAAATCAATTATAATTAGTGAAATTTTAGATTCTAGGACTAGAAATCTAGTGTCTGTGTCCAGAATCAGTGATTATGTGTTATCTAATGAGCTGGTAAGCATGGCACTAGCTATGGTGGCTGAAGACAAGCAAATTAACCGTGTTCTTGAGGAATTATTTGCAGAGGAGGTATCTATCATTTGAACTTATTATTGCTTTCTCTCATGATATTGGTATTGATATAGATTTCTGTTGAATTCAAATTCCATTTGGATCATTTAATTCTCTAATTTCTAAATTTGTAGTGTAGCAAAAAAGATTTTCATTTACGGTTTTGGATTACAAGATCAAAATAACATATATGTTGGAACTTTTGTTCACTTATGGCAGGGGAACGAGATGTGCATTAAACCAGCAGAGTTCTATTTATTTGACCAGGAAGAACTGTGCTTTTACAATATAATGATTAGGGGTCGTACAAGAAAGGAGATTGTTATCGGCTATCGCCTGGCTAACCAAGATCGAGCTATTATCAACCCTTCAGAAAAGTCAGTGCCAAGAAAATGGTCCCTTGGTGATGTTTTTGTTGTTATTGCCAAAGGAGATTGACTAAAAAGGGAACAGTAAGTCCTGATGATGATCATTTCATGGTTTGGTAACTTTGGCTATACTGATGAACCCTGTGATGACCCTCGTCTCAAACTTGCCCAAGGTACTAGCTGGGAATTTGGAGCTGAGATTTTGCCCGTTCCATGATTCTTGAAGTTATTGTTTAATCTCTTTATTAATGTGGAATATTATATTTAAATTTATAACGTTATTGCAACTTGTAAAATAATCTTTCACATACAAACGATAGGTAACTGGGAAGGAGTTCAAGTGGTGTAGGGTAACTCTTAACATATGTAGAAACAAACTATGAACCCATTGCTCAATGATAAACAAAGATTTTGCTCTAATTGGAAGTGATATAATTTACTCTTACACTTTTTATTTCCCCTCTTCTCTCGTCGGACAAAAAGGCTTTTACAAATATTTTTTTTTACAAAAAGCTTTAATTATATTGAAATCTTCAACATATCCATCACGAAATTGTCCATCATCAGCATAGACATAGATTCTTCTGCAAAGCAATTAATCTTGAATGTAGCTTCTCCTCCGAGCTGCTTTAGAGGGCAGGAAGAAATTGGAAGCACAGGGAGATTTTGGCAGTTGCATATTTCTATCATATATCCATCTGGGTCATGAAAGAACAGCTGATCAACTTTAATTCCACCTTCTTCCACAACTGCTGTCACATACTCAATCTTCATTGCATCCAGTTTCTGCATTATAACTTTCATGTCTGAGCATTGAAACGATATATGATTTTCTTTTGGGTTGATCTCTCTTTTTTTCACCGGAACCTTTTCTGACTCCAACAGGTGAATGCCAATGCCATAATTGAATAACCTAATTAAACAACATTCATTCGTCTCGTTACTTTAGTTTAGTTTACAAATGGACCAATTAATAAGCAAGCTTCTTACCTACTAGGGATAAGGGTAATGATATGTACAACTATATATCATAAATATTTAATATTTTTGTTTCATGTGTCCACCAATGTATGCATCTAATACTAATTATTAGTTTAGACAGCTGGATGAGAAGAGTAGGTGTGGAACACGTGATGGAAGAAATGACAGATGAGAAAATTCGAGAGCAGGGCCCCTCAGATTTAATTCGTGAGAGGCGAGACAAATTTTTGCATAATGGATAAGATGAAAATCTTTGTGTGAAAATGTATGAAACACCTATACAGACACCGAACATGACACAGACACGTGAACATCTGTAATGTCCAAAATATAGAATATAGTATGGGTGTCGTGTCGGTGTCGGACATTGACACAGACACGTGTCAGACACCAAATACGACAAGGAACTCAAGTGTCCGTGATGAAAATTAAAAAAAAAAAAATAATCACAATTATTTGCGAATTTGAGGTGTCAGTAAGTGGGGCACTTGACAATAGTTACGTACCCGTATAAGCCATACAACTTATTAATCAGTGTGGCACGGCATGGCCCCAAATCTATTGATAAAATTTGATCGATCGCCATCATTATTAAACCTATGGGCCATAATGCTATATTACATAATTTTAGGGTTAAATTTGTAAATTTAATATTTTATGAAAAGGTTCTTGATTGTGAAAGTGCCGAAGACTTTATATATGACAACAAAATTAAAACCTAAAATTTTGTTCAAAATACTTAAACCCCGAATACTTAATATTAAAATAAATGGACCTGTCTTCATTAATAATTATAATAATAGGCTGCGTGATTTGTAAGAAACTTTTTTAAGAAAAAAAAAATAAACAGTGGCACATGTAGGGCACACGAGTATGTATTATTGACAGTGATTTGTAAGATGTATTTCCCTAGCTCAATTTTTCTTTTAAAATAAACACACTCAATGGTACGTACATCAGGTACATGAGTATGTACTCTTGGCTAAGTAAATAATGTACGAATATAAAAGAAAATTTGCCAGCGTGAGGCATAAATATATATATATAAAGTGTCGGTGCAAAAGTTTTACCTAGTATAACAAAAATTAAATGTCAATCAATTAAAAAAAATTAAGACAGTTATTATAATATATATATATATATAATTTGGTATCTATGCATAAATTATTTATTATTAATTTTAATCAAGACAGGTTTCTTACATTTTTTTTATAAAACCTTTTTAAAAGTGTTTCTTTTCTAAAAAAACTAAACAATTATATAATGTTTTTTTTTTGTAAGTTCTTAACCGGGTATTCTCACAAACATAACATGGTGGAACTAACCCTCAAATTAGAACAATGAATAAGTGAAAGGATAAAATCATCTACAAATACTTGCCAGTAGTGGAACTAGAAACATTAACAATTTAACATATTTGCTTTTCAAAAAAAAAAAAACAATTTAACAGTATACTTGATAAATGGCAGGTAATATAAAGCAACTAAAGCTCAAAATTTTAAACTTAGCATCAATAAAAAATATTTATTATTAATTTTTTTAAAATAAAAAAAATGTTATATACGTAAGCAAAAAGATTCGACATATCATTTTTTATTTAAGGTAAAACAAAAATTTCTTTCGGATTTTACTTATAGCCTCATTTACTGTTGTTGGCCGTGATAAACGGTGAAGTTGAAATTAGATGGGATTACATTTTTTTTAAAGCTAGAAAATCATCTTTTAGTAAAATCTCTTCTTTCGATTATATTTTTTTTTATTCATAAAATTTGAGTTTAAAACCTTAAAAGATGAAGTTTGGTAGCACTCTGAACAACAACCAACAAGTTGCTGGTAGATGTGTCAAATTAAAAGTGTAATATTTCCACTCATTATTCTTGTAGTCCTTGCATTTTCACTTATATGAAAGCATCTTAAGGAAAGTGCCAAGCGACTGGAGAAGTTAAGCAAATGGCAGATAATTTGTTTCATGTAGCTTTTCTTGGTGAATATACATATCATATTCATAGGATCCACCATCTAAAAGAACTTTTGAAAACATGTAAGGTAGTAGTAGCTAGAAAATGAAAGATCTAGCAAGTAGTAGTTGAGAATGAGAACTTACCAGGCCCCTTCAAATTTGAAAGAAGATGGCCTCTTGATGAGCAAAAATCCAAGGACATCCTCATAGAATTTCACTGACTCACTCACACTCTTACATACAAAAGAAACGTGGTTTAGTGAAAGCAAAGGTAGAGGTGTCTCTGCCAGTTCCATTTTTTCCATCGCAAAGCAATGCCTAACTAAGGAAATTCGTGTGTGTAATTGTGTTGTGTTGTGTTGTGTTGTGGTTGGAGCAACCAACCTTATACACTGAGCTTATATAAAGGCAGAATTGAAGCTTAGAGGGTTACTTTACAGATAAACGAAGAAAGAGATCGCTTATCTGTTCACACCTCATCAATTATCATCATCTCAACAACTACCTATATCTTTTGCCATTGTTTCACCATGGCCCTACTTGTTTTACAAAACGTGCCACACGATTTAATATTATTGTCGATGGGAAACAACCTTTTTGAAACAAAACAAACAAATCTGAGTGAGGATCATCTATTTTCTATTTTCATTTTAAATTGAGATTATTTCTAAAATGCTATTTTCTTTTACAAAAAATTGTGATAGAACAATGTTATTTTTCAAGAAAAATCGTACTTGATTTTAAAAATTTAATATGTTAATACATTTCTATTTTAAGAAAAAATTGTCACTAAATCTCGAAAATTAAACAACGTTATATTTGCATTTGCATTGACAAAGAATTTTTTAACAATGTCGATCTTTATTGACTGTTATTATTATTATATTTTAAATATTACTTTTTAACTTAAATTAAAAAAACGCATATATAAAATTTAAACAATTTTTTTATTTTACTAAAATTAGTGTCATGAATAAAAACTAAAAATGTTTAGTAAATTTAATATACTTGTGACTTGTTTGGCTTAATTTCTTTTATTTTAATTTTATTACAATGATGAAGAGCTACCTTTTTAGTATTTTTGTATAAAATGATAAAAAATAGGCGTGTTTGTGTATCATTTTGGTTTGGATCTTTTTTGAGCCAGAAAATCATTTAAGTCTAAGATTAAAAAGACTTTGCAGTTTGGTTTAATTTGGATGACGTTCTTAAAAAAAAAAAAAAAACTCAATCCAATCCCATGATTTGGATTAAATTCGATGATTCAATTTTTACCGTTAAATATTTTAACATATATTTTAATTTCCTTATGTGTGTTTGAATTGCTAGTGAGAGCCCTACAATGAAGATTATTGGAGAAGCATGTTTTTCACTATTTTTCCATTGAGGTGTCTTATACTTCGCACTACCACACTTTCCTAGGCAAAGCAAACACGCTCTTATTGATGCAACCAATAGCCAATTACAACCTAACACTTTAATTAGGTAAAAAGGCTCACGAATAAATTTTAATTTCTTTATATATATATATATATATATATATATATATATATATAGAAACTTATTCATTTAATCTCATTCAATAAAAGAGAATCAATACAATTTGGAATGTAATCATAAAAATGCGAAAGATGAGTTTCACAAATCCTGAAAATATCTCCAAGCTCATTGTTCACGTACTTCCTAGTGTGCATATGAAATCAACAATGTGTTTTGCAATCAATCTCAAGTATGACATTTGCCAAATTCTTGGAAGAAACCCACTTATAGCCGTAAGAAGAGCTATGGCTTCTGCCTTGGGTGGAGTTGGAATTCCATTAAACCAGGATGAAAATGCAGCTACAAAATTACCAAGATAGTCCCCAATACATTCTGACACACAAAAGCTATAATACCATGTCACAAGTTGTTTGGAAGCGCTAAGGAGGGTATTCAGCTTCTAGTATTTGTAGTTAAATTCATCAAGTTCTGGTGATGGATGAAAATTGGGAACTCCAAGTCCCAACAACCAGTCCACCACGTCAATGGGGGGAAACAAGAAAAGGATGATATATATATATATATATATATATATATATTAACTATGAACTATGCTTTTTTTTACTGAGGAATTTAAGTATGTTTAATTGGAAGTACTTGATGCTGTCATTCAAACATTTGAAAAGACTTAGCTCCATTTCCCTTACTAGAACGGATGAAAGTGGCATATATTTTAGTCACCCTTACCTATTGAGTAATTTCTTCCCATACCCTTTCTCATTTATATCTATGGAATTCAACATCACTAATAACTATTCAACTATGAGATAAAATTTTATATTGGATAATATTAAAAAAGTTAAATATTAGTATAAATCTTTCCAAAGTTTAACCTTTTTAGTTTCTCAATAATAACTTTTGTCTCTTCTTATCGAGAATTAATGACTTACAATGAAAAACACATAAAATGAGTGTCTTCTTAGCTATTTACAAACTGCACAACACACTTTTCTTATTATTTTTAGTTCGATTTGATTTGGATTGATATTGAAGACAACAACTGAAAAATAATCTAAATAAATTTTGAAAAAATCAGTTTACTTATATTTTCAATTTTTATTTTTGATCGGATTGAATTTTAACACCCCTTAAAAACAACAAAATATGTTCTTTTTAATTTTTATTTGAATATTTAAAAATAATACAAAATGAAAATGAATAATATTTCTAATTATTGATAAAAGAAAAAAAGAAAATCAATTTTCTCAAACAAACGAATTTACTTTTTGAAGGGTATTTGCATGACTGATAAATTAAAAAGGTACATCAATAACCTTGATTTGCTTTTTAAGATTTTAAATTGGAAAATTATAACATAAAAAAAACATGTCTCCTTTTGGATCCGCGTCATTTTGAAAAGGTCAAAACGTTTCCTTCTGTCGCCTTTAATTTAAAAAAACAAAGAAATATGCCAATTTATTTCAATATATGTATATATATAATAAATGTTTTTTTTTGGTACAAAATAATAAGTGATTTCAATCTAGCAAAATAAGACAAAGTCAGCTTGGTCGGCAATTGTTGCTGCGCCACACTTGACACGTGCGTTTTTTTTATACGAGTGTTGTATAGTTATGATTTGGTGTGATATAAGAGATATTTTTTTTATGCGCCACACTTGACACGTTACACGTAACGTGTATAAGAGATATTTTTTTAGACAAATGCTAAACACCACCATAAGAGTGTTCAAAATTTAAAATAAAAATATGAAGGAAAAAATATATTATTTATGATTTTTTTTTACACTTTCCGATCATTTACACAATTAATATTTTTTCATTTTAATTTTTTAATCAATATCTTAAGAAATACTTTAAATCAGTACAAATATAAAATTCTTACGAGCAGTAAACAATTTTTTAAAATATTTAACTCAGTTTGTATATGTAATACTTAAACTCAAATTTATTATGTTTTGGTACAACATTATCCTATGTTCAAAGAAAAAGGAAAATAAGGATGAGGGGAAAATCTAACGGATGTTTTTTATTCTCATTCGTGCTTACCTTTGGTGCAAAATATTATTTCTTTCAAGAGGTTAGGAGGAAGGTCTATTTGGATATATATCCTGTGTGAGGCGAATAAAGTCGCAGATGAATTAGTCAGATTTAATCATTCTCTAGAGGGACATATTAGAGTTTGAGTTTATTCCAAAAGAAAAATATATTCTAAGGTCCTCTTATAAAATCCTTAAATTACTTAATTTTCCTTTTTTTCTCTCTTTAGACCCATTCTATCGATAGCGTCAACTTCCACATGATGCTAACTAAACACCCCACATGAAAATGCAGTTGCTTCAGCAAAGAACGGTTCCGTTACAAAACAACAAGTATCACCTTTTTTATTTTTATAGAAAAATAGTTGAATGAAATAGAGAATTTCAATGATTCAAGAATTAACGTTGGCCTAGTAAAAATAGGAATAAATGTGGAACTTTTGTGATCTTTGAAAGGCATGCACGGTTAAAAGAAGCAACCGATAGTTTTTTTTTCATATTTTCACCCCAAATCAACATTTTTAGCTCAGTTTATGCAACCAAATCATCAATTACGTTGTAAGTTAAAACAATAAAAATCAATAACCTTGATTTTTTAACTTTGGCCTCTCAAAAAATAAGACCGAAGAGCACCACTTAAAAGATGAAAATAGGGGAAATAGGTAAAAAAAAAAAAAAAGTCATTAGACATTTGTCACAGCACGATGACAAAAAGAAAATGGGATTACAACATTGTCAAATAGAAGCCAGAATAAAGAGATTTAACTTGTTATCAAGAGCTCATAAATGTCTCTAAAATGGAAATTTTGGTACATTCAAAATCCGCCTAAGACGTGGTCACGCCTATCTAGCTAGTGTAGCAGGAAATGCCAACTGAAAACGTACATTGCCGTAAATTCTACAAAAGGCCAACTACAATACAACGTACGCTGGGGGCGGGGAAGGCCTTCAATTCTACTGGCAAACGAATCATCAATTCAAGAATTAGGCACCACGAGCCATTTTCATCCTTGGCATTGCCTTCTTCATTTGACGAGCACGCTCTTTTGCTTCTTTCTTTCGAATAGCCTCTGCACTGAGCTTTGCCTCAGCCTCCTCCACCATCTTTTTCCTCTCTGCCTTTCTTCTCTGCATGGCCTCTTGCTGTGCATTTCGGAGTTCTTTCTGTGCTTCTACAGCAGCCTTTTGTCGCGCAGCCTCTGTCTTAGACCGAGCCTGAATTATGAACAAAAATCAATTAAGGACCATGTATAAAAAGTTCATAAATTACAAGCCAAGCATACTTGGCAACATGACTCCCCCACCTGAGAACTTAATTTGTATCGTCCGATCAAGTCAATGTAATACGGAACAAGAGCCACCAGTCGAGTCATATCAGCCATGTTCTTAGCAGCTGGAAGCACAAACTTGAACAACAATACCTTCTTGTGTATACCAGGGTGCTGGTCGGAGAAATGTAATGAAATTAAACCTTTTCCAAATTTCTCAAAAGCTTTCTCACCAAAAACCTGCAGTATGTTAATAATAGCCAGTTTTGAGTCCAATAAATAAACTTCAACTTTAGGCTTTAGCAGGGTGTGAAATTGTGCAGATGAAATATGACCAATATTTACCATAGCAAAATTTAAACATCACATAGTCCTGAATATGATTGCATGCATTAAATGAAACCAAATGTAACGAAGCTACTTTTCCAGCAAATTAAAACACTTGCGCGTGGTCAGTTCACATATAATCATATATGGCATCAAAAGAATATGTAACTAATATGCACTAGCAATGTAAAGAACAAGGAGAACCAAGGAGGGCACCAACTTATATCAGAAAAACAACTGCATGAAGTGTTGAACACGATAAATACTGCTCCTCTAAAAATCATTGAATATATAACTATTATCAGTCATAGTACTGTTTCAAGTTTAACACACTCCATCTCAAGTTCTCAACAAGTGACAGTTAACCAAAATATATGACAATTTAACAAGAAATAACAAATTCTATAAGTCTATACAGACTTATAGAATATTTTTTAGGATTAGTTTCCCTACTTCCCATTATCTCTTAGGATTGTACAGTATTTCCTTATCCTATAATTAGTTTCCTAATTAGTTAGGATTGTGGTTATTATAAATAAGGGTTAGTGCTAAATAATTTATAAAGCACATCAATACACTGCAATATATTTCATTTCATAACTGAACTATACAAAGCCATTATTCTCTCTATTCTTTCCCTCAATACTTAAAACTTCATAATTTTAACATAGTATCAAAGCGGAACCATCATCTATCACCTGTTCTGTAACTACTCTGCTACAGAGCCAAATTTAGAGTTTTACTTTATTTTAGTCTCTCTTGTTGTGTTTCTTCTCTGGCATTTGGTCACCATTGCCATGTCTTGGTTGCGTTCTTCAGTCTGACCATCTCTCTCACTGGTTTTGTCCACCATTGTAATATCCTTGATGTGCCTTAACACTTGGGTTTCTCTCCAGGATTGTATCTCCTCTGACGTGACTTTACTATCGTGTTTCATACAATTTTACGACCCTTGTTTCTCTCAAGGTTTTCATATCCTCCGCTGTGCCTTTTTTCCAGCATGTTTCAAACAAATTCTAGCTCCAAGTTTTTCTACAAGAAATAATCGCCTGTCATAAATTTCAGACAAATTCTGGTCTCCGAGTTTCTCTCTGGATTTCAGTCTCCACCATGGAGCATTTTTGGCGTGTTTCAGACAGATTCCAGCTCTGAGCTTCTGAGTTCCAACCTCTAAGTTTCTGACATGTTTCAGACTTCTACCACTGATTCCACTACCAGGAATTTTTTTTCCAGCAAGATCACATCAAAACTGCTGTATATGTCAATTTATTAGTCCACAAAATCTCAGGACCATCAAAGTTAAGATGCACTTTCACATGCTATTCTTGGGCATACATGGTTTTGCATGCATCGCCGGCCTCCATCACACGTGGCAATGCATCATGATCAACTTTGGTCTATCTGACTCGTACTTGATGTGCAATCCTCTTCCAAACATAACGACGCATCATGGCAAATTTGGGTCTATCCAAATCGTGCTTGATGAGCCACTGCCTCATCAGTTTCCAGGTTAATGGCTCGTTATTTAGTTTCCTTTCCCCCATATTTGGTTCATTTTCTCTCTCATCTTGTTGACCCATGATGTCATCTACTCAGATCAGATCTTCCCTCTTTGGTTCAAATCATTCACTAATATCAGAGAAAATAACTTGGTCAACGCCTCGAAGCTTCCCTAAAGAAACCAGATTGGGAGAGTTGGAAAGGGGGAGAAGAGGTCATGGGTTCAAATCCCTCCACTGACATTTCTAACAAAACTAACAAATTAACATTTGTCGGAAAAAAAAACCCAGCTTGTCCCGACAACTTTATTGGGGCCCTAGGGGTATCATTTGGCCCCATGTCAGTCCCAGAGAATCTTGGTCCTGCCACTATACATTTTAATCTCCTTTTAAAAAAGATTTATTTGAAGAAAGCTTAGTAATCTTTAGCTTGAGGGATAGTATTAGAATATATTAAGATATAATATCCTAAATTATTCTTTAGGATTAGTTTTCCTATGTCCCATTATCTCTTAGGATTGGTGACCATATTTCTTTATCTCATGATTTGTTTCCCTAATTGATTAGGAAAATGATTAGTATAAATAAGTTTTATATACACATGAATACAAATACATTCTACAACATCTGATTACAAAGCATTTGCAGCCTAATGATTGCTCTAGCTCTTCAAATAAATAATCAACAGTGAGCAAAGAGAAATAAAAGAGTAAGAATAAGATGAATGACTAATGGGGAATGTTGAGGGGAACATAAAAATAAGATGAAGAGAGTGAAAGGAACCTGATCAATGACGGCATCAGTGATGAAATCATTAGCGACCTCTTTGGACTCAGAAATGACAGCGAGGTCATCAGCGACCCACTTACGGGCAGAGGCAGTGGCAGTGGGAGGGGAGAGAAGGGTAGCGAACCTCTGCAAATCCCTGACATCCTTATGCATGGCCTTGGCGGCCTTCTTCTTGGCCATGGCGAAAACGACATGATCCATGGCGTCGTCGTTCATGTAGACCTCGAAGGCGATCTCGTCCCTGCAGGGAACGATCATATTGTAGATCCTGGCGATGAGATCGTGTCTGCTCTTCAACTCCAGAGTGGCCAGCAAACCCTGGCAGTACCTTCTCCCGCTCGCGTAGAACTTGAACGTCGTCTGCCCTTCCTTCAGCAGCAGTGGCGCCTCCTCGCCCCCGTCGCCGATCCCCAAGAGGCTGAAATTCTTCTCGAAGATCGAATCCTTCGCCGCGAACTGCGCCGCCCACGATAGCGCGATGTTCTCGTTCTCGCGCTTCCCAGTGAAGTAGTTGATTGCGAACATAATAAGAAAGCTTCCGCAGACGATCTCTACGGTGAAGGAGCGCGGAGGGGTGAGGGTTGGAGGGGTTTGAGTGGTGGTGGAGTTTTCGGGGGATTTGGGATCGGAGGGAGGCTCGGGGGCGGGGTGTTCGACGGGGACGCCTTCGAATTCTTCGTCGTCCCAGAAATCGAAGGTGGTGGCGGGAGGGGATTTGGGGAGATCTGAAGCAGGAGGTTGGGGGGTGGGATCGGTGGTGAGGGGAGTAGGGTCGGAGAGGGGCGGTGATCGGAGAGAGGCGGGATCGATGGAAGAGTCTTCGAGGTCGTCATCGTCTTCGGCTTCAAAGCCTTCGAAATGGGAATCGGCGTGAGCCAAGGCGAGGATGCAGAGGAGGGCCAACAAGAGAAAGGAGAGAATTGGATTTGCCATAGGTGAGGTCTGGTGTGGTGCTAAGCTCACAAACAAAATGAAAAAGAGAAAATAATAGCTAATTCGATTGGGTTAGCATACCTTACCCAAGAGGCCCATATCATATGCCTCATTCCATCATTGCCTTCATTTTTTGCTGTGTGAATTTATCTAATTTTTTATGCGTTAAACAATATCATTTCCTTTTTCTTAATTACATTTTAAAAATTAGATTTTTTTTAAAATTAGCCTTCATTAAACTTTCGTATCAAAATGAAAAAAAAAAGTTATAACAAATGATATCATATCTTAAAAAAAGATATCATTAAAACAATAAGAATATTTATAATTTTCATTTTCTCTCATCAATTACCTAAAAGGGCATTTGATGTTTGTATATAAGAAATTAGACTTATTGTATGATGTGGATCAAGGATGAAGAATGAAAAAGTTTTGGTCACCATGATATCTAAGTAAGATATGGGAATTGTTTTTGTTTCAGCCTAGGGTTCAGAGTAGTCTAATTAGAATATAAATGTGTTAATCTATCCCAACTTAGGGCTTGACCCATTCTTGTATAGGCATTTTTTAATGATTGGATCATATCATATCTTAAGAAAAAGACGTGATAATTAGGAAAAGATGTGATTATTACAAAAGGTTAAGATAATTAAAGGAAGATAAGGTTATTAAGGAAAGATAAGATAATTAAATGAGATAAGGTTTTTGTGGTCTCATAGTATGTTAGACCAAAAGTCACCCTAGTATCTGTTATGAGTCGTATGCGAACCAATTGAGTAAGATCTGGATCGGTTGGATACCAAGACAACTAGTCGGGTCAATTCAAAAATGATCTGAGAGGACTTAACCCTTCAGGCTCGAGTACATAAGCACAAAAAGACTTTGAATTATTGGGTCAAAACATGGTAAGTCAGCCCAAATATGACATGAGAGGGCAATTTTTATATTCCTTTTAATTTTAGACAAAGATTAAAGATAAAATACTAATTACAAAAGGATAGAAACCAAAGGAGATGAATGAAAAATGGGTTATTATTATATAATTCAGATCGGAGAGGTTAAAGAGAACTTTAAAAGGATGGACAAAGATAAAATTGTTGGTTTGAATGATATTCCTATTAAAGTTTAGAAGTGTATTGGAGAACAAGGTTTTATTTGAGAGATTTTTAACAAGATTTTGAGATCTAAGAAAATGTCAGATGGGTAAAGGAAAAAGAAGAACACTTAGGTTCCTAATATTAAGAACAAGAGAAGTGTTCAAAATTATGATAACTGTTGAATATCTTTTGGGGTTTCTAAATTAGATTTGTATGCATCATTACTAAATATTTTTTTCTTGTTTTAGAAGTCAGCAGACATAGACTAGACTAGGCTGTCACATAGACTAGGCTAGGCTATCTTTTCCCCCTTTCTCTCTCTTATGCTTTGTACTCTATAAATTGTAAGCTGAAACATGAATATCAAGAGTCATGTGAGTGAAATTTCCTCACACTTAAATTCAAGTTGGCATCAAAGCGGGTTCCGGCCATCACCGTCGCCACCGTCTACCGCCTCCGGCCACCATCCGCCGCCGCAAGCTCAACTGGAAAAATTATTTGTCGTGGTCTGCTTCAGTTGAGTTGTGATTTCTTGGTCAAGGGTACCATGACCACCTAGAGAAAAACGTCAATGTTGTTCCAAACGACAAGAAACCTGAATGGGAGAAGGTAGATTATCAACTATGTGTTGTTCTGTGGCAATCGGTCGAGTCAGATGTTTTGGAAATTCTCAGATCTTTTAAAACATGTCATCTTTTTTGGAAGAAGGCCCAAGAGATCTTCGCCAACGATATTCAAAGCCTATTTGATGCGACTGTGAAAGTTACAGCTCTCAAGCAATCTAACCATGACATGATTGCACATATGGGTAAAGCTCGGGCAATAGTAGAAGAGCTGAGAAGGTTTCTTGTGGCTGATTTGTTGGAAGAGGTGAATAGGAAACTGGACAAGTTCTACATGGTCCTTATCTTGAGGAGTCTACACTCAGATTTTGATCATGTACGTTATCAGGTCCTAGCTGGAGATCAAGTCACATTGATGGATTCTCTCATTACTAGGCTTCTCCGTGTACCTCATGCGTTGAAGGATGAAAATCTCACTGATGCTGTGAAAACATCAGCCATGGTGGCACCTCGTGGGAGAGGGGGAGGCCGTAACAGTAGAGGAGGCCACAATGGAAGAAGTGGACGTCCGCAATGCACATATTGTAAGAGGATGGGCCACACTCAAGAAAATTGTTACTCTTTGCATGGCTTCCCTAACAAAGTGGCACAGGTATCCAAGTCAGAAAAATCTGAGTCTAAGTTTTCTGATGAAGAATACCAAGAGTATTTGAAGCTTAAGTCCGAGAAATCCAGCAATCAAGCATCATCTTCATCAGTACCATGTTTCTCAACAACATGTGTTTCTCAATCAATCGGAAGTCCTAGCCCTTGGATACTTGACTCAGGTGCCTCTGATCATATCTCTGGTAACAAGTCCTCTTTTTCATCTATTTTCTTTCCAAAGATTCCTCACCTTGTTACTGTAGCCAATGGGTCCAAAGTTGCGTCTCAAGGAAGTGGTCAAGTATCATTATCTCCTTCATTGAAATTAAATTTATTATTATTTGTTCCTCAGTGTCCATATAATCTAATCTCATTAAGTCAGTTGACTCGCTCATTAAATTGTTTAGTAACCTTTACCGCTAATTCCTTTGTTATTTAGGAACATGGGACGGGTCGACTGATTGGAGAAGGACGTGAATCACGAGGACTGTATTATTTAGAATCCAGCTCTCTGATATCCTGTTTTGCATCCTCAAAACCCAAACTTTTGCATGATCGTCTGGGTCACCCAAGTTTATCCAAGCTAAAAATAATGGTTCCTAGTCTTAAAAATCTTCAAGTCTTAGACTGTGAGTCTTGTCAACTAGGAAAACATGTTAGGTCATCATTTCCTCAAACTGTACAAAGATATGATTCGGCTTTTTCTACCATTCATTCTGATATTTGGGGACCAAGTCGTGTTACATCTTTTAGTTTTCAATATTTTGTAACCTTCATTGATGAATTCTCCAGATGTACTTGGGTTTATTTAATGAAAGATAGATATGAACTTTTGCCCATATATAAGTCGTTTTGCAATGAGATTGAAAATCAATTTGGAAAAACAATCAAGATTTTCAGAAGTGATAATGCAAAAGAATATTTTTGTCATGATCTTTCCTCTTTTTTATCCTCAAAAGGTATCCTACACCAGTCCACATGTCCTCATACACCTCAACAAAATGGCATAGCTAAAAGGAAAAATCGTCACCTTCTTGAAACTGCTCGTTCCCTAATGTTAAATTCTAATGTTCCTACACATCACTGGGAAGACGCAGTGCTTACTGCGTGCTTCTTAATTAATAGGATGCCTTCTTCTTCTCTTGAAAACCAAATTCCTCACTCAATTATCTTTCCTCATGACCCATTGTTTCATGACTCTCCTAGAGTGTTTGGTTGTACTTGTTTTGTCCATGATCTTTTCCCTGGTTTAGACAAACTTTCAGCTAAGTCAGTAAAATGTGTCTTTTTGGGTTATTCTCGTCTTCAAAAGGGTTACAAATGCTACTCTCTAATCACAAGACGATATTATATGTCTGTAGATGTAACCTTCTTTGAAGACACACCTTTCTTCTCATCCTTTGTTGATCATTCTTCTTCTCTCCAGGAAGTACTGCCAATTCCTTGTCCTTTAGGTAACTCCGACCAAAATGTCAATCAAGTCCCATCTTCTCTACCAAATTCAATTGAAGTTGTCTCTCCACCTCTGCTTACATATCATCACAGGGCACGACCAGCTGATTCTACAGTACCCGAAGTCTCCCCTCGTGATTCTCATCCTTCTCCAACTAGTCCTCCAACCATGGATCCTGCTTCCTCACCTGTCTCTCATCACTCTGAGTCAGCCTGGTCCATTGCCATCCGAAAAGGTACTCGATCCACTCGCAACCCTCATCCTATTTATAATTTTTTGAGTTACCATCGCTTGTCTCCTTCATATTCTTCCTTTGTTTTCTCTTTATCCTCACACCATGTTCCTTCTAATGTTCATGAGGCACTTAGTCATCCTGGATGGCGACAGGCTATGATTGATGAAATGCAAGCCCTTGAAAATAATGGTACTTGGAAACTTGTTCCTCTTCCACCTGGCAAGAAGACTGTGGGTTATAGATGGGTCTATGCAGTTAAAGTTGGGCCTAATGGTGAGGTTGATCGGCTTAAGGCTCGATTGGTAGCTAAAGGCTATACTCAGATTTGTGGCCTTGATTATTGTGACACCTTTTCTCCTGTGGCTAAAATCACCACAGTTCGTCTGTTTCTTGCTTTGGCAGCCATGCGTCATTGGCCTCTTCATCAGCTTGACATTAAGAATGTTTTCCTCCATGGTGATCTTGAGGAGGAGATTTATATGGAGCAACCTCCTGGGTTTGTTGCTCAGGGGGAGTATGGTCTTGTTTGTAAGCTGCGTCGATCTCTCTATGGGTTGAAGCAATCCCCTCGGGCTTGGTTTGGTAAATTCAGTCATATTGTTCAACTTTTTGGGTTGAAACGAAGTGAGGCTGATCATTCTGTTTTTTATTGTCATTCATCCCCTAGGAAATGTGTTTATTTGATAGTATACGTTGATGATATAGTGATTACAGGGAATGATGCTACTAAGATTGTTCAGCTAAATGAGCACTTATTCAGTCATTTCCAGACCAAAGACCTGGGATATTTGAAGTACTTCCTTGGTATTGAGGTGGCTCAGTCAGGAGATGGTGTTGTGATCTCTCAGAGGAAGTATGCCCTTGACATTTTGGAGGAAACAGGCATGCAGAATTGTAGACCTGTTGATAGCCCTATGGATCCAAATTTGAAGCTCCTGTCAGATCAGAGTGAAATGTGTCCTAATCCCGAGAGATATAGAAGACTTGTGGGAAAACTCATTTATTTCACCATTACAAGACCTGATATTTCCTTTGTTGTTGGAGTGGTGAGCCAATTTATGCAAAATCCTCGTGTTGATCATTGGAATGTTGTTATGCATATTCTTAGATACATTAAGAGAGCTCCAAGACAAGGATTACTTTATGAAGACAAAGGTAATACACAAGTATCTGGGTATTGTGATGCAGATTGGGCTGGTTGTCCTATGGATAAGAGATCCACATTCGGATATTGTGTTTCCATTGGAGGGAATGCTATCTCTTGGAAGAGCAAGAAGCAAACTGTTGTTGCCCAGTCCAGTGCAGAGGCTGAATATAGATCTATGGCCATGGCTACATGTGAACTTATGTGGATCAAACAACTACTTCAAGAATTGAGATTCTGTGAAGTTGGGCAAATGAAGTTATATTGTGATAATCAAGCCGCTCTCCATATTGCTTCGAATCCAGTCTTTCATGAGAGAACCAAACACATAGAAATTGACTGTCATTTCATTCGGGAGAAGCTATTGTCCAAAGAAATTATCACTGAGTTCATTAGCTCTAATGATCAGCCAGCAGATATTTTGACTAAGTCATTGCGAGGACCTAGGATTCAGTCCATTTGTTCCAAGCTTGGTGCATATGATCTATATGCTCCAGCTTGAGGGGGAGTGTTGAATATCTTTTGGGGTTTCTAAATTAGATTTGTATGCATCATTACTAAATATTTTTTTCTTGTTTTAGAAGTCAGCAGACATAGACTAGACTAGGCTGCAACATAGACTAGGCTAGGCTGTCTTTTCCCCCTTTCTCTCTCTTATGCTTTGTACTCTATAAATTGTAAGCTGAAACAAGAATATCAAGAGTCATGTGAGTGAAATTTCCTCACACTTAAATTCAAGTATAACTATAGAGGTACCTATTAGAATTTTCCCATATATTTTTGTGGGCTACAATTAATTGTAAAATTTTGTTTTGCCAAAAAATGGGCTAATATTATGATTCATTTGATGATACTTAAATCCACTAATAATGTGATTAATTGTTTACGAGCTTTAGGCAGCTAATTCTGATCAATGTGAGAAGATAGTATGGGCCTAACCACCGGGCCCATAATGGGAGGTGCCTAGGGTTAATAAATAACAAGGATAGGTCCCCTTTGTCGTCATGTTATTGTTGGATCAAGTGGCCTCAGAATAATTAAGAAGGGGGATTGAATTAATTATTCTTAAACCTTTACTAATTAAAAAATTACACTTCTAAGGCTTTTACTAAATTATTAAGAGAATAAGGAGTAGAAGAGAAACTTAACAGAAAGTAAAAGCGGAAATTAAATGCACAACGGAAAGTAAAAGAGTAGGGAAGAAGCAAACAAACATACAAGAGTTTTTATACTGGTTCGGCAACAACCCGTGCCTACATCCAGTCCCCAAGTGACCTGCGATGCTTGAGATTTCTTTCAACCTTGTAAAAATCTTTTTACAAGCAAAGATCCAATAGGGATGTACCCTCCCTTGTTCTCTTTGAACCTAGTGGATGTACCCTCCACTAGAACTGATCCACAAGAGATGTACTCTCTCTTGTTCTCAATCAACAACCCAAGTAGATGTACCCTCTACTTGTACCACAAAGGATGTACCCTCCAATGTGTTAAGACAAAGATCTCAGGCGGTTAAACCTTTGATACTTTGTGAATGGGGATACAAAAGAATTCTTAGGCGGTTAGTCCTTTGAACACTTTTGTATAAGGGAAAGAAAAGAATCAAAAGAATTCTCAGACTGTGTCATTTTGAATTCTTTGACAAGGGAGAAGGGAGACACAAAAGAATTCAGGCGGTTAGTCCTTTGTTCTTTTGGAAAAGGGAGAAGAGAGACACAAAAAGAATTCAGGCGGTTAGTCCTTAGCGAATTCATTTTGGCAAAGGGAGAAGAGAAGAAAAGAATGAATAGCACAAGTTTTCAAGGTTTAGAAAACCAGAAAACTTTAGAAAGCTTTTGGTACAAAGAAGAAGAAGAAGTTCAAAGAGATTCAAGGCTTGTAAAGGATTGTATGAATAAGTGTTCAAGATGATTGAAATGCAAAACAAAGCCTTGCTTTTATAGACTCTTCATGCATGGTCAAGGAAGAGTTATAAATTTTAGAAAAACTTAAAACCAATTTGAAAAAGTCAAAAACCTTTTGAAGAGTTACATCTTTTGATTTATTCAGAAACAATCACTGGTAATCGATTACCAAATCAGTGTAATCGATTACACAAGGCTTTTATGTGAAAGGATGTGACTCTTCACATTTGAATTTGAATTTCAACATTCAAAGGCATTGGTAATCGATTACCAAAACATTGTAATCGATTACAACTTTTTGAAATTAATTGGAACGTTGTAAATTCAATTTGAAAACTTTTTCAAAACAATTTTGCTACTGGTAATCGATTACAGCAATCTGGTAATCGATTACCAGAGAGTAAAAACTCTTTGGTAAACATGTTTTGAGAAAAATCATGTGCTACTCAATTTTTGAGAAAAAAATTTCATACTTATCTTGATTAAGCCTTCTCTTGATTCTTGAATCTTGAGTCTTGAATCTTGATCTTGATTCTTGAGATCTTGAACCTTGAATCTTGATTCTTGACTCTAAACTTTCTTCTTGAGTCTTGAATTCTTCTTGATTCTTATCTTGAACACTTAAATTGTTCTTGATTCACTTGAGTTGTTCTTTGATTGATCTTTGATTCACTTGAGTTGTTCTTTGATTGATCTTTGAGCTTTTTGTCATCATCTTTTGTTATCATCATTGTTATCATCAAAACACCTTTGAATCACCTTTGATTCACCATGAAGCTTTGCTTCTACAATCTCCCCTTTTTTGATGATGAAAACTTCTGAAATCAAGAAACACACACACACTTTTTCCTAGTCGATCACTCACATAAATTCTCCCCCTTTGTTTTTAAATTTGTACATATCTTAAAATTAAATTGATTACTCATGTGAGTTCTTGATTTTAATCCCATTTCTCTCCCCTTTTGGCATTTCTCTCCCCCTTTGGCATCAACAAAAAGCCAAAGTGCGTAACAAATTTGAAATAATCAAACATAACTAAACATCCATACAACATTCATTGAGAAACTAACAACCAAACCATGAAGCAACAATCATAAATAGATTATCTATAAAACCCATATAGTCAAACAACATACTCAATATTTGTTCAAACATACCATGCAAATAAGGAAATAGTAAATTGTTCAAATACCATATACCATGCAAATAAGAAAATAGTAAATTGTTCAAATATTATAATAATAGAGATTTATTTTGATAAGTCACTAACATCTATTAGTCCTAGTTCTCTTCTAATGTTGTAGAAGGTATCTTTACTCAGTGGTTTTGTAAAGATGTCTGCAAGTTGATTTTTAGTATCTACAAATTTTAACACAACATCACCTTTTAGAACATGATCTCTAATAAAATGATGCCTTATTTCTATATGCTTGGTTCTAGAGTGAAGAACTGGATTTTTAGATATGTTTATGGCACTTGTGTTGTCACATTTTATGGGAATGTGATCTAATACTATTCCATAGTCAGATAGTTGTTGCTTCATCCACAAAATATATGCACAACAAATACCAGCAGAAATATATTCCGCTTCTGCTGTGGATAATGCTACACTATTTTGTTTCTTGCTATTCCAAGAAACAAGAGCAGACCCTATAAATTGACATGTACCACTAGTACTCTTCCTATCTGTTTTTTATCCAGCAAAATTCGAATCTGAGTATCCTACTAGATTGCATAAATAATTCTTAGGGTACCATAATCCTAAACTAACTGTTCCTAATAGATATCTTATGATTCTTTTTACTGCCATTAAATGTGAAAACTTTGGATCTGATTGAAATCTTGCACACGTGCATACACTAAACATAATATCTGGCCTACTTGCAGATAAGTAAAGTAGAGATCCAATCATACCTCTATATTGCTTTGGATCAACAGGTTGACCGGATTCATCTTTGTCAAGATAACAACTTGTATTCATAGGAGTAGCCAAGTGTTTTGAGTTTTCCATTCCAAACCTCTTAATGAGTTCTTTGCAATACTTTGCTTGATTGACAAAGATCCCACCATTTGTTTGTTTGATTTGTGGTCCAAGAAAGTAATTTAACTCACCCATCATGGACATCTCAAACTCACTTTGCATATCAATAGAAAACTCCTTGCACAAAGATTCATTAGTAGATTCAAAAATTATATCATCAACATAAATTTGTACCAACAATATATCATTATCTTTCCTTTTTATGAATAAGGTGGTATCTACTTTCCCTCTAGTAAAATTCTTTTCTAATAGGAATTTACTTAATCTTTCATACCAAGCCCTAGGTGTTTGTTTTAAGCCATAAAGTGCCTTCTTTAATCTATATACATGGTCTAGTTTTTGTGAGTCTTCAAACCCAGGAGGTTGTTCCACATATACCTCCTCCTGAATTAGACCATTTAAGAAAGCACTCTTGACATTCATTTGATATAGTTTAAAATTCATAATAGATGCATATGCTAATAACATCCTAATGGCTTCTAATCTAGCTACAGGTGCAAAAGTTTCTTCATAGTCTATACCTTCTTCTTGGTTATATCCTTTTGCTACAAGTCCAGCTTTATTCCTAATTACTATACCATTTTCATCCAATTTATTTCTAAATACCCACTTAGTTCCTATGATTGGATAATCTGAAGGTTTTTCTACTAATTCCCATACATCATTTCTTTCAAATTGATTTAATTCTTCTTGCATAGCTACTATCCAATGATCATCTATAATAGCTTCCTTAAAAATTTTAGGTTCTATTAATGAAACAAATGTCATATTATTGCATAAATCTTTAAGACAGTGTCTAGTTGTTATCCCTTTTGAGATATCATTGATGATGTTGTCAAGAGGATGATTTCTTGAAGTTTTCCATTCTTTGGGAAAATTATCATTTTCTTGTGCTGTGTCATTTTGATCATCCTTGTTTTCATCATTTCTCTTTCTTTTCAGATTTCTTTCTTCATTTTGAGTATCTTCCAAAGTATCTGGAATATCATCAACAAACTCCTTTCTCGGGGAGGTAATATTAGTTTCATCAAAAGTAACATGTATTGATTCCTCAATTGTCATGGTTATTTTGTTGTATATTCTAAATGCTTTACTATGTAAAGAATAACCAAGGAAGATACCCTCATCTGCCTTAGCTTCAAACTTTCCTAGGCTTTCTTTACCATTGTTTAAAACAAAACATTTACATCTAAAAACATGTAAATGTGCAATGTTTGGTTTTCTATTGTTAAAAAGTTCATATGGGGTTTTCTTAAGAATGGGTCTGATTAAGGCTCTATTCATAATATAACATGTGGTGTTAACCGCTTATGCCCAAAAGTATTTTGGAAGAGGTGTGTCATTTAAAAGAGTTCTAGCAATTTCTTCTAGGGCTCTATTTTTCCTTTCTACTACTCCATTTTGTTGGGGTGTCCTAGGTGTAGAAAAGTTGTGTTCTATGCCATACTCATCACAAAACATTTCAAAATCATTGTTTTCAAATTCACCTCCATGATCACTTCTGATGGGGATAATTTTGAGATTCTTTTTGTTTTGAATGACTTTGGCAAGTCTTCTAAATGCATGAAATGCATCATTCTTATGAGTAAGAAATAAAGTCCAAGTATACCTAGAATAATCATCAACAATTAATAATGCATAGTAACTTCCACCAAAACTCATGACCCTAGATGGTCCAAACAAATCCATGTGTAATAATTGTAATGGTTGAGTGGTGGAAACAATATTTTTAGATTTAAAAGATACTTTTGTTTGTTTACCTTTTTGGCATGCATCACATAACTTATCTTTTTCAAATTTTAATTTAGGCAAACCAATAACTAGATCTTCTGAAATTAATCTATTTAGATGATCCATGTTAATATGAGCAATTCTCTTATGCCATAACCATGGATCACAATCTTTGCTTAAAAAGCATCTATCATTTTCAGATTTTTGTTTTAGATCAATCATGTAAACATCATTTTCTCTAAAACCTATATGTTCAATATCTTTGTCATGCTCATGCTTAATAACACATTTTTCAGAATCAAAAGATACTTTATATCCTCTATCACATAAATGACTAACACTTAATAAGCTATGCTTCAAACCTTCTACAAGCAACACATTTTCAATAGGAGTAGAAGAACTCGTACCTATTTTACCGACTCCAATAATTTTGCCTTTGTTGTTGTCGCCACATGTAACGTGTTCACTTTTCTTGGGAGAAATGGTTGTGAATTTGGATACATCACCCGTCATATGCTTGGAACATCCACTGTCTATGTACCACTTCTTACTTACAGATTCTTCTTCGTTGTTATCATGAGATTTTGTCATGAGACAAAAGTTGACTTGGTCTTCATCATGATCTTGGAATAACTTGTTCCTGAAAATACTTTTGAAAGACAAAGAATCTAAAGAGGCCATTAATCTTGAAGTGGTTAAACTTTCAACAAGATACCTGCACTGATACCACTTGTTGGATCAAGTGGCCTCAGAATAATTAAGAAGGGGGGTTGAATTAATTGTTCCTAAACCTTTACTAATTAAAAAATTACTCTTCTAAGACTTTTACAAAATTGTTAAGAGAATGAGGAGTAGAAGAGAAACTTAACAGAAAGTAAAAGCGGAAATTAAATGCACAACGGAAAGTAAAAGAGTAGGGAAGAAGGAAACAAACACACAAGAGTTTTTATACTGGTTCGGCAACAACCCGTGCCTACATCCAGTCCCCAAGCGACCTGCGGTCCTTGAGATTTCTTTCAACCTTGTAAAAATCCTTTTACAAGCTAAGATCCACAAGGGATGTACCCTCCCTTGTTCTCTTCGAACCAAGTGGATGTACCCTCCACTAGAACTGATCCATAAGAGATGTACTCTCTCTTGTTCTCAATCAACAACCCAAGTAGATGTACCCTCTACTTGTACCACAAAGGATGTACCCTCCAATGTGTTAAGATAAAGATCTCAGGCGGTTAAACCTTTGATACTTTGTGAATGGGGATACAAAAGAATTCTTAGGCGGTTAGTCCTTTGAACACTTTTGTATAAAGGAAAGGGAAGAATCAAAAGAATTCTCAGACTGTGTCATTTTGAATTCTTTGACAAGGGAGAAGGGAGACACAAAAGAATTCAGGCGGTTAGTCCTTTGTTCTTTTGGAAAAGGGAGAAGAGAGACATAAAAAGAATTCAGGCGGTTAGTCCTTGGCGAATTCATTTTGGCAAAGGGAGAAGAGAAGAAAAGAATGAATAGCACAAGTTTTCGAGGTTTAGAAAACCAGAAAACTTTAGAAAGCTTTTGGTACAAAGAAGAAGAAGAAGTTCAAAGAGATTCAAGGCTTGTAAAGGATTGTATGAATAAGTGTTCAAGATGATTGAAATGCAAAACAAAGCCTTGCTTTTATAGACTCTTCATGCCTGGTCAAGGAAGAGTTATAAATTTTAGAAAAACTTAAAACCAATTTGAAAAAGTCAAAAACCTTTTGAAGAGTTATATCTTTTGATTTATTCAAAAACAAACACTGGTAATCGATTACCAAATCAGTGTAATCGATTACACAAGGCTTTTATGTGAAAGGACATGACTCTTCACATTTGAATTTGAATTTCAACATTCAAAGGCATTGGTAATCGATTACCAAAACATTGTAATCGATTACAGCTTTTTGAAATTAATTGAAACGTTGTAAATTCAATTTGAAAACTTTTTCAAAACAATTTTGCTACTGGTAATCGATTACAGCAATCTGGTAATCGATTACCAGAGAGTAAAAACTCTTTGGTAAACATGTTTTGAGAAAAATCATGTGCTACTCAATTTTTGAGAAAAACTTTTCATACTTATCTTGATTAAGTCTTCTCTTGATTCTTGAATCTTGAGTCTTGAATCTTGAGTCTTGAATCTTGATCTTGATTCTTGAGATCTTGAACCTTGAATCTTGATTCTTGACTCTAAACTTTCTTCTTGAGTCTTGAATTCTTCTTGATTCTTATCTTGAACTCTTGAATTGTTCTTTGATTGATCTTTGATTCACTTGAGTTGTTCTTTGATTGATCTTTGAGCTTTTTGTCATCACCTTTGTCATCATCTTTTGTTATCATCATTGTTATCATCAAAACACCTTTGAATCACCTTTGATTCACCATGAAGCTTTGCTTCTACAATTATTAGTTGTTTTCTAGGGTTTACCCCATTGAAAACTCTAGAATTGAAGAGTGTGATCAGGCAAAGGAAGGCTTAGCTTTTAGGTTTCTGTCGATCGTGGTCATTCTCATTTTCTTGACCATGTCTTCAACAAGTAAGTGTTATGTCAATGTTCTAAACTCATATAAATTCTTTTGTGGTAGATTTGTTTATCTTACATTTGGCATCATAGCCAAATTTTATATGATTTAGAACCTGATCGTTATTTATTACATTCTTTTGATTTTGATTATTATTGCGCACTCATTGTTAATTGCAATTGAGGAATCTAGATTTTTTTAACTAAATTGTTATCCTTGCAATCTTTTGTTTCAATTAATATAATATTATATTATGTAATATAAACAAACAAAAAAAGGATTTGTTATTTTGTGTGTTTTCAAACACTATGGTATTAAGTTATTTTTTCTTTTTTCAATTCAAGCTAGTTGTTGTACATTAATAAATATTGTTTATTCTATTGGTTACTGAATGCACATTGAGTTTTTTTTATGTTGAACTTGTTGTGTGCAATTTGTTTCATGATGCTTGTGGGGTTCTAACATGGTTTATTGGGAATTACTAATAATGAATTTGCGGCTAACAACTTGCGAGTTCGAATCTATGATATACTCACTAAACCAAACATATTCATGTTACTTGAATGCCTTAATTTTTTGTTTTCTTTTCTAAGTATGAACTAGTGTTAATAATTGAAATATATATCTTCTACATCCTATTAATTTCCGCTGCTATGAATATTGTTGATATTTGTCTACTTATATTTTAAATGCTAGAATGCCTTGATTTATGGTTATTACTATTTGAGTTCAAAACATGTGGAGAATGCTCTTTAATTGATTTATGACTAATAAGAATGCTTTTTTGATGCATTTGTTTATTGGCCCGGTCATGGTTTTGGACAAGAAAAAATTGATTAATGTACAAGAATTTTTTTCATGGGCTACTATAAGTTGTTACTGCCAAAGTGGGACCACTTATATTGATTCATGATTTTTTTTTTTTGTAATTTGAGGAATGTTTTCGGTCTTTGCATGCGATTGCTTGCCCAAGGGAAGTTGTTGTATGTTTAGGTTGAGAGTTAAGAATGAATGGAGTTATTGGAGAATGCACTGAGTTGAGGGATTTGTCTGCCCAAAGGGGACAATTTTCTAAATTTTGTGTATGCTCATGGATTAATCCATCTATGGTATTCGCCTAGTTTGTAACCTTGGTTTGTGCATTTTGTCCAAATGGGAATGTACTATTATATTGGTTTCACATTGATAGCTTGTTTCCTTTTCTTAGCTATATCTTGTCATGTAATATGTCCTAATGCATTCTTGTTTTGACTTAATAGTGAACTTTTCTATGAATAACTGTTTTGTTTCCATTGAGATCTAGAACGGATCAAATTACTGCAATTGGAAGCAAGATCTAAAATTCTCTTGGGGAATTTCTAATTTGATTTAGCTTTACGTGAGAGTAAGTTTGTGATCAATTTGGAGAGCATGTCTGAACAAAATAAATGTTTGGCTAAGTAGGAGAGGTCTAATAGGTTGAATTTGATTGCTATCAAGAAGACTGTCTCTGAACATCTTTTGAGTGGTCTTCCAGAGAAAGCAATAGCTAAGGAGTTCCTCAATGCTTTGGGAAAGAGGTACCAAGTATCTAATGACGTTGAGTCCAAATGTCTAATGAAACAATTAACAAACATAAGATATCATAATGTTAGGGGTGTAAGGGAATTCATTATGAAGATGGTTCACATCCAAACCAAGCTTAAATCTCACCAAATTGACCTTAATTAAAAAATTCATAGTTAAACATGTCTTAAATAGCCTACCCACTAATTTCACACAAATTAAAATTGCCCACAATACCATTGGTGAGAAATGGACTATGAATGACCTTATTACCAAGTGTGTTGTTGAGGAAGCAAAACTCAAGAAAGAAAAGAGTGGCATAGCCATGTTATTAGTCCATGGCAAACCCACTTTTTACAAGGGACACTAGAAAAATACAAATAATGAATCTAATGCATCTCATACATATCAAGGTTCAGGTAAAGGTCAGCACCACAATGTAGGAGGTCCTAGGTCAGCTATCTTTAAGAAAGGTATTTGGTGTTTCTGGTGTAAGGAGAAGGGGCATAAAAAATCTGATTGTGGAAATTTCAAGGCATGGCTAGAGAGCAAGCAAAAATTAGGAGGGGTTCATAAATTTTAGGGAGCCTAGTAAGAGGGAAAACAAGGGTAGGAAAGGATCTTGAAGTTTGCATTATGAAAGTGGGAGACATCAACCTAGTTTTAGCTTCTAGATTTGAATTGGTTTTGAAGGATATCTGTTATGTACCATCTTTTAGGAGAAATTTGATTTATGTTTCTCGTTTAGACAAACTTGGTTTTAATTTTACTTTTGGTGATAGGAAAATAAATTTGATGTTAAACTCCCAAATTATTGGTTATAGATTTTTTGTTGATGGTTTATATAAATTGTCTTTGGATTCAGACAATATTTCTTCATCTTTAGTTGTTGAGAATTTTGTTTCTAATAAATCTAAAGTTGAAGAAAAATCATTTATGTGGCACGTGCACTTAGCTTATATTTCAAGGGAAAGGGTTTAGAGATTGACAAAGACATATATTCTACCTTCCTTGGCTTTTGATGACTTGGCTACTTGTGTGGATTGTATAAGGGGAAAGTTTACTAAAAAACAATAAAAGCACTACTAGAAATTCAGATCTTTTAAAGATTATTCATATAGACATTAGTGGACCCTTAAATTCTATAACTGGTGGTAACAAATTTTTTCATCACATTTTTTTATGATTTTCCTAATATGGTTATCTTTACTTGATTAAAGAAAAATTTGAAACACTTGAAAAGTTCAAAATTTTTAAAAACGAAGTTGAAAAGGAGTTGGGGAAAGTCATCAAGATTGTGAGGTTTGACCGTGGTGGAAAGTATTATGGTAAATATGGTGTAACTGGACAACATATGGGGTTATTCGCCTTATACTTGCAGGATTATGGAATAGTTCCACAATACACCATACATGGGACTCCTGAACAAAATGGTGTAGCCAAAAGGCATAACAGAACACTTAAAGATATGATGAGAAGCATGATGAGTAGATGTAACTTGCCAGAATTTTTATGGGGAGAAGTCTTGAAAACAACCCTTTACATATAGTTGAGACCACAATTGTGACTAGAGATATAGTTGGTTCTCAAGCCAATGATATGTTTGATCCTCCTATTGGGGATGAGAATGCACAAACTAATTGAGCAGATTCCACAATTTCCTTTGGGGAGGTCAATTAGAAAGAGGAGACATGCTATTGGTGATGACTTTCAAGTTTATCTTAGCGAGGATGCATATGACATTGGAGACATTGTTGATCCAAAGAGCTATCATGAAGTTGTTTCTTGCCCTTAGTCAGAAATGTGGAAGCATGCAATGAATGAAGAGATGCAATCTATGTCAGTTAATGGCATATGGGAGCTAGTTGAATTACCTGAGAATTTTAAGGCAATCAATTGTGAATGGGTCTTCAAGAAAAGAAGGACTTAAATGGTAACATTGAGATATTCAAGGCTAGACTGGTGGAAAAGGGTTTTATGCAGAAGGAGAGTGTTAACTTTAAAGAGACTTTTTCACTTGTATCAACAAATGATTCCTTTAGAATCATTATGGCCCTCGTAGCTCACTTCGATTTGGAGTTGCACCAAATGGATGTGAAGATAGCTTTTCTGAATGGTGATTTGAGTGAGATAATATACGTGCAACAACCTGAAGGTTTTTGTATTAGTAGTAATAAGGACTTGGTATGTAAACTAAAGAGGTCGATTTTTGGCTTGAAACAAGCTTTTAGACAATGGTACCTAAAATTTGATGAAGTGGTGAACTCCATGGGATTTGAGGAGAATAAGGTTGATTAATGCATATACGTCAAGGTCAATGGTAGCAAATTTATCTTCCTTGTGCTATACGTGGATGATATATTGTTGGCTTCTAATGACCTTGGCATGCTCCATGAGAAAAAGCATATGCTAACAGATATTTTGACATAAAGGATCTTGTTGAGGCTTCTTTTGTGTTGGGGATTGAGATTCATAGAGATAGATCATGCCATACACTCAAGTTATCTCAAAATTCTTACATTGATAGAGTCTTAGAGAGATTCAATATGCAAAATTGTAAACCTATAGATGTTCCAGTTGTCAAAGGTGACAAATTCAACAAGGACCAATGTCCTAAGAATGAGATTGAGTGAGCGGAGATGAACGACAAATCTTTTGGGAGTGCTCTAGGCAGCCTCATGTATGCTCAGGTATGCACTAGACCCAATATTGCTTTCATAGTTGGCGTTCTTGGTAGATACCAGTCAAACCCTATGAATGATCACTAGATAGTTGCTATGAAGGTGATGAAGTACTTGTAAGAGACTAAGGAGTATATGCTCGTGTATAGGAGAGTTGACAACTTAGAGGTTGTGGGGTGCACGGATTCAAATCTTGGTGGGTGCCTTGATGATAGGAGATTGGCTTTTGGATACATCTTTATGTTGGTTAAGGGTGCGATATTGTGGAAGAGTAAGAAACATAATTAATTTTGCTCACGTGGAAGAATGTTAGAATTTTTCCATATATTCTTATGGGTCACAATTAATTATAATATTTTATTTTATAAAAAAAGGACTAATATTATGATCCATTTAATGATACTTAAGTCTACTAATAATATGATTAATTATTTACAGGTTTTGGACACCTAATTTTGATCAGTGTGGAAAAATAATGTGAGCTTAACCATTGAGCCCATAATAGGAGGTACTTAAGGTTAATAAAAACAAGGTTAGGACTCTTTGTCATCGTGTTATTAATTGTTTTTTAGAGTTTATCGCATTGAAAACTCTAGAATTAAAAATTGTGATCAAGCAAAGAAAAACTTAACTTTTGGACTTTTACCGGTTGCATTACTTATAAGTCGTTCTCATTTTCTTGACCATATTTTCATCAAAAAGTGTTATGTTAATGTTCTAAACTTATAAATTTGTTCTTGGTAAATTTATTTGTCTTCGGTAACAACTCACGAGTCAGTCATGAAAAGAAATTATGAAATAAATGTGCACCAAAGCGGCAGGTACCATGGCATCTATCCCATTACCCTGTAGACAAGGCTATTCATGCCTTTTTAAACGAGCAAACCCTTGATGACAAGGCTACCCCACTACTCTGTAAATAAACACATCTAAATTTTCGCTCTTTTGATCATTCCTTCCTAAACTTTTTCTGCTATTAAAAACTTGATTCAACTCTGTTTATTTTTTCAAGTCGGCAAAACTAAAGTTCTCACAAAACTGGATTTCAACTTTTGTCAACACCAAAAAAGGACAAAATCATAAACGACAGAAGTATCACCTTTCCCATTTTGAATTCATATTTTCAAAGGACTGAAAGGAGCACTAAGAGGAGTAAATGAACAATTCCAGGAAAAACACATGCAGTGCAACAATCTAACATGAAGCAAACAACGGAAATTAACGATGAAAGATCACATGGTTAATATCTCTTGGGTGACCCCTAGAATATAATCAATTTATTAAAAATAAGTGTCATGACATTAAAATGCAGAAAGTGAGGTTTCTTATCCCAAATGTTGCTAAAATCTACACACAAAAAAAGGTCCTTTTTTTGTTCTTTAGCTACTCCCTGTTAATTTGGTTTTTTTAAAGAATATTAAGTTTTGCCCTTTGGGTCTTGCTAACTCTAGGTGCCTAGTTAGGTTGTAATAAATTCAAAGTTCAATCAGAAATAGATTTTGTTAACGGATAAAATTTTGATGTATTTGGTGTTTTTTATTTTCGAAATATAAGTTAGTGACGATTATTAAGGTCAAACTGTAATTTTAATCTAAGAACAATAAAAAAAAAAAACCTAATATTTTTAAGTTAATTTGTTATGACTAACAAACTCATCCGTAAATGAATAAAATTAATAAATAAGTATGTTATGGGTAGTTCGGCAGTCATGTTCAAGCACAGCAACACAGTATTATGTATTTTTTGTTTGTGTTTGTCTTAGGCTTGAAAAAACAACATGACCCCATGATGTCTTTCTTTCACTACTCTATGCCTAACTCTGAAGTAGAAGCAAAGAAAACAGAATATAAATGGACCTAACCAACCAAACCAATGATCCTCAAATATTACTTACACCCTCCATCTCCAAAATTCTTTCTCATCCATTCCAACAATGGATTTCAGCTCCACCGTCGACACTTCTCGTCCTTTCACCTCCGTCAAAGAAGCCGTCGCCATATTTGGCGAACGCCTTCTCCTCGGAGAAATCTACTCTCCAATAAAGAGAGAATCATCATGGAGGCTGTCATCACCATCACCATCACCTTCATCAAGACCAATGAAAACTGATGAAGAGAATAACAACAATAACAATGGCCAGCTTGCTGATATAATAAAGAAGCTGGAGGCGGAGCTTGAGCAAACAAAGGTGGAGCTGAAGCTGTTGAAGGAAAGAGGGAGCGAAACGGAGGTGGCATTGGCAACGCTCAACGCAGAGCTTCACAAGAACATGTCCAAGTTGGCTCAGGCCGAGGCCACGGCGGCGGGGAAGGCGGCGACAACAAAGACGGTGAGGTTTGAGATCAGCGAAGATAGAAAGGATGGAACAGTAGAGAAGAAAAAAGAGTCACAAAGTTTGTCTCACATGCTGAGTCTTGGAGAAAAAGATCATCTTTTCGGAGGGAAAAAGGGTAAAAAACAGAAACAGAAACAGAAACCTATCATCCCTCTCGTGGGGGATTTGTTTTTCAAGAGAAAATCATCTTCTACAACTAGTCACCATAATCCTCTTTACGCTTCTCCTTTTTAATCTATGTATGTGTTGTTTCTGCTATGTGTGTCTTTCTTTTTTTCGTGGCCTTGGGTTCGGATTATGTCTTCTATTGTTTGTAAAAAATTTAAGTTGGTATGTATCTAGTATCCACGTAAAATCCATGGTTTATATTTTTTCTGGCTTTATATACTGCACTTACTATAAAGAATTTAGTTAATTTAAGTAATAATATTAAACTTAACAACATTAACTTTATTTTCTCAAGTAACTAGCCCATCCTACCACCACAGTTGTATAAAAATAAATACTAAAAATTTAAAATGGTAACTGAGAGATAATTTATGTATTGAAAGGTGATAATCCTTTCTTTTGTTTTTGGTTTTGTTTCGTCATGTGATAATCAATTTAAAATGAAAATAAAATAAAGTCCAAGGTATTTTTAAGTTGCCCCATAGAAAATTTCTATTTTCACTACCATTTTTTAAAAAATAGTAGGTATACAAAAGTTTCCCACATTTTTTTCACTCCTTTTCTCTTCCCCCATTCTTCTCACCACTCTTTCCCCTTCCCCTTGCATTTTTTTTTTGGTTTTTTTTTATATACAATAGAAGTACAATTCCATTGTATTTTGGGTTGAGAATTACTACCGAATCATACTTCCTTGTGATTTTTGTTTTGTTTTAAAAAACACCACAGTAGAAATATGATTTTGTTGTGATTTTCAACTCAAAATACAATGAAAGTATAATTTTATTGTGTTATTGAGTGAATAACACAATTGAATAATACTTTCATTATGTTGATTAACAAAACAAAATCATTATTCCATTATACAGTGAAGGAAACAATAAAATTACAAAATAAAATCATAATTTTATTGTGTTATATGTGTGGGTGATAAAAATGCACGACAAAATCGTATTTACATTGTATAATTGGAGGTTGAAAAAAAAATACACAACAAAAACATAATTTCGTTGTGATGAAAACATACTTCCATTATATATATTTTTCATCCTCAATTGCACAATGCATCCACCTAGGTAATGTTATAAGCAATAGTGACTTTCAGGTTATTAGCACGACGCTCTAACTAACTGAGCTAATAGGTCAATTATATTATAAAATAAATAATGTTCTTATATATAACACTAAAACTTCTAATGTATATTTCATGTGCATGTAAATTGAAATAATAAATTTTGTAACAATTAATTTTGATATAACTCATACGAATTATTT
Source organism: Glycine soja (assembly GCF_004193775.1). Classification (NCBI taxonomy): domain Eukaryota; kingdom Viridiplantae; phylum Streptophyta; class Magnoliopsida; order Fabales; family Fabaceae; genus Glycine; species Glycine soja. The sequence continues at coordinate 36,575,118 of NC_041013.1, forward strand.
AATCCGTATATTTTTTATAAATAAAAAAATATTTACTATTAAAAAATAATGTATTAATAAATTAAAATATATATATTTTAAAAAAATTAAAAAAAATACTTACGGATCACGTAATTCGTATGAGTTAACTTATATAAATTATGTGATCCGTATGACTTTTACGGATCACGTAATCCATATAAGTTATACAGATTATGTAATCTGTAAAAACAAAAAACACTTAAGGAAATTTTGAAATTTTGATTTAATGTTGGGTGCAGAAGCAATTTTTCTGGTGCATCTAACAAAGCCCCCCAATGAGGCAGCGAAAAGTTTGGGCTTAGATAAAAGGCCCAGTATGAAGAGACGTGATGTATTTTAAGAATCATAAAAAAAATCATTTTTATGTGTTGTTTATTTTTGGATTTATTATACACAACACGAGCATTTGTTTCAATTCCAAATCAAAGAGGTCGAAGAAAAACAAGAGCAAATTGGGATCGAAGAATTTGAAGAACACCACAAGCAAGATGCATGTTGTTGTGGTGCTCAACACGCAATCCTACTGCAGAGGCCTAGAACCTCCTTCATCTTCTCCTTCCGTCGTTTCCAACAAGGTAGGTTTCTTTTCTTTTATTCTCTTTTGGGAAAATAATAATAATCGATTATAATTTCCTTTGCTTCGAATCGCAGGGAACAAGGACTTTGAGTTTCAGGAGGCTGCTGCTGCGTCCTTCTCTTGGGATTCATTTATCGCGTAGCTTTGGTTAGTAGTTACCCTCAAACTTGTTTCAATACATAACACGCAAATGCTTCCCCTATGACATGCTTGCTCCTTTAATTCCAATTGGGAAACTGAATCTCATCTTCTACAGCTTTAAAGTGTGTTGTTACTCCGAACCCAGCTGTGGAATTGCCATTAACTGCTGAAAATGTAGAAAGTGTATTGGATGAAATTCGACCCTATCTCATTGCAGACGGTGGGAATGTGGCTTTACATCAAATTGATGGCAATGTTGTGCGCTTGAAGCTACAGGGCGCATGTGGTTCCTGTCCAAGTTCTGTTACCACCATGAAAATGGGCATTGAGCGTCGGTTAATGGAGAAGATCCCTGAAATTGTGGCAGTTGAACCAATTGCTGATGAAGAAACTGGTCTTGAGCTCAATGAAGATAATATAGAGAAGGTTACTTTTGTCTTTCATTATTAATATGCAAGCATATAGTATAGTGATTGAGTGGACTTAATTGAACAAATAGGATGAAAAAGATATAATTTTTAATTATATACACTGTTTATTTGATGGAAAGGGATTTCTGATTAACTACTAGCTGTTAATATGAGGTTTAGACCTCAATATCAAGTAGAAGAAAGATGCTTTATCCCATTAGGTTGTTAAACTGTAAATGTTGTTCTTCATTTGTTATATGCATAGGATTGTTGTGGTTTTATCTGCCCATAAATGGGACAAAAATGGACTTTATTTTGTCCTTTTAAGTCATTATATCAAGAATAACATCATTCTCAGCTAGCTTAATTACTATTGTCATTGCTGATTGCAGGACTTGTTCAGTTCTTGTCTGAATGAATCACGTTTGTCTAAAATTTCTGTAACATTAGTATGACTATAAAATGTTGAGTTTAATATTCATGAACTGTTTCAGGTTCTTGAGGAAATGAGACCCTACTTGGTTGGGGCTGCTGATGGAACTCTTGAATTGGTGGCCATTGATGAGCCAATTGTGAAGGTCCGAATCACAGGTCCTGCTGCTAGTGTCCTGACTGTGCGTGTAGCTGTTACACAAAAGTTGCGAGAAAAAATACCTGCCATAGCAGCAGTTCAGCTTTTATGATAGTTTAGTTCAAAACAAGAATAGAACTATCATGGCATTCTTGTCATTTTTCATGTACAACAACACTAATGGAAATAATGTGTTGCATGTGATGTATAGTATATGTGGCCGCATGATTTTTTTTTTAATTCTTAAATGCTCTTACAGGGGAAGAAGATGTTATGTTTCTCGGTAATTTTAAAAGAACGTATTATTTTTGTATTTGCACCATGTTTTTCATTGACCCGATTTAAGGAAACTAGTACATATGCATATAATCCTGAATATAGTGTCGCAGGTACCGCATTATGAACACCTTGATAAAGGTCCTGTCGCAATTCACACATGATTTCCTTGATAAAGGACCTGTAGATTGTCGACCTCATAGTTTGCTACAAATAAAAGAATTTTAACCGAGCTCGGCAACATTTTGGTCCTTTTTAAAAATCTATATTTTCTGTTTAACAATCAAGTGGCTAAATATCTATTATTTAGGTTTAAGTGAGATTTTTCTTTTCTTTTTATAGTATCGTTAGTTTTGTTTTTCCCCTTATGAGTATATCCTTGATTCAAAATGGAGTGTGCTGACTGCTGAGTCAGTTACACAGTTCGTTAGTTCCACCCTATTCCCGGTTCCCGGCTTATTACACTAAAACAGAATAATTGGTTCAAATACAGAAGTGCAAGGAGAAAATAAACTCAAAAATTGGGAAGGATATTCGTTGATCAAGCTATCACTGAGAAATTAAGAATGGTATGAATTTATGAAAAGAAAAAAGTAATATTGCCCACGGACCGTAATTAAGTTGCACTGCATTTTTCGCGATTACTTGATACCAAACTTAATTCCCTGTTCTTCAGTCTACTACTATCTCCATCTACCTAAACTAAGTCATTGACCTCTTTCATAAGCACAATTCAACTGGATCTCGAGAATCAATTTTATTTATTCAGAACAATCATTTTGTAATGCCGTCATGATATGTTTTGCTAATTTTCTGCACAGCTGAGTAAGAAGCATCATTTGGCAATGTGTGTATTAAGTACAAAAACACTAGCATAATTACTTGACAATGCTTAATTAATATTTTTTTATCAATAAATATTAATTGTTAATTTATCAATTTTTGTTAATAGAAGGATTTGAACCAACAATCTTCTCTCCCATCTCTTTACCACAAAATCAACCTCATAACCCCTTGACCACTAACTATTGTATCAGTTTTAAAAGACAATTGTGCAAAGTTTACGCAATAATGAGATTTTCCGGTTCAATGAGAATTGATTAGGGGCCTTTGTAAGATAAATCTTAAGTTTCATTGCAGCACGAATCGATATAGAAAAGGACAGAAAGAAATGAAATTGCAGCACGAATTGTTGTACATAACTGACCACCCATATTTTCCGCTAATTAACAATTTTATTTTCTTTTTTAATTAATAATTGAACCAATTAGATTAAAGCATGTGTTTCAACAAATTTTTCAAACGACCATATTTCGTACCATTTAGCATTTACTCAAAGAAACTGTGAAGTGCGTTACTTGATGTTATCTATAATACAACCAAACAGAATGCCGCATTCAATGTCCCAAAAAGATGCATCTGCTGGATGCCTTAAAATAATGGGCTTCTCATAGCTAAACATATTACATCAAAATTGCAGTTATATTTCAGCTAAAGATTTTGGAAAGACAAATGTGAGGTGTGGAAAACAAAACAAGCAATCCATAAAACCAGAGAAAGAAACTCACTCCTCCGTTGCCCTTCCTTTCGGTTTACAGAGCTATCTATTTAAGAATTGAGGAACAAAATTGGTGATGAAGTTGCAAGCTACCTTCCTAGACGTTTTGTCCGCCTATCACATGCACGTATGTCCATGTTTATATTAATGACAATAAAGTTTAATCAGTTTATCAGCACCAGCCGTAAATAACCATGGCTGTCTCGGGTGAAATTTACAGTCCAGTATCCCTGCAACGCAGACAAATTCCAAGTATTTAATAATTATTTTCAAATGCATTGTCAAATAAGAATAATATGTATAATGGAAAAGTAAAATGACAAGGGCAAATACATCAAAGACATTCTCAAGGTTGGTTGATCAAATAACGGTAATCATGTTAACAAATTACATCTACAAAGACCACATGGTGTAAAGGTGAACTCTAACTTATCCATGACGGCAGATTCATTTAATAGGAAGGTTGGTCTAATCATTAACATGTTATGTATATTTTTCCTTTCATTGGCTATGCTAATGAATCAATCATCTAAACACCAACCTTTAAGGACAGAGATAAATGAGCACCAAAGCAGCAAGTAGCATCACGTCTATCCCATTCCTCTGTAGACAAGACTATGTCCGTATAAACAAATCCTACATTTTGGATCTTTTGATCCTACTAACTACCATCGTAAACTGATTTTATAGTTAAACTTCAAATGCTTGACTGGTTTTTTTCCTTTGTAGACAAGGCTATGTCAATATAAACAAATCCAACATCTTGACCATTTGATCCTACTATCCTTAAGGGATTTGATAGGTAAAACGCTTGACTCATTCATTTTTTAAGTTGAGCTGAACTAAAATTTGCACAAAATTAGATCTCAACATTTATCAACACCAATATATGACATCATAACAGCTGAAGTCTCACCTCTCCCATTTGAATTGGTATGACCTCGTAGAATTTCTAAAGGAACAATAAGAGGATTTTGATTGAGATCAGAATAAACCATTCCATGAAAAACATATGCAGTGCAGTCATCTGAACATGAAGCAAATAGGGGATACGAGCGATGAAAGATGACATTGTTGATATCTTTTGGGTGACACCTGCAATGTAATCAAATTATTAAAATATTCAAGGTCATGACATTAAAATACAGAAAATGAGGTTTCTTACCAAATTGTTGTCAAATAACTAATAGCTCATTAACCAATAATATACAAACAGACCATAGTTATTTTTTATGTTCTCTATTCCCTGTTTGTTTAGTCTTTTAAAAGAATGAAGTTTAGTCCCTATATATTATGTAAATAAATTCAAAAGTTCAATCAATAACATGCTGTAGAACTTAACAGGAACCGCAATTTTCAACTTAACTACCGATATAAGGGACAAAAACGAAATCAAACTAAGATTTTTAATACAATAAAAAACTTTCTATTTTTTTTTTTTTCAGCAAAAATAGTAATTATATTAATTGAGTACCAGGGGTACTAAAAGATACAATATAATAATCAGTGTTAGGCTCGAGATTAAAATAGATCTCTGAACCAGCAACTGATAAAGAGTTACAAGCTACATAAACTATTTCTATAATATAATATCAACACAAGTTAACGCATTCAACTGCATAGCTAATTTTCTAACGAGCAGATGCATGTGTTAAGAAGAAGGGATCTATTACTAAAGTGTATTCCAGAGGGAATAAGAAGATAGCCAACCCAACTGACCCATATATAAATTAGTTTACATGGGTCAGTTAGGTAGTTAGGAATTAATTGCTATAAACAGAAATGTCGATACTGCAGCGGTATAGTTTTTGGGAAACCTCAATGTGTAAGAGAGGACTGAGACTGGAATTCTCAGTAGTCATTACAAAATAACAGTTTTTTTCCCTCTCTAACCTTCTCTCTGCCTGTCTGATTTTTTTTAATTCTGGTACAAGTTGTATCAACTGGTATCAAAGCAAGGTCGTCGGTGTCTCAAAAAGGACTACATATGTAAGGTTCTGACCACTGGAGTGTTCTGACCATACAAAATATTGGTAAATGACAAAAATAACAAGGAATAGTTTAACAAAACATATAGAACCTCCCACAGGTCTCTCTTTTCATCAATCAACTTCTTATTGTTTATGCCCTAAGGAAAATAATTTCCTCTTCCATTCAGAGAGGTCTATAGCTCATACTGTATAGTATAATCTGCATTAGTGAGCAGAGAACCCACTCTGACACAAAAGAATGTAACGAGTTTGACATTGCTTTCAATTAGCAGATAAATACTAAGACTTACTTAAGAATTTTATACGGTTTAGATGAAAGGTCCATGTCAAACCAACACATCTTCCCCTCTTTGCTACCGACAATTAAATTATCACCTGCATGCAATGTGTACCGAAACAATTATGATGAATAATGTTCTGTATTAATGAGTAGAAGAGAAACAGATTACAATATAATTTTCATAATAACAATAACCATATACCTCCAGGATGAACTGCAATGGATGAAGCTTCACGAAGCCCAGTATCAAGCTTTTTTATGATCTTGGTCTTCAATAAATCATACACACGAACACTCTTTTTGGTACATACAAAGAAGATGGAACGGGATGGATGGAAGGTTGACCTAACAGCAAGTCCATGTAATTTGAATGGAAGTTTTTGCGTAAGCTTTTTGGATAACTGGTGTATCAGAACTGCTCTTGATTCACGTAAAGATATTGTCAAGGAAAAACGCACAGCCCAACCCCCAGTTTAACATCTTATACCTTTAAGTTTCATTTCATCCACTTAAGATAACAAATCAGCTAAAAAGTTGGCATTCAAGAACTAGTTTAGTACAGTTTGTTTTCAGTAAGTTCCACGGGTAAAGTACCCACAAACATGACATGGAACGGATTGAATGACATGACAAATAACATCTAAAGCCTAAATGGTTATATTTATGAACATGTCAAAAGCCAGCCATGCCTTGTGCTGTGTTGAACAAAATAAGACAAACGTCAAGGTTTATTGCAGTAATATGGATGCAATGAAAGCATGTGCACATTTATGGGCATACACCCAAAAAGAAGCAAATAAATTTCAAAAGTATACCAAAAAAATCTTTAAAAGATTCATAAACAATCATCACTGAGACAATGTAATCATTGTTGTCAAGAAATAAACAAATGAATAATGAGGTATGCATCAATTGCCCAGAGGAAACACTCAAAGGATATCTGCCGGCATCACTGTCGAAAAGTAGTCACCTTTCCGGTGCCATTCTACAGCAGTAACAGTCTGCATAAACACACCCACTAACGTTTAATAAGAAAACTTCAATCAACAAGCAAACCAAAAAGGAAATGGAAACAAATATGGAAATACCTTAAAGTGCCTTAACCTTAAACCCATATGTTTATCATCTTTAAGCCAGCTTACACTAGGTGCTTGGTTGCCTGCAAACACAAGCATAGTTAGAAAATAACAGAACCACCAGCATGGGACAGAAAAAATCATCAGCATTGATGCAAATAGCAAGTCAATATCCACCCATAGTGACCAGTTAGGTCTACATTTTGAACTGAATTTTTCCCCTTCAATTAAAAGTTTAGTTAGGAATTCAAAGGACAAATTGAGAGCTGGGATATCTCGGAGCCTTCTTTTGAATGTTTAGATTAGAACCAAAGAAGTGACAAGAACACTAACCAGAGTCATCCAATGCTGTAGATGAGTCAACCCAGAGAAGCTCCTTAATCTGTTTCTGCTCTTCGTCATCCCCCAAACAAGTGTTAAGTAGAAGTACATCTTGGCCCCTAAATCAAAGATTTACCATGGATTTATTTTCACAATCCAGCCATATATATTTTATAGAACAAAAAATATATGGACCTTTATAGAAAATAAAATTAGACTTACACAGAAACCGCCAGAAGATGAATATTGGGCAGAGGATTCCAAGCAACACAGCTAACAGATTCACCAACCTCCCACCGCCTAAGACATCTGCCAGTTTCAACCTCCCAGATACGGACAGTTCCATCACTTGAACCTTTGCAGATAACAGAAAATAAGGGACCCATCTCCATCCCACCTTAATTGAGACCGAAAGATATGCTATCAACATTCATACCTGAAGCCATCCATTGTCCTGAAGCTTCGAGTGAAATTGATGTAACAGCATCTTCATGGCCTTTATACTCGATATAGCATGTTGTGGGATAAGGCTTAAGCTCCTTTCGACTTGGAAGCTTTGGCTTTAAAGATTCAGGATCGATATTGAGCTAGAACACAGAAAGAAAAGTAAATGAATTATACCATTATATTGCTGACTTATATATATATATTTCACTCTGCAAGGAATTAAAAATTTTGCAACAAAAATAAAATCAGAAAATTAGTTCTTCAATACAGATATTTCACTCACACGTTTTTTCCGAACTCGAGGACATAAATACAAATCCAAACAACGTTCAAAGCAGTCTTTCATAGCATTCTCATATGCAGGAATGCTCCTCATAGATGCAAACCTGATCAAAAGCCATATTTATTAGTTCAACTGTATAAAATGGGGGCAGCAAAAATGTTTTCCCTGAAACACAGTACCTTTTAGGAATAAACTTAGGGCGGTCTTCCTCAAACATCAATTGATAAGAATTGACCTCTTCTTGGGTTGGAATGTACTCTAGAGGAGGATTATATGACTCATCATGGCCTAAGAAGCAAAGTTAAATTATTAACAATGAAGATACATCAAAGTCAAAGGAAAAACAAATATCATCTATTGGTAGATTTTGGAACTCCATAATTTTAAGTCACATTTAATACCAGGTAACTTCTGCTTTGGGGCAGGAATGTAAGCCAAATGATTTGCTCTTTCTGTTGAACCAGAATCATCTCCCCACAAGAGATATGGACCATCTTCCTCTTTTGGCTTGTCAAAAGTGATTAATCCCTGGCGGATTGCTCTAACATACTGTACAACCTGTAGAATCATGGAAGTGTATGAGTGATAAGAAAAACCAATTTGCTTTCATCATCTAGCCTGAATCATCTCCACACTAGTAAATGAAGGACTGGTTACCTTTTTAGCTTCCCACTTTGATGGAATAAACCTTCTTTTTGGTTCAGGTGCATTAGACAATGGATGTTTGGCGTCTTCCCATTTAAACCAGTCAACACCATCCTGGATATAAGAAAGGAGAGATGAAATTAAAAGGAACAAAACTATGCATACTAATTGTATTTAATATCATAGTCAAGATCAGTGGCCAAAGGGACCAAAAAAGGAATGGAAAGCAAATACTTACTGGATATGGATCAAAGTCAGAATGGGGTGCCCGATTCTTTAGCAGTCTACGGACAAGTTTGATTTCATCTTTTGTCAACTCAACTACCTCATCATTGTACTCATCATAGATCTTCCGCCTTAAATGTTTAATAATAATGCAGACAAATCAAAGATGTTTTCTAGAAGGAAGGTAACATTAATAAAACTAGCAAGAATATACCCCCCACAGAAGTATGTGTAAAAAAAATTGGTTCTTATTAAACTTTATGCCCTGATATTTCAATGAGAATTATTATTAGACTGAACTCTTTACAACAATAATAACTACAAAAACCAAATGTCACCTTTATGTTCTGTCCAAAATCAATTATTCAGTGAGTACATTTAATTATAAATTCTTTTTAATAGTTTTACCTGGAGTTGCTATCAATCTGCCTCTACCTCTCAAGTTATTGAACTATCCTACATGTGATCAACTCTTCTAACTGGTCAGCTAATTTTTAGAAATTTGATTTTGTATTTAGGAATTTTATCCTAATTAGGGATTTGGCTTTATCTTTCACATTTTTTTACATTTTTAGATTAGTGGTACCTTCTATTAGATTTAGTTAGTTTGGGTTTTTATCTTTTCAGATTTATTAGATTTTGTTGGTCTCTATATAAAATGTCAATGTAAACCTTGATCAAAGTTTTGGCATTTGAACAATAATGATTTCTATTCAAAAAGTATCTAAGATTTGAGTCAGAGGAACACTCCATCCTAGAGAAGCACTCTATGTTATTATTCAGGAGCACTTCCTCTAACATGTTTAAACAATCTTATGCATGATTCTACCTACGTTTCCACTATTGGTCTTTGGTAGACATATTTAGTGCGCATTTGGTGGAACTTGTTCAGAAGAAATAATGTGTATTTTTCCCAGCTTCTTCGTTGCTGTATTGAAAATTGTCCAGTTTACCTTATCTTATCTATTGTAAGTCTGTTTTTGCTTTGGAGATTAAAAAAAAACAGCATGTTAATTCAAATTTTAGGCTTCAACATTGTAGAAAACATGCCAAATGTAAGCATTCAAAGAAAACACTACGTACATACAGTAACATACTCTCTGTGTGCACTAAGTAGATGGATGGAAAGTTGTGCGTCAGCGTTTACAAGCATTATGAGAAGAAAAGAATGCAATAATGGAAATTGAAATGAAGAAAATAAGTAATGCAGGCAAATGAAACTAACCAATTCTTAGAATCATCAACGCTTGCAAGAAATGAATCCAACTTGTCTTGCTTTTCCTTTTTCTTAATCTTTTTTGCCTTGATGTCGTATCCAATATGAGGCTCATCCTCATACCACTTCAATGGCACATCTCCAATGGTGTTTCGAGGAGCCACCTATGAAACGGACAAACAAAGTAAGCAAAACAAAACTCAGCTTCATAGAATGATGAGGAATCGTGTATACTAGAAGACGATGACCACCTCATCCTCGGAGGAATCACTCTCAGCTCCTTCCTGATGGAGATCAGAGCTCTCACTTCCACCGTCTTCATCATTGACAGTGTCCTGCAATGGTTGCTTCTAAGCATATTAGTTATGGCTACAACAACATAGTCCTTCTAGCTAAGCATGCTAGGTTATTTTATTAAGAACAAAAGTGAAGTGATGCACCTCATCTTCTGCAGATTCTACATCGCCGGAGCCACCATTCTCAGGTGAAGCATCTTCTAATTCCGATTCAGATTGAGAATCCAGCGAGTCAGAAGATTTGTCGTCGTCATCTGCTGAAGAGTCCTACAAACAGAATGTACGAGTTAGTATAGTTACAAAGTTGGGTGAATTCACAATCCCTTGAGGATAGAGTACCTCATAATCAGAGTCGGAATCGGATACTGTTGGTGAAGGAACCGGAGCTCCGTCGTCTTCAACGTCGTTTTTGGTCATGGTGTTCTTCTTCCCTTTCATCTTCAAAATCAAAGGTAGGGAGAGTTAGGGTTTTGTTTGGAGGAGGGAAAGGGTTTTACTTGCCCACCCAGCCGCAATTTGATTTCTTATACTTTCGGCTTGTTTGCTAGGCCCAACAATCATCAACATACTGTTCCCTTACTCATTTTTAAAACCCTGTACTTCATGAAAAAAAAAAAAAACTATACCCTATAGAATAACTATATGAATATGGATGAAAATGGTAAATTTAAACTATACAAATCACACACAAATTGTCAAAATTTCTAAAATATATATAACTTTCTTTTCCACTAAACACATCTCTTTTCTTGACGATAGTATTTAAGAAAAATATTTATTTTTAAATAATTAAAAATTCACATCTCTTTTTTGTCTTTTCATTCTTATTTTGACCTATGAACGAAATTCAATGAGAATGAAAAGGAAAACAAATTCTACATAAATCACGTGATTTGTTATCTTCTATCCTGGGCCAAGAACTCTTTAATATGTTTAGTTGTTAATCTTTTAGTTTGAGTGTGATTTGTTGTGCCCAGATGTTTTCTTTTTTTAACATCATGTATTTTTTAAAGTGTTGTGGAGTATTTTTTTAATGAAGGAACATTTGACAAAAAAAATATTTATTCTCCTTAAATAAAATTCAAAAATATAAGTATTTTATAAATGTTATTAAGGCTATAGTGAAAAATATATTTTTTATGAAATAAAACATAGTCTCATTTTGAATATAAATAACACCTAAATATATGAGAAAATAATTATATATTGGCAGTGTAAAAATTTATACACAAGTTATTAAAATACATCACTACTAGAAAAAGCATTTTTTACGACAGCGAAACGACATTGGTTCTGCAAGAACTGTCTTAGTATATAAGGCGGTGGTAATTTTATAAATACGGATTTTTCAACGAAGATGGTTTTGTGAAAATCGTTTTAGAAGACTGTCATTCTAAGACGGTCTTAGATGATTTTTACTTTTTTTTAATATGTAGTTCCTGCTTTATATTTTGTGGCGCCTTGTATTCTCTTTTTTTAAAATGTTTTTCTCTATTCTTACCTCTAGGGTTCCCAAACATCGCGTGAGATCTCTGTCACCGCAACTTTCCATATCTGCCACTCCCATTGCACCATAGCACCCAACATTACCGAAACTTCTTGTCCTTCTCATCCTCTTTGTCTCTGTCACCTACGTCATCTACACGCTCAAGCTTGTCTCCATCTCACGCGCTTGCAAAGATGCCCCATTCTCCTTCGGCACCTTCTCCAAAACCATCATCGCCGTCAATGCCACCGCCTCCGTCGTCGCAGTTCTCCTACGAGGCTCCCTCGAGACGAATCCCGAGGACCAGACGAACCTCCGCCACTTGGTGCTCAGAATCGCGGCATCGACCAAGCTGTGGGACCAAAGGAAGAGCTACATCAAACTCTGGTATAGAGTGAGGGACATGTGCAGCATGATGTGGCTCGACGAGAAGGTGAAATCGAAGGAAAACAATAGCAACATGCTCCTGCCAGTGAGAATCTTCGACGACATGGCGATGTTTAACTACACGAACAGGCAAGGGCACTGGAGGTATTTGTGTTCAGAAGGAAAGTGGTGGAAATAAATTTCTTCGTTTCTACCCTTTCTTTCCCTAACTTTACAAAATCACAACACACACAAATCTTCTTTTTAACACTATTTTTTTTCATTTATCATCGCATCAAAAACTACAAACTATCGATGGCTCCTTCATTTGACATAAGTACTCACACGATATGCGTGATGGATGCTTCAGGTCACTTGGGCTTCAGCCTTGTCCAAAGACTCCTCCAAAGGGGATACACTATTCATGCCTCTGTTAAAAAATATGGTAATTTAAATTAATTCTTTATGTTATGGACTATGATCCCTTGAAATTGAAATTGATTTGCTTTGGAGTCATTTCTCAGGGGAAGAAAACCTATTCAATGGAATTTCATCCGATCCTGATAAGCTTAAGGTTTTTCGATCTGACCCATTTGATTACCATAGCATAATCGATGCTCTCCGAGGTTGCTCTGGTTTGTTCTACATATGGTTTTGTCCAATTGGAATACTTTGGATTCAGATCTTTGTGACTGGAATGGTGTTTCTTGCACTGCAACTCGAGATCATGTGATCAAGCTGTAAGATTTAAAATACCATGGATCCATTTAGCATTTAATACATTTCTTTGGGGGTGTAAATTTAGTCCTGTCCTTAAATGTAACATGCTTCATGGCTAAGACAGTAAATTAATGACATACATTTCTAAGATAGCACATTTCTAATACGACAGAGTGGAATCCTTTTTTGCAGTAACTTATCAGGGGCTTCATTAAGGGAATTTCTTGCACCAAAATTTGGGAAAATCACCTACTTACAAGAATTGAATGTTCCTTGTTTCTCATATACATCATTCTGCAAACCTAGCTTCATTTAATTAGTGATTCAGTGTTATTACCATGACTTATTGAACTGGAATTAATTATCATCGTTGTAACTAACTTTTGGTTCTTATTGTTGTAGGATCTTGCATGGCAACAGTCTCGTTGGAGTAATACCTAAAGAATTGGGCATGTTGAAATCTCTTAAGGTGTTGGATTTGGGAATTAATCACTTAATTGGACCAATTCCTCCAGAGATTGGAAATTTGACCCAAGTTATGAAAATGTAAAAGGAAATTATTAATTAATTTGCTCTTCCAGAATTGTCGACTCTTAAATTATTTTGATGGAGTAGTGTTTTCAATTCCATTGCATTCTTGCATAAACCTACAGTCCAATGGGTTGACTGGTAGGCTACCTCCAGAGCTAGGAAAATTGAAATACCTTCAAATTTTTCTTCAAATATGCATGGGATGAGAGTAAAATTTTCTAAAATGAATTAGTTTAGTTTGTTTACTAATTCATCATCATCATTCATGTAGTCTTTTCTCATCAGATTGATAAAACTCTTCTTTCTCTATGACTACAGTGCATGCTATAAAGTGTAGGCCTGTAGGACTCTTATATCTATGGTAGATTACCATGGTGAGATGGGTTAGTCTATAGGCTTCATTTTGGTCTACATATAATTGGTAGGATTCAAATTTCTTTTTTTCTTCAAATGTCATTTACCAGTTTCATTTGTGTCTGCTAAAGCAAACAAGACATAGTTTCTTGCATTATCTTTTATGTTTACTATAAATGAATACAATAATTTTTGCATGTGAGACATGTGATATGATAATTTATCATTGCTACAATTGTCAAATTTTCATTGAGCTCAGGAAGCAAGTCATTGGGTATAAGGATATATATAGTTAACATGACTTAAATCACCTTTGACATTAAAATTGTTGTATCTAGAAAACATTGTCAAGCTCACCCATTACGTATAAAATACCAAGTTACACAATCAAAATTTGGACAGTATTAATCTAACTCTTATGTTTCCTATTATTTTTTTAGGTATGCCTCGGGTGTGAATTTAACTGGCTTCTGTCGTTTGTCTCAGTTAAAAGTTGCAGATTTTTCATATAACTTTTTTGTTGGTAGCATACCCAAATGCTTGGCAAGTTTGTTTAATCCTCGTTATTTGCGCATGATCTTAATATTTTTTTAATTTCTTTTGGTTCTAGGGGTAACTTTATGCAAAGGGCTCAACAGAGGATTCAGGACACTGTTGGCAGGATTATTGGCTTTACTAGTTTATATGATATCAGCCAATAAATAAAAATGAGTTGAAATTGAGGTTTCTTGATAAAAGGACTGTCTTTTAATGATTCTACCACTTCTAATTCTATTAGTAGTTAAAACTTAAAAGTGTTCAAAGACGTTTTCTATGCTGACTTAATTAATCATCCCTTTGGAGGTAATTCATCTAAAATTAGAAATATGTTCATAAAGATATCCTAATTTGTGATTTTCTCAAATATAAATTATGCTTCTATGTCTGATAAATAAATTGAGTTATTTCTATCCACTTTTAGTATAATTATTGTTTTACACTCTCCATTTATACTGTAAGAGCCCCCAACAGGCTATATCCACGTCAGAGCAAGAAGGGGTTAGGCAACGGATAGCCACAAGCTTGCTGGAAGGGTATTGTACTCTCTTAACAACTAGAAAATTATTATTATCTCTATGTATGGCTACATGGTTCCCACCAGTGTGTTGGCTTTCCCTAGAGTTTTTATTATCTTCATGTCTCATTCTAATGTTGCAAGAAAATGGATTTTCATTTTTCAGGTGAGAAGAAAGATAAGTGAAAGGATGAAGGTGTTGCAACGGCTTGTGCCAGGTTGTGATAAGGTAGGTAAAGTTGAACTTCATGTCACACTTGCATGTAGTAGGACCAATAATGTATTTATTTTCATTTAACAACTCATTTGTTGTCTTTTTTTTATTGGTAGGTAACTTGTGTGTTTTTGTGAATGTGCTCTTGCTAGAATTTTCCTTTATATGTTAGTTTTCACTATTTCTTCTGACAGCTTTATGTGGTTTGGTTTTTAACTAGGTGACTAGAAAGGCCCTTATGTTGGATGAAATAATCAATTATGTTCAGTCTTTACAGAATCAAGTTGAGGTATACCTTCAATATACTCTTTTTATTTTCCTAGTTACTTCACCTTAATTATTCATCATTAGCTATGTAAAATATGTATACTAACAAACTAGCTATGCCTCTAATTTTATGTAGTTCTTACCAGAAGTTCCTTTGTTGTAAATTGAACATATTGCTCCCCTTTTTGAGATAACATACCTTAGAGTGCTTTGGTTACTATTTAAACTGGCTTGACATATGT
Source organism: Glycine soja (assembly GCF_004193775.1). Classification (NCBI taxonomy): domain Eukaryota; kingdom Viridiplantae; phylum Streptophyta; class Magnoliopsida; order Fabales; family Fabaceae; genus Glycine; species Glycine soja. The sequence goes on from NC_041013.1 coordinate 36,590,686, forward strand.
ACATGTTACTTTGATATTTGTGTTTGCTTCCCCTCACCATACATGCTTTAGCTAGTCATGTATTAAGTGATTGGATGTGATTTTTCTACATTTACTTATATTGAGTATGTATTTATCATTAAGGTTTATACTTGGTTGTTTGCAGTGAATTTCAACTCATACATGAGTTATGCTTATATGTGTTATCAGCATCCCAAAGGACTAAACTCACACAAGCTACTCTATCTACATTGCATGCCTTCTTATCATGGATTCCCTTGGGTTATATATTTGAATCACCCCTGGTAGGTGTTGTTTTCTGCTTAAAATGAAATTATTTTGGAGGAATTCAGAAACTGAAATCTTTTTTATGTTTCTCACCAGCTTGTGACACTCCTGAAATTTTTCCTTGTCCTAGCATATCGGAACCTCACATTGCAATGTTTAACTGAGGTATATTCCTCCTTTTAAATGCTTATATGTTTTTCCCTGAAATTTTTAACATCAATATTCACTTTTTATATTTGTAGGTGGCAGCCCTTCAATTTGGGAATTATTATGATGTACAGTATGTCAAGATGTATAACATATTCATGGTCCAATTGTAGGTTTGTTTGGATTGATCTCCTTTTATGTAAAATATATTGCATTCTTTTTCATTTGATTCTGAAAAGAAGGTATGTGGATCAGAAATCCTTTTGTTGCTTTGCTGGATATCATTCATAGGTTCCTTTTATCTATTTTAATTGTTATTGTAGGGGATTCATATTGTTCCAAATATGAGTTGAACTTTGTATTTATTGAATGGTAAAACCAAGATGCCAATTTTCTTAAAATATGATATTAATGGTGTAAGTCAAATTGAATGACCTAAAGACGTAATGTAACATTGCATGAATATATTCTTTTGGTTGATTGATATGATGAAAGGCTTCTTGTTGTGCAATTGTTGTATGTTTGTGCTGATAAGAACATGCACCTTTATTCAATGGTCTTTTCTTGTGAAATGTCCAAATGTTTAGGAAATTAAGTAAACAACTGAGTGGTGAGGATTGGACATGGAACAATTTGAATACACTCTGTTGGGCAATTGGTTCTATATTAGGTTCCATGATGGAAGAACAGGTAGTGTGAACTTCATGCTCTAGCTTAATTGATATTGATTATTATTAGAGTATTCTTCCTATTTATTATTTTTCTTAGCAGGACTAACCATAGTTCTAGGCTCCCTGGTTTATGCCAGCTGTAACACCTAACTGTCAGTTTGCTAGTATAGTTAGAACTCCTAAGGTACTATAAGTACCAGCTTTGTAATATCTGTTAGTTGGGTTGAATAATATTTCTCTCCAGTCTCAAACTCTCTCTAAATATCTGTTAGTTGGGTTGAATATACCCTTGTGATTTCTGTAAATTCATATTCAGCCCAACGACAACATATCTGTTGTTTCTCCGTTGGTTTCATCGTGACATAATGGAATCATCTAATAATCTTCTTTTGTCCAGAAGAGAGAGAGCATGTAATTTTGACCACCAACCTTTTCATGTCCCGCGTCTTTCTCTTGATAATTACAATTCTGCCTTTTCTTTCTTTATATATAGTGGTAGTATATAGCATGAATTATTCCAAAACTTCTTAGAAAAAGTGATCCATATAAATTATTTTACTATTTTTATTGTATAGTTTGATGCTGCATTGAATTTATGCATTGTCTCGGTTTACGAAATATACATAAATGTAATGGTAAAATGGGGAGAAACTAGCCGAGCGGAACTATCACAATGAAATATAAGACTTATATTTTAAATTTGTTTGTCTAGATTAAATACAATTTTTTTTAAATCTAATTTAATCATGATTCAATGCAAGCTAAATTCGTAAAATCTCATACTCATAAAGATTGAATTTTTATAGGATTTGAGTTTTATTTTTAAAGCTCGAATTAAATTTGAATTTTTTTTGCATGACCCATTATATTTCACAACTTGTATGGGACTAACCCACATTGGACGAGTAGCTCATTTTATCACCTATACACATAGGAGAGAAAGTGAGAAGAAGCAAAAAAATAAAAGGGCATCTTCAATTTCATGTACATTTCCTCAAATAGGATCGAGGCTAATATTTGAATATGATTTTTTGTCTTGCAGTTTTTGACAAGATAGAAATTGACGAGAATACCACACTCAAAGATTTGGATCTAAACCACAGCTTCTACCTAGAACCATCTCGGTGAGAGTCTTTACTAAAGTAAGTGGCTATTACAAAAAAAAATCTTTTACATTTTGATTTCTAGCTTAGATATGGTAAAAGAAGAAATTTTATTATAAGGTACATACAAAGAAAAGGAAGATAAGATATTCATCTTAGACAAAGTAACAAAGGAAAAGTAAATAGAAGCAAACATGTATATCTTTTTGTTTAGTATATTCTTGGATTAATTGAATAGGGGTTGTTAATGATATTAAAAATTAATTAACTAATTTAGAATTAACAACCATCATGCATGCATTTCAAATTTCAATTCATTAGGGAAAAAACATTTATTATCAAATAAATAATGTGAAATGTTAGGATTAATTGCTTTTGTTGCATGATGAGTTCTGTACCATAAATTAAACTAATAATAAATACATGTATTGTTATCCCCCAGCAATACATATCTTTTAGGAGCGGTAAAGACGTGACTAAATTCAGAGTCAATAATTTCTAACAGATCCAAAAATTTAATGTAGTGGAGACAATAATTATATAAATAAATTTGTAACCATAAAATGCTAATATTTTTTTGACTTAAATACAATTTTGATTTATAATAGACATAAAGGATCAAGTGTGTTGAGATATAGCGGTGTGTTGTTGAAAAGTAAAATATCTTAATTATTATTGTTAGAAAAAGATAGTATAATTGTTGTGGGTTTACATTAATATTGTGATATATTATAGTAATATTAATTGATCATTTTGATGTATCAATTTTCAGTAAGTACCATTAGAATTGCTAGTCAGTATATGATGCATCACATTGTTACCTGTAATTTCTACAAGATCTAATAGCAGTTTAATTTCGGTTAGATAATTAACAAAAGTTAGTTTACTGCCAAATTATCAATATATTTTAATTTGATGTGACATGCAGGGAGTTGTTGGGCATTTTCAGCTGTGGCAGCTGTTGAGGGGATTAACCAAATAAAAAACAACAATTTGATTCAAAATATTTTTAATTTTAAAAGAAAAAAACACATTTTAAGACGATTCTTCAAAAAATCGTCTTAGAATATTTACGTTCTAAGACAGTTTTTTGAAAACTGTCTTAGAGTCCTCTATATATTTTTAATTTTTTTAAAAAATACATTCTAAGACAATTTTTAGTTAAAAACTGTCTTAGAAAGTGTATCCTTTTAGGACGGTTTTTAACTAAGAATAATCTTAGAAAGGTATTTTTTTTAAGACGATTATTTATTGAACCGTCGTAAAAAGTGAAAACTTTCTATGTCGTCTCCTACAACGACGGTTAATAGAATGCCTATTTTAACTGATGTAGAAAACCTCTTTTATAGTAGATGTTCGTCAATCTATCTATCACCAAAACACGAGTTATTTTATTAATTATTAATGAACATGAACAAATTTTCACATATTTATTTAATATTTTTATTGGATAGTTTAATATCTTGTATATATCTAAATTTATTTTATATGATTAAAAATTATGACCACAACACAAATGAAAATTAAGGCTCGATATGATTGTTTTAAAATAAAATAAAAAAGCAATGAAAATAAAATAAACTAAATATATTAAAATTGAAAAAAAATTATAAAAAAATCTTATATCTCATAATTATGCATTACCAAAAAATAATTGTTATAAATTATAACTATCACTAGATACGAGATGTTTTCTTCCAAAAAAAGAAATCAAATAAAAAAGAAGTAAAAAATAATGAAAAATAAAGTAAAATCATATCAAAAAGGAATATATTTAAAAATAATTATATAATTTTTAAATATTTAAATAGTGTGAAATTATATTCATATGTAGCCTTTATGTAACTTTAGGTGTAATATTATAATATTATTGTTTTTATAATTATATTATAAGTGTTGTGTACAATATTTGAATATTGGATTTTATTTTATATTTAAAATTTTAAAGCCTATTTTGTTTACATGACATTATGAGAGTACAGCTAGCAAATTTGACCAATAAGAAGTTCAAAAACCAAAGATTTATTCATTAGACATATTTCTTCACTGGCTGACATGTATCAAACATCATTCAAAAGATGGCCAACTCATTAAGGTCACAAATTATTAAGAAGAGTATTCATTGAAATTGGTTTGTACAAAGTACAGAAAATGAGTTTTTATACAAAGTTGTAAAGCTAACTAACTAATTTTGTAACTACTCCTAACTAATTATAACTGTAATACAAATAAAACAAAATCCCAATTCAACTTTTAACAATCCCCCCGAAAGGACAAAGAAGACAATGTTATGAAGAGGAGGAAAGGAAGATACAAGCTTGCTACAAAAATTTCAATCTATAAAGCGATGTGGAGATAGGAGTTCTTCTATGAATAATGAGCTAAAAATGCAATTTCAGTTATCTATGTCCTCCATTTTGGTGTACTTGTTTCTTGCAGCTTTCACCATAGAGGTAATGCTCATCTACTTTGGCAGTAAATGAAAAATGAAACATCCACAAATGACTCCATGGATTGATCAACCAAAGTTCAGATAGGAGTTGACGTCATCTTGGGGTTTCTTCATCAAAAACATAAGTCAAGGGTGATATAAGAACTCCACTGCCTCTAATTTGCATCATACGAGTGTAGTCAATAGGAAACCAAGTACGAGAATCACATCCACATAGTTTTTAATAGACAAGTCAAAATAGAAAGCATTGTATTTAGCTCAAATATAATGCCACATGATAAGCAAAAGCTTTTAATGGATTTAAATCATTTTCTGGTGAAACTCAGTTCACAGCTAGCCAGCGACAAGAAGAATTATATATATAGACTAATAATAATTTACCTAAAACTAGTATTATAATTGTATTGTCTGCACCATCATCTCCTATGTTTCCCCCACAAGCTCGCAGGTATCTTCAACAATTCGATAGATGATAATAAATCGAAAAACAACTTTAACATTAGTTTTAGAAACTCACCACTCTCCATTGTTGTATAGTGCCTTCTGAGGCACACATATGCAAAGGAATAAAATGGGAAAGTTTATGTCTGAGAAGGGAATATAATTTCTACAAAAAAAAAATTTGGTTCCACCATGAAATGAGTAAAATCCTAACCAAAAATCACAGCAATAGATGTTGCCACATAAAGAACTCCCAAATTTGTTTTGTCATTTCACTGAAAGCAGAGTGCAATGCCAACAGACCTTTGGCCCAGTAGTTAACCACAGTTCACATCCCACAACTTCTCCCCATAGCTTAAAACATAAACACACACACAATGGAAATACCTAAAGTTTAACAAAAGCCAACCAGAAATTGGTTATTTGATCAAACTTCATAATTCAATAAAAGCATTGTAGAATTTTTAAAATCTTTCTCATTCTCATTCTCCTACAACAGAATATGAAGAAAAACAATCTAGTTGGGCAAGCAGTGGCATCACTCATCCTCTTTCTTTACTTTACAAAGTAATGTTGTCATCAAAACGGGCACTTTAATAAATGCTTATCACCATGGCACACATACCTTTAATAAAACATTTTATTTTTTTACTTTCTTAACCAATGTTTGACCGAGCACTAGTTAGCATTCATCTTTATTTATTTATTTATTATTCTTGTTTTTATAATAAAATAAAATAAAATAATTCTAAAAAAATAACAGATTATTATAAGAAAAATATTATGTGCAGTGAATTGAGATTGGACTATTTTATATTCTCAATATATCACCAATTCTTATTATGATTGTTTTCATAACTTTTTTTTCATTTCTTTCCACATACACAAATTTTCTTTTATAACATTAAGTAATATATTTATAATAAAACAAACTAAATCAAATAATGTCATAGTATTATTTTTTTACTTCAATATTTTTTATGGTTTTTAACTACTATAAAATGGAATAAAATAATAATAAAAAAACATCACATTATTGATTAACAATCAAAATAGACGAAAATGAGCAAATGACCGAAATATTGGACAAAAAAGTTTGAGAATGTTGATCGGTTGTCTAAAAGTTTTGGGACCAAAATCATAAATATTTAAAAGATTAAGGACAAAAAACAAAATCTACCCTTGATTATACTTATAACTAGTTTAGTATCCCATTCCTTCCACAGGTATTAAATTCACATTTTTTTAATTTATAAGAGTAGTTTTTGTATTTTAAAAAATTAATGTTATTAATAATTTAGTTTAAATTTCAATACATATATGTTAGTAGATATATCAAAATATATTTAAATATATTTTTATATATACATATGCTTCAGAAAATTGTTGTTATTGAGGGTATTATCTTTGGTAGGATTCTAATAAAATCACTTTTTGAGTGATATTTTGTGTTATTTTCATGCATTTTCTTGGCATGACTCACATTTGGACACTAGTTTTGTCTTGTAGAAGTATAGTCGCTTAATGGAGTGCAAGAGTTGGAAATTGCATGTTTTTGAAGATTTGAAGAACTCTCTCACTTGACTACAACTATGGTACATTCATCATGGTCATGGTAAACAGTACGCCCAAGGTAAAATGATTGACCTTCATTTTGAACAACGTCAGCTTCCAACTATAGTTGTGGTAAGTAGTACAGTCGTAGTCCACACCATGAAGATCATAGTCATTCCACCACATCCTAAAGCTTCAATGTCACAAGTTTTCAACCACGGTCATGGTGGAGTTCAACAAAACCGTAATGTGCCTTTTTGGCTGATATCTTTAGGAAGTTATAAATAGGGGTTGTTTTTTTGTATCTTATCTTTTACCTAATTTATGAATTTGAAAGCATTCTCAGGGATATTGAGAGTTCTGAAGCATGAACAACTTCGTGAAAATGGATGTGATCATCATTCGTACCTTGTTCGTATGTCTATGCTAAATTCATATAAGTTTTTGAGTCGTGCACTGATCATGAGCAGTTAGTCACCCTAGTTCAGGGATTATAATGTAATTTTCCAATTATACCTTTTTCTCTACTCTTAATGAAATCCCTCAATGTTTTATGTTAATTAATTTTTTTCCTTATCTCTACTATTTAATTGGGAACTTATCAATCCTATGTTTAATTGAATGTATTGTGGGAATCATCTGTAATGTTTTACACCAAATTGCATGATTAAACTATTTGGGTAATCTATGATGGATTAGTTAATCCTTAATTAATCATCTCTGGAATAGATTATATCCTTTTACTTAAATTGATATATCCATGATCATAGGAGTATTGATTTAAGACAAAGAGTATCATTTGACCTTGATCGTAGGCTTTGGTTGGCTTTGGAAATCGATAATTAATTGTGGAAGAAACTTCATTTAGAACTGAGATTGAAGGAAAATTGATACTAGTGAATCATAATCTTTGTTCACTTTTACTATCACTTAAATCTCTTTCCTACAGTAGTTTAATTGTTTTCTTTTAAAAACTAAAAACCACAAAAAATACTTAAATCTTCTTTCGAATTATCTCAAGTGTTAGCTTAATAATTTTAATTATTTAAAAATACAATTGATCTTTAGGATTCGATAACCAAACTTTTAGTCTATTATTACTATAGCGTAAGGAACACTTATCCTTGTGAGAGCATTATTCTTATGCATCATATTCTCTTCATTTTAGTAATGCTTTACATGTTCCCTTTTAACTTTCTTTTCAAAAAGTTGATTTAGTTTTCTATTTTTTATTTTTTTGTAACTGTGTTACTGATCCAAAGTATCTAGTTGCTTTGTTGATGACTAAACTTCATCAAAAGTGACATTTGTTCATGTGGCAAAACATTCTTTTATAATAGATTTTAAATTAAATTAATTAATTAAATATGTTAAAGTTATTATATATACAAAAATATTATAAACAATAAAATTGATTTATTATAAATAGTGATAAAAATTAGTATAATTATTTGGATATATTATAGGTATGACGTAGTTTAATTTATTTTTTGTTAGATTTAAGTATTAATAATATAACTAATAATTTGTAAATTGATTAAAATCAATTTTTATTTATTTATTAAATAATAATATATTATCTAGAATAATTAAATATTAAAGTTGTTAAAATTTTAAAAATATATTTTCAGAAGAAAAAATGTATCAAATTAGAAAATTTTGTATGCAAGAATTTATATATTGTTAACTCATTGGCAAATGTACCAATTTTATCACAAGTAGTAACAATTAAAATGGAAGTTCAAGTATCGAATTCAGAGGAACTTTGGTTATACTAAAATGATGCAAACCCAATTATTAAGCAATGAGAAGAAATAGAAGAAGAAAAGATAAAGAATTGAAAGTGTGAAATTTGGAGTAAGGTAAAGAAAAAGATAACAAGAAAAATAAATAATAATTTAAATAATAGAATGTATATGGAATCCGTAAAATGTCACAAAAAAATGTATCTCGCAAAAAAAAAAAGAATGCATAATCAGTAAATTAATTATACATGTAAATTATAGAGACTCATGATAATTAATAAAAAAATTATCATAATTATAGTTGTAACACCCAAGATTCTAGATCATAACATTGTTTAAAAAACTCTCGTTAATTTTTTTTATTCTTCAAATGCATATTAATAAATTAATATTTTCTACAAAACTCGAGTAATATTTTTTTTTTGAAAACATATACGGATAAACTTCATTGTAAAACTTGTGTAAATAAATCTCATTAAAACATATAAAAGCACATTAACATCATCTCTTGAAAGTCAGTACAATTAAAAAAAATTCGTAAAACCTTGTGAGAAAATAATTAAATACAAGGGTGAAATAACATAGTTTTATACATAATAATAAAAAGTACATAGTACCGTGTCATAGGAAAATAAAATGGAATTACAACCTATAAAATGTCTAAAAGTAAGTGTAACATGTAAATCTATAACAAATATGACAATCTGAACCTAAGTACACCCAACTCTAAAATGGATACATCCAAAAGAAAACCTAAGTCTCAAAGCAGACATCTACCTAACCCAAGGTACCAAATAATATCTAAGATGAATCCTCCTTAGATGAAGGCTCTAACTGCCACAACAACTATCTACATTCTTTTATCTTCACAAGCATGAGATCATCATGGTTTCCTCTGATGTCGATACCTGAAAGTTGTTGGTTGTAAGGGTGAGTCCTCTACTCCTCAAACGCCACAAACAAAGCATACAACTTATATAACCATGACGTATAATTTTTATAGGCAAACAACACTCTCGATGCCCTAGAGCGCATAACTATCACACTTTACGTAAATGACTATAATACTTAACACCACTGACTATCACTCTTAACACAATCAAATACTACACTTGACATCATTGATAATCACATTGGACACAACTAATTGTCACACTTGACACATAATAGGGTCCAACAATGCCACCAAGCCTCATAGGTATTGGTGGTCTTACACAACCACATGAATGACAGTTGGGAGTGATCACCACATACGGGTACAATGTATACCAATCCCCAAGCTCCCAACTCCAAAAAGTATAGTCTCGGAGCCTGTCAGGAGTAGTAAAGTGAGGCATGTGAGTTTCTCGCGCCAAATTAGTGCACCAAATGTCGGATAATCACCACTTGCTAATTTCCTTAGGTTTTTCGAACCTCTCCGTCGATTATACCCAAATGTACCCTATAAATCATCGATTTTTGAACATAAACATCACCATCTCATAGGTGAAACATAATCTTATACCTCTTCATCTTATAGATATAACATAACCACATACTTCACCATCACACAAATGGATCATAATCATATATATTACCATCTTATAGATGGAACATAACTGCATACCTCACCATCTTATAGATGGAACATAACCATAATCACATCATTTTACAGATGGGATAGAACTAATGGTTCCTTACTCTTCCTTCAATCTTGCATCTTTCTGTTGCATTGTGTGCATAGCCCTCATGTTGCATACAATACACAAAACAAACATTCATACACAGAGAGAGAGAGAAAGAGAGAGAGAGAGAGGCGAGGCTCAATCCTATGCACTACTTTCAAGGAACCATTTTAGGCCCTTCAAGTGATATAAATCATTTTTCACCCAAATCTACTGAAAATTCGTCAACATAATGGCTATGTTTACAACATCCCAGAATTTATAACAAGCAATTTGCCGAGGGTCACCCCCAGACTCTGACCAAAAGGCATATAGATGAATATCAATATAATGCAGAAATATAAACCACACGCTGTGAGAGTTCACATTCTTTCGGTCTTAAGTATTCATAAGCAGTAATAAAATTTCATCATTCATTCATATCATAACAGTCACACTAGCAGACAATATATTCACGCAAAACATAACAGTAGTCATCGGACATGCATACAATCAATCTCAACATTGAACATGACATTCACCTTATATTTCAACTGTCACATTAACAATATCCAGTACATTTTGAGGCATAACAGTAACCCTCAAAGAACAATTGCAAATTCATATCAGCATTGATAATACAATCCACAAATATTGCATACAACATCAACTTACAAATTAGAGAATTAATACGACTTGGTCATCATGGGTTTAGTAATTTTGTTTGTCTTAGCTTATAAGTTTATAGTGGATTCTAGAGCAATTCTCAGGGCTCCCTGACACTTTCCCTAGGCTTTTCTTCATTATAAATCCATTTTTAGTCTTAAAATTACCAAATTAAGTCATCTAATGTCTGGTATCAAGCTACTACCTTGTTTCACAAAGTTTCATTCTTAAACTTGTTTTTAAATTTCTAAGTGTTCTGGAAATTGATTTTTCATAAATTTTACATGCAACCATATAATTTATACCCTAATTTATCCATTTATGAGGTCAATTTATGAAGAAAAGTAACCTATGGGATCATTTTGGCCATATTCAATTTGGACTAGTTTAGGGTTCTTACAAAATCACTACAAACTCAATCTGTCATAACTTTCTCTATAGAACTCCGTTTTAAGTGAATTTTATATCAAACCCTGGGTTTTGGCATGCACGAAGTCCATTTTTGACATTATTATAGTGAGAAAACAGTGTATCATACCGATCGCAACATTACAGAAACTATGAATTTCTAGCATTAAAAAATAACTCCTATTGAAGCTTAGCTTCCAATCAATACCAGGTTGGGGTTTAAGAATTAGAAGAACCCCTATTACCTTGGACGATGAGAAAGAAATCTCATGTTGTTCAAGGGACTTAAAAGCTTATGTCTCCAACTTCTAAGAATGAAAAAAAAAAGAATGAAATTTGAATCCATAGATAAGAAACTAGCAAGATTCTAATGAAGAAAACATGTCTATAAGAAGGATTTGAGACAACTTACATAAGCTTTCATGGAAGGAACTTCAAGAACACATGTATGAATTTGGAAGAAGAATAAAATATATGGTTTCCCCTCTCTCTAAAAGCTTCAAGCAAAATGGGAGAAATGACCTGAACTTTGGCTTTTAAAAACAACACTTATTATAGGTGAAATGCTTGGACTAATGGAAATTGCAAGACCTAATTCTTATCTTTTGAATCTAAGCACTTTGAATGACAATTAATATGACTAATGGGTAGCTTGGATAGCCTATGATGTGCTCTCTGATAACGACTATCAAATCGCTCCAAAACAAATAAAACTAGGAAATTTTGTAATATAGGATTAACCTAGGTTGACTCAGAGATACAATTCATTTTGGTTCCTACTTTAATTCACTTATAAACAACATGGAGAATTTCAACGAATAGTTTGTACATGAATGTAAAGGAATGTGAAAACACAAAAACAAAGATGAAGAAATAGAACAAAACAAAACAAAATACAAATCAAGTTTAATAACATCAATCCAATTCACCAAATCATGCAAATCGAATTATAACAGTTACTACGAATGATGTTCAGAGTGTGAAAGTTCATTCAAATGCATTAAAGATAGTTCAATCGAATCAATCCCTAAATTGTTTAAAATCGCAAATTAGGTTGGAAAATCATTCAAATAATCTGTGATTAAATTTAAAAATTAGGAAATGAATCCATAACTAATTCATTTTCAATCCTAAGCATAATCATAATCATGAAAATTGAGAATAGGATTGAAGAAAAGATGAACATTCATAAAGATTAGAAATACTAAACAAGAACTCAAATTCAGCCTTGATTGGAGTGGATCCTTGGATTGATTAAGTGTTTAGCCTTTCATGATCATCACCAATGGAAAAGCCACGAAATTTATAGAAGAGGAAGGAATAACGAAAGTGAAAAAAGGAAGAAGAATGAAGAACTATTGAGAAAAAAAAAGAGAAAATAGTTTGATCCTAAAGCTTGCACAACAAGTAATTAAATCTGTTTTATTTTTTTTTTACAAAACGAAGTAACTAACTAACTAATTCTTACATATATAGAGTTACTACTCATAAGGAAGGGATGAACCTTAATTAGGCCCATCTAATCTACCTAATTAAACTAATTACACAAAACAAAGCCCAAACTCATAGCCCAATTATTCGAGTGCAGAGGTTCTAAATTCCAAGCCTAATTTTACCCTCAAGACAACAAAATTGACCCAAGCTTATTTGTGACAAAATTGAAGATGTTTTTCTTAGATTTCCAGGGACTACTCACATGTTCCATTTTGAGTTCTTTAGTGTCCTGTAGGCCTTGCCCAAGGAAGATGGGCCAAATAAACATAAAAATCCGAAAATAAACCACAATTATTAATCAAACTCAATGATTTGCCTAAGATCAAAACTAAGTAAAGTGAGGAAGTAAGGATCAAAAAAAAAAAAAATCTATATCATATAATCAAACACTTTAATTAGTCACCAAATAAATAAACAAGTTGTATAATCATTTATGAAATGCCCTCCACTTTAAACTTTTATTATTTAATTACCCTTTTTCTAATTCTATGAAATCTAGATCACGATTTATCAACCTTAATTATTCACACTTAATTTCTAACCTTACTTGCATTAAATACTAATTTTCTTCTTTCAAGCTTCTAATATCTATTTCTAGACTAAAATCCAATTATTAACATTTAGGCCTTTAATGAGTTGACCATTATTCTTTTTAAACGTTAGCTTAAAAACTTAAGAGCTTAACCATGCTTAGGTATCATACGGTAACATCTCATTTTCTACCATTTCAATAATCTAAAACACTACTCATCACACAAGAAAGCAATAATAATGTCTACTCATCACACACAAGGAAAATTGAAATGTTACAATAATGCATTAAATAAATTGAATATCATATAATATAAAATTTTCTTAATCAATTTAAAATGTAATAAATCAATTTGGTCTATAATTCTTTTTTAATCACATACATCATTTAAATTATAATTGTTTTCAAATAGAAAAATTGTATCACTTAATAGTATTATGATCAATTAATGAAATAGGAACCATTAAAATGAATTAATTGAATTGGATAATACTATTTAATAATTTTGGATGGAATGAATATAAGATTGTCACATGACATCACCACATAGAATCAAACCTTCTTTTATAGTAGATATAGTAGATTTATAATTTTGGAGAAAATAAATATAAATTGACACATGACATCACCCCATGACATCACCCTAAGTACCTTACCAACAAAACACACCCTAAGTAATATAATGAATTTTAGTTGTCACTTGAATAAATAAATACTAACGTAGAAAGACACAACATAAAATACATTGTCATGAATGATATTAAGCTTTTTTATATATAATTTTTGGTTAATTAAGTTTTTATAATCTCAATTTTTATAAATTTCAATTTTTAGTCTTTAGAAAAGAATTGACAATTTTTAGTCTTTTATTAATTTTTCGTCAGTATTTTTAGTCTCTCTAAATATTTTTAGTCCCTTATTTATTTTATTGTTCAAAATTAGTCCTCATTTTTTGTCATTTTTAGTCCTTCATTTATTTTATATTTGAGACTAATTTTGAGTAGTGAAAATAAATGAGGGATTAAAAATGGACAAAAATCTTAGAAGAACTAAAAATACTAACAAAAAAATGAATGAAGGACTAAAAGTTGTAAAAAAAATTGAGACTATAAAATTGCATTTGAAAAAGTTGAAAGACTAAAAAATTGATTAACCTTATAATTTACTTAAAGGGATTAGGTGGAATCATAAATAACTTATATTTAAGGGTATAAGAGAGCATCTTTAACGGTGTGTCTGGAGGTGGGATGTTGAGTTCAAGATCTGGCCTTGACAAAATCTACCATTAGAGGCAGACTCAAGATCTCCAAAGTGGAGAATGAGTTCTTCCACAAGAACCTTAAAGATATGCACTATTCTAAAAAAAATATTTTTTAATCTCTCTCTCTCCCTAATAGCTTCTCGAGGGAACCAACAAATAGAAAGAGGGAAGAAGGAAACAAAATAGATCAAACACAAGAAGAACAACAGATCCAAACAACAACAACTATAACGAAAATAATAAATTAAAAAATGAAATACAATTAAAAACACAAATTTGGTATGAAGAGGTGTGCACAACGACATCAAGGTAGGCGTGGTGACCCTCACCAACGATTAGATAAATCGCGGAACACCAAGGTGTGTGTGGTGAAACTTCTAAACAAAGGAGGTGGGGCAGAAGAGGTGGAGGCTGAGGTGCAAAGAAAAAAGGAAAGTAGAGGTTATAAAGGGAGGTTGGGGGCGAAGGACGGTGGGGCTGACAGAGGAGGGTGGGGGCCAACAAAGGAGGTGGCAAAGGAGGTTGGTGTGTGTAGTGTGAATTTTAAGTGGATCCACAAAATGTGTCTAAAAATTTCAAATTGAAATCTACTGTTAAAATAAAAAATAAGAAATATATTAATGCATACGTGATATTGTGTGAGATTCACGAAAAAGTACTCTAAGATCTCAAAGTCAAATTTATTATCGAAGATGCTCTAATGGTGTCCAAGATCTTATAAAAAAATTGAGGTTTCCAAGATACAATAATTAGTAGCTTGCTGTATTGATACAACAAGGAAAAAAATGACTATTAAAAGTTTCTTGACTTATTTAATTTATTAAACAATCACTTATATATTTTAAAGTTTTGGTAATTTTTTTTATGAAAACTATTGGTTTAACAAATTCATCTTTATTGGAGTATTTTTTGTAATAGTAATTCATCTTTATTATAAGAGAGAAGTTAACATTGTTTCTTTCATAAAGGATAATTTATATCACCTACCAAATAACCAGAAACAAAATAATCTCAATTAGAATGTAAGGGCATGAATCAATTCATTTTTTCTTTGAAGGTATCTTTTCATGTTATAAAATTATAATTTTGCCTTGAAAATTTTAATCTTTCATTTCACCTAAATATGAAAACAAAGCTGTAGTATTTTTTTATTTTTTTTTGAGGAAAAACACATCAGGGTTTGTCAATTAGATTAACAATTTTGTAAAGCACAATTGAATCTCTGTCCCAGACCAAACAATACAATATTGACTCCCGCAACCATCTTGTTTTCACCTTATTTATATTTCCATATATTGAAAACACTTCAACACATTTTGAATTCGATGCTTTCTAGTTTTCTCCAAACTTCAACTTTAATCATAACATTAGCTTGTTTAACCACTCACTTATGCCTAAATTAAAAACTCGATCTATTTGTTGGCCTCAATTTAAGTATTGTATCTTATCTATTATTGCTTGCTCCTTATTACAAATAGTTTTTCTTTGACAACTTACTATTCAATGCCTTTGTATCTTCTTCATATTTATCAATGATCCTAACTGAATTACACCACTGCCATGAACAAAATGGGAGGGGAGTGTTCATTGTCTGCATATGCAACCGTTTCTTGCATGTTTGTTTTTCCATCACATCCACTTCGATCCGCGTCTAAATAGAAGTTGATTTGTGTAGCTTTTGCGTTTATGTTGCTATTTGACAAGCTAATTTGTGTAGTTTTTGTGTTTATTTTATTATTAGATGCGGTATCAAACATGTTTTTAGTATTTTGAAAGGTTATGTAGCACTTGAATTATGAAAATGTCAAAAATATATTTTTGAGTACACAACCAATGATTTTTACATGGAGTAAATAAACATATTTTTATATGATTAAAAGCTATTTTACAAATTCAACAAATTTCGTTCCCATACTCTTCATACCAGTTGCAAAAATTACAGCTAAACCATACAGTTCAACAATAATAAATCCAATGCTCTACAACAATGGTGGATAGGTACAACACGTGTCAGGTGGGGTGCACTTAGATTGACCTAATCAATGTCTACATGTTTGTGAATTTTGCTATAACCATCATTTAAAAAAACATTTTTTTTAACTAGGCTTAACTCACAAAACTGTGTTTAGTATTAGTAATAAAAATGATAATTCATTATTACTTTATTTTTTTTACGGTTTTCTTACTTTATTTGTTGTATAATCCTTTAAAAATAAAGAATGAACGTGATGTTTCGTAATTACTAATAAAAATGAAATCAATAATGCAATTAAACCCATGAGAAAATACAGGTGCACCCAAAACTTGTTACCTTGTCCCTTTAGCCTTTAGCTTACTCGTTTAAGTGAAAAGTCTACTTCATTTCATTTATGGACGTTACTCAATCAAACATAAAAGTGAAGCCAAAAAACAGCATAGATTTTTTTTGTTGTTGAGAAAAAACAGCATAGATTTGATCAACAATTTTGGATCCTAAAATAAGAAAAGGCGGCAAATTTTCTTTTATTATCCCCATGGGCTTCAACAGCCGATTATAATTGTTTTTAACTCGAAATTAATCCGTAAAATTCGATGTAGATAAATTATTATTATTAATCTTTTTAAAATTACAACTAAGAGCATCTATGTACATAATTATGTAAATCAGTTGTTTATTCTAAATTTATGAGTCTTATAATATTACATAAATTTTAAAATTTTACACAAAAATTTAATTTCAATATCAAAGTTGATAGATAGAGTATTTAACTTGAATTAATTAAAAAATGATTCTTTAATTAATAAAAATAAATTAAGCAATAATTATTTATATAACTCATGCACCCTCAAATAATCTGCTTGAATTATTAAAAAACTTGATAAGTAAAATTGTTTAAATTTAAGTAAATCATGAAGAAAATAGAAAAAGGGTCTCCACGATAAAATAACAAAAAAAAAGAAAAAACGTTTGGTATTGGTTGTGCGAGAGATGATATGGCAACAATAAGATTATTCATATTACTACTTTTTTTGACGAGATAGTGATATTCATATTAATCGTACGATAGAGATAAAAACAAAAAAAAAAAAAAGGAGAAAGAAAAAAGGAGGTGAGGAGGAAGACAAGAGAGTATTGGGAATTTGGCAAACGAGAGAGAGTAATTCCCAATCAAGTAAAGATTTAGATTAGCAGGAATGAAGAAGAATGGAGTATAGTAGTCATCAACCTTGTTAGCAGTCTCAGTCACACTGTAAATTTTTGGTTACTTATCTCTCAAAATCTCAAATGCATATGCAATTGCAAAGCATTTCCGATCCTGAGGGAGAGAACTTTTGTGACAGCTGTATCCACTCCGATTGTTGATTTTTTATTTTCTTTCTCGCGGCAAGATCTCACTCTGCACCTAGGGTTAGGGTTTTGGCATGGCGACTTCTTCTTCTTCTTCTTCGACTTCGAGCTGGCGCGAGGGCATGTCCTCCGACAACATAAAGGGACTGTGTCTCGCTCTCTCCTCTAGCTTCTTCATCGGTGCCAGCTTCATTGTCAAAAAGAAGGGTTTGAAGAAGGCCGGTGCTAGTGGAATCAGGGCCGGTATCGTTCATCCTTCACTCTCGATTTCTTTTGAATTAGTACTCGTTTCTCGTGCTTCGCTGATCTCCCGAGGAGTTTTTATTCACTTGTATTGAGTTTATTTTCCGTGTTTGGTTAAGTTTTCTTGGGATCTGGAGCTTTTTTTCTTTACTCTCTTGGGCCGCGAGTTCATCTGTCTCAAATCTCTCAAGTTTAAACTCGATGCGTTGCTTTGCCTGGCTTTTTTTTTTATATCTTCTTGCCCAGAAATTGTTGTAGAATAAGCTTATTTGGTCTCGGCGTGAGGAGGAAGGGAACACTTTTATGTTCTCGATTCTCATCCTTAAGATTTTCATCCAACTTTTTTTTGGCAATTTTAACAATTCTTTTCTTTTGCTCCTTGGTATGGAATGATGATAGATCTATATTATTCTAGCCGCGTCTTTATTGCCACGAAGAAAAATGGAGTTTGTGTGACTTGAGATCTTGCTTTAAATTTTAGAAATCGGTGGATAAACTGTCTGCTAGTTTCATGTTTTCATGTTGTAGCAACTCATCACTAGGGAAATCTTTTATTCTTCTCCTATAGAGAAATTATATTATGTTTTAATGAAATGGATGCTTAACTCTAAACTATATGGGTCTCTTTTCTTTGATTTATTTAATTTACTCTACAAAATAGTTGTTGCCTAATGTTTCTGTATCTCTAGCATTTGCTCTTTCTGTTAGGATGGATATAATATAAGTCAGTGCACTTGTATTATCGTGTGCTGTTAATAGTTTTTATTTTTTTGGTTCATTGTCTCCCTGATGGATCATGTGCAATAGTGACTGACTATCCAAAATTATATCTGACAGGAAGTGGAGGTTATTCTTACTTGTATGAGCCGCTTTGGTGGGTGGGAATGATAACAAGTGAGTAATACATATTATTCTGTTTGGTTTTGGAATGACAAATGAATTGAATGTATTGTTGATTTTTCCTTTCCCAAGTGTATCTCTTGAGCTCCTGCCTTTTTTTTTATATATATTTTACAGTTATTTTACAAGTGCAGAAAGTAATGTAGTTACTATACTTCTGTAGACTATAGATTGAGTTCTATGTAGCACCTTAACAAATCCAAAGAGGGGCACTCATCTGTATGTTTTCCCCTTCATCCATGTATAATCCATCTTTCTGCTACTTATTATCCAAATTTATGCATTGCACAAAATAAAGAATAAATAAAAAAAAAGTTGCTAAAGCCTGTACCTTCATCCTAACTTGTTCTTTTATATCCTTTCTTTTGCTTCACATATTTTCCAAGGGAATATCTCAGCATGGACACAAAGGGCATATAAAGATGCTATGCTATGAGTTGCATATACTATTAAGTGGATTAAAATTTCTATTATAATTTTCTAACACATTTGCAATTTCAACAGTGATTGTTGGGGAGATTGCCAATTTTGCAGCTTATGCATTTGCCCCAGCTATATTGGTCACCCCTCTTGGTGCTCTTAGCATTATTATCAGGCATGATAAAAATTTAGCTTCAAATTGATGCTTGACTCATGGTAAATTCTGATTTGTGATGTTTGCTTGCAGTGCTGCTCTTGCTCATATTATTTTACGGGAGAGGCTACATATTTTTGGAATTCTTGGTTGCGTTTTGTGTGTCGTGGGATCTACAACAATTGTTTTGCATGCTCCTCAAGAACGGGAAATTGAATCTGTTTCAGAAGTGTGGGATCTTGCTATGGAACCAGGTAGCCATGTTCCTACTTGATATATCACTGTCTTTACTCAATAGATATCGTATTTAACGACTAACCAAGAACATAATCTTTCTACTGCAGCATTTCTCTTTTATGCAGCTTTGGTAATAACAGCTACTTTTATCCTTATCTTCCACTTCATTCCTCTCTATGGCCAGACACACATAATGGTTTATATCGGTGTTTGTTCCCTTGTAGGTTCTCTAACGGTATGTCTCATTATGTAGTCATTGATGACTTTCTAATAGTATTTGTCTCCCCTTGTTATTTTCCCCCCTGTATTTGTATTGTAAGGTTTTCCTTTGACAGGTTATGAGTGTTAAGGCTCTTGGAATTGTCATAAAGTTAACACTGTCGGGGATGAATCAGCTAATTTACCCTCAAACTTGGGCATTCACTCTAGTTGTAATTGTTTGTGTTCTTACCCAAATGAATTATTTAAATAAGGTACAGTAGTTTTTCTTGTTAGTTCCCTGAACTTTTTATTTATTTGATGTACTATTATGTACTTGTTTTTGTCAACACTCAACAAGTTTTGTAATGTACTTCACTACTTATTTTGGTCAACAGGTATCATGTACATGAAAATAGTTTGATTGAATTTCTGTTACCATTCAGTGAAATCTGTGAAAGTATCATGTATTTATGCTCACAATTTTTTTAAATGTATTTTGATTTTTAAACATTTTATGTATGTAATCTTTTCTTGCTTGTGTTGAGAAGAATATAAAATTGTCTAAGTGTTGGTTATTTATCTTCTTGTTGGACTTATGCATGATATGTTTCTTGAACCATAATTCTTTTTATTGTGTAAATCTTGTAACTTTAAACATATTACCATCTGATATAACCTTGTGATCTTTAAGTAAACTACTGTGATTGATTGAAAATTTTATCCCTTGGTTTAAAGATAAAGAACTTGATCGGAAAATTGACAGCTAAATGAGGAAGGTCAACAAGGAAAACAGAAGTTTGACTCTCGTTTGTCAGTTGGCCAAGATTTCCCTGTCTTTTAATTTTTTTGGGAAGAAGATATGAGAAAGCTACTGTGATGAATTTTGTAATTTAAATCCAATGGGGTGTTTGGTAGTTTTTTTTTTTTAAAGTTTCCTAGGAATCTTAGGTTGGGAATGTTAAATTCCTATGTCTGGTATAAATATTTTAAAAATCATTCCCAGGAATTGTTTTTTAATTAAATTTCCCACTAAAACTTTCCCATGGGAGGGGTTGGGAATCCAAGATTCCTACGAAGGGTGAAAGTTTTTTGTATAATTATGTCTTTCATTCCTGGGAATATCTTAGACAAACCGAACATATTTATGACATTCCCAGGAAATATAATTCCTTGGAGACATGATTCTCGGGGATGAAAAAAGACTTTGTATACCAAATATCCCCCCTAAGGGAAATGTTAGCAACACTATTTATTATTGGCTGATGTTTATTAAAAATCTCAAATATGTGTGGGTCGTATTCCATATTTAATGAGCCCCCACTCATAATTTTGTAGTTTCCAATAAATTTTAATCAATAATAAAGAATGCGTTGAAAGAGTTGTGTTGCTAGCACTCCTCTTAAATCTAAATGCACATAAAGGCAACTTTGGACATGGATGTCAAACTCAAGTTAGCTCTTAGACTCCTATGATTTTACTGGTCTAGGTAGAGAAAACGAGTTAACTTGCTATCAAACACTTTTAATTTATATATGATTTGGTCATTTTAATGGTTTGATCTTTTGTAGTACTAATGTACTATCACACTTTATTGTTGTTATTTGTTACTTGCTATATTATGAAGTTGAAATGTTGATTTATTGTTGTGTTAAAAGTTTAATGTTATGCAAATATGTCATTAATAGTTTTTTTTATATTATTTTTTATATTAGGTAAAACTTTTACGAGTTTACGAATCGAGTCTACAAATGTTGCCCGGGTTACGTAGACTCTCGAGTTTGACAAACTTGGGTTTAGGTATCTGGATGGTTTATTATGTGAACAAGTTCATTTTCTCTTTGGCTTTAAACTTGGATATGCTGGATTAGGATAAAGCTATATGTTTCCTTGGTGCTGGATGTCGATTTGTCATGATTCTGCTACTTACTAGTATTAGGCAATTACTTTTACATACTGTCACCATTTTTTTTTTTTGGGGGGGGGGGGGGGTTGATGAATAGTTTTTTCTGCTTTATAATTCATGTGATAATATTTTTTTCATTTCTGCAATCAGGCACTGGATACTTTTAATACGGCAGTGGTATCTCCCATATATTATGTTATGTTCACTACATTTACCATTGTGGCTAGTGTTATTATGTTTAAGGTAAGTTTTGTTACCTAACTGGTATAGTTAGACACTGCTTCATTACTCTAATTTTAAGATTGTATAAATTGTGTTAAAATAATCCGGATTGATTGTATATTGTATAATCTGTGTTTGTTAAGGCAATGCTTAATATCATTTTGTTTTGGTGTTGCCACTAGATCTTCAATGATACTTGCATGCTGGTTGTTGCCTATAACTATGTGAACCTAATTTTATTTGCTAGTCAAGATTCTCTTGGTAGGTCCCTGCATATACCTGTGTAAAGAACTGCTTGCAAATGAAGTGTGAGAGGTGAATGCTTTTATGAATAAACGAGTGTCTGCTGAGGCATTTACGTCTTGATGTGAAAATTGTTTTCTCGTAAATTTCAATAGGGTGTGAAACTTCTTTTGCTCTTTCCCTTAACAAGCATATGGAGATGCAAATCTTTAATTTTTGTCTCACTATTTGTCTTGAATCTGATGTGCAAATCATCAGTTTAATTGTTGCTGTTAAAAAAAAAAATCAGTTTAATTGTTACTTTCACATTCAATGTCTGTCCCCTCTTTGCCATATCTTAGGGTTGACCTTTGATTGAGAATTGATTTTGATGTCAGGACTGGGATAGACAAAGTCCAACACAAGTTATCACAGAAATATGTGGGTTTGTGACCATTCTATCAGGAACTTTTCTTCTTCACAAAACTAAGGATATGGCTGATGGTATGATCTAGTGATCCTACAGTAGCAATTTCATGTAACTTTAGATTACACTCTCGTGCTCACATGCACTTTCTTCAGACATGACTTTGTTAATATTTTCTTCATGTGCAGGTTTACAACCATCTTTATCTGTTAGACTTCCTAAGCATTCAGAAGAGGATGGCTTTGATGGTGGTGAAGGCATTCCTCTTAGACGGCAAGAAGCCATGAGATCGCCATGATATATTCTTTGCATCACATCTTGCTTTTCTAAATGAGCTTGAGGCGCTGGGGAGGGATTTTGCCAAGGTCGTCTGTAATTTACTGATTATTTCCCTCCCCATCATATTTTTTACCTGATACAGTTGGAGTCGAAGGATGTGAGTTTCCTATCACTGTTCTTTTGGTCTCCCGATGATTATGCTTTCTGATCTTGCCTAGCATGCCCCTCTACACTCCATAGCGGAGACAAAGGCCAATGTAATTTTCTGCACATTGATTATATATAGTGTACCTCAGTTAAATGAAAATATTCATCATCAAATTTTGAACTGGACAGCATTGCAATGTTATTATCAGTGTCTGCTGCCATTTGAACTCGAGCTGACCTCAATATTTTGTGCTTGTTGGAGCTAAATATAAAAATTAGGATGTGTAGATTCCAGGTCAAATGCATCGTTAAATACGGTGGATTGTTTTAAATTTTAGTCGCTTTGTAGATTTAGCACTACGCATGGTCTTGGCATCTTTCTGGGAAATATATGGTATAACAAAATCCATAGGCCCTAGTCTTTTCCTTTCCTCACTTGATAAATATCTTAGCGTGCATCATATTCATAGCTTTACCGTGGTGAACAGGGATGTAAAATAAAATACTTGTTACATCAGAGTTCTATGCTTGGAGTGGGGGTAAGTTCTCTTGATCTGGCCAACTGCATAATTTATTGGTGCTTAATAGGATTGAGATAAATGGATGTAAAACATCACAGTAATTGTTTCATCTGTAAACAACTAATATTGGCCATATTTGTTGTGGTTGTGCTATCGGTAATGATGGTTGAACATTCCAGGTTTCATACAAAACTCAACATAAGCCATGAATGTTAAAAGAGTAAATTGTAATGACGCTCTATTTTTTTTACTACTGTTCTTTTTATGATAATAAAAATACTTTAATCTTAAAACCTTTACTAATGATTCTGGTGCGTCGCTTGAGCTATCCCCATAAAAGTATGATAAGAAAAATATAAGTTGTAATGTTAACATGATATAATTAAAATCTGTAATAAATAAATATTTTTAAACATATATTGTGATACAATATTCTTTTAATATTAGCAAGAGGGCGCTTATGCCCCGACGGTGGGGCCTTTTGGGGAAGGGCCCAGCCCAATAGGGACAGCACACCCCCCACTTATCATCCTTTTCTTCTACTTCTATTAACTGAATTATTATTTTTTTAAAACTGTATTCTAAAATAATTTTTAAATACTAAAACAAAATCAGAATCAAACTCACCCTATGTATCTTCTTTAAGACTAACATCTGACAATCTTTCTCAAGTTTAAAATATCCATAAATGATTAGCAATTAATAGAAAGTTTATTCATATATAAAGCTGAATATATTAACAAGCAGAAAGAAACGTTTATGATGATAAACCCAAAAAAAAAACGCAGAAAAGAATTTAAAATATTTTTTACATCGTCATATAATTTAAATTAATATGTATGACAAAAATTTTAAAAGTAGTTTTTGATATATTTGTATATTATTATAAATTAAAATATGGTAACGCGAAAAATAGTGATTTCATTAGCATGCACGTGTACATTTTTTTAATCAATAAACTCGTATCATTTTAATTATAATAAAAGTTTGAATATAAATTGGAATTAAATTATAAACTCTTGGACCAGCAAAATATCTAAACTTTATAAGACAATGAACGACATTATTATCTTACGGTTTAAGTATGTTTTTCCCCCCTTAAATATAGGTCTTGCGTGTTTTTAGTTCCTAAAAAATAGTGATGGGAAAGAGTGATGTGACAAATGATTTAATAGTCATATTGTTATAGCCTTTTGTGTTTGCTGATGAGGATTATTATTATTTTAAAAAAAAATAGAGAACCTATTTTTCACACCTCACTTGTTTGCAAGAGCATAAACACCGTTAACTTCTCTTGTGGACTATGTGAACGGAGTTTGAAGATTGAACGGTGTAGTATGGGTGCCTCAATGGCGTTTGTTTGACCATTGAGAGGCGTTTCGGTCCTTGGAGGAAGATCCGTGTTGAAGCTTTCGTTTATGGACTTCAACAACGTTTCTTCAACGATGTGTGTGTGATTCTGTTAAACAGTGCTGAAGTTGTTTTTGCGATAAGTGATTAATGTGTCATTGTAGTATTTAATTTGGGTTAAGGTGTTAACTATGATCACTTATAAATTTTCCATGTTGGGGGTTTCGATTTTTGTGGGGTTTTGGTTGTTTGTAAACTGATATCTATAAATTTGGATTTCGATTTATGTTGATTTTATTTTGGGGAAGGGGGGGGTCTTAATGGGTTTAAATTGGGAATAATTAATTTGGCATATTAATTGTGTTTTTGGTAGGTTATACAACATGGATTGGACAAGAGAAGAATTCATGGTTGTAATGCACCACATGGGAAAGTTCAAGTTTGAGCCATCCTTGCATTATGCTGATGTTAAAAAGGATACTTTCCATGGCCTGAACATTGATACATGGTCATTCTTTGAAGGTGTGGGATTGCTGAAGGGTTTAGTCTATGATGGTAAAATGAAATTTTGGTGGAAAGCAGAGGATGCACAATTTGAAGGGAACCTGAAACCATTTATGAATGACAATGATGCATTGAAATTGCCCAAGTTTGCATTGTTGAATAAGTGTAAAGTAGGGATTTATGTTGAACACACTGTGTCAATTGCTGAAATTGTAGAGCAAGTTGATGATGACACAGTTAACGTGTGTGGGAAGGAACAACTTGGTAGTGAGGATGGTCACTTTCTGAATGTTGGTGAGTCTGAAAACGTTGATGGTGTTGGTCAGTCTAAACAAAATAGTAGCAGGGATGTTTGTAGTGGCGAACTGGCGATCAGCCAAATGATGAAGATAGCGATGACCATTTTTCACAAGATGCAGGTGCAGTGGCAGTGGCATTGGCTTTGACAGTCATGTCACATTTGGTTCTGCATTCCGGTTTGAGTTAGTTGTGGATGATGAAATGCACATGCACCAAATTGAGGAAGACTATTTTAGTGAGGAACTAGTTAGTGACATTGAAGACAGTGATGTTGAGGGAAATGTAATACCCAAAGTAACTCCATATACTTTTAAGAAGGAGGAATTGTGTAAACAATTCAAGTTTAAGAAAGGTATAGATTTTTCATCCATGAAAGAATTCAAGAAAGCATTTTTGGAACATGCAGTGTTGAATGGTAGACAACTAAAAATTTTCAAGAATGATTCATTAAGAGTAAGGATGAGATGTAAACAAGAGGGATGCACATTTATCATACTGTGTAGCAAGGTGACAAACAAGCAAACTTGTAGGGTTCAAACTTTAGTGGATGGACATAGGTGTGGCAGAGTGTTTGACAAAAAAATCTGGGTCCAAATGGGTAGCAAAGGTTGTCAGAGATAAATTCAAGATAACATTAGAAGGAATTTCTGTGTTGGTATTTCTCAGGCTTGGGCAGATTGGGCTAGAAAATTGGCTATTGAAGATGTTGAAAGGGATGCCACTAAGCAATACTCCTTGTTAAATTCATATGTTGCTGTGTTATGTTGAAAAAAAAAAGGAAACACTTGTAAGATAGAGTTACTCAGACCTTCCCTTGATGTGCAACCAAGATTTGGAGCATTTTATATGTGCTTGGACGGGTGTAAAAGAAGTTTTTTGGCTGCTTGTAGACCATTCATAAGGGTAGATGGATGCCATCTAAAGACCCCTTATGGAGGCATATTGCTGGCTGCAGTGGGCAGAGATGGAAGATCAATATTTCCCCTTGGCATAGGCTATAGTTGAGTTTGAGGCAAAGGAAAGTTGGAAATGGTTCCTAACTTTACTATTTCAAGACATTGGGGATGTGAGGACATATAAGTGGGTCTTCATGTCAGACCGACAAAAGGTTAGTTTACTATTTTTTATAAATATCTTTTCCATGATTATATTTTATTAGTGATCTACTACAGTTTGCAAAACTCATTGTTGTTGTTGTATGTGCATGCATTGTAGGGCCTGAACTTAGTTTTTGATGAATTGTTGGGAGATGTAGAGCACGGGGTGTGTGAGAGACATATTTATAATAATTTCAAAAATAAGTTTGTTGGTGGAACCTTGCTAAGAAATTTGATGATGAGGGCTGCTAAGGCTAGCTTTGAGGAGGCATGGGATGAGAAGATGAACATATCAAAGAGGTGAATAATGAAGCCTATGACTGGTTAATTAAGGTTGGAACTAAATTATGGCGTAAGCACACATTTTCTTATTACACTAAATGTGATGTATTGATGAATAACCTGTGTGACGCTTTCAATAGCACAATATTGTGTGCTAGGGAAAAGTGGAAATTGGTTTGCAACATTGTCTGGCCATTTAGTCTTTGAAGTCTCACATTCAATGTTGAGTGATAAGTTTATTGTAAATCTCAATTCATGGTCTTGTTCTTGAAATCTTTGGGAAATAACAGGTATTCTTTGCAGACATGCTTGTGCTGCCATTCAAGACAACAGTCAAGAACCAGAAGACTATGTTGACAAGTATTATCTAAAGGATACTTACATGAAATGCTATGAGCATGCAATTACAGCAATTAATGGTCCTATCAATTGGCCTGAGACTCCTGCTGAAAGCATACTACCCCCTGAATATAAACAAGGTGTGGGAAGACCCAAGAAATTAAGGAGAAGGGAGCCAGATGAAGAACCTAGTGCTACCAAATATAGAAGGACATGTACAAAGAAAAAATGTGGTAGATGCAGGGAAGTTGGTCACAATGTTGGGAAATGCCCTGTACCACCCCCTTAACCTGAGACTGTTGATGAATTTGTTGAAGTCAATGAGGCAGTCATTGATTCTGTGACTCCAAATGAAAATCCAGTTGGTGCCACTGTCAATGTTGATGCTACAAATCCACAATTTGATAATGAAGTAGATGGTGATGGCACAACAGTTAATTTGACAGGATCTGGGATTAATGAGGTATATTTGCTAGTTAATAATTCTTCCATTATTATTTGTGTGTATATATTAACATACCTCTTTATGAGTATGCAGAGCAATAGAATGAATCAAGTGCGCCAAACTGCTCAATTAAAACAGGAACAACATGTTGAATCTGCAAAAGTGTGTAAATTTTATTGACACTATTTATTGTTTTTAGCAATTACTTATAAATGCTAAATTTAATATGTAGGTGACTAAGCCAAGTAAAAAAGAGGAAGGGATGTGGGATGCCTCAATCAAATCTTGTTGGTGTTCCAAAAGTATTAACTTCTGATGCTGTGAAAAAACCAACATCTACTGGTGCTGCTCAAAACCACCTACTGCTATTGGTCCAACTACACCTTCTGCAAGTGTTAAAAAACAGCTTCTGTTGTTGTTGTTGTTCCAAAACAAGCTACTGCTAGTGCTGCTCTGAAACCAGCTATTGTTGGTGCTCCAAAAATTCTTAAACCACCAACTACACGTGTTTCCAAAAGTGCACCCTCTACTGCTGCTGGTGTGGGATCTCATGACCAAAATACAAAAGGAAAGGTAAATATTATGCATTCAGGATGTGGTGTGACATATTCCCTTGAATTTTTTGTAATTGAAGGTCCATATGTTTTTCATATTATTTTAGGGAAAGAAAAACCACCCTTTAATCCCAACCATTGGTAAGAAAATACAAGCTTATACTGTTGCTCAATGTGTGGTTGCTGCTACAAATCACAAGGTAAAAATATAATATCTATTCAATTAGTTTTTGAACATGTTTACATTTTTTTGGAACTTACATGTGTTGATGCAATCAGGTTAAGCAACTTCAACAAATCAACAAAAAACAAAGCAGCAACAACAGTAAGTATTCCCATCAACACGTGGGATCATCCACAAAAAAAGTAGAAGGCCAAGGCTATGTGCCATTTGGGAACACTCAGAGTAGCCACGTGTTAAATGAAGGACAACATAGTGGAATCTAGGGCTTATTGGGGCAAACAATGTTTTTTGAAAGAAGGGAACTTGTACAATTTTTTTTATTGTGGGGGAATAGGTTGCCCGTGACACCATGTAAATGGATGGACAATATGTTTTGACATTATTTAGCCTTTACAATAACTTTTTTTTTTTTTCTGTATGTGGCCTTTGTTTGTTATCTTATGTGGCCATTATATTTACCTTTTAATTTGGGAAGTGACCTTTGTGGCAAATTTCCCTGTTTGGGGCGCTTTTATAAACTATTTTTTCAGATGGGGTCATTTTGAAAGTATTTTCGCGAGGGGGCTGTTTTTTACGTTATTTGCATACATGCACCATGCAAACCGCCAGTGGCGAGTTTGCTGTTTGCGAAGGAGTCGTCAGTGGCAATGGCGATATCGCCATGCATAGGGAACCGCCAGTCCAACTGGCGAGTTCCAAGTTGCAGTTGTAGGCTCAGGTGGCAGGTTGCAGGCTTGCTTTTTCAGATGGCAGGCCAAAGGCAAGTTGCAACTGTCATTGGCGAGTTAAGGGCAAGTTGCAACTGCCATTGACGAGTTAGGGCACTGAAGGGAATAGCCATTTCAGATGGCGATTTAGTGTCTTTATATACGCGAAAATTGCTTCAGTGTTGCTGTGTGTTCAAAACTAGATTTCAGTTTCCAAAACTGTGAGTGTTCTCGTTTCTTGAGATTTAAATTTGTCCGCATAAGGTTTGAAATTTGCTTCTTGAGGCTTAAATTTGTCAATCAGGTTCGTAATTTCCAGTCAAATAATTTGTATTATAAATTTTTTTAAGTAATTTTTTAGAGCAGTTTGAATGTATAGTTTTTATTAATTTTTTAATTAAATTAGTTTTATATTTTATATGCTTGTTTGTGTGTATAAAATAGAAGAAATTTGACATCATATTTATTTGAAGAAAATATTTTGAGTCTGGAAAAAATTTTGTAAGTATGAAATTTTTAGTATATTTTTAATTAGATTAGATTGGTGTTGATACTTTGTTAGTGTGTTAAAAATTGATCAAGCGGGTATTGTCAAAAGTGTTTGAAAGAAAAAAAATTTGTAACATCATAATTATTTGAAGTAAGTATTTTGAGTGTGGAAATTTATTTTAATATAAAGTTATAGTAATTTTTTAATTAGATAAGGTTGAAGTTCATGATTTGTTGGTGTGTACTAAAAATTTATGAGCATTCAACTTGAACGGTATTTAAAATTAAATTTTTTTCCCATTATATTTATTTGAAGTACGTATGTTGAAGTTATTATTGTTAAAATGAATTATTTATAAATAATACTAACTTTGTTTATGGTTTATTTGGGCTTTAAAATTACTACCTTGGAATCATTTATTTTTTAAAATGTTTACCATAAAAAATATTTAAAGTTAATAATTTTTTTATAGAATAAAGTTTTCATGTCAAATTGTGTTAAAGGGATTTTTTGTAATTACATTTTACAATTTTGAATTTATTATGATTAATTAATTAAAATATTGTTTTTGTAGGTACATCATGAATTCGGTTATAACAGTGTTGTATTTCAATGGAAGGATATATGAAGGAAATGATGGTGTAATATTTGAAGGCAGTAAAAAAATGATTCAGATTAAACGTGAAATTAGTTTCAATGCGTTGAAGAAAAAAAATTGGAGATAAGGTAAAGTTAGAAAATAATGAAATTATTTGCGCTATCAGTTGTAGATTTTTAGTATCTGGAAAATATGTTGCGTTGCAAATTTGTGATGACGAAGATGTTGAAACCATGCTCGAAAGTTTTCAACAACAAGATCAAATGTCAGTTCTGGAATTGTACATAGAAAAGGATGTGGCTGGTGGTTCTATGTTTAATTCTACAAATTTTCTTACATCATGTGGAAATAATTTATCTAATAATGAGACGCAATCGTCAAGAAATGTGAGCAATTTACATGGTGATGAAGATGATGATGATTATCTTGTGTCTAACTCATACGTGGAAGAGTCTTTAGACGAAGATGATAGTATTGACGGTATAACTGATACAGACGATGAAGTCACCGACATGATTCAACCAGTAAGAATTGTTCACCCAGCAGAAGGTATAATTTCCTCTTAAAAAATACGTCAATACATTTATTATTTGACGACAATTGTATTTAATGCTAAATAAGTATGATTTGAATTTTTTTTGGACTATTAGGTGTACAAGGAATTGAAAATCCATTTTGGAATGATGTTTTGCATTATAATAATATCAACTGGAGTCATCCTGATGAGGAGGACATTTGTGGTTTGGAGATGCCATCCAGTTTTAATGTTGGCCAAGAATTATATGTTGGCATGGATTTTGATAGTAAAGATGCGGTCAAGAATGCAGTCAAACAATATGTTATGAATGTGCATCAAAGTTTCAAAGTGATTGAAAGCAAATGGAATAAGTATGTCGTTTGTTGCTTGAATAAAAATGCAGATTGTCCTTGCCCTTTCTATATGAGGGCAATTTTATCTAAAAAAACTGATTCATGGAAAGTCACTCAATGGGGTGGACCACACACATGTCTCAATATGACCATGAGCCAAGATCACGAGAAGCTTGATTCAGATTTAATTGCCACTTGTGTAGTAGGTACGTATTTTATGTTCATATTATGTTATTCTTTAGCGTTAATTGTCATTTAAATTTTATTATTCTATTGACAGGCATGACCAGAGAAGATCCATCAATAAAAGTTTCTTTGATTCAAGATAGGATTAACAGTGAATTTGCGTACAAGGTGTCGTACAAAAAAGCTTGGTTGACGAAACAAAAAGCCATTGTAATAGAATATGACGATTGAGAAAAGTCATATGCGAAACTGTCGTCGTGGCTAACACACATGCAAAATCATTCTCTTGGATCATATTTTCAAATACTACATGACGATTTTATTATTGAGAATACAGTTAGTCACGAACACCGTTAGTTTCATAGAGTGTTTTGGACTTTTGGTCAATGTAAAGAGGCTTTCAAGTATTGTAAGCCAATCATACAAGTTGACGGCACACATTTGTATGACAAATACCATGGGACCCTCTTAATGGTCACATCACAAGATGGAAATGGTGGTGTCCTTCCTTTAGCATTCGCCGTGGTCGAAGGTGAGACGTTGACAGCGTGGTCATGATTTTTGGCACACTTGCGTGAACACGTAACAAATAAAAATGGTATTTATCTCATATCTAATCGTCACGCGAGTATAAAGTCTGTTGTGGCTAACGAAACACTTGGTTGGCAACCTCCCCACGGTTATCATGTTTACTGCGTCCGACACATGGCAATCAATTTCAATCGCAAATTCAATAATGCCAAACAAAAAGAAATGTTGAAGAAATTGGGTAAGATTTCATATTTGATGGTCACGTTAATTTAAGTTTCATATATACTTAAAATTGTTGTTCATAACTAATTTTATGCAGCCTACACTCCTTGTAAGCACATTTTTTTGATCAAAATTTAGAAAAATTTCGTCAACTGAGTCCAGCCATAGCAACATGGATTGATCGCATTTCAAAGGAAAAATGGACGATGACTTATGATAGAGAAGGACGTCGATATGGTCACATGACAACCAACCTCTCAGAATGTATCAATAAGGTTTTGAAGGATTGTCGCAACATTCCCATAACAGCGTTGGTCAAATCAACATACAATAGGTGTCGAAAGTACTTTGTTGATCGTGGCCGCCAAGCCCAAAGACAGTTAAATGAAGGACAAGTATATTGTTCAAAGCTTGTTAAAGAACTTAGAAAAAATAAAGAACAAGCTTGTTCGCACATCGTTCGTGTGTATGATATCCACTCCACAAGGTTTGAAGTAGAGGAGACCTTCAACCCTATAACGCAACGTGGCAGACAAAAGTGGGCAGTTAACTTGAATGGTCATCATTGTCAATGCGGAAGGTATTCTGCGCTTCACTATCCATGTTCACACATTATTGCAGCTTGTGGTTACGTGAGCATGAACTACTACCAATATATAGATGTTGTTTACACAAATGAGCACATCTTAAAAGCTTACTCCGCACAATGGTGGCCTCTTGGGAATGGAGCGGTTATTCCTCCTTCTGATGACGCATGGACACTTATCCCTGACCCAACTACAATTCGTGCGAAAGGTCGGCCAAAATCAACAAGGATAAGGAACGAGATGGATTGGCTCGAACCATCTGAGCACCGACAAAAATGTAGTAGATGTGGAGCAGAAGGGCACAATAGGTGCCGATGTCCAATGCAATCTGACCGTGGGAGTAATTCATTTATTTGATTTATGTATGTTAGATGAGTGACTTGTATTGGTTTATGTTCTGTTCAATGTATTTACTTTGTGGTGTTCAATGAAATCGTTAGTTAGTTAAGTTTGAAGGTGTACTTTTGTCAGAAAATTTATACATTACTTATTTTCGATATTGATACTAAAGGAGAAAGCGTGTGTTAGAAACATTACATATTTTCGAAATTGATACTTGTATTGGTTTAAGTTGTCTTAAATGTATTGACTTTGTGGTCTTCAATGAAAGCGTGTGTTAGAAACATTACATATTTTGATTTGTGTAGTTTAGTTATATCTTTAACATTACTTATTTTGGAATGTAACAGTCTCTTAATCCCTAACCCCTAAACCCTAATCCCAACACCTCAAACACTAAACCCTAAACCATAAACACTAAACCCTCAGCCCTAAACCTTAATCCACAAACCCTCAACCCTAATCCCTACACCTCAAACATAAAACACTAAACCCTAACCCCAAAACCCAAAACCCTAAACCCAAATCCATACACCTCAAACATAAAACACTAAACTGTAAATCCTAAACCCTAAATCCTAAACCTTAATCCCCAAGCCCTAAACCCTAATCCCCAAACCCTACACCTTAAACCCTAACCACTAAACCCTAAACTATAATCCCTAAACCTTAAACCCTAAACCCTCAGCCATAAACCCTTCAAATCTATGCAGCTTCTGATGATGAACCTTATAATTTGAGCAAATAGGTTGGTGGAAAAAGTCCAAATTGATGCATGTAATGAAATAAAATTACATTTAGAAGTTGAAATTGGTGTTCGTCGTTAGTTAATACCATTACTTATTTTCATTTGTCTACTTTAGTTTTTTTTATAACTTTATTTATTATTCTAGTTTGATGCGCGACATAAAATGTATCCATAAGTAAGGCTTAATAAATGAGATACCATAAATTAAGTGTCAAATTCAAATTACAAACATACAACAACAATTTTAAACAGAGACATCAACATCATTCATTATGATGTCCGTGATGGCGTGAGGATGTGCCACATGGTCGATCCCACCTTCGGGCTTGACGATCAGCATTTCTTCTTGCGCGCTGTCTCCGCCCTTCTTGATCAGCCTCAGCAGAAAACTTGTGATGCAAATCAACACCTAATAAGTCACCCATATCATGTATTGCTCCGGGTACATTCCATTGCGGAGCTAATGGTGCGTTAGGTGTTGCCATCGGGGCATCATGTTGCTGCGAAGGGGTCATAGTCGGCCATGAAAAATGAGGATGTGTTTCCGCAACACCACCAAATGAATGTTCGCTTGCAGACATATCAGTGTCATGACCTTCGAAAGGATACTGATACATCTGCGAAGGATATTGAGAAAATGTTGGTGCCGTGTAATACATTCCATGGCCACGCTGCTCCATTTGTTGGGAAAAATCTTCCGCTTCAACAACCTCCATTCGTCTATCAAAACCCCGAGTTTCAACACTTGACTGAAGCATGTGAAACTGTTGTGCCACAGACTCAGTGATCCTCTCTTGCTCTTCGGATAAAATCGTTATCTTCTCCACATAAGGCACGAGATCATCAACTGTCCATGTGTTCCTCCCTTGTGGTGACACCATATACTATAATGTCTCCGCAACTTCACCCTGCAATTATTAGGATCTGGAAATTAATGTCAATGCTTTAAAAAATAAATTGAAGTTAAATATTCAAAAAGAAATAAATACCAATGTAGCTGTGTTTGCATTCTTTGGGTCGACAAACATCTTTGTTTTTCGCCTATACCAGACCATGTAATCGGAGTTAAAACTCAATAGGTCCTCCTGTCGAGGATAAATGTCGACCCTAAACCCAGCTCGATTGTTCCATTGACTGATCATTGAGGCCAACAGCTGAAACCAATTTTCATCTTGTTTTCCTTTCAGCATTAGGCCATGGATATTCAGTGGTTGCGAAGGACACTTGGGAATAGGCTGTTGCATTTCAAATTGTCGCAATACTCTATCAGATTGATGTCACTCAACAACATGGAAACAAATGAGTGGCACCACTATGCACCACACTACACTATCAACCAAACAAATTGGAGGCAACGTCGACATAACAATTGTTGTGTAAGGCTCCCACAGAAACTGCATACAATAACACAATTGTTAATTTTGAATTAAACATGACATTTTATTTATTATTTAACGAATACATAACGATCTTCTTACCTCATGTCGTTTCATGATATCTAATTTGCGACGAAAAACTATCAGATCATCATTGCCAATATGTTGGTTTCCACGTTGCAGCCACCTAAAAAAAATATGAAATAATTAGTGGCGGCGCGTTACATTATTAATTATTTTCAAATGAAATCTTATTTTTAAAACAACTAACCTATGTCCGAGTGGTTTATTTTCTAATACGGGGGGTTCTCTTTGGAGCCAAAGTCGTGCAGCGTTCCCATGCCCACATTTGGATTAAGATGCACATACCTCTGATTGATTTAATTTTGTAATCGGTGGCGCTGCACATCTCTCTATATAAATAAGCAAGCACGGCAGGTCCCCATGCATACGTGCTGCACTGTTCAAAGTCACGTAAAAATTGGAGGTACCTTAGGGAAACTTTACTGCTGCTTTTGTCAACAAATAGAACACCTCCTATGAATCTGAGGATCCATGCACGAGTAAACCTTTGTAGTTGTTCTACGTTACCGTCATGAATATTTATTTGTGAAAAATGGTGAGCCAGCCAACTTAATTTGACCACACTGCCTTGAAGTTCACCTTCTTGTGGTCTAACTCCCAACAATTCTTCACACAATTCAGCCCAATCAAGATTAGTTTGACCAATTAATGGTGCCCATCAACACGCAGACCTAATAATACAGAGACGTCTTGAAGAGTAATCGTACACTCTCTGCATCTCATGTGAAACATATGTGTTTCGGGCCTCCATCTTTCAATCAAGGCAGTAATTAATGACGAATTTATTTTTAGGTAGCCCATCTTCATTATCCAATAAAAACCAGATTGTCAAAGCAGAAGAATAATTTCCTCTGGTATTTCTTCTTGACCTTGATAAATCGGGACAACTTGTCTGATGTGTAATTTTGTGTCTGGTTCCCCATTCCAAACATGTTCTTAAACATGTTTAGGTTGCATCCATAAAACGTCTCCATCTATTGGACCAGACTTAATTTGTATACTTGATGAACATGACGACGAAGATGCCATTGATACTGTAAAATAAAATATAATACAAAAAATTGACAACAAAAATTTAACATTAAAAAAATTAAATTCACTTACAACAAATTAATTAAAATCTGAATAAATAACAAAATACATAAATTTGAACAACAAAATATATGATACAAATAATAAAATTTAAATATACTATCCTAATAAATTAAAATACATACAAAACTTAAAATACTAACTAAAATACTATACAAATAACAAAATTAAAAATTAAAATACATACATAAATTTAAATAAGTTACCAATTTTTTTTTCTGATTAATAAAATTTAAATTAAATAAAATATATTATACAAATAAATTAAAATAAATCCAAAAAATACTATGGAAACAAAAATTTAAACAATATATATATATATATATATATATATATATATATATATAATTAACAACGTATCATATATTCCAATAAAAAATAAAAAATAAGTAAACTAAATAATATTAACATTCTAACTAAACCTAACATACCATATATATATAACATAAATAATACCATACAAATCTAAAAGATCTAAACCAAATAATAATAACATACCAATTTAAAAAACTTCAATAAATTCATATTAACAAATTAACTACAACTAATGTACCGTATAACACAAATAATTAGATACCAACTAAAATTATAACATATATGTATAACACAAATAATTTTATTATTTTAAGGTACTACTTAAAATTTAAAATTACCACCTAAGCTAACTAACCAAAATCTACACATATATAAAACAAATAATACCATACTAATTTACAAAATCTAAACAAAATAATATTATCAAAAACTAACCGAAAGCACAATTAATACTAACTTAACATATGTATACTAACCTAACTAATATTCTTAAAATAATATTTATAAATCAACTAAAACTAACCTAACATATATATATATATATATATATATATATATATATATATATATATATATATATATATATATATATATATATATAACACAAAAGTATAGGGTAAACAGGATAAAAAAAATTAACTTATCGAAAGCACGTACTAAGAAGAGCAACCAAACAGTGTAGGGCAAATAGGATCAAAAACTTCACCTAGAACACATAAAAAATTTATCGATTAATATTAATATATCAATTAAACTTAACTTAACATATATATAACACAAAAAAATTTAAAATTTTCAGTTAACAAAATACTTACCAAGAACACAAACCTATAGTAGGAAGAGAAGAAAGGAATGCACTGGAAGCAGGAATCAAGAGAAGAAAAGAATGCACTGAAGGGATCCAAAGACAAGAAAGGAATGCATGCATAAGGGAGCAGCTGCCTCGCGTTGTGCTATATAAGCGAATTTTTTTTTGAACATGCAACTTGCCAGTAATGGTAGCGAGTTCTTCCTGCAACCTGCCAGCGCCAATGGCGCTTCCCTGTCACCTGCGTAGCCCATGCAACGTTCACCTGCACCCCCTACGACGTAGCCCTGACCCTTTGCCCTCTCTTGCCACGAACTCGCCAATGGGGATGATGGGTTCTTCACTGCCAGCGAACTCGCCAGTTTGACTGGCAGTTTGCTTGGGACATACATGCAATTTACGTGCAAAACAACACCCTGACAGAAAATATTTAAAAATGACCCCATATGTTGAAATAGTTTTTAAAAGTGCCCCAAAGGGGACAATTTGCCGACCTTTGTAGCTGTCTTGTTGTACTTTGATGTGAATATGTAAATGTTTAAGCTAACTTTGTTGTTCCTTTTACAAAGTAAATGGGACCTGCAATTTGCTACTTTCATAAAGCATTGCAAAACATTCACGAATCAGCATATTGTTCATTACATTAAGCAACTATTACAAGTATTACACATTTCAAACCAATTACAAAGAGGATCTAGTCTTTGTAAACCACTACACTTGCGTGACGTGAAAATGGAGATGCAACATTCTACCTTATAACGATTGCAATAATAATCCTTACAAAGATAAAACACAAACGCTTCCAATAACTACCCATATGCCCCGATTCTGTATAGGAAGAAGCCAAACACCCCTGCTCTTAAATTAGGGATTCGTAAAATCAAAATTGAATTACCGCAAAAAAAAATAAAAATTAAATCCATCTCACTTAAGTCTATCTGCCATGTCACCACCCAATTTAACATCATGTGTCCAGGGATTGAAAAAATATTTCACTAATTTGAAGGATAAAAAAATGCAATTTTAAGTTTAAAGAACTAAAACAAAAATACTCTTATATTTAACGAAATAAAAACATATCAATGTTAAAAACTAAAAATTAGACGTGTACACAATCTAATAATAACTATTATTTTCTATTATAAATTAAAATACATAACATGATGAGTAATTCTTTCATTCTTCACTTTCTAATAGGTATTTTTAATATTCTCTTTTATATCTTTTGGAATTATATTTCCCATGTTACTCTATAACTACTATTTTTTTTTTCAACCGTGTCAACTCACAAACTATTACTTTTAATTCATCTGTTACTAAATCTTTTTAGCCTTTTATGTATGTTTTTATATTCAACGGGGCATGAGCCCAAAATCATCTCTTTTAATTTATTCTCTTTCATCTTTGTCTTGTTTTTTATTTAAATAATCATCCATAACTTCAATATATGACTGTACACCAAGATTGAAGGCAACAAAAAGGTAGCAAATGTGGGTGATGAAGTGAAGAGTGTTGCGATGAACGCGAAAGTGAAAGTGAAGGTGGGTGGGTTTCTATGGTTGGAAGGTTTAGTAGAGGCGTGTTGCCTTCATCGCGTTGTTATTCTGTGTATGAGGTCCAACAAGCTATTGATGCGCACTGGTCAGTGTTTCCTCTTGAATGGTTTCATCTTCTTAGGAAGGTATGCTATTCATTTTCTAATCTAATGAATTTCAAGCTTTTATGGTGTTGTATACTTGTATCTGTGACCGATTATATTAGGGCACAAGGATTTAACCCAACAATTTGAACAATGGGGTTTTGGAGGGGCCAGGGTCTGTAGAAGGAGATCTGTCTCTTAGAAGTGCTTAGCTCATGAATTAATGAAACTAGCTTCGATTTATTTTAACACAGTGAATGAGAATTTGTGGCAAAGAATTGGATTATGTATACTTTTGACGTAATGACTCAAAGAAATCTGATTGACAATTATTGGTTGATACCTACATGTTTTTGTCATCCATGGATTGTCCTGCACAAATCGTGAATCTAAAATCTACATGCTTAATTATTTCAACATCTTTAAATTGTTGTGCAGTATATTCGTCCTAAACTCGGTTGTCATCCCTGCATTGTGGTGGATATTACCTGATCAATGCTCACAGTTTGTTTCTCATAAACTCTGTGACTTAGGTGGCACTTTGAAATTTTATTCTTTCTTACGTCTTGCTCTCATTCAGCTCTTTTATGTAAGTATGAAACATACTATTTTTAAAGTGCACATTGACTGTAAAAGTACTTTGTTACATTGCTCTCCAAGTTGATTTTGTTTGCCTTTATAACACGCATGGAATTTCAGTATTATAGTATTTAAAGAATCTATTGATTATCCTGAACTAATATAACTTTGACAAGTCTTGCCTTGAATCAGAGTCTCATCAATAAGTTGCTCCAAATGCTTTGTTATGAGTTAAATGAACTCATTGATTTAGAAAAACATGGAAGGTCTACTAGAA
The DNA here is from genome assembly GCF_004193775.1 of Glycine soja. Classification (NCBI taxonomy): domain Eukaryota; kingdom Viridiplantae; phylum Streptophyta; class Magnoliopsida; order Fabales; family Fabaceae; genus Glycine; species Glycine soja. Next base: position 36,630,777 of record NC_041013.1, read on the forward strand.
ATTTGAAATCTCAAAAGTCCATGTTTGGATTTTGGAATGCTTGTTGCATAATTTTTCATTTTGATGAAATGCATTTTAGATACGTTTCTGTATCTAGTTTGCACAAGAAAAAACTCTGAATTTGAATGTATTTCCAATTAATATTTTGTGATTGTCCTTTTTTGTTCCCTGCAGGTGCTTTGGTTTTACCCATTATACGTGTTTAGCATAGTTCTTAGTACAATTTGGTAATCTTTTCTTTTTAATCTTCTTTCCTGCATCTTTATTTTAATGTTGTATCTGTTGGGCAGTTCTTCATTGTTCATGTTTGCTGTCAAGTTAATTCATATTTGTATATGTCTTCTATACTAAGTAATGGAATTTCTTCAAGCAGGTAAAATTAGCAAAGTAATTTTAAGAGGACTAGATATCAAAAGAACACCGAGAAGTAAAAATATTATAGCCCTCCAGTCCCATTTTACATGCATCTAAACAATCCTTCCCAAATAAATATTATAAACTGCTTTTTCTATCCAAAATAAATTCTGGGCTAAAATTCTTGTTAGAAATTAGAGTTTGACTCCCAACATTGGTGTTAAATACATTTTTAGAATGTATGAAACTATCCAGTATTATCTTGATCATATCTTAGGATATCCTAGATTATCCTTCTTTTTTTATATCGGTAAATGTTAGTTTGTTAATTTTGTCAGAAATGTCAGTTGGGGGGATTTGAACCCGCTACCTTTCCCTTCTCCCTTCCCCAACCACTGGACTAACCTTATATCTTTATGGTTAACTTTTTAATTTCCTCATTATCTCTTAGGTTTGGTTACCATCTATCCTAATATCTCATAATTTGTTTTCTTATTTAGTTAGGGTTATGATTAGTATAAATAAGGGTTCGTGCTTTAGCTTTTATCAGGATATACTGTCACATTATAGTCAATGTAATACTCATTATTCTAAGTCTCTTTTCTGTCAATTTCCTCCCTCAATACCTAAAGTTCCATAATTTCAACATGGTATCGGAATGGTACCATCCTTTGTGACTTGTCCCATCACTGCCAAAATGGATAACTTTCTGTAGTCATGGAAGAAGGGTTTCAACTTTCAAATCCTATTATGTTTCTGAAGCAACAAAATGGGTGAGAAAATTGTAACCCCCCCCCCCCCCCCCCAACCAAAAAAAAAAAAACTAAACAGCATTGTTTCAGGGCTAAAAGTGGGGTTTTGACTCCTATATCATGATAGCGCCTCTATAGCATGCAAAAAAAAAAAAAAATGCTATTTTGGCTGCTATGGCCACTATAGAAAACCTCTGCTATATGAATCCCATAGCAGCCCTGGGCATTCTCTCAATTTCCTCCCTCAATACCTAAAACCACTTAATTTCAACATGCATCGATAATGCCTAATAGTGTTTGGCTCTGAAGGAAAATGCTTCAGTCGAATATCATTTTCCCATTACAATAACAAGTGCAGTATTCTCAAATTTAGATTTCCATATCCAATAAACTATTACGTAAAGTGGACATGAACTAGTATGTTGTTTCACTTGTCGTCTAAATGAGAATTTGATGGAAATAAGGATCCTAAGTTAAGGCCCTACGTGTTTATTCCTCCAGGTCCAAACCAAATTAGCAAGAATTCTGAAAGTGTGCGAGGGATCTGGTTAGTTGGAAGAAAAAGCTATGGGTACAATACCACTAGCCGCTCTACTACCAGTTCTACTCTTGTTGTTGCAGTATATGGTTTCCCTCCCTCATAGTACATGCTGTCTCACTGGCAAGACTAGTAGACTTAGTAGCTAAGATGCTGGGTGAGGGACAGATATGAGGCACTCAAGTATCAAATACAGCATATCATGGACAGATATGAGGAACAGTATTGATACTAATAGGATGGAAGTCACCGTCAGCGACTGAGATTATGTCAAACTTTACTCACATAAGCAGATTTCAGTGGCAAAAAGGATCAGTCCTAAATTGTCAGTCTATGACAAGCTTGACGCAGTCTTGGGTTCTAATCATACCAATGTCCTAGGAAAGACTGACTGAATGGTTGATCCTTTGGAAATCTAAATCAGTAGAAGAGGTCACTTGGGAAGAGGAGACCAGCATCAGAGGTCAATTCCCCAAACTCTGCCCTGAGGATAAGACATCTTTTGAACTGAAGATCCAAAAGCTAAGGCCCTATATTTTATACTGTAGGTGAAAACCAAATTAGAAAGAGTTCTGAAATTGTGAGTTTGGGGGTGAATTTGATAGTTAGTTTAGAGGAAAGAGGAAGGCTATGAGGTTTCTCCATAGGTGGAAGCTCTTGCTCTTATTTTTTATATTTGCTTTTCCTGTTTCTTGCTGAATATACTAGTCTGCCTTTGAAAGATAGGATTTGTTCCTATAAGAATTGCTAACAGAATGTTTTTAGGTACAATGACATTGCCAGATATGGGTATGCTGCAATGGGAAGATCTAAGTTTACTGTAGAGAAAGGCTCAAGCCAAAACAACTCACCAACTGTGCAAAATGCTCATCATGTAAAAGGACCATCTGGCTTGGGAGGGTAAAGTTCTAATTAGTAGTTACTTCATTTTTTTTCTCATTTTCTAATTGCTATTAATTCTTACTGGGTAAATATTGCTAAAAGGTTCAACTACTGTGTTTGCTTAACTCAGGGTCATGATTGGAATAGGACAGCAGGTGTACTCAATACTCCTTTTGAGTGTTTTTTTTCTTGAGGTAATAAAATCATTATAGTTTCAGTTTCCAAATTGATATGGTATTATATACATGCCTTGATATGCAGTGAAATCGATTTTCCATCGTTTTATCCTTACACAAGCAATTTCTGATGTTATATGCAGGTCTATGCAACAGGATTCATACCATACATAGGGAAGCTGCTCAACTTTTTACTCCTTTCCTGGATGTATGCATATTACTGCTTCGAGTATGTGGTCCATAACTTCATGTATGCTTTTTATTTGATGTCTTTAACAGTTGTTAAATGCTTGTTCAAAAATATGCTTTTTTATTAGGTACAAATGGAATTTCAATGAAGTGGCTCTTGACAGAAGGCTGGATTACTTTGAATCTTACTGGCCATTTTTTGCTGGTTTTGGTAAGTTATTTTTATTAACTTATTTACTGGAACTTTATTAAATGTTTAGCTACTAGAGAATTTTATATGTTTAGATCTTTTGGCTTTTTTATTCTTTTTATTGGTTACGAGATCAAAACAACGTATAATATTAACCTTAGGAGGAAGAGCAGTTCCTTTTTTTGGTAAATCAATAAGCAGTCTCTGTAACACTTGCAAGAGACAAAAAAAGTTATGGGATTTTAGTGGAAGGATAACCAAGGGAATATGGATGAGGATTGGGGAATTTCAACATTGTGAAGTGTGAAGTTATTAAGCAGAATGCCATATAATTCATATGTGAAATTGACTCCTTGGCTGATGAAGTTTAGAATTCATTCTAAGTTCTCTCTTTTTGAAGAATATTGAACATTGAACAAAATTTGTATATTATATTTATATATAACTAGGGGGAAAAGGCACTCCATGCGTGCCTTTTTAAATTTTTTGAAAAATAAAAATAATATTGGGTGGTTTGTAGGATGTGAGTGGGGTGTGGGTTGAAGAGAGTACTTATAGAGATAAAAAAGAAATTTGAAAAGGTAATTTTAGGGACAAAATGGAAAAAGAAATGTGTACACCAAAACATCATATTCCCTTTATTATTAGTATAGATATATAATACTGTATCCTCTGATTCACTTCATGTTTGAGATCAATATGTAACTTATGTCCTTACACAGGGAGCCCTTGTGTTCTGGCCATATTCTTTTTCTCTCCCCTTGTGAGTTATGGGATTATGGCTATACTTTTTCCACTGGTATGGGTGACCATGTTTATTTCCCTTGTATTTCTTTCTTCCTCCTGCATTGAATTTATTTTTGTGTTTTTTTAACGCTTTTTTGCATTTCCTTTTGTTATTCGAAATTAAAATATCATGTTAACTTTTTCATGAATCAATAATTAGTAACATACATTTTATATTTCAGTTTGTTCTAACTGCAACTGGGTCAGAGTCCGAGCAAGAAATATCCTTTGAAAAACACAAATGGAGAGTTGCAGGAGTGGGAAGACTACCAATATTTTATGTTGCAGACAAAGTGTCGTAAGTTCTTCATTGCTTATCCCTTTTCTCTAGACATTGCATTACTAAACTTAACTACTTGGCAAGTGGCCCAAAAACACTCGTGTGGTGATTAATGCCTAATGACGTTATATGATGTGTGAAGTCACTATTTGCTCTTCTAAGAGCTAGTTGTTTCAAGAATGATGCCAAATGCATTTTTCTGTGTTAATTAGACAAGTTTTAGGTTGTCAAATCCTTGTTAGTTAAACTTACCATGCATTTCCTTCAGTGTCCTCTTTGTTGCTGCCTCTATATATACATTGACCTCTCAAGTTGAAAATATATATTAAAGTTGTTATATGTTGTTCTCTGTTTAATAGAAATCTTCACCAATGTGCTGTGCTATAAATGAAAATTGCTCATGGAACTCTATTAAAATTGTTATTATTATTATTTGGCTACGAGAAGATATTAAACTCTTCTTGTCCTTCTGTATTTTATACTTGTGAAGAGTATTGGAAAAGGAATTGTCTAAGAGGATTTCTAAATGATTCTGAGTTTCTAGCAAATGATCAAGTATCTTAACTAGTAATCTAAGACATTGGTTAATCGATCTTCTCATTTTTCATTTATGAGCTAAATTTGGGTATTCAATTGTCTCTATCTGTTTCGCTGGTGAAGTGAGGACTTAAGATGCTATTAAGGGAAATGGAATGGTGATAGTTAATGCTAAGATTGATGCTCAACTTTTTTTTGATAGTTCATTTTTCAATCAATCTCTATTTGATCACCCAAATTTCTAATAATGGCTGATGAGCTTGCGTGATGTATTATGCAGTACCTAAGGAGTTATTACTAGTGGACCTTAGTTATTCGTATAATTTTAACCGCGTACTTTGATTGGTATTTGTGTAGGATGTGGATGTTATCTCTTTTACCCCTGGAAAAAGGGGACCAGGTGCATGACAGAAAAGCACAATAAGGTTGTTGTAGTCAGTTATTCTGGCATGGCATGGCATAGCAGATGACAAGTGAGAACACGAACTGATTTATTTTATGCTTGCTGTGTTGTTTACTATGTAAAAAAATATGTGGAACTCCCTTTCTCTCTTACGATTAATTTGTTTCGTTTGCTGTCTGTTTCCTGTTTAATGCTGTAGGACAAATTCTATGTAACAAGCTCTGATGGGATAGGATGGGTTGGTTGCACACGTGACTTCAGAAAGTTAAAGCTACTAACCGCTGCCAGACCAGATTCAAATTCACCAAAGTGGACCACGTTACAAAGAAAATTACTGTGTAACATTATAATTTATATAGACATTATGCTGTATTTTGTGTACATGCAACGTGACTCTTTGCGAGTGACTATTTAAAATGACACGGTCATTGAAATGTGAAGTGTGCTGACAGTACGTGCATATATCTCCCTGCCATCGTACTTAGTAGAGTATGAATCTTTGATGCAGTGATGGGTTTGTTTGAGATTATTTGTTAGTTCAAGTAGTATATGTTTGATTTCTCTAAAACAAAGTCTCGGATTTATGTGTGTATATACGCACTCGCATAAACTGAGAATTTCTTGTGTCACCCTCTTGAAAATGCTCTCAACTCAGACAAGATTGAGTAGAGGATATTATTTGTAGTCTAAATAAAATAAAAATAATTTTTTTTGACATGGCATAGTGCATATTGAACTTTTGTCATGCTTAACTTGTACTTGTTTGACAAGTAATGAATTATCTTGAAACATTATATTTTATAATTATTTGTATACTCAGAAAATACAAACTAAAAATAAAAATTAAAAAAAGAAGTTTAATATTTTCTTCGGTTAACAGTTAAGAGTTGGTTAAAAGAATATAAAAACTTAAATATATGAGGGACATAACACAATAACGGTTTAGATTAGAGATGAAAAATTTGTGTTCATGCTCGGTATGGATCATCTTGAAAACAGATTATCTTAAAACTCGTTTTTGGGATTGGGCTTGACCAAGTCCATAATCTGAGTTTCGTTGAAACAATTCATGTGTATTTTCTTTTTCTTATACTTTGTAACCGAAAAAATCTTGCAAAGGAGCAAAGTGCTTATTTTTTAAATATTAAATAAAAAGACAGTATATATACAATACACCTGTTATTGGATTAAAACCAGGGAATTGCTTTGGTCACCAGCAAAATTGCTGGTACACCCGTCAATTTTTGAAAATCCCCATTATACCCCTCTTTGTTATAAGTTGTTGTTCAGCGCTTTCCTTCTTCATGCAACCTTGCTTTTTTTCCTTGAGCTTCGTTCTCGTGAGAGTTATTCCGTCAGAGTTTGTTGTTTGTTCTTGTGTTGTCTTTTGTGGAGGTGCATTGTTTACGGTGATTCATCGGAAAGTGGTGGTTGTCACAACGGTTGGTTTGGTCATTAATGATGGAGGTAAGTTCTTCATTTGATTTTTTTAACGTAATAGTTATGGATTGATAATCCGTAAATCATGTAAAATTTATGGATTGATAATCCGTAAGTTTTTTATAACTTACGGATTGATAATTCATATGTTTTTTTACGAATTAGCAATCCATAAGAAGTATACGGATTGCAACCAATCCGTAAGAAGCATACAGATTGACAATTCGTAAGCTTCATAAGGATTACCAATTCGTATGAAGCTTATGGATTATCAATCCGTATGCTTCTTACAGATTATCAATCTGTATGCTTCTTTTAAATTTATTTATTATTTATCTAATTTTTTATTGTTTGATTAAAAAAATAGAATTGATAATTTTTTTTAAATAGATATAGCTAGAATATTCATTAGATAGTTGTAGTGTGCATAGTTTGAAAGTGATATTAATTTGAAAAGAATTGATACATAATTATTATTTTTTTGTTTTTAATTTTATGTATTATATTAATAAATGCAGTAAAAAATGCGAAAATTACATGATTTTATAATTATGGTGTGGTTAGGGTTTTTTTTGTTTGTGATTGAAATTTTTGAATATTTTGTTAAAATGGACGAAGATCAATGGATGTATGATAGTGTAATGTCTAAAGTTGATATGAAAGACCAAAATGAAGACAAAGTTGGTGTGAATGAAGAACATGTTGATTATTCTGATGCGTTCAATACTTCTTAAGTATTAATATGATTTATTGTTATTATAGTATTTAAATGAATGTCCCTTAAAGACTAAACTTGTATGTATTGCATTGCATTGTAGGTGTTTTCTACTCGTGATGATGTTCTGCATTGGGCTAAATCTGTTGCTTATGAAAATGGATTTGTGGTAGTGATTATGAGATCAGACACAAATAATGGTATTAGAGGGAGGACCTCATTTGTTTTAATTGTTTGTGAAAGGAGTGGTCAGTATAGGACTAAGAAGAAGGATTTGGTAAGAACATGTACTGACAGTAGAAAATGTGGGTGTCCCTTTAAGTCGCGTGTGAAACTAGTTGTGGGAGGCAAGGGATGGAAGATGAATTTAATTTTTGGGAGTCACAATCATGAATTGACAAAGTCATTAGTTGGACATCCATATGTCAGTCTACTGACTAAGGATGAGAAGATCATTGTTGCTAATATGACAAAGTCAATGGTGAAACCAAGAAATATTCTTCTAACGTTGAAGGAACACAATGCCAATAGTTATACAATAATCAAGCAAATATACAATGCAAGAAATGTTTATCGTTCTTCCATAAGAGGCAATAATACTGAAATACAACAACTAATGAAGCTTCTTGAACGGGATCAGTATATTCATTGACATAGATTGAAGGATGAAGATGTTGTACGTGACATATTTTGGAGTCATCCTGATGCAATCAAATTAACCAATGCCTATAATTTGATATTTTTGATAGACAATAACAAGTACAGGCTACTGTTACTTGATATTGTTGGTGTGACACCAACATGGATGATATTCTCTGCTGCCTTTGCCTATTTGGAGGGAGAACATCTGAATAATGTTGTTATGGCTTTACAACGGTTTCGAGGTCTTTTCCTCAGATGTGATGCACTCCCTGGAATTATTGTTGCCGACGGAGATTTAGCATTAATGAATGCAGTGAAAACTGTATTCTATGAGGCTACCAATTTGTTGTGTCGATTTCACATTGATAAGAATGTGAAGGAAAAATGTAAAACTCTTGTTGGTAAAAAAAATGCATGAGATTATGTTATGGAAGCCTAGGGGAGTTTGGTGGATTATCTTTTTGAGCAACATTTCGATGAGTGTCTTAAGAAGTTTGAAATTGTTTACTCACCATGACCAATGTTTGTTGACTATGTCAACCAAACATGGGTGATTCCTCACAAAGAAAGATTTGTTAAAGCCTGGACAAATAAGGTGATGTACTTAGGAAACACAATAACTAACAAGTATGAAGATTGTAAATTTTTGTAGTCATTAGGGTTTGCGATTGAATGGATTAAAAAATATTGTGTTTCTTTACCTGGTTGTGCATTCATATGCAGGATTGAGTCTGCTCATTGGGCCTTATAGAGACTACCACAAAATAACCTTGGAGACCTATGTAGCATTTGGGAAGACGTGAACAACATAATCTCGTTGCAACACACTGAAATTGACACATCTTTTGAGACAAGTACATATGTGGTTGGACATGTTTTTAAAATTACCTTATTCAAGAGACTACTTGGCATGGTATCAAGGTATGCTTTAAATCAAATTGTTGCTGAGTTTGAGCGTGTACATTATGTTGGCAAAAACCCTTCTCATTGTGGATGTGTGATGAGAACTACTCACGGTCTTCCATGTGCATGTGAGTTATCCAAATATGTTGTTGGTACCATACCACTTGAGACAATCCATATGTTTTGACGGAGGCTAAATTTTTCAAACCAAGGGTTATCTGAGCCCCAAGTTACCATAACCGAAGAGATGGAAACCATATCCAAGCGATTTGAAGAGCTTGATGTTTGTGGGAAAGTTACTTTGAAGAGTAAAGTTCGGGAAATTGCTTACCCTGATCTAAACTCTATGTGTGTTCCTCCAGAAAAGGTGAAAACAAAAGGTGCTCAAAAGAGACCGATGACTAAGCAACAAACATCAACTAAGCATGATCCGTCCTGCTGAGAGTATGTTGATGCATTACATTCTGTGCAAAATAGTAATTATTCAGTCAAACATAGTGCATCATCATCTGAGCAACCAATTCAAAGAATGATCATGCCGATGCTAGATCAATTTCATCCATGCATTCATGATTCCATTGTAAACATTGTTGATGTCAAAGCTGATGGTAACTGTTGATATCGTGCAATTGCTGCCCTATTAGGTATGAGTGAAGATTCATGGTCATTGGTGCGCAACCATTTGTTTAAAGAACTTACAAAATGGTCTGATGAGTATATGAACTTGGTTGGTGGCATAGACCGATTTGAAGAATTAAAGTGGTCCCTACTTGTTGATGGATTATCCATGGTATATAACTTTATTGTTACATTTTGTTCGATTAAATTTGCTTTAAATAAATTCAATTTGTTGACTGTTACATGTAGGTTACCATGAACAAGTGAATGAATATAAACGCCATGGGATATGACATTGCATCAAGGTATAATGTGATCCTTATTTTTCTTTCACCTCGACAAAACATAACATTTTTCCCTCTTAGAAGTCAACTACCAACAGATTCTTCTGTGCATCGCGTCATATGTATCAGTCATGTGTATGCCAATAATTTTGTTCAGGTAAATGCATGATTATCCTCTTTGTATAATTATTGTAAAAAAATATGTCCCATGGTATTTTCAATGAGTATGTGCTTATGTAATAGGTATTTCTAAGAGACCGTTGTCCATTATCACCAATAGCGTTGTTATGGTCTACACATTGTCATCATCTGGAAAAGCAGTGGCACACATAGAGGTGGAAATGAGTCAAGCCAAGCCAAACTTTATTAGGCTTGAGTTTGACTCATTACCTGTCATAGACTTTGTTTAAAGGCTCGGCTCGGCTTACATAAAAGTCTGGTTTGGCCTACGAGTCTATTTAAAAGTCTGCTTAAAGACGTCTTTAACCAATTAATGGTTTTATAACCTAGTGAAATACTAACTAAAAAAAGAAACTTATAAAATTTCTTATAAGTAATGTACAAATCCAAAAATAATTGATAAACAAAATCATATTGAATTCAAGTTATTAAAACACAAAGTATATCAAAAGAAAATGAAAAAAAAGAACATAATATTAAAAAATATATGGATTAGAGATGATTTATACTAATATAGCCAAATAAAAATATTTAAATTGTCTGAAAATATCTTTACAAAATATTTTTTTCTTTGGAAGTATTAATCTGGTTGCATTATCCTTTTAACTTAAGTCTTTTTCGTTTTGAAAATTTTCCACATGTAAGTGAACTCTCTAAGCACTTTATACCACTTCATCCTGTCATTCATAATGTCATAAAAATGGTATAGATAATAGTTATTATTATTATTACTTAAACAAGTCGGCTTGTCAAGCTTAACAAGCTTTTTTATAGTTTGACTTTGGTCTTTTTATCTAAAAAAACTTTTTAAAAAGCTTGAGCTTGACCTTTATAGTAAACAAGTCAAACCGAGCCGAGCCTTAAATAGGCCTAACCATAGGTCCTTGACAAGCGACTCCGCTCATTTCCATCCCTAGGCACACACCATATATTAGTAGAATGCAGCAGTATACAAATTTATCAAGGTTGAACACAAAATTTGTTGAATTAGGTGAAGATTGAACATTTAGTTACTTGTTGCGATTGTCATGTAATATGATAATATATGTGTGTTTCCTTCGACGTTGATATAATTATGTATTTCACTAAATTTTCATATTTAGTTACTTAGTGTGTTTATGTCACATTGAATCCACTAATCAGAGTTTAGTGTTACTTTAATAATTAAGTTGGTATCACTAATTATGGTTATTAAAGGATTAACATAATAATGTAAATTGGTCATTAATTTTAAATTCACATAGAACTTAAACAAATAATATTAAATAATAAACATTTTTCAATCATATTGCATACATAAATCATATAAAACCAGGTAAATCGCAAAACTCTTTATGCGTCTTCCATATGCCACCTTCGTCTCGAATGAACGTAGACATTCCGTTGTGCAGTGACACCTCTTGCTATTATTAGGCATTCTTCAGCGGCAATGTATGCTTCAATTCCTTCAGTCACTATCCTTAGGTTGAGCAGCCTTTCCAACCTTTTAGCTATTGCTTGGCAAGCCTCCTAGAACATTATAAAAAAAAATGTTAAGGTTAATGAATGTTCACATAAATTAAGTAACAATGACATTTGAAAATATATTTTACCACTGCATGTCGAGGCTGCTCTACATCAACATGTGCATCTTCAGGTGCTTCATCCATAGTCATTGTCGCCACTAGATGCTGAGCAACATCTGGTTCAACAAATGTGTCATGATGTTTCACGGGCAGATGTCCAGGAGGATCCTCAGGCTGTGTCGGACTCATGAAGGGATGAGATATCAAGTAGAGCCAATCCATATAGTCCAGTGAACACTGGTCAGGCACTACACATATCTGACCCGTTAGTGCAATATATTCAAAAAACTGAATCCATATATCATTAATGTCTTGTATATAGAAAGAATGAGTAGCAGGATGTGGAGGAATGGTCTGCACATACCCAAACTGTCATACGACCCTTTCCGAGCTGTGTATGACAATAGATGGATCCCATCTGATATATCCGAAAAATAAAGAGATAATCTCAAACTTTCTGATTGCATGGTGGTCACCATACGGAATCCAGCATACAACATCAGACATCAATCTATCCAAACGCCTATGATATGTCGATACTGGTAATGCCTTCCTAGACTTCCAACGACAGGCACGTGGTTTCCTCTCATCATAATCCTCAGCAGCAACAATAGAATCAACAAAAGGAAAGTGCTCGTAGATCCAACACTGTACATATTTTAAAAACAAATAAATTCAACACAATTCTTAATAAAGAAAACAACTAAAAATAAATTTTTAATAAAATTTCAAATTACCTGTAAAAGTGTGATATATCCTACAAGTTGTTTGGTCTTGTTCTTTGACGCATCATTCAAATTGTCATACATATGCACTAGTGCAACAGCTTCCCATGCATAGCTTCCACTCTGTCAAGTCACGAAATGCGTCCAAGAATATCACATGAACGTGTGTGGCACTTTTGTTAGCAAAGAGTGTGCAACCAAGAATATCACATGAACGAGTGCTAAAGTTCACTGTGCTGCATCACATTTTCTTCGATTTATGTCTCACAGCCAGGATAGTTGAACATATGCCCCATGACATTGTACCGTCTCAGCTCTTGCCTCTTTAGCACTCACTTCAAGCAATTCGAATAAGAGGAAGACAACATCGTCCACATGAAGAGGCTTAAAGCTATGGAATACGCCTGTATGGGCAAATGCAACAACAATGCCACATCATCCAAGGTGATAGTCACCTCTCGTACCGGCAGATGAAAACTAATGGTTTCCTTATGCCACCTCTCCACGAAAGCAAACATAAGTCCCCGATCACTAGTGTGCAGCGAACATGCGATTAGAGGACTTAATCATGTGGCAGCCACTAAGCCTTCGATCTCGAGGGCATGCCTGTCAAATTTCTCAACCTTCCTTCCATGGGAGGATAATTTCAGCTTCGAACGTTCTTGAAAATGATAATTTAAATCATTTCAACAATAATAACAATTACTTACGAAAATAACATTTATTTAAAAATATAACTATCTCTCCATTTCAAAATTTCGCGGCCACATGCTAAACATAGTATTGCAACACTGATGTGTCATGGGGCCTGCCTAGAAAACCCTCAGCATCAGTCGCCACATCGTTAGCAACTGCTTCTTCAGGCTGTTCATAGACTTCATCATCTGCATGATCTATATGGTGAACATCCTCAACAACAGGTGCAACTTCCTTTTACCTATGTGCGGATGTGGTGAGTCTTTGCCGCTGGGGGACTTCATCCCATCACGGCTAACTTCTTTCCCTAGGTCTCTTCCTATAACCCTGCCTAAAACCCGATCTAAACCTTTGATTCTAACCATAATATGCGCATTAAAACAATCATAATAATTTATGTAAGCGTTCAAATAATACTTCAATCAATCATTATTTAATAGTTCATAAATAAAATTTTGATTATTTGTTTATTAACTTTTTTATTACTTTAATATATTCATAAATGTATATAGAAATTATTTTTTCAAATATATAGAGTTGACAATACTAATTCTAGTAAACTTAAAGTAATGACCAAAATATAACTACAATTTTGATTTTTATTTCTAACAAATAACTATTTCATTTTTCAACAAATTACTATCAAAATAAATTTAATTTTTTTTTACTAATTAAAAATATTTTATTTTTATACTTCCATATAAATATTTAATAATAAATTGTCAAATATATACTAATAAAAATTTGAAATTTATCATATCTAACCAATTTATAAAACACTTATTAAAATATCAAATATAACAAAATTACTTGACTTATTGATTAAAAATTACAATAACTATGTAATTAAAATAACAAATATAACAAATTGTAATTTACTTATACTTAAAAAAAGTTAAATTACAATAATATATTTACATTTGTTTTAAAATAAAAAAATTACTTAACTTCTTAAATAAAAACCAACTTCAAAAAAATTAATTAAATAAAAATACAAAAATATTAATTTATTTATCACAATTTTTTAACAAAAATAATAATTTAAAATTTTAGATAATTTATAAAAAAAAATCTTTCAAATTTAAATAAAAAAATTAAAATCAATTTACAGATTGAAGGATTGCATAATCCGTATAAGTCATACAAATTGACAATCCATATGTTTTATATGGATTGGTGATCCATATAAGTCATACGGATTGCTGATTCGTATGCCTTATACGGATTAGTGATCCGTATGCCTTATATGGATTGCTCCATCTCCCTCAATCCTTGTAACAAACGCACAAACAATGGAGACAAACTTACCGAAAGAGAAGACGAATACGACAGTCTTGGCGATGGTCACAGGCGGCAAGAAAGGCGGCGCGAACGGTGGCAGCAGAAGGAGAAGGAGAAACGAAGAAGGAAGAAGACGGAGGCACTTTGTACAGACGAAATGGGAAAGAGGGAGGAAAAAGTTTTTAAATTTTAAGTGAATGACATTTTTGCCACTTCACATTACTTGCTGGGTGCCCAAAACAATTGCCTTAAAACCATCTTAGTGAATAGTATTTCTTGGGTTTATGTTTAGGAATTTGCTATTCCTACGCTCTGTTTTGCTAAGTTCACCGCCAACCTTTTAATGAATATTCCTTTTACCAAAAATACTCCTGATAGAAATATGTTTCCGTTGAACATATTTTATTTACACCACCAAATACACAATAAAAATACATTAATTATGTCGTGTATTACTAAGTCAAAGGGTTAATTGCACCTTTTGTCATAAATCATTCATGTTTTTGTGAATTTTATGACCATTAATAAATTTATACATTTTATCACTTAAACTTTTAAAATTATGAACATTTTGTCATCTAATTTTCAAAAAATCTCACATTTTTGCTTCTTATATTGTAATTGAGCATTTTTGTTTAGAAAATTAGATGGCAAAATGCATAAAGTTTTGGCAACAAAATTTGTAAAAAGATTGAGTGACAAAACAGGTGAAATTTCAAAAGCTTTTTTTATCAGTAAATATTAATTAAACACAAGACCTCCTTATCACTCCAACCATTATGTCCCTCCCAGACCCACCAAACCACCTAATGACTTTCAAATCTTGAAATTTTGATAATAAAATGTGCAAATTTTATAATTTAGTGACAAAATTTTTAAAAAAAAAAACTTGAAAGATGGGCAACTGAAGTCTAATTAATCCAAATTCAAAATATATAATGAAAACATGTTTTTGTCATCAATTTTAAATCAATAAACATTGAAAATATTTTTTTCTGTTATGTATTGTATTTAAAATGCAATCATTGTTTTTGCTTTTATACGTGACGAATATCAATATTAACTAATGTTATTAAATTATAATTAGGAGAGAATAAAAAATAAGAAATGCGATAAAAAAAATTGTGTTTTTAATAATAATAAATGTATTAAAAGAGTGTGTTAAAAACATGTAATAAGTATTTTTTTTAATTTTATATTACACATTTTTTTTTATATACTAGTACTAGTCGTATAATTTATCCCTATTCTTATTTTATTTGATACGCGGTGGCAAAGAGTTTAGACATAAAGGCAAAGGAAGAGTAGGAGATCGGGGTGGGAAGAAGAGAAACATTGTCCGATAATTTGATGGCCACGCGCGGCACTGTTGTGGAATCACACTTGCAAGTTGCAACCAAACCCGCACTTGGCAGCCATATGATTGGAGCACGTGAAGCGCGTGGTACTTTATCTTCATTGCATTATTATTATTATTATTATTATTCGGTGAGGTGGTCCCCATCCAATACTTAATACAAGTTGATGTACACTATACATCCGTGACCACAATCCATCCTGGCCGTCCTTTTCTTTATTCAAGGATCAATTATCTATCCTCTATCATCATTCATTCTTCCTCCATCTTTGTTTATGTTCTTTCCTTAAATACATAAAATAAAACCCCAAAACACGTCTTTCAAAACTAAATTATTTTTCTATTAATTTAATTCTCAGGTCAAAACTTATGCTTTTTGTTATTAAAAATGCTACTATTATATATCCAATTTGATAGCTTTTCATAGCGGGATTTGCGGTTGGTACAAGGAAGGAAAGCTAATATCCAAACAATGCCAAAGTGATAAAGATATCCCAGGGAGTGAATGCGCCTTTTTTTAATTTTATTTTATTTTCATAAAAAAAGTAAATTTTTCTTGTAAAGTGGGTGAAAGTTTAGTTTTGTCTGCTAATAAACTAGAAGCTAGGGGTATCCTATGGTGTTTCCCCTCCCCTAGAATCATAATATGCCATATCCACACATTAGGAAATGACCAAAATGTCTTGCTTTGGTAACTTAGCTATACATATTCTGGCGTTTATTTTAGTAGGGATCCTATTCTACAACACACATGAAGGTAGTAGCAAATAGCATCATCTGTGTCTTTTAGATGACTATGCTTTAGAATTAGGATGGAAGATCTAATTTAATTTCCCGTGGAGTGCACAATATCCGTTTATAGCATAGATCTTTACTAGTAAGAAAAAAATTACCCGAATGCGGTATATATAAATCAATCATGTCGTCTACAACCACTTCTTAGAGGAAGTAGAAATATCAATTCTGGAAAAAACCAATGTAAAAATAAAGCAACACTTTTTGTGAGAATAATAGTAGTGTTTTCTTTACCCGCTTAGACATACACAGTAAGAAATGAGGATTCACTTATTGTACAATTTAGTTCAGTAACTTCTTATAAATACAATTTTTTTAATATAATTGTTCAATTGACAGGTCTTATTTAAATTAAATTTATAAATTTTTATATCATTTTAAAAATAGTTAATATTTTATTAATCAATTTTATTTTAACATACAATTACTTTTTAAGATTGTTTGTGTTTGATTACCTAAAACTTAATACACAATTATTAAGACAATATTATATATGTTAAATTTATATTTTAGAACATTATTAAACAGAATAAGTATCCACAACTTAACTCGTAAAGTCCTTACCAAAAAAACTTACTCGTAAAGTAATTAGTTCCCGTCTCTCTCTCATTTACATTACAAGATTATTACACCCGAAATTAGCTTGTCAGATTGAAAAATATAATCAGGATTCAAATCCAGCTATAGAAACTGCTTTCACAGTATATAATGAATTGGGAATCCAAAGCGTCACTGTTGTACATATATAGCAAATAAGGGTAAATGGTTAAAAGTGTGAGGTGATGAAAATGGGGAATAAAAAGAAAGAATGATTGGGCAATGAACAGAGGCGAGTCATTTGAAATTGACTGTTCAAGTCAACACCAAAGTCATTTTCCTTGCCGTCCTGGCTTATAGACAACGTTACCATCCTTTAATTATGCACCCTCATTTTTCTTCCCCCATCTTCTTTCTTTTCTTTTTGTCCTTTGCCCATCGCAATTGAATGTTCAACTTTCTCATTTTCGCATTCACTTGACAAACCATCCACTTATTCAAATTTGTTAAATTTTATGCAATTATTATAACCTACAAAGATAAATAAAAACAGTGCAATAGTGATTCGCCCTAGCTAGACTTACAAATGTATGCACAATTATAACCTATCAACATTGTATATGTAGCAGGTTTCCATACTTTTCATTTAAATATTATAGTATTATCAAAATGTCAAAGCAAACTCTCTCTCTCTCTCTCTATATATATATATATATCACTTGCTAAAAGTATGCACAATCAACGAACATGATAGGTATAATATACTACTTATGACTTCGTATATTTCTTCTTAATTACTTCCGATAATCATCTCTTATCTTTAGTCATTAACAAATGATATTTTTAAAATATACATATAACTGTAAATAAAGATTTAAAAAAGAAAAAAAAAGGATGGAATGAGAGAAGGAAAGTGGTGGAAATAAATGCCTTCGTGACATGCTCCCTGAAGTTATCTTCAAAGACACATATAAGTAACTGAGGTTTGTATAGTCTAGCTGGCAAGAATTAGTATTTTTATATTTTGGGCTCACACTACTTTCTTTACCTGGCAATCCTATTTTGCTTAGTTGGCTACTCCATTCTAAATTCTAATGCTTATCTTTTTTTCTTTTTATAATTTTAGTAAAAAAAATCATTTCTTTTATACGGCAACACAAATGTTTATACACTTTTCCGGAGTAAGAGGAAGAGAAAATCTTGAAACTAGTATTTCATTTAATAAATAACATTAAACGTTTCACCCAATAAAAACGTTAAAAAGGAAAATATTTCATTTAATAATAACAACAAATGTTTTACAAAAATAACCATCAAAAGGAAGGGAAAATAATAACATGCTATTTTACGTGTACAAAAGATTTGAAATATAAAAGGAAAGAAACAAAAATATATGAGCAACATGGAAGGAAGGAAGGCATTCAAATCTTTCCCTTTAAATTCTTTTGTTTGAATTGTTTTTTATGCTGTCATACATAGAGAGAGAGAGAGAAAAAAGAAGCAAATAAAGATAAAAATACCAAAGACGAATTTCCTCCTATACAAACTCTCTCCGTCTGCTAAAGTCCCTTTGGACCAAAACCAAGCTGTAAATAAATAAAACATACCAAGATCTCCAAATCAAGCTAAAAAAACAAGAAGAGAAGAAATACAAAAAAAAAATGACTAATTAGAAACTGAACTCAACTCAAGTGAAGTGAGATGAGCTAGCTAGCATGCATGGATGGATATTTCAAAAGCACTCACTAATCACAAATTCATTAAACTCAACTTCGAATCTGCAAGAGAGAAGAAAAATCAAATAATCAAACTCTAGTTTAAATGGAGGTATATATTTACAGTAGAGATGAAAAGGAAGCGAAGAACTAACCAAACTAAAGTTCATTGGGAGCTATTAGGAGCATCTTCTCCACTCTCACTAGGTTGAGATTGATGATGATGATGATGATGATGATGATGATGGTCTGAATTAATATTCAAACCAGCCCTAGTGTAAGCATTAAGGGCTGCCAACATGCCCAAGTTGGAGTCGGACATGGCAAGGCCCAGATGCTGAGAGGGCTGCTGTTGCTGTTGCGGCGGCAGCGGCGGCGGCGGCATTAACATGGAGGGGCCCAATTGAAGAGAACCCGCACGTGCGCCTTGGAATTCAAGCGCACCCGGAACCGGAAGGTTGAACCTCGGCATGAAACCACTCACACTCTGAGGAAACGCCCACATCTGACTCTCCGAACTTGCCGCAGACGAAGCAGAAGAAGATGAAGAAGAAGAAGAAGCCGCCGCGGCGGTTACGGGAAGCATCCAAATTGTGCTTCCAGGGGGTCCACTAGCCCACATCGCTGTTGCGGGAAGCAAATTGGTGGGCCGAAGAAGCCCAGACCCAGCTTCCTTGGGTAACTTAGGCGAAGACCCATCACCATCAGCATCACCATCAGCATCACCGCTATCGTTCTGAGATTGGGTATTGTTGATGTTATCGTCTTTGAAGAGATCTTCTCGGTAGCGCTTTCTAAGGTAGTTGCCGCCGGAGTCACCGCCGCCAGCGCTGGGAAGCGCTTCTGCGATTTGATCGGCGGAGAGAAGCTGCTGCTGGTGATGGTGAGGGTGGAAGCCAAGAAGAGCGGGGTGTTGAAAGGCTTCGTCGTAAGGGTGGTGAGCGAGTGCGAGGGCGCCATGAAAGGTGTGCGGGGCTGATTTGGAGGGCGGCGCCGAGAGCGTGGAGCCGCTGCTGCGTAAGGAGACGTTGAGGGTGGAGAAATTGGCGGGGATGGTTCCGGTTCCGGTGGCGGCGATGATGGCGGGCTCGGCCTGCTGGAGGAGCCATTCGATAGTTTCGCCGTCGGACTTGTGGCCCAATTCTCTTGTCAACTGGAAAACCCTAGCGGCGCAGGTGGCGGGCATTCGAATTCTGCGGCCGCGGCCGTCGACTTTGGTGTGCCTGTCCTTGGTGGATCGCTTGGTGTTGGTGGAGGGTTGTTGGGTCTTCTTGGTCGAATCATCAGATCTGGTGGCGATGGCTAAGGAGGCGTCGATGAGGGATGCGGAAGAATTGGAAGGGGAAGGCACAACAAGATGGGTAGAAGAGGATTGTTGTTGTTGTTGTTGTTGTTGATGAGTAGCACCTGTGCTGCTGCTGCTGCTGCTCTGCTTCTTGTTTTGCAAATCTGATAGTTCCATTAGGTGGGGATCACTCTCACCAGCTTTACTTTTGTTTTTTCTTTATTTCTTTTCGACCCATCTTCTCTTTTGCTCTTCCAACAACACTATCTCCCTCGTCCCCATTTCTTTCTTTCTTTTTAGATAGATGGGGTTAGAGAGAGACAGACAGGCACAGACAAACACAAACACAAACACACGGAAATAGAGAGAAAGAGAGAGTTTTTAAAATTGTAGAGTGTTTGGACCCAACTAAGGACTAAGACTGTGAGTTTGTGGGGTTCTCGGTTTTTGATTGACTGTTGTCTTCCTCTCTGCTCAGACCGGGACACAGAGAGAGAGAGAGAGAGAGAGAGAGAGAGAAGGGTAAGTAAGTAAGCGTAGGTTACAACTTAAAACTGAGGAGAGAGAGAGGGGGGGACCTCACCTTACTTGGGAGGAGAAATTAAAAAAAGGAACAGAAGGCCACTCGTGGGGTCTCGCAAAAGGAATGCTAAAAATTGTGCTTTGTTAGTCACATTCACATAATACATAGATGCCTGCACCTTTGTGTGTGTGTAATTGTGTAACCACTTCAAACCTCAAAGTCAAGGGGATCGACCTGCTTCTCTTTTGTGTCAAAATATTGCATTCACACCCTTCCCTTGGCTAGCCCAAACAAATGAGAACAAAAAAAATCCAAAACATATTTTAAACTCCGTGCAATTATATTACATCCGTCAGTCTAGATCTCTTCTTTTGAAGTAAAAAAATCATGAAAGATTCAGTGTCAAGTGTGGCTGGTCAAGTTTTAACTGAGAGATCGAGTTGATTGATAATATATGTAAAATGTGAATTGTGAAAATAATAATTGAGGTTGAAGCAGAAGGAAGGGGGCAGTGGCAGTGGGTGGGTGAGATGGTTAAAGTGAAGGGAAGGGGCCAAGGGGGGGTATAGAGAGAGAGAGAGAGTCCAGTGTAGCTGAGCTGAGTAGCTAAACAGCACAGGTGAGCATCAGATAAAGGCATCTAATGCAGCAAGACAGCTCATCCCCTACCCAAATCACATTTGTTTCTTTGTTTTTTATGCCTTGCCTTTTCATAATTTTTATTTTTTATTTTCTCATGCTCCATTTTGGTTTCCCACTCCAGCTTTTTCTTAGTGGACCCTTCACAATGACACAATTGCCCCCACTCCATGCAATTTTCTTTTTTCTATTCTACTGGAAACAAAAACCTGCCTAGCTTTCTATTCCTTTGATCCCATCTAATTTAAAGTTTATCTTATGCCCATGCCATATTCAATAACTAAAAGTAGTAGAATGCTTATGACTGAAATGCTTTAACCTACGATATTTAGACCAAACATTCTGAAAGGAAACAAAATCATTTAAGCTTAAAATGGAGAAATAATTGAAATCACGATTAAATAATATTATTTGCGTAATTATCTTTTACCCAACATTTTTTTTTCTCAAAGAAAACCTTCAGTAAAAGTTCAAATCATAATTTGTATCAATATTACCATCTTAAACCTGTATAAAAATTTAATACTAATAGTTATGTAAAAACTATTAACCTGTTCGGAAAGTTTATATAATTAGTTTGAAAAGAAAAGAAAAAAAAGCTGTGAGAATGGAATATTATTAGTACAAATTATATGGTGCAATTAGTATATTTTTTTATTTAGAAATATGGTTAGTGAATGAAACTTAATAAATTTGTACCTTAGTCGAAAGTCGAAACCATTCAAAGCCCTCAAAGCAGCACGAAATATCGCATGCCACGTGTTAGGACCGTTATGCAATCATTTGAAATGTTTGAAGTTTTGACATCTTATACACGGTAAGTTAAATTAGTTTTTTTTATCATCTAATCTATTACTTAGATTTAATTTTATCTTTTAATTTTTTACTTTTAAAAATTGACTCAATTTTGTCCAATAATTCAAATTAAACTGATGGTGTTAAGAAATATATGTTTTATGATAGTTTAAAATTACTTAATAATAATTTTAAATTATTATAAAGTATAATTTTTTAACTCGATGATCTAATTTAGAGTATAGAACTAAATTAAATCGATATTAAAAATTAGAAAATCAAATTAAATTATAAAAAAAATAAAGGATCAAATCGACTTAAAAAATAAATTAAAGGAAAATAAATTAATTTAACCTTTTTTGAGAGAGAGGAACTAATTTATCCTATAATGTATAATCCTGGTATGAGTTAATGCACGGAGGGTGGAGAAACATAATAGTACGTAAGTTTTTCTCATTTTTGTTTTTGGCACTTGTCTTGAAAATAGTATAAAGTTTTCTGGCTAGCACATTTTAGATTTCGCCTCTCATGTATAATTCCAATGTTTATATGCCAACCCTATTATGTAAGTACTCCATTCACTCCTCCATCTCCAGAAAAATAAAAGAATGAAAAAAAAAATTAACCAAAACAAACCTAACACTTTTTGACAAAGCAAACATTCAGCTTCCCCTAATAAAATTTAAGAGCAATCTTTTCTCATTGGTTGAGTTTAAAACTTTATAATGTTTTCCAGCTGGAGAAATAAGTTGTACTGTTTTTAGTTTTTAAATTACAGAAAAGGGTTTCTCTATCACTTTGAGTTGTTTTTTTATGAAGTGTACAATTTTGTCCTGTCACAACTATGGTGACCAGACTTGGAAAGAGGACTTGATGCATGCCCCTATCACTTTTACTTTCTTTATATTTCCAGCAAGTATTATTCTCGTATAAAATTTACAAATTTCCTACTAAAAAAAATTCAAAAAACTAATCAACCACAACTTAAAAAAAAAAACAAAGAAAATTACTAGCCAGCCATCAATCCAATCTGGACCCCCTTGCTTTATTATACTATTTCCGTTTGTACAGATAATCATCAGATATAATTAAATCTACTAACCACAGAAGCCCGACCTTCATCTTTATCTCTAACCTCTTCACAATATTAAATTCAACAAATCAATTGCCATTATCACTCAGATCACAATTAATGCATAAATAATAAACCAATCCCTAATTCACTATGGTGATGATATCACAAACTTGTGCAGTTAACATCGATGGGTATGTTCGTAAATAACTAAAATTGAGCTCTATTAATTTCACTGTAGTGCCTGCTGCTATGCGAGGACAGTCACAGTGAGAATTATTGTTCTTATACATCACACCCTCTTTGTTTGGTTCTTCCTATAAAAAAAGGATTCTTGACAGAGACTTCTCCATTTTTCCTCTATTATTTTTTAAAAATTTATCCTCACTAATTTTGTTGCACGTATTACAGTATTATACAACTGATACAAGTTCTGACTAATACAAAAATCTGCTAAAAATTGAAAATTGCTATAATATATTACGTCACGTTTCAAAATGATGTGTCACAGGATTGTCAGAGAAATTTCAGCCCCACTTACGCTGTATTTGAATCAGGATCATAAATTAGTGGTTTACGTGTTATTTAAATCTGTGCCCCTCTGCTAAAATTAAGTTTACCATGTCCTATCAATGGTATTTCAGTGCCAATCTTTATTTCTTTCTGTTCCCACTTGCTTTCCTTTTTTAAATGCGATCTTTGCCTTAATCAAGCTTTTCTTTGCCAAATATAACCATGCAAGGATATTTAATTAAAAAATCAAACAAATTCACTTTTATACTGCATTTGTTCCTAGTTATTCTTCCTATGTAATACTTTTATTAACTATTTATTAAGGATATTTTTTTAAAAAAAATATTTAATGTAACATTGATTTTGTAAAATGAGATATATTTTAAAATAAATTTTTCTCTCTACAACATCATATATTCTAAAACGGAGAGAGCAATAAGTAATTGTTAATTTTTAAAATTAACTAAAATTTGAGAAATGAACATATTTCAAAAGTAAAATAAACTAATCTATATGCTTCTAATGTCTTTTTTTTTTATCTGTAATCTTAACAAGTCACATGTTTTATTCAATTAATTGATCTAAATACTTTTGTCTTTAAAAATATAGATGTAATAGGTAAAATATAATATAATTAAAATACACTGGTCAAGAATAGACATCTACTTCATTATTAGACAAAGGAAAGTATTATTAAATATTCTTAAAATGTTAATGAAAGAATTAAATTGAAAAATTATATAAAAAAAGAAGAACAATGTTAATATATTTTGATCATAATTTTAATAAGAGTGTTAAGCGGGGCAAACTAAGCAATAATCTAATGTGAAGAAAATGTGCATGGATCCAAGGAAACAAAGGGTCAAATAAAAAAAAATGGAAAGCTGCAAAATTTGCAAAACTTTTCAGTTCTCATAGTTTGAATCCCCTGTACTTGGAATGGAATGGTATAGCGGACGGAGATAAAGGTAAGTTTTGGGCAACGTCAGCTTTGCTTTGCAGAGCTTTCTATGTTGCTTGCCATTTGTTTATTTAGTATTTAGTATGTTTTATCTACAGCTAACTCGTTATCCACGTTGAACGGGGATTTTCGTGAGGCCCATTTCAGATTTGCTGCATAGACTTTTGCATTGGACCTACTCACTTGAAAAATTTAAACGACCTTCTTACGCTGTCTCTATGTGAAGATACTTGCATCCCTCCCTTGTATTTTTTAAAAGAAAAAATATTTTTTTATTGACAAATATGTTGAGCATTTATAGAATAATCAAATATTCTAAATAGTAAAATAAAAAAAAATTAATTTGATGTTTCTTTAAATCTGAAATAACAATTTTAATTGAAATAAAATGTATATTATAAAAAAAAGGTTAAGAACACATTATATGACACACTTTTTTGCATGCACTCTCTTTGATTGGTTTAACTTTATTGAAAATGACAAATTTTTATGGGTTTCATATCACATTTAATGATTTTCTTATCTGATTTTGTAGTCTTCAATAAATTTTAATTAATTAAAAAGAGGGTGTTACTAACACTCCTCTCCTAAAAAATGTATTCAAAATGGTTCATTTAAATGTTATAATCAGTTTGATCAAATTTTGAATCTTAATTTACATTGTAATATCCCTAATGAATCACACTGAAATGAGAGAGATTTAAATGATGAACAACTATGATATTGTACCGTTAAGGATGACTTGAAGAAATTAATTGATATTACATATATCATAAGACACATATACTTTTTGGTAACCTATCACCTAAGAACTCTACAATTAAGTGTGTTTTGCTTTGAGCAATTATGACATTAGTGATATTCAAGAAAGTTTCCTAGGAAAGCGTGTGAGTAAGAATAAAGTATGCTAAAAAATATCGTATTGATTTGTGGAAATAATAATTGATCTTGAAAGCATCTGAAACACATTATCGAAATAATATTTTTAAAACAATTTTATTATCTAAATTTACATGTGCATTAAATATACATTAGAAATTTTAGTGTTATATATAGCAACATTAACTATTTTATAACATAATTGACCTATTAGCTTAGTTGGTTAGAGCATCGTGCTAATAACACGAAAGTCACATGTTCGATTGCCAATCCGTATGAGGCTTAAGGATTGTCCCATCCGTATCTGTTTTATGGAAGAGTAAAACAGGAATTGTGCTGGTTTGCTGGGTGTACCAGCGATTATACTGGGTGCGCGTAGCAACAGCCTTGTACACAAAGGCTTTGAACATAGCCCAGATCACTTTGGACCGAAGTCTGCTAGCCCAATTCACTACGTGAAATTAATTTTTCATCAATACGCCCATTTCTTCACGAAAGGAATTAAAAAAAAAAATAAAGGATGCATGGAAGGAAATTGTGGGTGCCTGGGTTGGATATTCCAGGGAGAGAGAAAAAACACGAAATAACAACCCCTTATATAGAGAGGAATAACATTCTCAGTAAATCATGACGATATTCTACTTATTTCGAAAGTGGAAACCAACACATAGTGAGTAAGATTCAGGATGGTAATGATTTACAAATTTTTGTTTCTTCCTGAAAAACAGGACAATGGTCATTTTCAAAGGTGTGACATGTTTCGAGTCAAAGGCAAAGAGTCCTTAACAGTTGAGCAGCATCAAGGTAACACATACAGATACAGTAAATTTTAAAAAGATATATGGATCCTAAGAATACCTTTTTAAAGACTCTTACCAGAATATCGGGAAGCTACATTCAACTGTGTGATTTTTTTTTTTTAACAATAATAATGTAGCAACAAGTTCATAATTAAGAACTACGAAGTAAGATTTGGAAGGAACAAGTTCTGATGATGTAATCTAATAATCTGGTGGATAACTTTGTGTTATGGGCTATGCTAGCTCAGTCCCGCAATTGAAAAAAATATGGATCTAATCATTGGGCCTAAGCCCGCACGCTTCACTTGAACATTGCTCAAGAAGAAGCACACAATTAAATTGGACCAGGCACAATATGTCACGCACAGTTTAATACTTTAACTGATCTGTTGACATACCCTTTTTTTGGTTCATTGAAAAAATCACATAATGCAATAGATTGTTTGCTTTTATTTTAATAAATGTCATCTCACTCTCCATTAGAGTATTTTTAGTCCATAGGTGATACTATAATATTTAATTTACTAAGAAGGACATTGGGTGGTTCAATAAATGACCTGTATTCTTAGGGAGAAGATTAAATTTTGAGATTCTTATAAAGCAACTGCTGAGAGGACATGCTAATTATGATAGTGTCCAAATGACTAGTTTTAAAACATGCTATCTGAATATTGAAATAAAAATATTAATATATGATCTTTGGAGACCTGCAACTACCTTACAAATAATTTTAATTATTTTAATAAAATAAACAATTATTATCTTAAAAATATGTTAACTAAGCATTAAACTAATATAATTAATCAGAATGATTGATTTCATTAATAATTAAAAATGAACATAATAGCTCTAGCAAGGCAGATTAATCTTAAACATGCACTCATAAAAGTAAGATGGAATTCACTAGGGACTGAAAAGTTTGGATTCAGTAGAAACGAAACTACTATCGTCTGATTAGGCTATTATGAGGTAAACTTCTCAGGAAGAAAGCAAAGGTACCGTGGCGTACGTGAATCATATATCATTGCTTCTCCTCTTTTGTTCTTACCTTACACCTTAAAAATTACTTGTGTAGATAACAATAAATGAATCTTACATAAACAAACGAGTTTTGCATAGTCTCTTTTGTTTCACACATTCCAAATCTCTCCTCAGATGCCTCGCTAATCTTAACTTTATATTAGTACGTGATTGAGAAGTTAAGGTTTGTCTTTGGGATATATATAAGGATTGTAACTGATTTGTAAGATAATTATATATTATGTGTTTATAAGTTTATTCCTATGATAAATAAAAAGACCTGTGTAGAGAAATATAGCAATCATAATATAATATGATGTAATCACACCAGTATAATTAATTTGATGAGATGAGAATAGAGAATGGGAGAGGAATTTTTTTAAAAAAAGTTGAAACAAAAGAAGGCAAAGAACTGAGACAGGGGTCCCAATAACCAGCTAATGGGCATGGCATCCCTCGTCAGAATCCTGTCCCTTTGGTATAGAGGACACTCACAGGACACTTTCTTTTCTTTTGCTTTTCATTTAACTTTTCCTTTTCTCAATAATCAATATTAGTTTTAATTCTTTCTTAGGTCTCCAAAGCACCTTTATTCCCTGGGTAACACAAAAAGCTAAGCTAATGTGCATGTAGATATTGAAACTCACGGCCTCATCTTACTACAAATTAATATAAAAAAAATGGTTACATTATTTATTTATATATTCATCTAACAATCTTATTCCTTATTTCTTTAATTTCTCTTCTTTTGGTATCTCTTTATTTCTTGTAAAATAAAAGATATAAATTTGTCGTAAGTATTCGACATGCACTCCGTTGATATATATCCCCAAATGCTAAAGAAGAAAGAGTGATAAGTAATTAAGAATGGAAGAGATGGAGTTTGATTATGAAGAGGTTGTAAAAGCAACGGAAAACTTCAACCCTAGAAGAATCATAGGCAAAGGAAGCCATGGCATGGTCTACAAAGGCGTTCTTTTCAACGACAGATTGCAGGTTGCTGTGAAGAAGCCATCTCAAGGCCTTGAATCACTCCACGACAACTCCAAGCTCGAAAACGAAATCCGAGTTCTATCTTCTCTACGCGAAATCCCTCACGTGGTTAATCTTCTGGGGACAAGTAGCTATAATGATCACAAGAAGCTCATCGTGATGGAACTCATGCCCAATGGTTCCCTCCATGACTTGCTCCATGGCCATGGCCATGCCAATAAAACCACGTGGTCTATACTCTTTGCATGTGTAATGCAATGTTGATAGCGGAAAGGGTTCCAGATCTATGTGAGCTCCAATGGCATGTGTATTCAGAAGATAGAGTTTGAAGGCAAATAAGTGGAGTATAATTCTAGTTGTTTTTAAATCGATAGAAGATGTAATCTATTTTTTTTTTAAAAAAAGATGTTGCAGTTTTTTTAGCATAAAAAATTCCATTTTAAAATTGATATAGCAGAAATTTAAAGCAAAATTATTAATATATTAAGACCTAAAACATATTCTAGCAATACTCAAAAAGATAAACTTTAATGCTAGTCTTGAGTCTCATACAAATCATATGATCCTAAAATACTTTATGGAACAATCTTTTTTTCTGTCTTTATATGCAATAGATATTAATTCTCCTTTAATGTCTATTTTATACCAATATACTTGACTTTTAACTTTATTATTCTTTAAAAAAAAGATTTAGCCTAAAATTCTTTATTAGTGTCTAAATGAAATTAACAACTATAAATAATTTTTTTTTATACTTGTAAATAATTTCATAACATCTAGTAAATTCTTTCTTCATAGTGAATTTTAAGGATATTGCATAATCCCTTTATTTCCTCACATTTCAATTGTCTAGAAATTTCATTCCCATTAACTTTTGGAATGTGAGTTTAGGATAAACCCTTTTATGATAATATAATTCTTATACAACTTCAGAGCAGCTATTGCTTCTAGTTTAAAATCAACTAGCAGGCCCAATACATGTCTAACCTCTGCTAGAGTTAATCTCCAGGTCATAGGTCCAGAGTTTCTACCCCAGAAATCTAGAATCTCAGAAACCTTATCTAAATTTAGAATTTTTGTCATTTGAGTAAGATGGGCAAACTTGTCTCTAACAATTCTTTGTGTCATAACACTGAAATGACTTACCATAGCTTTAGCATAGCTGACTAAATCATCAATACTACAATTTTTGAATTTTGTTAGATAAATATATCTTTTATATGTACTTTTATATATTTTATGCTTGTTAACATCACTCTAATAAATTATCTCCATATTTATGTTAACCAAAAGATTAAGCATTAAGCATATAAGTGCATGGTACATAGAATGAAATCATCAATACTACAATTTCTTCTAAAGCATATTTCGAGCGCATTCCCGAATCAATTATATCCATTTTCATGTCAACAAAAAGTTTCTACAAATTTGACCATGTATTCATCACAACATTCAGGGGACAGTAATAACATCCGCAATCTATGATTTTGAAGTTGCCAAAATGAAAATCTTAAAAATTGGTGTGTTCTATTATACTGATGTATTTATATATTTATCCACGACTTATTTGTACATATGAATAGAAATCTAAACCATGTAATTATAATTCAGAACTGCATAGGGCACAAATCAAATGACACAAACTCCATCAACATGCTTATGCCAAAAACAACTGCTCTATCAATTTTCATCATGATTATCAATGAATATCGATATTCTCTTATGATTAATCCATACACTAGGAATCTCAAATTAACTTATAATAAGACCCTAGGCACACCATGCACAGGGCAACGGTGCGCAACCATACTTACTACTACAATTAATTTCATTCATAATTCAAAATTTAATGAATTTCATCAACCGGTATAACTGTAAGGTACTAAAAAATATATACCACTCACCTCAGCACATCAAATAGGGCTTCTGTTGGTACTAACAGCTAAGCATCACAAGCAATAATCAAACTCCAAGCATTTAGTTCATGCACCTCAAGCCTAAGCCAACCTTCATTAACTCCCCATTTTTAAAAATGAGCAAGAATATACTAGACTACAATACAACACATCTCTAGAGAGAGCTAAAAAACATCAATTAAAACAATAAAACCACACATCAATTGTATATCCGTGTTCTGGAAAACAGCACCTCAAATTGCCAGCATGGTGCATTTCATTTTTTTCTCGAGTAACACACCACCACGATCTTAATAAATAAAGCATTCATAAAATTTCACACAAAAAAGTGATACTATCACAAGTTAGCAACAAATTCATTTCTCTACATCTAAACTAACTCAAATTCAACTCATAATAAGTAATAACCAATTATCCACTAAATTTCCAAACACAAGAAAAAGAACACCAATTTTCTAGTAAAGCCCAAGATCCATTTGCACGTAGTTCATTGAGAACAGATTAGCACGTAGGAACCAACCAACCTAACGCTGAATGTTGAGCATGTCCTTGGCCTCAGTCTGCTCTTCCACGAGCCCCTTACTCGCGTACCTACGCAACAAATCCTTCCTATTCTTCTCTAGCACCTTCCTCTCAATCTCTTTCTCATCCGGTAGCGACATGTGCACCATAAACTCCCTTCTCCCCCTCTCTCTCCCTCTCCTCCTTCACCACCTCCTCCTCATCCTCCTTCAGCACCTCCCTCGCCACCACGGTCACCTCTGCCACCTCCCCACTCACCACCCCCTTCCTTGCCTCCCTCCTCACTTCATCTAACCTCCTCCACTCCTCCGCCGCTGATGTGCCATCATTTTCTTCTATTTTCTAAACCCTTTTTGCACCATTTTAATTATTGATTGGTCTTAATTGTCAATTAATTAGGCAGTTTTATTATTTGGGCCCATTCAGCTAATTTGATGTTTTTAATCTAATTTCAGGAATTAATGAAGCATTGGGCTTGAATCTAGAATTGGGCTTGGACTTGAAGAGGGCAGACTAATTTATTCTATAAAATTAGATCTTATCTTATCTAGATATTATTTAGATTTGATCTCATCTAGATATTATTTCATCTAGATCTTATCTTATCTTATCTTATCTAGATTTGATTTGATTTTACTTATGGGCTTGGATTTAAAACATATTTGTAAGCTTTGGGGCTGAAAAAAACTATATAACAACACCAAGGTTCTAGTTTAGGGCCCCCCCCCTCTCTCCCTGGCGGGAGACTCTCTCTCTCTCTCTCCTCTCTCTCCTCTATTTTTCGTTTTTAGTTTTAGTCTCTCTTCTCTTTCTCTTTTATTTTCGTTTTTTTTCAATTCCAGTTCAGACTTTTAGTTTTATCAATAAAATTTCATTCTCTATTTGATTAATGGAAGGCTAAGTCCGCAGCGTTGTTTTCCCTTGAGGATCAAGCACAGTTCTCTTTGAGGTTCTATTATTACTGTTAAATTCTGTTCAGTTTTTCCTCTTCACTAATTACTTTGAATTTGTTGCTTTTAATTCATGCATGCTTAGTGCTTGATTAATTGTCTCTGCGCTTAATTTACGTTCATGCTTAATGATCGTTTATGAGTAATTGGTGTATGTGATGCTTAATCACATAATGAATGCCTTATGTTGAATTTCGCTTAGTAATTTAATTTAGGGTTGGATTAAGTGGTTAAACTGATAAAGGATAAACTCTCGTAACCTAGGATAAGAGACTTGCTTGTGAATCAAGGGGAAGCAACGTGTTTTAATTCTGATATTTTCTAATTCACATATATTCGCTGTTTAATTTACAAAAGCAAACAACCCCCCCCATCGTTACTGTTACTGTTACTGCAAGTATATTATGAACATTTGGCTTGTCACTGCTCGTTGGGAAACGACCTAGGATCACTTCCTAGTTACTACATTTTAATGTTTATTTGATTCGGGTACGGCCTCGATCAGCCGCCTCCCGCCTCATCACCTCCTCCGCCAGCCCATCCAGCCGTGCCAGCGCACTATCCTCCTCATCACGGTAACCATAATAACTCACATGAGTTCTCTTATAAATGTCATATCAAGTACGCCGCCTTCGAAGCTCAGGGGTTTTTTTGAAGAGCTCCTTGACGCCAGGGAGCTTCTTGGCAGCCCCGAAGTAGCGGTATCCCGGGCCATGACCACCCTGGTTCAGGACGTCGATGATGTTTCCATCGAGGTCCGTCATCTTCGTGGAGCGCTTCGAGTAATTCGGCCCGCCGAGCTCCGTGATGCGGCGTTCCTAATGGGATATTTTGTGGATAAGCTTATGGATCTTGTCGTTGAGATCGCGGAGGCAGTGCTCCCTGAGACCCTCATTCTGGATCTCGGCAACTTTCCAACCGATCTCCCGCATGATCTGCTGCCGCCACTTGTTGGCCTCTGAGAGGTCGCGACACTCTAAAGTGAGGAAGGGGCGGCGCTCCTTCGGCTTCTTCTTCTCCTCCACCTTCATCATGATGAAGCGGTTGAGCATCTACTGGGCCTTCTCCTCGTTACGAGCCATCTTTCGAGAAAGAAACCCCAACTGGATGTGACTGGAGAAGAATTTGAATAAGAAAAAGAAACCCTAACTAAGTGTGTTAGGAGCAGAGGTAATGGAAAAGGAACGCGGGTTTGGTTTCAAGGACCAAGGCCTCCTCACAAGCTAAGTTCTACGAAGTTTCTCTCTGCCTTTATTCATTTCCTTCATAATGCTTTTATACACAACTTGTAACTGAATTAACAGAATCTTAACAATATTAACAAAATAACCAAATATCTGCTAACTGTTCTCAACAAACTAATACAATGGCAGAGTCTGGATGATGATGATCACGTGATAATGATCATACAAAGTCCTTCAGATGGCTGGGTCGAATATTGTTCCTCCTAGGTCTTCCTTGGCCAGGTATTGCCTCTGCATGTTCCACATTATGTGTTTCTGCATGTCTCATATGGTTACGTGTTTCTGCATGTTCTATATGGGCTCAATGGTTTGGGCTACTGCTATCGAGCATATGGACTGCATGGTCTGGGTTGCTACTATCGCGACCTGCCATCCGGCGGGGGCTCGAAAAGGCCTCTCGGATGGGCTAAGGGTGCATCTTCCAAGGAAGGAAAATGCATGGAGTTGCCATCAACGTTTATTTGAGGAAAACGTCAAAAAAACCAAAACAAAAGATGGTCTGCAGATTTTGAAAATGAGGGTTCAGGAGTTGTTTACGCACGAGGAAGCTATTAGCACCCCACACGCCCATCACAAGGGAGGACAACATCTCATCGAGTGTGGAAGACATAACTTCAAAATTATGTATTTTCCCTTCTTATGTTTTTTTATGTATTTTACCTATTTATATTTTTTTACTTTTTGGGGTCGACAAAGGTGTTTCCCTCGCTCCTACGTATTCCTCAATTGCGATGAGGAAATCAGAGCTACGTTGTTCTTTAAGAACTGAACGTTGGCTAAGTTGTTTTTTTATCTTTTTTGAAAGATTGATTTTAACTGAACAAAATTCGTTTAAGGCGTTGGACCTTTAAATGATCTTTTGATTTTTGTTAAGAGAGAATTGTTAAGGCGCTGAACCCTTTTGAACGATCTCTTGTTTTTTGAAAGGAGAGGAGAACCATTATGGCGTTGGATCTTGAACGATCTCTTGATTTTTGAAAAGAGAGAATCGTTAAGGCGTTGTACCTTTGAACGATCTCTTGATTTTCTTTGATGAAATGAAGAAGTTTATGAGTTGGTTTCATTTGGTTTTTGCTTTATTAATCTTCAATTCTTTTTTAAAGATAACTTGCGGCGTTATTGACTGGTTGAAACTTGTTTTTTGATGATTAATGGAGGTTACAATATGAGCAATAGGTTGAATTTTATTTTAAAGGTGATTAAACAAGATTACAACACAAACGTTCGGTTGAAACTTATTTTAACATTGATTGATTAAGTGAGATTACAACTGAAACGATCGGTCAAAACTCACTTAAAACAAAAAGAAAGATCACTGATAGTAGAAGAATGAAGATGAAGACATACAAAGAAAGAATGGACCCCTAAGGGTGCATAGAATGAATTCAAAGCTTCAAAACTGAAAACTAACCGGTTGAAGATCGACGAACGATGAAGAATGAACAAAGAACGGCGAAGAACATCCATGGATTTGATCATGGAAACGTCACGGAAGCACCTCAGCCTTGATTTTCTTCTTCTTTCTTCTTCTTCTCACTAATTTTAAGTGAAATATGATTACCAAGGGTACTGAATCCCTTCCCCTCAGCCTCCCACGCCCTTTTATAGCCAAAATAGGGGAGGAGTTTGTCGCCTAGCTCGCCCAGGCGAGCTGGTTGCTTCATGTTGAAGCTTCCTGATGGGCCTAGATGGGCCCAGGGCTGAAGAACACCCCTAAATTGATCAGTTGACCCCCATTTTGAGTTTTTGGCTCTTTTCCTTCTGAAACATCGTGAAACTTTACGAATTGCGCCACAATGAGTGCTAAGCAGCTCAACTCGGCTGGCAGGAATCTAAATGGTTGCAAATAAATGTCCGCGGATGAAATTAGGGTATGACAGTTGCCCCTCTTTACTTATCTTTTATTGGAGATGCAATGATGGTCATTGTCGCCTTTTGAAGGCATGCAATTATGGAAGACATTGTCATCTTCGTAATGTAAATGAAGGTCATTGTTGCCTTTTGAAGGCATGCAATGACTAAATACATTGCTTGTCCCCGCATGCCAACAGACTCACTTGTCTTTGGAAGGCAAAGGGAACTGCAATAATTTTGAAAATAACGAAAGGCGGAAGACCATGATTTGTCCCTGCATGCCATCAGATTTGCTTGTCTCTGGATGACAAATGAGATTAAGATATTCTCGTTCGAAAGACATTGAGGTCTTCTACAAAGGACGCATATGACCAATTTTGTCTCTGTGTGCCATCGAACTCGTTTGTCTTTGGATGGCAAAGGTGCAGATGACCGTAATTTGTCTCTGCGTGCTATCAGACTCGATTGTCTCTGGATAACAAGGGTGGCGGATGACCATAATTTTTCTCCACGTGCTATCGGACTCAATTGTCTTTGGATAGCAAGGGTGGCGGATGACCATAATTTGTCTCCGCGTGCTATCGGACTTGATTGTCTCTAGATAGCAAATGGAGATTAAACTAGTCTCGGTCAAAAGATGACCATATTTGTCTCTACGTGTCAATGGGCTTGCTTGCCTCTGGTTGACGAAGAAAGACTGCAATTAGTCTCAGCCGAAAGATATTGGAATTTTCGGCAAAAGAAGCAGATGACCATATTTGTCTTTGCGTGTCAACGGGCTCGCTTGCCTCTGGTTGATGAAGGGGAGACTAAAGTTGTCTTGGTCGATAGACATTGAGTCTTCGACCAAAAGGGCAGATGACCATATTTGTTTATGTGTGCCATTAGACTTAATTGTCTCTGGATGGTAGAGGAGACTGTAATAGTCTCCGAAAGAAAACGACAGAGGACCTTCAGTCCTATGAAGGCGAGGACTTTGAGCCCTCTGATGGTGAGGACTTTGAGCTCTTTGAAGGTGAGGACTTTAAGTTCTCTGAAGAAGAGTCTTTGAGTCCTCTAAAGGCGAGGACTTTGAGTCCTCTGAAGGCGAGAACTATGAGCCTTCTGAAGGCGAGGACTTTGAGTTGTTGAATCAAGTGGCCTCGAAATAATAAAGAAGGGGGGGTTGAATTAATTATTAACGTGTCTTGAATAATTAAAAACTAATCCTTCTTATTGTTTCTAGATTCAATTAGGCTTTTACTACTAAGTTAACAAAGTAAAGAAAAAAAATAGAAAATTAACCAAAAGTAAAAGCGGGAATTAGAAGTACACAACGGAAATTAAAGAGTGTAGGGAAGAAGAAGACAAACACAAGATTTATACTGGTTCGGCCACAAATTGTGCC
Organism: Glycine soja; assembly: GCF_004193775.1. Classification (NCBI taxonomy): domain Eukaryota; kingdom Viridiplantae; phylum Streptophyta; class Magnoliopsida; order Fabales; family Fabaceae; genus Glycine; species Glycine soja. The sequence continues at coordinate 36,666,670 of NC_041013.1, forward strand.
TACATCCATTCCCCAAGCAACCTGTGGTTCTTGAGATTTCTTTCAACCTTGTAAAATCCTTTACAAGCCAAAGATCTACAAGGGATGTACCCTCCCTTGTTCTCTTTGAATAACCAAGTGGATGTACCCTCCACTTGAACTGATCCACAAGAGATGTACCCTCTCTTGTTCTCAGTATAACAATCCCAAAGTAGATGTACCCTATACTTGTACCACAAAGGATGTACCCTCCAATGTGTTGGGACAAAGAATTCTCAGGCGGTTAGTCCTTTGAATCTTTGTAAGGGGAAACAAAAGATATCTCAGGCGGTTAGTCCTTTGAAATATTTTGCTTAAGGGGAAGGGAAGAATCAAAAGAATTCTCAGGCGGTTAGTCATTTGAATTCTCTTGGAAAGAGAGAAGGGAGACACAAAAGAATTCAAACGGTTAGTCCTTCTATTCTTTTGGCAAAGGGAGAAGAGAGACACAAAAGAATTCAGGCGGTTAGTCATTCTATTCTTTTGGCAAAGAGAAAAGAGAATGAAAAATAATAGAACAAGTTTTTGATCAAAGAAATTTTCTTGAAAGGGAAAGTATTAAACAAAAACTTTTAGAAAGATGAAGAGAAATGAGTTTGAAAGTTCTGTAGAAAATGTTGAAAAGATTAATTCAAAGATTCATGCCATGGTCACATATTTATAATCTCTTGATGACTCAAGTTAAAGTTTGTGACTCTTGGCAATTTCTTTAAAACTAGTCACCTTAAAAATTGTGACTCTTTTGAAAACTAGTCACTTAAAAAGTTGCGACTTTTGAAAAAATCTTCAGAAACAAGTCACTTGAAGAATTGTGACTTTTGGAAATTTATTTTCGAAATCAGTCACTGGTAATCGATTACCATCAAGGTGTAATCGATTACACATCAACAGATGTGACTCTTCATGTTTAAATTTTGAAAATCAAAACGTTTAGAACTCTGGTAATCAATTACAAGTATTGTGTAATCGATTACACAAGTTTAAAATGATTTAAAAATGTTTTATCACTAGTTGTGACTCTTGAAATTTGAAATCTAACGTTTTAAAACATTGATAATCGATTGCATGATTATGGTAATCGATTACAACTTTATAAATCAGTTTTGAAAACAATGCTGGCTATTGGTAATCGATTACTACCTTTTGGTAATCGATTACCAGAGAGGAAAACTCTTTGGTAAAAGATTTTGTGAAAATTCTTGTGCTACTCAATGTTTTGAAAAACTTTTTTAGTACTTATCTTGATTGAATCTTCTCTTGATTCTTGAGTCTTGATCTTGATTGTTCTTGAATCTTGATTCTTGAAACTTGATTGTTCTTGAATCTTGAATCTTGAAACTTGATTCTTGAAGCTTTTTGACTCTTGATTCTTTTGAAGTTGCTTAACTCTTGATTCTTTGGCATCATCAAAATAATCTTGGAAGTCATTGCTTCCACAATCTCCCCCTTTTTGATGATGACAATCCTAAAATCAAGAGAATACATACAAGTTTTGTTCTATCGTTCACTCATCTTTTTCTCCCCCTTTCTTTTTGAATTTATGCTTAATTTTAAAGCTTTGAAAATATAATATCTTGATTTCTAAAATACCCATTTTTTTCTCCCCCTTTGGCAACATCAAAAAGGCCAAAGTGCGTAAAACATACATAATTTAAAACATACACAAAGCATACTGTGTAAAACAATCTTAAAAGATTCTAAGTCATACAAGCAAGACATGAATAAAACCAAATTAAAATGTAAACCACATAGTCTTATATCACAACCCATAAATATTCAGTCATACTAAGTAAGTATTAAATGAAATACTAAGTATTCAAATGTCATAAAAATATAGCCAAATACAAGGCTTAAAAACAAAATATAATTATAATCTAAATCTCTTATCAGAGAATCAAAACTTAATTCTAAGCAACAAAAATTAGTTATAAATACATACATGGTAACTCATTACTTATTTCAATTATTTTAGCATATCAATATAATTTTGACAAAAATCCAATCATGTCAAATCATACATAAATGGATAAACATACAATAAATGTATTCATACAAGAGAGAAAAACTTATAAAAATCAAACAAGATAATAAATCATCCACAAATCATAATAAAAACATATGTATCAAATAAGTCATAAGTCATCAAAAGTAACCAAGTAGAACCATAACACATAAAGCAACTAACAAGTTTTAAACTTTTAGAAAATAAAGTACTAATAAAGTTTCAAAACATAATTCACTAAGTACCAAATAAGTAAACAAGATAATCAAGTTTAAACACATAACAGAAAGACATTAAAACAAACTATTTTGCACCCATAAAAAATACATATTCACTATCTTAATCAACATAACCTTTAAATATAATAAAAAAAATCATAATAACTCTCAAACACAATCAATCATCAAACATTTCAAATTAAATTAATTAAATTATCAATCAACTAACTATGCACAATAATTTTTATTCCAAAAAAAATATATTTTTTTTTAATTTCAATTTCAAATTCCAGCTTCCAACAACTTCCACTTCTAACTTTCAACTTCCATTTTCAACTTTCAACTTCTAGTAACTTCCATTTTCAACTTCCAACTTCCATTTTCAACTTTCAAACTTCCAATAACTTCCAAATTTTAATTTTCAAACTTCCAACTACTTCCAAATTTTAATTTTCAAACTTTCAATAACTTGCAAATTTTAATTTTCAAACTTCCAATAACTTGTAAATTTTAATTTTCAAACTTTCAACTAGTTGGACACAATTACCAAAGACAAAAAAATCAACCATGTATATTGAAATTCTTTAAACTATATATAGTTAATTAATCATTGTAAACACAATCAAACAATTTCAACAATTATTTTCTATTAGCCACAAAAATAACTTAACTGAAAATACTAATCATACCTTAATTCATAGAGATGGCTTAGATGTTACCTCTTTTGAGATTTTACTGATATTGTTGTCGTCGTATGTAACATGTCCACTTTTATTGGAAGAAATTGTTGTAAATTTGGATACATCTCCCGTTATATGCTTTGAACATCCACTGTCGATATACCACTTCTTCCTTACAGATTCTTCTTTGTTGTTCTCATGAGATTTTTTAGTGAGACACAAGTTGGCTTGGTCTTCATCATGATCTTGGAATGACCTATACCTGAAATTACTTTTGAAAACAGAGAATTTCAAGAGGTCATGAATCTTGAAGTTGTGAAACTTTTCTACAAGATACCTGCTCTGATACCACTTGTTGGATCAAGTGGCCTCAGAATAATTAAGAAGGGGGGGGGTTGAATTAATTATTAACGTGTCTTAACTAATTAAAAACTAATCCTTCTTAATGTTTCTAGGTTCAATTAGGCTTTTACTACTAAGTTAACAAAGTAAAGAACAAAAATAGAAAATTAACCAAAAGTAAAAGCGGGAATTAGAAGTACACAACGAAAATTAAAGAGTGTAGGGAAGAAGAAGACAAACACAAGATTTATACTGGTTCGGCCACAAATTGTGCCTACATCCATTCCCCAAGCAACCTGTGGTTCTTGAGATTTCTTTCAACCTTGTAAAATCCTTTACAAGCCAAAGATCCACAAGGGATGTACCCTCCCTTGTTCTCTTTGAATAACCAAGTGGATGTACCCTCCACTTGAACTGATCCACAAGAGATGTACCCTCTCTTGTTCTCAGTATAACAATCCCAAAGTAGATGTACCCTATACTTGTACCACAAAGGATGTACCTTCCAATGTGTTGGGACAAAGAATTCTCAGGCGGTTAGTCCTTTGAATCTTTGTAAGGGGAAGCAAAAGATATCTCAGGCGGTTAGTCCTTTGAAATCTTTTGCTTAAGGGGAAAGGAAGAATCAAAAGAATTCTCAGGCGGTTAGTCATTTGAATTCTCTTGGAAAGAGAGAAGGGAGACACAAAAGAATTCAGACGGTTAGTCCTTCTATTCTTTTGGCAAAGGGAGAAGAGAGACACAAAAGAATTCAAACGGTTAGTCCTTCTATTCTTTTGGCAAAGAGAGAAGAGAATGAAAAAGAATAGCACAAATTTTTTATCAAAGAACTTTTCTTGAAAGAGAAAGTATTGAACAAAAACTTTTAGAAAGATGAAGAGAAATGAGTTAGAAAGTTCTATAGAAAATGTTGAAAAGATTAATTCAAAGATTCATGCCATGGTCACATATTTATAATCTCTTGATGACTCAGGTTAAAGTTTGTGACTCTTGGAAATTTCTTTAAAAATAGTCACCTTAAAAATTCCGAGTCTTTTGAAAACTTGTCACTTAAATTTTGAGTCCACTAAAGGAGAGAACTTTGAGTCCTCTAAAGGCGAGGAATTTGAGTCCTCTGAAGGCTAGGACTGCAAGCCCTATTAAGGCGAGGACATTGAGTCCTCTGAAGGCGAGAACTTTGATTCCTCTGAAAACGAGGACTTTGAGTCCTCTGAAGGCTAGGACTTCATGCCCTATGATGGCGGGAACTTTGAGTCCTTTGAAGGCGAGGACTTTGAGTCCTTTGAAGGAAAGGACTTTGGGTCCATTGAAGGCGAGAACTTTGAGTCCTCTGAAGGCGAGGAATTTGAGTCTTCTGAAGGCTTGGGCTGTGAGCCCCATGAAGACTAGGGCATTGAGTCCTCTAAAGACGAGAACTTTGATTCCTCTCAGGACGAGGACTTTGAGTCCTCTGAAGGCTAGGACTTCGTTCCCTATGAAGGTGGGAACTTTGAGTCCTATGTAGGCAAGGACTTTAAGCCCTCTGATGGAGAGAACTTTGAGTCCTCTAAAGGCGAGGACTTTGAGTCCTTTGAAGGCGAGAACTATGATCCCTCTGAAGGCGAGGACTTTAAGTCCTCTGAAGGCAAGGACTTTGAGTCCTCTAAATGCGAGGAATTTGAGTCCTCCAAAGGCGAGAACTTTGAGTCCTCTGAAGGCAAGGACTTTTAGTCTACTAAAGGTGAGAACTATAAGTCCCTTGACGGTGAGGACTTTGCGTCCTCTGAAGGCAAGGACTTTGGGCCCTCTAAACGCGAGGACTTTGAGCCCACTAAAGGCGAGGACTTTGAGCCCTCTAAAGGCGAGGACTTTGAGTCCTCTGAAGGCGAGAACTATGAGCCCTCAGAAGGAGAGGACTTTGAGTCCTCCGAAGGTAAGGACTTTGAGTCCTCTGAAGGCGAGGAGTTTGAGTCCTCTGAAGGCAAGTACTTTGAGCCTGCTGAAGGTGAGAACTATAAGTCCCCTGAAGGCGAGGACTTTGAGTCCTCTGAAGGCGAGGACTTTGAGCCCTCTAAACGCGAGAACTTTGAACCCACTAAAGGCGATGACTTTGAGCCCTCTAAAGGCGAGGACTTTGAGTCCTCTGAAGGCAATAACTTTGAGTCCTTTGAAGGCGAGGACTTTGAGTCCTCGGAAGGCAAGAACTTTGTGTCCTCTAAAGACGAGAACTTTGAGTCCTTTGAAGGCGAGAACTTTGATTCCTCTGAAGGCGAGAACTTTGATTCCTCTGAAGGTGAGGACATTGAGTCCGCTGAAGGCAAGAACTCTGAGTCCTCTGAAGGCGAGGACTTTGAGTCCTCTGAATGCAAGGACTTGGAGTCCTCTTAAGGTGAGGAATTTGATTCCTTTGAAGGCTAAGACTTTGTGCCCTATGAAGGCGAGGACTTTGAGTCCAATGAAAGCGTGGACTTTGAGCCCTTTGATGGAGAGGACTTTGCAATCTCTGAAGGCGAGGAATTTGAGTCCTTTGAAGGCGATAACTCTTTGTCCTCTAAAGGCAAGAACTTTGAATCCTCTGACGGTGAGGACTTTGAGTTGTTTAAAGGAAAGAACTTTGAGTCCTTTGAAGGCAAGGATTTTGAGTTCTCTGAAGGCGAGAACTTTGAGTCCTCTGAAGGCGAGGAATTTGAGTCCTTTGAAGGCAAGGACATTGAGTCCACTGAAGGCGGGAACTATGAGTCCTCTGAAGGTGAGGAATTTAATCCTCTGAAGGCTAGGACTTCGAGCCCTATGAAGGCGAGGATTTGGAGTCCTCTGAAGGCGAGAACTTTGAGTCCTCCGAATGCGATGACTTTGAGTCCTTTGAAGGCGAGGACTTTGAGCCCTCTAAAGGCGACGACTTTGAGTCCTCCGAAGGCGAGGACTTAGAGTCCACCAGAGGCAAGAACTATGAGTCCCCTGAAGGTGAGGACTATGAGTCCTCTGAAAGCGAGGAATTTGAGTCCTCTGAAGGGTAGGACTTCGAGCCCTATGAAGGCGAGGACTTGAAGTCCTCTGAAGGCGAGAACTTTGAGTCCTCTAAATGCGATGACTTTGAGTCCTTTAAAGGCGAGGACTTTGAGCCCTCCAAAGGCGACGACTTTGAGTCCTCTGAAGGCGAGGACTTAGAGTCCACCAGAGGCAAGAACTATGAGTCCCTTGAAGGTGAAGACTTTGAGTCCTTTGAAGGCGAGGAATTTGAGTCCTTTGAAGGCAAGGACATTGAGTCCACAGAAGGCGGGAACTATGAGTCCTCTGAAGGCGAGGAATTTGAGTCCTCTGAAGGCTAGGACTTCGAGCCCTATGAAGGTGAGGACTTGGAGTACTCTAAAGGCGAGAACTTTGAGTCCTCTGAATGCGATGACTTTGAGTCCTTTGAAGGTAAGGATTTTGAGCCCTCTAAAGGTGACGACTTTGAGTCCTCTGAAGGCAAGGACTTAGAGTCCACTAGAGGCAAGAACTATGAGTCCCCTGAAGGTGAGGACTTTGAGTCCTATGAAGGCAAGGACTTTGAGTCCTCTAAAGGCGAGGACTTTGAGTCCTCTGAAGATGAGGACTTTGAGTCCTCTAAAGGCAAGGACTTTGAGTACTCTAAAGGCAAAAACTTTGAGTCCTCTGAAGATGAGGACTTTGAGTCCTCTAAAGGCTAGGACTTTGAGCCTTCTGATGGTGAGGACTTTGAGCCCTCTGATGGTGAGAACTTTGAATTGTCTGAAGGTCAGGACATTGAGTGCTCTGATAGGGAGAATATTGAGTCCTCTGAAAGTGAGGACTTTGAGTCCTCTAAAGGCATGGACTTTGATTCCTCTAAAGGCATGGACTTTGAGTTCTCTAAAGGCGAGGACTTTGAGTCCTCTGAAGGCTAGGACTTCGTGCCCTATGAAGGCGAGGACTTTGAGCACTCTGATGGTGAGGACTTTGAGTTCTCTGGAGGTGAGGACTTTGAGTTCTCTGAAGGCGAGAACTATGAGTCCTTTGAAGGTAGGAACTATGAGTCCTCTGAAGGTGAGGACTTTGAGTCCTCTGAAGGCTAGGACTTTATGCCCTATGAAGGTGAAGACTTTGAGTCCTCTGAAGGCGAGGACTTTGTGATCAAGGCCGTACCCGAATCAAATAAACATTAAAATGTAGTATCTATGAAGTGATCATAGGTCGTCTCCCAGTGAGCAATGATCAACAAACCTTCATAACATATAATAGTAAAACAGTAACGGAATGAGGGGGGTTGTTTGTTTTTGTAATTTAAACAGCAAGCAAACTTGAATTAAAGAAATAACAGAACCAAAACATGTTGTTTCCCCTTGATTCGAAAACAAGTCTCTTATCCTAGGTTACGAGAATTTATCCATAATCAGTTAAACCACTTAATCCAACCCAAAATTAATTTACTAAGTGAAAATTAACACAAGGCCGTCATTATGTGATTAAGCAACACATACACCAATTAATTCCTCTCACATGTCCATTAAGCATGAACGTTAATTAAGCACAAAGACAATTAATCAAGCATTAAGCATGCATGGATTAATATCAGCAACAAATACAGAATAATTGGTAAGGGGAAAAACTGATCAGAATTTAATATTAATAACAAAACCTCAAAAAAAGTTATGCTTAATCTTCAAGAGAAAACAACACTAGAGATTCAACCTTCCAATAATAGCAAAAACGAAAACAAGAACATAAACTAATTGCAACACAGAAACGAAAATGAATCTACAAACAGAAACAGAAAATGAAATTGCAATTGGAAACGAAATGTAGAAATGAATAGGAAATCAAAGGTAGAAAATGAACTGAAATTAGAAAATAGAAATGAAAACGAAACTGGAATTTAAAGCAGAAAACGAAACTGGAAATTGAAGTAGAAAACGAAAATGGAGTTGCTATGTGAACAGTACCATGCGTGAACAATAACCCTAAAAAAACTGAAAATGAAACCCTACAATCCTCTACCTGCGTGAACAGTAACCATACCCCTTAAAACCCTAGCAGCTGGGCTCACTAAAGGTCACTAGGCACCAAAGCTTACAAATATGATATTTGGGTCCACAAAGGTTTGGTGGCCCAATTACAAAAATACAGCTAAAAAATGAAATAAAATAAAACTGGACGACAGATAAAATTGTCTAATCTCTTCAAGTCCAAGCCGGTTAAGCCCAATTTCTTATAATTCTCCTGAAATTAAATTAAAACCCAGAATTAGTCAAATAGGCCCAAATGATAAAACTGCATAATAAATTTGACAATTAAGGCTAATTAGTAATTAAAATGGTGATAGAAAGGGGTAAGAAATAGGAGAAAATAATGACACATCACTTTGCCAGCGTGGTGCATTTCATTTTTTTCTCAAGTAACACACCACCATGATCTAATAAGTAAACCATTCATAAAATTTAACACAAAAAAGTGGTACTATCACAAGTTAGCAACAAATTCATTTCTCTGCATCTAAACTAACTTAAATTCAACACATAATAAGTAATAACCAATTATCCACTAAATTTCCAAATACAAGAAAAAGAACACCAATTTTCTCAGTAAAGCCCAAGATCCATTTGCACGTAGTTTATTGAGTACAAATTAGCACGTAGGAACCAACCAACCTAATGCTCAATGTTGAGCATGTCCTTGGCCTCAGTCTGCTCCTCCACAAGCCCCTTACTCGTGTACCTACTTAATAGATCCTTCTTCTTCTTTTCCAGCACCCTCTTCTCAATCTCCTTCTCATCCGAAAGTGGCACGTGCAACACAAACTCCCTCCTCTCTCCCTCGCCCTCTCCTCCTCCACCACCTCCTCATCCTCCTTCAACACCTCCCTCTCCACCGCTATAACGACTCGCCTCGTCCCTACGATATCATCACTCTAATAACTATAATTTCAATTTTTAAATGAAAAACTCCCTTAATTTTCTTATGAAAAATAAAAGTAATTTTTTTCTCGACATACATTCACTAAACAACGTACCATTACTTAAGTGAATATATAATTATATAGGAATAGTAACTTAGTACACGTCATACACATAATGGAAATTAAACTTGTTCATACATATAATTAAAATATGAGATTTACATCTTTAGTTCAACAAACAGAATCATGAACCAACTATGGAGGAGTTGAATAATAAAACACAACTCTCTTAAAAATAATCCCAACGCCATCACGTCGGCTCGGCGGCTCCTCAATAGAATCTCACTTTTGCACCCTACTACTGTCATTCTGCTCCCACGAACAAGGTTCGCAATCATCACAGGTATCAACCACATGATACAAAATTGCAAGGGTGAGTTCATTATAAAAAGAGCCAATACTAAATCCAAATAACCACAATTTGCAAGAAAACATAGGCAAAAATCATGAGCTTACACAACATTCATTATTCAATACCTACATTCAACTATTATTCATCATCCATCCATGGATCCAATCAATACTGCTCAGAATGATGCATGCACCTGACCTCAACTCTCAGATGCAATGTGGTACGTACTATCAACCAAGGAAATAGCCTAAGTGTGTCCACACGACACCTCACTTAGGGAAACTATGTAGTAATTTTCGAGGCCACCCAGTCGTGCACCGTAACTCTCCCCCCCTCGGTGATCAGCCTGGGCCACAAGGGAGTTCCCTACCAGGTGACGCACCCTGTTAGTCATCTTATACGACTAACTTTTGTATAGAAATTTTTTTCTAAAACTTGTATAGTTCCCCAATTTATAGTTATTTTGTAGGAATTTATATATAAATCTTGTCTTGTTTGAAATAACTGTCCTTAGAGTATCTCCCATGTGATTTAATGATAAAATTTGCACAATTTCAGGTCAAGAGAGGCTAAATTCTTGAAGTGCCAAAGTAGTTGTTGTGCTAAGCGCAAGCATTGGGCTCAGTGTGCATCTGACACTAAGCGATGCTTCAGCGCGCTTAGTGTGACAAAGGAATCTGGCATAGCTCAAGAGTCAAGGCCTCGCGCTAAGCGCGAGATCATCTCGCTAAGCGCGATGGTTGTCCTTAGCCTGGCTCAGCGATGACTGGCGCTAAGCCCAAATTCACTAACTCGCGTTAAGCGTGACAGCTATGCTAAGCGCGACATCGCAATTTCAGAGCCTATTTAAAGCCTGATTTTACATAATTAGGGTACAGAACAATTATTACACAACATTCCAAAGTTGCACAAATTTCGAGAGAGACTCTAGAGGCAACGAAGAGGAGCAGTTGTGTAGAGAAGCCTAGGGTTCTACATTTTTAGAGAGATTAGTGAGTGTTAGAGTGATTGTGAGGTGCTAAGAAGAGGATGAGGGATTCCCCTTCTTGTGTACGCAATAATTATTTTGTACTCTCTATCTCATTTGTGTTAGGGTTTCTTTGTATGGCTGGCTAAACACCCTAGTTGGGGATTTCTAATGAACAATTGATGTAATTACTTTATATCTAATTAATTGTGTTTTATGTGTTCAATGCTTCTTTCAACGCTTAATTACTGCATGCTCTTGGTCTGATCACCCACTTGTGTGTACTGTTAGGTGACTTTAGCATTGAGAAATGTGCTGTTGCCTTAGAACTTGAGAGAAGCAGGGCTCAATAACTGCATTACCAGGGATAGATTATGGGGTTTTTGGTTTTTTGAATATGTTGTGATGATAATTCTGTTTAAGTTAAGCCTAGTCTTAAATGAGGGATCTGCGAACGAAGCTTGGGTTAAATTAGTCTAAACTTACGAAAGCTGTTTAAGTTAAGCCTAGTCTTACATGAGGGATCTGTGGGCGAAGCTTAGGTTAAATTAGTCTAAACCTACAAAGGCTATTTAAGTTAAGCCTAGTCCAACAAGAGGGATCTGAGGATGAAGCTTGAATTAAATTAGTCTAACGAGGGATCGAAGTTTAGTACTTTAGGCTACAACGTAGAACACAAGAACATGATTAATTAGAGAAATATCTTTATATGCATCAACTTGTTTGTTAGAAAGACCCAACGTTTTTTACCTATTGCTGTTAACTTCTACTTACTTGTGTTTTCTGTTTTCACCGTAGAATTAGTTTATTTCTGTTTTTAATCATCAATTATCAATGTTTGTTCCAACAATGCCTTATTTCTGAATAAAACTCTGTCTAATAAGCAATATCCCCGTGTTCGATACTTGAATTACTCTGTTTTAATTTTAAATACTTGACGACCTGGTGCGCTTTCCGGTATTTCATTTCCCTTGACTATATTTGTTAAAAATTGGAGAAAAAGGAACCACACGGGAAAGTGAACAAAGTATTTATGGCGCCGTTGTCGGGGAACTTAGTTCATTAGAAGAGTTCAGTTCAGTTTTACGGTATTGCTTTATATTTTTCTCTTTGATTCATTGATTCTTTTTGCTAACATTTTAGTTATTGTATAAATTCATTGTTCTTTTGAACTGGATAATTATTGTTCTGTTTCTCTTGTATGCAAAGAAGATCTATTGTAGGTGATTTGATCTCCATCGATTTGGAGATTAACGCTACTTGCAGGAGACGCAACACAGAGAGAATAAGAAAATTTTTGCAAGACTTGGAAGCAGCGACAACTCCAGAAGAAGAACCTCGATCTTCCGAGGCATCTTCTAGCTTTCCAATTGCAAGGCAATCACATACTGATTTTGTTGAAGAAGTTATTATGGTCGAAGATCCAAGAAAAGTGACCCTGGAAGATTACTCAAGTTCCACTATGCCACAATTCTTTTCTAGTATAGCACGACCAGAGGTTCAGGAACTAACAATCACATATCCTCCTTCTTTGATACAGATGATTCAAAATAATTTGTTTCATGGTCTACCAAATGAAGACCCATACGCACACCTGGCCACTTACATTGAAATATGCAATACCATTCAGCTGGCTGGTGTGTCGGAAGATGCAATTAGATTGAGTTTGTTTTCGTTTTCACTATCTGGAGAAGCTAAGAGGTGGCTTCATTGTTTTAAAGGGAACAATATGAAGACTTGGGATGAAGTTGTAGAGAACTTTTTAAAGAAATATTTCCCTGAGTCAAAGACTGCAGAAGGCAAAGTCGCCATTTCTTCCTTCCACCAGTTTCCAGATGAATCGTTGAGTGAGGCCCTAGAAAGATTTAGAGGTTTGTTAACAAAAACTCCCACTCACAGATTTTTAGAACCGGTACAACTCAATATCTTTATATATGGGTTAAGATCACAATCTAAGGAGTTTCTTGATGCTTCAGCTGGGGGTAAAATCAAGATGAAGACTCCTGAAGAAGCAATGGACCTTATTGAAAATATGGCTGCTAGTGATATTGTCATCTTAAGAGACAAAGCCCAGATCCCAACCAAGAAGAGCTTATTGGAGCTTACATCACAAGATGCATTGTTGGCATAGAACAAGTTGCTATCTAAGCAACAAGGGCCTAGTCTTTATGAGCGTAGCACGAAGCTGGAATAGACTCTAGCTCAGTTTATGTAGGTTTCAATGTCTAACCAGAAGAGCACGAAGTCCGCCATTATGAATCTGGAGGTCCAAGTGGGCCAGCTCTCAAAGCAATTGGTGGATAGGCCGTCAAGCAGCTTTACTGCAAATACTAAGAAGAATCCGAAGGAAGAATGTAAAGTTGTAATGACAAGGATCATAAGGGAAATTCAGGCTAATGAAGGTAGAGCTTAAGAGAAGGTGGAGGAATATTAACAACAGTCGATAGCTGAGTAGACACTGGAACCAGTTTCAGACTTTGTTGAACTTGAGGAGATTTTGGAAGATGAAGATGACCAGGAGAGAGAGACTCAAATAAAAGATAGTGAGACAGAAATAAAGATGAAGGAAGAAAAAGAAAAACAAAAGAAATAAAAGAAAAAGAAGAAGAAAACAAAGAAGAAAAAGAAAAAGAAAAAAATCAGAAAAATGGAAAAGAAAAAAAGAAGGTTGATGAGGAGAAAAAGAAGGGTAAGAGAAAGGCTGCACGAGAGAAGAAGAGAGAGATTACTCTAGCTGAAGGCAAGGAAGTACCATACCCTTTGGTACCTTCCCAGAAAGATAAGGAAAGACACTTGGCCAGATTTCTTGACATCTTCAAGAAACTGGAAATTACTTTACCTTTTGGAGAAGCTCTCCAACAAATTCCCCACTATGCCAAATTTTTAAAAGACATACTGACTAAGAAGAACCGGTACATACATAATGATACTATTGTAGTGGAAGGTAACTGTAGTGCAGTTATTCAATGTATCCTTCCCCCGAAGCACAAAGATCCTAGAAGTGTCACTATACCGTGTTCCATTGGCGAGGTTGCTGTAGGTAAAGCTCTCATAGACTTGGGAGCTGTTGGATCGAGTGGCCTCAGAATAATTAAGAAGGGGGGGTTGAATTAATTATTCCTAAAACTTTACCAATTAAAAATTACTCTTTTAAGGCTTTTACTTTTGTTGTTAAGAGAATATGGAGTAGAAGAGAAACTTAACAGAAAGTAAAAGTGAAAATTAAATGCACAGTGAAAAGTAAAAGAGTAGGGAAGAAGGAAACAAACACACAAGAGTTTTTATACTGGTTCAGCAACAACCCGTGCCTACCTCCAGTCCCCAAGCGACCTGCGGTCCTAGAGATTTCTTTCAACCTTTTAAAAATCCTTTTACAAGAAAAGATCCACAAGGGATGTACCCTCCCTTGTTCTCTTTGAAACCCTAGTGGATGTACCCTCCACTAGAACTGATCCACAAGAGATGTACCCTCTCTTGTTCTTAGTCAAACCCAAGTAGATGTACCCTCTACTTGTACCACAAAGGATGTACCCTCCAATGTGTTGAGACAAAGATCTCAGGCTGTTACACCTTTGATACTTTGTGAATGGGGATACAAAAGAATTCTCAGGCGGTTAAACCTTTGAACGCTTTTGTATTAGGGAATGGGAAGAATCAAAAGAATTCTCAGACTGTGTCGTTTTGAATTCTTTGACAAGGGAGAAGGGTGACACAAAAGAATTCAGGCGGTTAGTCCTTTGTTCTTTTGGAAAAGAGAGAAGAGAGACACAAAAAGAATTCAGGCGGTTAGTCCTTGGCGAATTCTTTTTGGCTAAGGGAGAAGAGAATGAAAAGATGAATAGCACATGTTTTCAAGGTTTAGAAAACCAGAAAACTTCATAAAGCTTTTGGTACAAAAGAAGAAGAAGAAGAACTTCAAAGAGATTTCAAGGCTTGTAAAGGATTGATTGGAAAAGCAAAAGTATTCAAGATTGTTGTTAGAAAGATTGATTTTAAAATGCAAAACAAAGTCTTGCTTTTATAGACTCTTCATGTCTGGTCAAGAAGACCATTCAGAAGAGTTATAACTTTTAGAAAAACTTAAAACCCATTTGAAAAAGTCAAAACCTTTTTGAAGAGTTACATCTTTAGATTTTTCAGAAACAAACACTGGTAATCGATTACCAAATAAGTGTAATCGATTACACAAAGCTTTTGAGTGAAAGGATGCGACTCTTCACATTTAAATTTGAATTTCAACGTTCAAGGGCACTGGTAATCGATTACCAAAACATTGTAATCGATTATAGCCTTTTGAAAATATTTGGAACGTTGTAAATTCAGTTTGAAAACTTTTTCAAACTCATTTTACTACTTGTAATCGATTACAACACTATGGTAATCGATTACCAGAGAGTAAAAACTCTTTGGTAAAGGTTTTGTCAATAACTCATGTGCTATTCAAAGTTTTGAATCTTGAGTCATGTGCTATTCAAAGTCTTTTCTTCATTCTTGAATCTTGAGTCTTGAATCTTGATCTTGATTCTTGAGATCTTGAGTCTTGATTCTTGATTCTAGGCTTTCTTCTTGAGTCTTGAATTCTCCTTGATTCTTGAACTCTTGACTTGTTCTTGATTTACTTGAGATGTTCTTTGATTCACTTGAGTTGTTCTTTGATCTTTTGAGCTTTTTGTTCATCACCTTTGTCATCATCTTTTGTTGTCATCATTGTTATCATCAAAACACCTTTGAATCATTGTTGATTCATCATGAAGCTTTGCTTCCACAGGAGCTAGTATCAATTTAATGCATCTTTCCATGTTGCCCACACACATGACGCTCTAGTTAGCTGATCACTCTATCACAAGGCCATATAGAGTAATTGAAGGCGTTTTGGTTAGGGTCAAACATTTGATCTTTCCAGCTGATTTTATCGTGATGGATATAGAAGAGGATTTTGAAATTCCTCTTATTGTTGGATGCCCATTCATGTCTACCACAAGTTGCATGGTAGACTTGGGAAAGAGGATGCTGCAAATGGGCATAGAAGATTAGAAAATCAGCTTTTACCTGTTTCATGAAGATAAATATCCACCTAACTGAAATGTCTGTTTGAAGGTTCATGTGATGGAGGAGAGGAGACCTGAGAAAAAGGTTCTAGAAATAGGAACCTTGTTGGACCATGGATAACAAGGAGATGCGTCAAGCTAATGACGTTAAACGAGCGCTTGCTGGGAGGCAACCCAGTCATTTTTATTTTTGTCTTTCTTGCATTTAACTTAGGATAATTGCTTGTGATTGCATGCGACTTAAGCTTGTTTAGTATTGAGAAAAATGGTTTCAAGCTTTTGTGAAGAGATGGACAAGAAAAGACTTATAAAAAATTTTCAGTTGTCCATCCGCTAAGCGCAGCCCTTGCGCTAAGTGCAATGTCTTCACACGCTAAGCCTGAGCTTGCTCGTGCTAAGTGCTTTGACCCATCATTAGTTGGCTGAATAGTTCAGCTCAGCGTACATCACTGTGCTAAGCCCAACATCTTCATTGGAATTGAACTTCAAGCAGTGGGCTTAGCGGAGATGATGCGCTAATCGCAACTTCTTCATTGGAAAAATTTATTGTAGCCGCGCTAAGCACGCAGTCCTGAGCAAAGCCCCATATCTTTTCTAGAAGTGAACTTTCACGAGTTAGGCTTAGCGGTAGGATGCACTTAGCGGCAGGATGCACTAAGCGCCTAAACTACTCACTATAAGTTGAAGCTTGAAGTCACACTAAGCCTAACATCTCAGGCTAAGCGAAAATTGTAGGACCAATCAGAGTTGCAGATAGTGCTAAGCGTGTGTCCTCGCCCTAAGCCTAGATACGTCTCTCGAATTTGAAACTTGAATTGGGCTTAGCACGAGAGGTAGCGCTAAGCGCATGGGCCTTAAACCCAAACGTCATGTTGTCACGCTAAGCGCGTAACTCGAAAATGCTATAAAAAATAGAACTGCCAATGGTAATTACCTTTACACTTCACAACATTTCACTCTCTTGTGTGCCCACATTCTTGCTTTTGTGCATTTCTGCTTGTGCCTTCAAGTATTCCTGCATTCTTCTTGCTCTTATCTTGCATCTTCATCTACAATCCAAGTAAGTAGTGCTTCATTTTCATTTTCATTTTTATTTTCATGTTGGAACCTTAGGATAGATTAATTCTTGCTTTGTTGGCTTGCATTGTTGTTTAGGTTAGGGATTCTAGCTTTAGGGTTTGCTATTGTAGGATTTAGGTGAGTTGTAAGCACATTAGGGGCAATGCTGCTAAAAGGGGCAATGACCTTCTTGATTCTGCTGGAAATCGCGACGAACGCACTAAGCGCGCCTGTTGTGCTTAGCTTGTTCATCACAACTGATGAATTTTTAGGTTTCCTGATGATCGCGCTAAGCCCGACCATGTCGCGCTAAGCGCGTTCATCCTTCTGATGAGTTTCAATGATGAACCCGCTAAGCGCGTCTGTGCGCAAAGCGGGACTAGTGTTTCAGAAACTTAGGATTTTCAAATTCTTGTTCAGCGCTAAGCCTGACCTGTTGTTAGCCGATGAATACGACTAACTTTTGTGTAAGAAATTTGTGCAAATTGTATCTAACTCCTCCCATTTATTGTCTTTTTGTAGTGTTGTAATTACTTTTTGTTAAATATAGGTAATAAGTACTTAGTACTCCCATTTTGTGTATTTAATAATCATTCCTTTTCAGTTTCAAGTTAATTAGGCAAGTTTGTGAAGTGTTGATTTTGAGAGCTTTTGTTGTGCGAAGACTGGCAGTGAACTGAGCTTGAAGAGGAAGCCATCCTAAGAGCATGAGATGAGTTTGTGAGTGATTGTGAGGTTCTAGAGGTGGAGGAGACATCCCTACTACTTGTATTTCTTCAATCCTTCATTCTTCTCTTCTCTTTGTTGTAAAGGAAGCTTCCCAGATATGGAAAGCTAAATCCTCTGTTGGTTCTTCCTTATAGGTACTTGATGTAAATACATTTTTATCTATTTAATGATGTTTTATGTGTTCTCTGTGCTATCAGTACGTCATTTTAGTATGCTTTTGCCTTGATCACGTAGATGCATGCTTTGTTAGGATCAGTCAACAGTGGGAATTGGTCTGATTCTTAGAACATGATAGGACAGGGCTAGTTTATTGTATTTTCATGAGGGATCGGAGTACGATAACCTAATTGTTTGTATGTTTGTCTTAATGCGGTTTTGGTCAAGTTTAGTCCAACAAGAGGGATCTGAGGATGATGCTTGATCAGGATTAGGCTAGACTATCACGAGGGATCGGAGTTTATCATTTCAGGAGACACCATAGAACACATGAGCATTGTTAGGTAGAGAATATCCTTATAACATTAGGCACCTAATAGGAAGACCAACGCGTTGTCTACCTGTTGTCATACCTTGATTTCGTCCGGGGACCATTGTTTATCGGCATGCGACCTTTGTTTCACCACCTCAAAAATGTTTAAGACCCATCCCGGTGGAATCCGTAAAGTTTCGACATATTTCAGGGAGAAACCATCCAAAAACAAGAAAATGGGAGTGTATTTAGCAAAGTGGGGTGTGTGTAAATAAACTGTTACACTCTAATTTCATCCGAGGACCATTGTTCATCACTTTGGAAGGCTTAACACTCATCGCGGTGGAATCTGTAAAGTTCCGGGATGTTTAGGAAAAAAAAACAACTAAAAACACAAAATGGGGGTGAACTTATCAAACATAGGGGGTGCACTCAGGAAACTTCATCCAAAACATTCTAGAAAGGTGGGTGAACTTATCAATTATGGGGTGCATTCAGGAATCTTCCTCAAGAAGCCTTTGGGCGCAACCACCTCCATTTTGTTAAAAAATGGCATTCGAGGCTTCCGTAATGCTTTCGTAAAATTTCTGAAAACCTTGGGTTAACATATTTCACTTAATATTGGTGAAAGGGAAGAGAAAAAAGAGGAAAATCAAGTTTAAAATGCTCTCGTAAGGCTTCCGTAACTTTTCCATAAAATACGAAAAGGAGGGGTGAACTTAGTAATTGGAGTCCGCTCAGAAATCTTCCTCAAGAAGCCTCTAGACGGCAAGCACCTCCCTTTTTCCCTATAAATTATGGAGGGGGGCTGTTTCAAAAATGTTCATGAACCCTAGGCTATGCATTTCAGCTGTTTTGGATGAAAAAATGTGTTTCCGTGAAGAAAATCCAAGCCGAAGTGTTGTCGTAACGCTTCTTAGACGTTTCCATGAGCAAATCCGTGAAGATTTTCCGCTGTTCTTCACCGTTCTTTGTCCTTTCTTCGGTCTTCAACCGGTAAGTGTTCGAATCCGAGATTTTCAATGTATTTCTTGTTTTGTTTGCTTTCATCTTCATTTCGTTCACTTTCAGTTTTCTTTTCTTCCATTTTTAACTAGCTTTAACCGATCGTTTAAGCTGTTATCTCGTCTAATAAATGATAAAATGAATTTCAACTGATCATTTGTGTTGTAATATCGTTTAATCACTGTTAAAATAAAATCCAACCGATCGTTCACGTTGTAGCCTCGGTTAAATAAAAAAAGGTAAAATAATAATAAAATAATCAAAATATCTTTAAAAAATAATAATAAAATAATCAAAATATCTTTGAATAAAATAATAATAAAAAAGTCACTTGAGGATACGTAGGAGCAAAAACTAAGGCTAAAATCAACGTTTCCTTGAATGAATTGACTAATAACCAAAGTGAAACTAAGGCTAAAATCAACTCACAAATCAAGCTTTGTCCGCAAAAGTCACTTAAAACCATTTTAAGGTCCAACGCCTTAAACGGTCATCTTTGCTTTTATCGGTTAACATGGACCGTTCAAAAGCATAAAATCAACCCATAACTTTATTACTTTTGCAAGAACTACGTAGGTCTGAGTTCCTCATCGCAATTGAGGATACATAGGAGCAAAAACTCCGCTTTTGTCGATCACCCCAAGAGATCATTAATGGTCCAACACCTTAATGTTTCTTTTCTTTCAAAAAAACAAGAGATCGTTAATGGTCCAATGTCTTAACACTTCTCTTCTTTCACCCCAAGAGATCATTAATGGTCCAACGCCTTAACGTTTCTCTCCTTTAAAAAAAATCAAAAGATCGTTTAATGGTCCAACGCCTTAAATGACTTTTGTTCGATTTAAATTGATCTTGTGGAAAAAGATCAAAACAACTTAACCAACGTTTAGTTTTGAAAGAACAACGTAGGTCTGATTTCCTTATCGCAATTGAGGATACGTAAGAGCGAGGGAAACACCTTTGTCGACCACAAAAAGATAAAAAATACAAAAAGGCCCATAAAAAGCAAAAAAACATAAAAGGGGGGGGGGAATACATAGAATCAGAAAAAGGGGAAAATACGTTGTTTTGAAGTCATATTTGCACACTTGATTGAAGGTTGTCGTCCCTTGTGACAGATGTGTGGGGTGCTAATACCTTCCTCGTGCGTAAAAACAACTCCTGAACCTTTCACGATTAAAGTTCGTAGACCACACGTTTCGGTTTTTTCGACATTTTCCTCGAATAAAGGTTGGTGGCGACTCTGCGTGCCTTCCTCCCTTGGTAGACGCACCGCCCTTGTGTCGCCCTCCCGCCGAAGGGTAGGTTGCGACACCTGTCTTTACACATCATTACTCACGTGATTTTCCTTTTTAATAGTTAGTTCACATACCTATTCATATTCACACATATATTTTCACAACAAGACACCTATTTATTGAATATAGATTTACCAAGTAACACAAGTTCCCCAAGAGTTCGATACTCGGTTCTTACCATTTTATACTACTTGCGCGATCCGGTGCACTTGCCAGTGTCGACCAAGTTTATGGCGCCGTTGCCGGGGAAATTTTTTCTATTTGGAAAGTTTGTTCAGTCTTAGGTGTCTATTCTTTATTCTTTGATTAACTGTGAATATTTGCTTCCGATTCATATTTGTTTTCTTCTTAAATTGGATAACCGTTGTCTCTGTTAGTGTTTTATATGCATAGATCTCCCACAGGCAATTTAGTTCCTCTGGACTTGGAGATTGAAGCTACATTAAGAAGGAACAGTGCCGAGAAGAGAAGAAAATTACTACAAGACAGGATAGTAGCTTCCATTCTAGAAGAAGAAGCTCATTTTTCTGATTCTACATCATCTGACTCACCATCATCAAGGGAATCCGCTACATACTTACCAGAAGCCATTATCATGGCTAATGAACACCAACAAAGTGTAGAAGCAAGCTTAATGATGATGAATCAAGTAGTTTTGATGATGCCAAAAAGCCCAAAAGAATGATTTCAAGATTAAGTCAAGAAGGTCAAGATCAAGATTAATTTCAAGATTCAAGAGAAGAAATCAAGAAGATTCAAGATTCAAGAGAAGTTGATTTCAAGATTCAAGAGAAGAAATCGAGAAGCAGCAGTTAAGACTTCACAAGGGGAGTATTTTTCAAAAATCCAAACATAGCATAATTTTGTTTAACAAAAGAGTTTTCTAAAAAATTTCTAAGTTACCAGAGTATTTACTCTCTGGTAATCGATTACTAGTTTCATGTAATCAATTACCAGTGACCAAATTTAATTTCAAAATGTTTTAAACTGATTTGCAACATTCCAAAATATTTTTCAAATGTTGTAATCGATTACACTATATTGGTAATCGACTACCAGTGTATCTGAACGTTGGAATTCAAATCCAATTGTGAAGAGTCATAACTTTTCATAAAATGCATTGTGTAATCGACTACTAGTGATAAGTTTTGAATAAAAAGGTCAAGAGTTGTAACTCTTAACATGATTTTCTCAAGGTTATAACTCTTCCAATGGTTTTCCTGACCAGACATGAAGAGTCTATAAAAGTAAGACCTTGACTTGCATTCAAAAATACTTTTACAACTCTTTAACAATTTTTGATAACTTTTAAGAATTCCTTTCTACCCATCTCTCTTCTCGTTCTTCCTTTGCCAAAAAGCTTTCAAAGTTTTGTTTTTCCAAACCTTGTTTTTCTGCAAGTGAAAATTCTGCAGAAAATAAAAGTGTGATATCTTTTTCTTCTCTTCTCCCTTTGCCAAAAGAATAGAAGGACTAATCGCCTGAATTCTTTTGTGTCTCCCTTCTCTCTTTCCAAGAAAATTAAAAGGACTAACCACCTGAGAATTCTTTTGATTCTCCCCTTCCCCTTAAACAAAAGATTTCAAAGGACTAACCGCCTGAGATATCTTTTGTTTCCCCATACAAAGATTCAAAGGACTAACCGCCTGAGAATCCTTTGTCTTAACACATTGGAGGGTACATCCTTTGTGGTACAAGTAGAGGGTACATCAACTTGGGTTGTTGTACTGAGAACAAGAGAGGGTACATTTCTTGTGGATCAGTTCAAGTAGAGGGTACATCCACTTGGTTATTCAAAGAGAACAAGGGAGAGTACATCCCTTGTGGATCTTTGCTTGTAAAGGATTTTACAAGGTTGAAAGAAATCTCAAGAACCGTTGGTTTCTTGGGGACTGGATGTAGGCAAGGGTTGTTGCCGAACCAGTATAAATCTTGCGTTTGTCTTCTTCTTCCCTACACTCTTTACTTTTCCGCCGTGCACTTTTTATTTCCGCTTTACTTTTGTCTAAGTTATTGTTTCTGCTATTTACTTTCTCATAACTTAGTAGTAAAGCCTAATTGAATCTAGTAATATTAAGAAGGATAAATTTGAAATTAGTCAAGACCTATTCTTAATTAATTAAACCCCCCCTTCTTAATTATTCTGAGGCCACTTGATCCAACACAAAGGGTTACCCTTGAGGACTATTCGAGTAGTTCAGTGCCACAATACTTTACCAGCATTGCACGTCCGGAAGTCCAAGCTCACAACATAAACTACCCTCATTCTTTAATTCATTTAATACAAGGGAACCTATTCCAAGGATTACCAAATGAAGACCCCTATGCACATTTGAAAACATTCATTGAAATCTGTAACACTATAAAGATTGCAGGCGTGCCAAACGAAGCCATTAGACTCAACATATTTTCATTTTCCTTGGCAGGA
Organism: Glycine soja; assembly: GCF_004193775.1. Lineage (NCBI taxonomy): Eukaryota > Viridiplantae > Streptophyta > Magnoliopsida > Fabales > Fabaceae > Glycine > Glycine soja. Next base: position 36,689,217 of record NC_041013.1, read on the forward strand.
GAAGCCAAGAGGTGGCTCCATTCATTTACGGGTAACAGTCTGAAGACCTGGGAAGAAGTTGTTGAGAAATTACTGAAGAAATACTTCCCTGAGTCAAAGATTGCGGAAGGGAAAAATGCAATTTCATCATTTCACTAGTTCCCTGATGAATCCTTAAGTGAAGCATTAGAGGTTTTTTAAGAAAGATCCCCACCCATGGACTCTCTGAGCCAACCCAGCTTAACATATTCATAGATGGGTTGAGGCCGCAATCTAAACAGCTGTTAGATGCTTCTATAGGGGGGAAAATAAAACTAAAAACCCCTGAAGAAGCAACTGAGTTGATTGAAAATATGTTTGCCAGTGATCACGCCATTCTACGTGATAAAGTGAATCAACCCACTAAGAAGAGTTTACTGGAGTTATCATCACAAGATGTTGTGTTGGCACAAAATAATTTGCTCTCTAGGCAACTTGAGATCTTGACAAAAACCCTGAGTAAGTTGCCAACTAACTTGTCTAATGGTCAACCTTCACAGTCTTCTATTTTGCAGGTTACAGGTTGTACCATATGTGGTGGTACTCATGAATCCGGCCTTCGCATTCCTTTTGAAGAACAAACACAAAAGGTTAGCTAAATGGGGAATCAACAAAGGCAGGGATACAATCAAGGTGGATTCTCAGGTTTCCAGCAGGGTCCTTACAACCAACAAGGACAGTGGAGATCACACCCTGGTAATCAATTCAACAAAGACCAAGGTGGACCTTCCAACAGGTAGCCTCAACAAGGGCCTAACATTTTTCAAAGGACTACCAAGCTAGAAGAAACTCTGACTCAATTCATGCAGGTGACCATGTCAAATCACAAAAGCACTAAGTCAGCATTGAAGAACCTTGAGATCCACATGGGCCAACTAGCCAAACAATTAGTTGAAAAGTCATCCAATAGCTTTGGGGCGAACACAGAGAAGAATCCCAAAGAGGAATGTAATGTTGTGATGACAAGAAACAAGAAGCATTTGGTGGTTGAGGATGAGGATAGGGTGGCTTTGGAGAAACAAACTGTTGTGAAGGATGGCACTGAGAAAAAGAAAGAGGAGGTAACAGATGTGACAAGTCAGGAAAGTGAAAAACCAATAATGGTCGAGGAGAAAGAAATAGAGGTAGAAAAAGAAAAAGTTGAAAAAAATAAAGAAGGGGAAAAAAGAGTAAAAGTGAGAAAGCAAGAGAGAAGAAGAAAGAAAAAGCTTCAAATGAGGATACGGAGGTACCATACCCCGTGGTACCATCCAAGAAGGACAAGGACCGCCACTTGGTGAGATTCCTTGATATTTTCAGGAAACTGGAAATAACTATGCCTTTTGGGGAAGCTTTGCAACAAAGGTCACTCTACTTGAAATTTTTGAAAGATATGTTGACAAGGAAACACAGATACATCCACCAGGAGAATATTGTTGTGGAAGGCAACTGCAATGTTGTAATATAAAGAATTCTTCCACCAAAACATAAGGACCCTGGAAGTGTTACTATTCCTTGTTCAATCGGTGAAGTCAATGTGGGAAAGGATGTCATTGATTTGGGAGCCAGTATCATCCTAATGTCGCTCTCCATGTGTAAAAGGTTGGGAGAGCTGGAAATCATGCCCATGAGAATTACTTTACAACTTGCTGACCGATCCATCACAAGACCTTACAGGGTAATTGAGGACGTTCTAATAAGAGTGAAACACATGGTCTTTCCAACTGATTTTGTGGTCATGGATGTGGAGGAAGACCATGAGGTTCCAGTCATTTTGGGACATCCCTTTATGTCAACTGCAAGCTGCATAACTGATATGGGAAGAAAGACACTGGAAATGGGTTTTGAAGATCAGAAGATCAATTTTGACCTTTTTGAAGAAAACAAGCCTGTGCCAGAACATAATGTTTGCTTGTAGGTGATGAAGGTTGAAGAAGAAGTCCTGAAGGTGAGGACCAATAGTTTTATCACCCATTGAGGTAAAAGTGACAAGCTAATGACGTTAAAGAAGCGCTTCCTGGGAGGCAACCCAGTTCTAATTTCTTTTATTCTGTTTTTTTTATGCATTGTATAATGTGGAACTTGCTTCATAATCATTACATTGGGGTATATCAGCTTGTTTTTGAATGGTAGATATAAAAGTTTCAAACTTCTTGAGAAAGGGACTGAAATATAACTTAGAATTTTTTTCCTGAAAATTAGTCCTTTCGTTAAGGGCAAGCCTCACGCTAAGCGCATCCTTTGTCATGCGCTAAGCGGAGAGTCTGTACCACTTAGCACTCAACCCTTGCATCTTAAGCTGATTTTGTCCGCTAAGCTGGTCAGGGCAAAGCTAAGCCCATTTCAATTCGATCTGAATTGGGCTAAGCGATGGCCTGCTCACTAAGCGCATCGTATTCACTGGCTAAGCGTGAGACATCGCCGCTAAGCCCATTTCCTTGCGGCCTGAATTGGGTTTCATTGAGCTAAGCGCAATGCATGCCAGCTAAGCCCAATTCCTTACGGCCATAGCAGCGCTAAGCGATCCATCATTCGCTAAGCGCATGCCCCTTTATGTTCAAGATGCATTATATTCGCTGAGCCAGCCCAGAGCCAGGCTTAGCGAGAGTTGCAGGTATTTTGATCTGGAAAACTCGCTAAGCACCCTTCTGTGCGCTAAGCCCAATTTTTTTTTTTTTTTAAAAAAAATAGATTTTGAATTTCAAACTTGGGCTAAGCGCGCAGGTCCACTAAGCGAACCTCTTTGAGAAACCAAACATCTCTCTGGCTCGCTTAGCGCGACGGTTCGCTAAGTGAAAGGGTCAAAAATTGCTTAAGTGAGTGTAACATCAGTTACACTCACCTTTGCCTGAAATTTCAGAACATTGCCTGAATTATCTCTCTCTCTCACCCAAATTTGTGCACCTTGCATTCATTCTTTTTTGCATCTTCTACGTATCTGCACCAATAAACGATCCAAGTAAGTTCCTCATTCCCTTTACTCTTTTATTTTGGTGAACCTTAGGGTAGAAAACCATAGAATTTAGCTTTTAATTTTTAGGGTTTTACTGATATTAGATTAGTTAAAAATTAGGACTTTGTGAATGATTGTGTTGTGTAGATAGTTTTGGTTGTTTTGCATGATTGATATGCCTTTTAGAGGCTCAAGAAAGAGAAGAAAAAGAACTTCGTTTTCTGCATTTTTTCTGGAAAACGCAATGAACTCGCTAAGCGTGCCTGCTGCGCTAAGCGGGTTCGTCAAAATTGCTTGAATATATGCATTTTCAGACGTACTCGCTAAGCGAGTCTGCTACGCTAAGCAAGTTCATCTTTTATGGATGAACATTCATCTTCCTGATGAGGTACCTATGGCTAAGCGAGGCTGACTCGCTAAGCCCAGGTAACTTAGTCAAATTTTTGTTGAAAGCCGCGTGCTAAGCCCAACCTATCTGGGCTAAGCTCATTTCATTGCGGCAGCCATTGGGCTAAGCGAGTCTGGCTTGCTTAGCCTACATAGTTAGATTTCTGAAATTTATGGTGTCGCTAAGCGCAGCCCTGCTGAGCTTAGCACATATCTTTTGAGGCCTTGATTTGGCTAAGCACATCTTGTTGCGCTAAGCCATAGTGTTATATTTCTGAGGGTGCGCTAAGCGAGCTATATCCCGCTAAGCGCCCATCATCAATTTCAGCCTTTAATTTCTGTTTTTCAACTTGAATAAATGTGGTCTAAGGTGAATTTGGACCTCTTGCTAGTTGTTATTGATGAATAGCTTAAACACTTGTGCGTTAGTGAAACAGTAGCTGTGAGATTGTGGTTTAAGCTACTTTCCTTAATATCTGTCTTGTGCCTAACTTCATCTGATTGTACAGGATACATTATGTTTTTCTCTTTGAATAACTGCATGCTTTGTGAAAGATAGGTGATGATGGCATTTTGCTTCATTCTGTTATCATGCAATCAATAGTTTTTGTAGCATACACCTTTGTAAATAGTCACTGCATATTCTTGTCACTTGGGGACTAGTAAACTATTCTTTATTTGCTTGAGGACAAGCAAAACTGTAAATTTGGGGGAGTTGTTAGTCGATGAATACGACTAACTTTTGTGTAAGAAATCTGTGCAAATTGTATCTAACTCCTCCCATTTATGGTCTTTTTGTAGTGTTGTAATTACTTTTTGTTAAATATAGGTAATAAGTACTTAGTACTCCCATTTTGTGTATTTAATAGTAATTCCCTTTCAATTTCAGGTTAATTAGGCAAGTTTGTGAAGTGTTGATTTTGAGCTTCTCGCTAAGCCAATCTGCCGGCTTAGCGAGCCATCCGCTAAGCGCACCACTCTTGCGACTGAGCGCGCGGAAGAATCTAGAAGAAGGATGAGTTGTACATGCGCTCTAAGCGAAGGCTCATCCCTCTAAGCGCACCGCTTGCATTCATCCGCTAAGCGAGAATATGTGTGCTAAGCTTAAATTCACTTATGTGCGTTAAGCGAGCCAGAGTTGCGCTAAGCGCGCAAGCACCAACAAGACCCCCTATTTAAGCCTGAAATCAGAAATGGAGGGGGAGTTTGGACTTTTCTTGAAGCTTCTGCGTTTTTAGAGTTTTCTAGAGAGAAAGAGGTCCAAGTTCTAGAGAGTTTTGAGAGCTTTTACTGTGCGAAGACTGGCAGAGAACTGAGCTTGAAGAGGAAGCCATCCTAAGAGCATGAGATGAGTTTGTGAGTGATTGTGAGGTTCTAGAGGTGGAGGAGACATCCCCACTACTTGTATTTCTTCAATCCTTCATTCTTCTCTTCTCTTTGTTGTAAAGGAAGCTTCCCAGATATGGAAAGCTAAATCCTCTGTTGGTTCTTCCTTGTAGGTACTTGATGTAAATACCTTTTTATCTATTTAATGATGTTTTATGTGTTCTCTGTGCTATTAGTACGTCATTTTAGTATGTTTTTTCCTTGATCATGTAGATGCATGCTTTGTTAGGATCATTCAATAGTGGGAACGGGTCTGATTCTTAGAACTTGATAGGACAGGACTAGTTTATCATATTTTCACGAGGGACCGGGGTACGGTAACCTAGTTGTTTGTATGTTTGTCTTAATGCGGTTATGGTCAAGTTTAGTCCAACAAGAGGGATCTGAGGATGATGCTTGATCAGGATTAGGCTAGACTATCACGAGGGATCGAGGTTTAGAATTTCAGGAGACAACATAGAACACATGAGCATTGTTAGGTAGAGAATATCCTTATAACATCAGGCACCTAATAGGAAGACCAACGTGTTGTCTACCTGTCTTTACACATCATTACTCACGTGATTTTCCTTTTTAATAGTTAGTTCACATACTTATTCATATTCACACATATCTTTTCACAACAAGACACCTATTTACTAAATATAGCTTTACCGATGCACTTGCCAATGTCGACCACCTGTCAGGCTAAGCGCCACTTTGCTTCTGTCTTTCAACCTTTGAATAAGGCTAAGCGCAGCCTTCTACGCTAAGCCCTTGTTATGTTTCATGAAGGTTGAGCTAAGCGCGCCCTGATGCGCTAAGCTCAACTCTCTTACTGTTTTAAGCTTTTGCAATCAGGCTAAGTGCACCCTGTGTGCTAAGCTTGAGTGTCACTCTGTTGAAGCTGAGTTAAGCGCATCTTCCTGCACTAAGCCTGTGTTATGTTTTAGTGAGTTTGAGATGAGCGCACCCTGTTGCGCTAAGCTCAAGTCCTCTACTGTTTTAAAAATTGTAGATTTAGGCTAAGCCCAACATGTTGTGCTAAGCCTAATATGCAGAAAAACATTTTTTATGTCTTCACGCTAAACACCTGTCTGTCGCGCTTAGCCCATGACTAAATTTGCATAAGGCATGATAAGCCTAGCATGCTGCGCTAAGCGCCCAGTCCTGTTTTCAGTTTTATTTTTTTGTTTTTGTTGAATAATCATGTTTTAACCTTGTTGTTTGATTCAATTCTTTTCAGATGGCATCCAGGAAGAGGAAGCCCCCTGCTTCAACATCCCAGGCCCGATATAACCAGCACAGATTCACATCTCAGGAGGCCTGGGATTGTTATTCTTCAGTGGTTATTGGCGGGAAAATCCTGCCTGAGAGGAATGTTATGCTCTGTTACACCGAGTTTGACGAATTCACTGAAGAACTAGAGTGCAGAAACTGGCACAAGGAGTTGACAAACTTCGTGAAGGAGTTTTATGTTAACCTCTATGATCCCGAGGATAAATCACCTAAGCAGGTAAGGGTGAGAGGTCATTTGGTGAAGTTTGATCCAGACACCTTGAACACATTCTTGAAGACCCCTGTGATTATTGAGGAGGGGGAAACATTATCTGCTTACTCCGGGTTCGCACTCCTGAGGCCTAATCCTCAGGAATTGGCAGCCAAGCTTTGCATCCCAGGAAGGGGATTTGAGCTTAATGTTGATGGCTTGCCATTGAAGATCCTCAGGAAGAACCTGACGACCCTAGATCAGACACAGAGCGTTCTCTCTTTCTCAAACTTGGTCCCTACCTCACACACATCAGATATCACTCTGGATAGGGCCAAGTTGATTTATGGGATTATTCAGAAGATGGACATGAATGTGGGCTACTTAATTTCTCAACAGATCACCATGATTGCCCGGTACGACTCCTCTAGGCTTGGGTTTCCGGCCTTAATCACTATTTTATGCAAAGCTAGAGGAGTCACTTTTGATTCATTGACACTAGAGAGCCTCGGTCTAGCCATTAATGTGGCTTATGTGAAGAAAAACTACTGGAACCTCGATGGCCCCTCAGTTACTTTCAGAGGGCCTCCCAAGGCCAAGGGGAAGAGGTCTGAGGCTCCTCCATCTTCTAAGATTCCCTCTTCTACCGCTCCTTCTACCACCCCTTCTACCACCATCATTCCATCTTCATTGACTTCAGCTTCTACATCAGTTTCAACTCCTTTAGGATCTTTATCTTTTACTTCAGAGACCTTATATGACATGATGCAGAGCTTACACAGAGGGCAAGTAATTATCATGTAAAGCCTCCAGAGCTTGGGTCTGTCATCCATTATGAGCATAGAGGACTTCCTGACTCAGGTGGCTTGGCCAGGAGTCCAGCCTTCTCCTTCTGGTGGGGGTGGGACCTTCGCAGCCCAAGAGCCTGAGCATGCTGAGGAGAATACACCAACAGCGAAGGATGAGCTCACTCCTCCTGAGCCTTTTTCAGTTGCATATGATTCAGTTGTGGCTCAGGAGGAAGTACCTTCACCAGAGCCTATTCCAAAGCCATCCCCTACACCTATCTCTAAGGATTCTCAGCCATCTGCTCCAGCATCGGAGCCAGAGCAACCTATTTCACAGGATCCACCAGCTGCTCCAGTGTTGGATCTGAATGAGCCTGTTGAGGATCGCACACAGGAGGATTGACAGGATTATTTTTTATCATCTTGTCTTGCATTTTGAACAGTTTATTTTTATCAGTTTATTTAGTTTATGATTTACGTTTCAATTATTTAAATTTCAGTCTTTATGTTTCAGTCATTTAAATTTCAGTCTTTTAAACTTCAGTCGTCTTAGTGTTTGTACAAAAGCATGTTTGAACAGTGAACTGGTTGATTATGATATTCAGTGGTGTGATTTTTTAGGAATGAGGTGTTTGTGTTTGATTTGAATGAGAATTGTATGAATTGAGTGGACTGGAATGTATGGATTCTGTTTTGATCAAGCTTGCAGTCATTAGAAGAGAAAGAACATGTGATTAGTAGTATGACTGAAAATGTTAGTCAGTTTGTCAGATTGATTGTGAAGGAATGCATTGACCATATCCCGGTGATAGTGTGATCCTTAAATTTTGAAACGACTATCATTTAGTACTGATTTTTGCATGTATCTTTGAAGTATGGACTGAATGCATGAAATTGAGGATGATGAAGGCCATGTTTGATTGTGATAGCCACTTAGCCAAAAAGTTGACCATGTGCTTGAATGATTTATCCCTTGCACCCAATTTTGAGCTCAATGATTGATTGATTGAACCTTGATCCTATACAGTGTTATCTCCTGCTACCTTGTCATAGGTTGTAAGAGAGCATCATCCACAGAAAAGCTTGGTTCAAGACAAATTTGTCCCAAATTTGGGGAAGTTATATGTCAAAACAAATTTGTCCCAAATTTGGGGGAGACACTGGGTAAGAAATAAAATGGTCAAAGAAGAGCAGCATGTACACACTATTTCTGTATATAATGAAAAAAAAATTAAGAAGCAAAAAAATATAGAATAAATGAGAAAATAAATAAAGAATAGTACAAAGTACATACTGCCATAGTTTATACTATTTCTTGTGTCATATGAGGCATGAACCATGGGCGTCATCAAGTACCTGACCATGGATGAATTAAAGATCCTAAGCATCCCCTCAGAAATGCTTAAACTCTTTAACCACTCTATTTCCCCCCACAAGGGACATCCGACAAGGTCAGCGCACCTCCCATGAACATACACAACATACAACGTATGAACATGGGCGTCATCAAGTACATGACCATGGATGAATTAAAGCTCCTAAGCATCCCCTAAAAAATGCTTAAATTCTTTAACCACTCTAGTTTCACATACAAGGGACATCCGACAAGGTCATTGCACCCCCCCATGAACATACACAACATCCAACATATGAAACAAGGGCGTCATCAAGTACATGACCATGGATGAATTAAAACTCCTAAGCATCCCCTCAGAGATGCTTAAATTCTTTAACCACTCTAGTTTCCCACACAAGGGACATTCGACAATGTCACTACACCCCCCCTCACAAACATACACAACATCCAACGTATGAAACATGGGCGTCATCATGTACATGACCATGGATGAATTAAAGCTCCTAAATATCCCCTCAGAGATGCTTAAATTCTTTAACCACGCCAGTTTCCCACACAAGGGACATTCGACAAGTTCACTACACCCCCCTCCCACGAACATACACAACATCCAACGTATGAAACATGGGCGTCATCAAGTACATGACCATGGATGAATTAAAGCTCCTAAGCATCCCCTCAGAGATGCTTAAATTCTTTAACCACACCAGTTTCCCACACAAGGGACATCCGACAAGGTCACTGCACCCCCCCATGAACATACACAACATGCACATCCCAATGCATTTCCATCATCATCAACATTCCATTTCAATATCATTCTCAACATAAACACCATCTCATCTCAATGACGTTATCAACAACAACAACAACAAACTCATTTCATATTCACATAATCATTAATAATAACATCAATTCATGTTGACATGATCTTCATTAGCAACGTCATCTCAAATCAATATCATCATAAATATCAACATCACCACATATCAATTAAAGTCATCAACAGCAACATCAATAGTAAGTCGCATTTTGCATATACATATTTCTTTCATGCCTGAGATTCACACTCCTCAGGTCTTCAAACAACACAAGTCAAATAAAGACAATAATTTTATTCATCAACAATAAATATATCGCATCCCATTCGTCAAAAACATAGTTTTTCTTCAAAACCAGCATGCACATCAATAACAATTATATTACATCCCATTAGTTAAAAACATTGTTTTCTATAAAGGAAAAATCAGCATGCAACAGGGACAAACATATATTCTCATAGCTAGGTTCCCTGACCCTAACTTAGTGTCAAAACGGTAAATTTTATAATAAACTCCCCTCACCTATCGTGAGCTCCCCGTCGGTTCCTCTTTGCATCATTTAGAGGCCTCTCTTTTGTTCACGCTTGTCGGTCCAACGCAAGTCTCTATTACGCCAAAACGAAGAAAACTTACTATGGATTTCAGAAATAAAGTTAATGACAATATTCTGAGTCAAAAACCCCTGTCAAAATGAAAAAGGCTAAGGGGCATTTCAGATTTTACAAAAGGAGCATCATTTTGAAATTCCAATCATGCCAATGTGATTGGGGTTCAGTGAAGGTCACGAAAGTAACACCCATTTCAGAAAAGGATAACTTTTACAAAGTCTCTTTCTTTAAGGTTTTTCAAAGGAAGCGTAAAACATACAATGGTGGTTCCAAAGTCAGAAAATGATGCAAAGATAAGCTTAAACTACCAATGAGCAAGCTTAAAATCACGGTTACCTTGAAGAAACCGCAAAGGTCAGATTGGGGCTTCGTTCTTTATCGAAACCTCGAGACAAGCTTGGAAGATTCCGCTCCGATTGAAGGGTTTCTCTCGGTGTGGGGTTTCAACGGAGAACAACGGCGGTTCGTGGCAGCCACCGATAGTTGTGGATGGTGGAGAAGAAGCTTGGGACGTTGGGGAAGGGTTTTGGAAGAAAGAAGGAGAAAGGAATGGTTGTTTTCCAAGGCTACACGAAAAGCAAAGTTTGAAACACTCAAGTGCTTCTGCTCTCGGGAAAGGAAGTGTTTCTCACATGCCAGACATCATATCGCAAATCGCAACGGTAAACGAATGCAGGGGGGCGCTTTTACTGAGACGGTTTCACGCAGCTTCCTTGAGAAGCTTTCTCGCGAGGCTTCCTTGAAAAGCTTCCTCATAAGACTTCTTTGAGAAGCTTCCTTGAGAGGCTTCTTTGAGAAGTTAACGTTTTAACTACCAACACCCTTCTAATAACTAAACTCACCTCCTTAAAAATAAAACACGGATAAAATAACACAACATATATAATCAAACATCAAATATATTTAATAATATATATCAGGGTGTTACAACCGCGGTCACCTCCCCGCTCACCACCCTCTTCCTCACCTCCCTCCTCACCTCATCCAACCTCCTCCACTCCTCTGCCGCCTCCCACCTCATCGCCTCCTCCGCCGGCCCCTCCAGCTGCACAAGCACACCGTCCTTCTCATCACGTTAACCATAATAACTCGCATAAATTCTCTTATAAATGTCATATCGAGTACGCCGCCTTCGAAGCTTGAGGGGTTTTTTGAAGAGCTCCTTGACGTCGTGGAGGTTCTTGGTAGCCCCGCAGTAGCGGTATCTTGGGCCACGGCCACCCAGGTTCGGGACGTCGACGATGTTTCCATCGAGGTTTGTCATCTTCGCGGAGTGCTTCTAGTAATATTGTCTATCGAGCTCCAAGATGCGGCATTCCCAGTGGGATTTTTCGTGGATGAGCTTGTTGATGTCGTCATTGAGATCGTGGAGGCGGTGCTTGACGAGACCCTTATTCTGGATCTCGACAACTTTCCGGTCGATCTCCCGCAAGATCTGTTGCTGCCACTTGTCGGCCTCCAAGAGGTCACATCACTCTGAGGCGAGGAAGGGGCGGCGCTCCTTCGGCTTCTTCTTCTTCTTCTTCTCCTCCACCTTCATTGTGATGAAGCGATTGAGCATCGACTGGGCCTTCTCCTCGTTGCGAGCCATCTTCCGAGAAAGAAACCCCAACTGGATGTGACTGGAGAAGAATTTGAAGGAGTAAAAGAAACCCTAACTGGAGAAGAATGGATTCCTAAACCATCGTGGTTCTTAATTAGAAGCAATCTTGCAACAACTAGGAGTTGCAACAAGCCTTTGAAAAATAACCTTAGAAACTAATTCCTCTAGACTGAAAATATAAAAAATAAAATAAAATTAACTCATACACGTCAAAAAAATTAATTAAAATCATTTAATGTTTATATTCTCTATAAAAAAATGTTAATTCATTTTCTAAAATATCATTTACATTAATTGCATATGACAAAAAAAAGAGAATGCTATAAATAAAACTCTAATTAAATGAAAAATAATTTTAAAATATTATCATTAAAAAAGAAAGAATTAGTTCAAATTTATTTATATTTTAATCCAACACACATTAATTTTTTGTTGCATATATCTTGGTCCAAAGAAAGTATGTTTCATGATGAGTATGGTATAAATATTAGGTATAAATACGAGATATATGAGATTTTAAAAAAATTTAAGATATGGGTATATTAGCATTTTTTAAAAAATATACATATATAAGAAACTTTAATTGTGTATAAATATGAATAAATTGTTTAAAAACTACAAAGAAACATAACTTATAACATATAAGGAGATTAAATTCTTTAACATGACAAAGAAAAAAGATTACTACTTTTTTTGTGAAAAAAACAAAATACTACCTAAAATATAAGCAACAAAAATAATCTGTTGGATTAAAATATAAAGAAATTTTTACTATTTTTTTCCTATTTAATGATAATACCTCCCAAATACCCTTCATTTAATTAGAGTTTTATTTACAACATTTTTTCTTTTTGTTCAGTGAAATATATTGCCTTAAAAAAACTACTATTATTGATTCTATGTGTAAGAAACAAATAACTAATTCATCAAAACTAATTAAAATAATTTAGTTAATTTTAAATAATATTTTCATATATTTAAATTTTTTTCTAAAAGTACCCACAAAATTAAAATAATTAAGTCATGATTATATCTAATAACATTATTTGTAAGTCAAGAATTAATTTTTTCCACCATTGAGCCTGGTTTAAATTGTTAACAAGTCAGTGGATTCATTCACATACATGCAAAATCAATAAGTTTATCGTTACTAGAATTCATAATAAATTGAATATAGAAAAGAATTAGTAATTGATAATTTAAAAACGAGTTCAAATTTCTTATACTTAGGCAAAAAAAAATACACTAAATTGTTTCTTATATAATTTCTTAGATAAAGGGCTAAAAATAAATATTTCATAATAAAAAATTATAATGCATAGATAATCAATAATAAATATTATAACATATATCACATTCTAACAATTTCATCTTATTGTTTCGTTATCCATTGTGTTAAAAAGAATCACCTTTAAATTTAGCTAATTAAAAAAAAGGATAGCAACTTAGAAAAAGTTAACCCCTTTGAATGAATCTCATTCATTTTCAAATGATTTACAATGACAAATTTCGAACAAATTTTATTCAATATTCATTGACAGATTTAAGAGATTAAGACCGAGTTACGTCCTTAGTCACTTGTCCTCACCATACACAAATAGGGACACATATCATGAATGAAAACAAGAAAATCAAAGATTTTTTTTATTCTTTTCACTAAAAAAATAATGTTTTTATCTTTTAAATCAGAAGATAAACCTAATACATAGCATGTACATTAAATACCCAATTATTTAAAAGAGAACTGTACCCACAAGTATCTAATGTATACCGAATACAAGTACATACTCAGATGTGTTCAACAAAACTTTAGATGTACCATTTTCAGCATTGAAGCAAAGCATCGTGTTCTGTTTGATAGCTCATACTCCCTACTCTATAAAGTTCAAAAATTGATATTATTATATATGAAATTATCTACAACTCATAGAATAATTTTTTGATAAAGCTCTGAAAAACGATTTAATTTTTCAAAATAAGCTAAAATGAATATGCAGTGCTAAGCTGATACGTTATTACTACTCGTAAATCTTGAAAATGCTTACACATAAGCAAGATACTCGTTCATCCCATTTGTTCGAAGATAAAAATGTTTGTTTCAAACAATTAAAACTACAAAGATACACTTTATTGAATAAATAAAATTAAATAGAGCACAAGAAAGATTATACCTTACATAAGATGGAAAAAACAAAAAGATATATACATACATAAACCTCTACATGGAAGCTAAAAGGTCTCTCATCTCTGCTACAGACAGGATTGTCTCAGTAGGATAAATCTTAGCCACAAGTTGGACAAAACTTTCGTACTTATCAAGAAACTCCTGCAAAGTTTTAAAAAGCGATTAATTTGCATGCATTTTCTACTTAGTTTAAACCCGCATTCTAGAGGGTATGTGAATGAAAGAAAATGTTCACACAACATATTTAATTTTCGTTCACATGTATCTTAAAGTTTGCAAAATTACACTAACTATCGACCAAACTGGCAAAAGACTTGTTAGACACTTCACTGACTTCAATGTTGGCCTTGGAAATATTTAGTGCAAAAGCCTCGAATCTTTCTTTCTTACTGATTTAATGTTATATTATAGGAGGTATCTTTGTTGGTCAATAGGGAAGGAATAAGTACAGCTTACCTTGCATTTGTCCCAAAAGGAGGGTAACAATTCCTCCGAAGTCAAATTCTTTTGCAGTTTCTTATACATCGCAGCAATAGACTTGTCAACCTAAGTAGAAGAGCAAAGGCATAAGTTCAAAAGTAGGCATACAACAGTGAGAAGGATCTTTAAAGAAGATCAGAATCACCATACCCCAGATAAACTGGATTTTAACATCCTCCAAAGATCCATTTTTGACAGTCCAAGCTGAAAAGGAATCTGAAATGGATGCAAAACATGGAAGTTTGTGAATGTTCAAAGTCAAATTCAATGTGAAATTTGTCTAACTATTTAATTCACACTTTCATTCATCCAGGAAAATAGGGAGAAGAAAAGACAACTTAAGAGATGCATCATCATACATAATTCTTTAAGCCCATTTATAATGACAGGCACTCAATCTGACACTACTTTTGGAAAAGAATATTAACAGCTTAGCTCTTTGCAAAGTTATAAATGCCTATACTTTTGTGTACAATATTACTTTTGCCACATTTTCTGCAATCATTTGTAATTTATTGTGTTAATATTACTTTTGTGTTAATAAATACCTATATAAGTGGGGTAGCCCCTCACTTGTATATTCAATCTTGGTATTATCTCTAGTTGATATGGGACTTGGATTTTTCCCAATAATTATTTATCTACATATTATGCTATTGTGTCAACCTTGTCTTGTGCTTCAATTCCTAAAATCTACAAATGAACCCCTTACTCATCCAAGATGGACACAAGCCATGATGGATGAGATGCGCTCTTGAACACAGTGACAGGTGACTTAGTTTCTCTATTGATGGGTGAACGGTGGGGAAGGCCCATGTTGGGCATATGGTAAAACTATTACCTTAAAAACATTTAGTTGTTAAGCAGTACACATAGACCTATGGTCTCACATTAATAATACCTCTTCTTTAGTAGCTAAAATTGCTTCTGTATATTTCTCTCTAGGCAGCCAATAGGTCATTGACCATTATATTAATTGTTATTAAAAATGTCTGCCTTCATGATGAATTTGTGTCTGATATACATTAACATTGTTGCTTCCCCTAACCAGCAAGATACTCCTTCTACCACCATCTCTTCTTATGTACCCAATATATATGTCATTGACCATTATATTATATGTGTGTGTGTGTGTGTGTGGAAAAATTAATCATCAAGGATGAATTTGAAAAATCATGTAAATTCAGGAATCCAAAATGAACTTTAGTGCAGTCTGCAAAAAGTTGGGTATCGGAATAGAACAATTTTTAATTTAACGTCGTTAATAGAGCTAAAATATGGTGTTCGGAGCCTTTCATGCAATGAGAGATACTACTCTACTCTTTCTCTGTCTGTTCCAGACTTTGTATAACTGGCTGAAAAGGTATCAGACAACTGCACTATCATTATCAAAAAGAACTTCCTATTTCTTTGGAGAAGGGAGACAAGTAGAAAACAAGAATTCATTTCACCTGGGAATGTAGGATAGGACACCCATTTGGCGAACATTGCGTTCATTTCTTTCAATTTGATGGCAAGCTTCATCAACAAACTGCAAAAAGATTTCCAATAAAATGAATCAGGTTAGCAATTCAATTTTCCAAATGCATTGGCAAAATACTCTTCTTCATGGTGCTAGTCACCTACTCGGTTGAACTGCATAGATATCCGAGACTCCAGGTCACGAAGCAAATCACGTACAAATCCTGCTGCATCAGCTTTTTGACCAGAGAGATAGCGTTCTGTCATTCCATGCATTGATATACAGCGTAAAGGGTCAATCTTATATGCCCAATCCACAACAGCATAGAAGTCTTCCTGAAATCATATAAAGCAGTTTGGTAGCTGTAAATGCTGGATTTTTAAATATACTAAATCGCTGCCAACAACAGAACAAAACCTGACCAATTATTAGGAACAGTTTAATGTTCAGTCTTAGTCCCTAAAATCAAATAGATTATATTCATATTATATAAACAAATGCAAAAATGTTGGCCTTCTAAAGGCTTAGGTTTTATTTTAAATGTTTCCTTGTATACCAGAGTTAGTGCATTCTACTATTTTAGCACCTAGATACTATTACGAGCCTCTGCTTTGCCTACATTTTCTGCTTATGTGCAGACATCTTAACATTTGAGAACTCTTTCCTTCTATAAACCTGTCAAGTAAGCATAAGTACACAAACATATGAAGTTCACGCTGCTGCTAAGGGGAAAAGTTGAGAATTAAAACACATTGAGCTTCAACAATTTACCCTGGATTCGGTTTCTTGTGGAACAAAATAGTTATGTTAGAGAGAGAGTGACAAAACAATATACATGTATCCCCTTTAACCAGTATGATTTATATTCTTAGCCACTTGGTATCTACAACTGATAGACTGGTTCTTCAAAATTTATTTGACAGGGTTTATTCTCCTTTCCCTCACTTCAGGTGATAATTTTCATATCAAATTTTGAAATGATACTTCGGTTGTATCTATTAAAAATGGACTAAATCTAAGTCAATCCCAAAATAACTCATGGCAGGCAGATTGTCCAAGTCTTCTAAGAACTGCTTTGGCCAAATTCCTAGCCGACTTGAGACATCTTACCAAGCACACATGTCACACCAGAACTGGACATCTATAGATAGCTCAACATATAGGGACTAGATAGGTTCTAATACCATATTAGAAATGGGCAGCACCTTACAGAACCCCGAAAGCTAGTTTAAGGGAGGAGGCGTGAAGGATCACCAAGTCTAGTAAAGAGTAGTTTAGCCATATATTCCTAGTTGATGTGATGTGGAACATCTTAACAGGTTGAATTTTTTCCTTATTCAAAGGCCTTTCCAAGGCTCTTTCACCTTTGGAAAGATTCCCTTCATAATGTCTCTTTCACAGTTTACTTTTCATAATCTACTGGAATTTTCATTTCTTCAGAAACTTGCATGAGTCTTGTTACTTCGCTTGATTCCGTTAATGTCCATTGTCCTTTCAAATGACAATTGATAAAAGAATTTGGTCTCTTGACTCAGGGTGTTTTCCTCTTGTTTCAAATCTCCCAATCTTTTGTCTAGACTGCTGGCCTAGACAAGGATCAACATTAATGACATGCTACAAAAGCACATACCTTCCGCTACTTGGTCTCCTAGTATGTGGAAAATTTGAAGTTCTAGTTCAGAAACTGGGACTCATCTTTTTTTCTGCATTGTTGTGCAGCAAATTTTATTTGGAATAAGCTTTTTTGGATTTCCAGAGAGAATCAAGTTTGCCTTAAGGATCTGCATCTGTTAATTTAGAGATTTGGGCTTCCATAAAGAAACTAAGATTCTGTGGCAGTGGTCTGACTTTGCTGCTTGGTGGGTGTCTTTGGATGGAAAGGAATGCTGAATTTTTCAAAGGAACTTCTCCAGCCAACACTTGGAACATAGTTATTTTTTAAGTTTGTCTGTGATGTTCTTCTCATGGATTTTATAGGCAGGGAGATTGGCATGCCTTGCTACATGACTCAATCTATTAGTTTCTAAAAAATTTCTTCTGTAAGTTTCTTGTTAGGATGCCTTATTCTCTACTTTTGTTCTCTCCATTTCTTCCTTAAATAAATTTCTTTTTCAATCACAAAAAACCAATAAGCCTAAATCTTATCTAGTCTCTCGCTACTATGCTTATGATTGAGAAGATCCAGATCACTTCATCTCACAAATATCCGAAGCACACAAGTAGATTCAAAGTGATAAAGAGCATTGTTATGCATACCTGTATTCCATCAAGTAAATCCTTAAGTGATTTATTCAAAGCTTCAAGCTCCGCAGAATTTTTACCTACAAAAATGGAAGAAATGGTAAAAGTCCTGAAAAATTGATACAAAGGGAACTAAACTATAATAGATTAAATATAAACTTGACTGTACAGAAAGGCTATTTGCGGAAAGTCAGGTATGAGTACCAGATTTGCTGTCATTCTCATCAATGTCCATAATTCCCAAATCATCATCATCATCTTATCCAGCTTTATTGCCATTAACAACACCTCCAGGAGGAACAAGTGTAGAAACTTCAAAGCACATGAAGTGTGCAAAAAAAGAACTCTGCAATTTATGCCATGATGAATTATATACATTTGAAATATTAAAGACAAATTTGTGTAGAAAATGAATGAATATCAAACAACCACCTCATCCACCAGAAGTGGGATAAAAATTGTAAGCATCTTTGCATAAGCATCAGAGACTGTGGAAGTGTAAGTAGCATTTACATTCTGACCAGAACCTGTGGAACCTTCAAGCCAAACAGTTGGATTTCTAGATGCTTTAGTACTAGCACGAAGTTCATTTGCAAACTCACGGGCCTGTAAAAGGATGTCTGAAACTTAAGACTCCATATGCATAATGTAGCATAAAATGAAGTAGGGGTAGAATGTGCTTTAGGTCCCTCAATTGTCGGTCAAAATTGATTTTAGTTCCTATACTTTAACAATGGTGATTTTGGTCCCCGTGTTTGCTATAATTGGTGAATTTTTTCCCTCACACTACTATAGCAAGTTCCATAAAGGGACAATATTCAACAATTATCAATACAAGAATCAAAATCATCATTTTTATAGTATAGGGAGTTAGGGACTAAAACCAATTTTGACCAAAAATTGAGACCTAAAACACATTTTACCCAAGAACAGTATATATGACCCAGACACATCCTCAGGTCAAACACCAAATTGCAATCACAACTCAATGATCTCCAGTTAAGGAAAACCCAAAAACTCATCATACAACAGATCATGCAGAACTAATGGTGGAGGATCTGGCTATTCAAATGTAAACAAAATCAATCCTGGTTGTAAAAGTGCATCCCCTCGTCAACTAGTTAAGCAATGATAGATGTAAAAAAATTGTTCACCGTTGGAACCTTTTTTAAAAGATAGTTGTTGAGAAAATTGTTGAAATTATAGGGTTTTAGGTATAGAGAGAGAGGAAAAGGAGATAAGAGAGCCTGGATATATTGAGATTGTTATTGACTTGATATGACATGATGTCTTGCAACATGATGAAAAAACATATATCACCCACCCTCATTTATAATAATACTAGATAGATTATAATTCTAATTAAATAAGGAAATAAATCATGAGATAATAAGCAAATAAGGAAATTAATCCTAAGATAATTTAACTCTAAAATATTCTGATATAATATAGATATTATGAGATATTTTTTAGATATTCTAACAAAAATATTTGATAATTTTCTTTGTAATGCATTAGACAATTATTTTCTAACAGGAACAAATAAAAAGTTCCTTTTGCCCACTCCTGGTTATGTCAACCATAAGAGCAAACAGTCCAGGTAACCCAACTCCTTCAAATACTAACAAGGTAAGATTAAGAAAAAAATCTTGGAAGTTTAACAGGGCCTGGGTTGCAGCAGGCTTGAGTGCTGAGTCTGAGAGGGTAAAAAAGTTACATGCACGCAAAGGCTTATTAAGCACTCTACCTGAAACACAGTTACATAATTTATTTCCCATTATGTTTGAATCCAGAAATAGCCCACCTAAACTTATGCCTGGTTAGACAAATCTTAAAAATAAAAGGGTTACAACATTAAACATGCCAGCTGGCACAACAACTAAATCTGGAATGAGTTACACTTCAATGTTCTATCACTTAGAAAATACTCAGTGAGAAAAAGATTTTAAGTTTGGGAATTTATTCTCTCTAGGAAGTTTATAATCCTCCCTTCCAATAATTGACTTTTTTTTCAATTTATTTTTTATATTTTGATTAGGTAAGTAATCACATTAATTAATAATTTTTCACATGTATAATGGTTACTTCTCAGTTCATACAAAGATAAAGGAGTGTGTCATAATAAGAAAACCAGACAATTAAGAAACAAATATCTTAGCAGCATCACGATAGTTAGTTAGATTAGTTAGTTAGCTGGTATGATAGGTTAGTTGAGATTTCTGTTGTAACTACCTATCAGGCTTCTCCAACAAGCTTTTCATCTCTTTGTATATATACTTCTGCTACCATTCAATAAAGCTTGAGATGCAGTTTTAATCATCTTGAACATTTACATTGCACGTTTTCTCCTACATGGCTAGATACATCTTTGATATGGAATGAAGAGCTCTGTTGCGCACTCGCCTCTTCTTTTGTTCTTCTATCAATTTTGAATCATTCATCATGAATGAAACCACAATCAACAACATGGAGAGCTACTTGTACCTGTATCCGAGTGAGAATTCAGCCATTGCCCTCGTCTCTCCAGTTCTGGATGCAACCAACTACCATTCATGGAGCAGGTCCATGATCACTGCGTTAAGTGCCAAGAATAAAGTGGAATTTGTAGATGGAAGCGGGCCTGAACCATTGAAGACTGATAGAACGTATGAAGCGTGGCATCGATGTAACAACATGGTAGTTTCTTGGATTGTTCACTCAGTAGCCACCTCTATCAGGCAAAGCATATTATGGATGGACAAAGCTGAAGAAATATGGCGCGATTTGAAGTCGCGATACTCGCAGGGAGACCTTTTGCGGATTTCCAATCTCCAACAAGAAGCATCAACAATGAAGCAAGGCGCACTCTTAGTCACAGAGTACTTTACTCAACTATGAGTAATTTGGGATGAAATCGAGAATTTTAGACCTGATCCAACTTGTTCCTCCAACATTAGATGTTCTTGCTCCGCGCTCGCCATTATCGCGCAATGAAAGCTTGAAGATCGTGCCATGCAGTTCTTGCGTGGACTGAACGAGCAGTATGGAAATATCATATCACATGTGCTTCTTATGGATCTAATGCCTGCAATTTCAAAGATTTTTTCGTATGTGGCACAGCAGGAACGTCAATTGTTAGGTAACTTTTCTTCAAATCTTAATCTTGAATCTAGAGATATCTCCATCAACGTCATGAAAGTTGTTTGCGATTTTTGCGGACGAACTGGTCATGTGGAAAACGTCTGCTATAAGAAGCATGGGATGCCACTCAATTATGATGGAAAGAGCAAAAACAATAATGTGAGATATGGAAAAACGTGCACTCACTACAGTAAGATCGAACACACCATTGACGTCTGCTACAAGAAGCATGGCTACCCGCCGGGATACAAGACCTTCAATGGAAGATCAACCGCAAACAATGTGGTGGCAATAGATAGCAAAGCCACAGATGATCAAACTCAACATCATGAGTCCCAAGACATTGTTCGTTTCTCTCCAGAGTAATACAAAGCCCTACTCGCCTTAATCCAACAGCCATCTACCGGAAACACAGCTCCTAACCAGTCACAGACCAAACAGGTTGCCTCCATCTCTTCATACTCTACTGATACAACATCAAACCCAGGTATATCTCCTTCCCTTAGAACTCGAACATCCACCTCCTGGATATTAGATTCAGGAGCTACAGATCACGTAACATGTTTGCTAAGTAACCTTCATTCTTATAATCGTATCAATCCCATCATGGTGAAACTCCTAAACAGCCAGCATGTCTACGCCACCCATTCGGGAGTGGTGCACCTTTCGACATTCATAACCTTACTTGATGTTCTCTATATACCTACATTCGCTTTTAACCTTATTTCTATTTCTAAACTTGTATCCTCTACCAACTGCACTCTAATCTTCTCTTCTACATCGTGTACCTTGCAGGATACGAGCAATCGTGTGAAGATTGGTACAGTTGAAGTGAGACACGACCTCTACCAACTCACGCCAAACCAAATAATCCCTAAAACCATATGCTCTACTATCATTCATCCTAAATGTAATGTCATCCCTATAGACCTTTGACACTTTCGAATGGGTCATCCATTGACTGAAAGGCTACAATGTATGCAATCCTACTATCCTCTTTTACAAAATGACAAGAACTTTACATGTAATACGTGTCATTATGCAAAACATAAAAAGTTACCTTTTCCTTCTAGAAATTCATACGCATCACACAATTTTGATTTGTTGCATATAGATATATGGGGACCATGTTCGAAACCCTCCATGCATGGTCATCGATATTTTCTAACGATTGTTGATGATCACTCGCAATTCACATGGACCCATCTCATGCATACGAAAGTTGAGACTCAACATATCATCATGAACTTCATTGCATCCATCGAAACACAATTTGATAGCAAAGTGAAAATCATAAGAAGCGATAATGGACCTGAGTTTCTCATGCATGATTTTTATGCTTCAAAAGGAATCATCCATCAAATCTCATGTGTCAAAACCCCTGAACAAAATGGCATTGTAGAGCGCAAGCATCAACATCTTCTCAACGTCACACGCGCTCTTCTTTTTCAGGCAAGCCTACCACCCAGTTTTTGGTGCTACGCTTTGCCTCATGTTGCATACTTAATCAACTGCATTCCCACTCCATTTTTGCATAACATTTCGCCCTATGAGAAACTCCATGGGCGTCCATGTGATATATCTAATCTTCGCGTGTTTGGCTGTTTGTGTTACATCAACACTCTTAAAGCACATCGACAAAAGCTCGATCCCAGAGCACACCCATGCATCTTCATTGGTTTTAAATCGCATACTAAGGGATATCTAGTCTATGACCTTCATTCTCATAGCATTAATTCTTCACGAAACATCATATTTTATGAAAATCACTTCCCACATTTTCCTGAAACACAACATTCGAACCACACTTCTACTGTTTCAGCTCCAGGATCATTCTCCGACGACCATTTCGACCCACCAGCTGAAACTATGACCACTATCCCCACAATCCAAAACTTCCCTACTCAAGCTGAACCTTCTTCCCCACACCTTCATCGATCCACATGACCAAAACATGCGCCAACATACCTTCAGGATTATCATCGTGATCTCACTTCACTCACTGCCAGCACTTCCACTATTGTTCGTTATCCTTTATGCTCGATCTTATCGTATTCACGTCTCTCCTCGTCCCATCGACATTTTGTCATGTCTATCTCCTCAACCACTGAACCCTCCTCCTATGTTGAAGCTTCCTGCCATGACTGCTGGATTAAGGCAATGCAGGCTGAGTTACATGCTCTCCAACTGAACAATACTTGGACTCTCACTAATCTTCTTCCTCACAAAACTGCCATTGGTTTCCGTTGGATATATAAAATCAAATATCATGTTGATGGGTCCATAGAAAGGTACAAAGCGCGCTTAGTTGCAAAGGGTTATACGCAAATGGAAGGATTAGATTATCTTGACACATTTTCTCCAGTTGTGAAGCTTACCACTGTTCGTCTTCTGCTGGCATTAGCTGCTCTTCAACAATGGCATTTACAGCAACTTGACGTTAATAACGCTTTTCTTCATGGAGAGCTCACTGAAGAAGTTTACATGCAAGTTCCTCCAGGGCTTTCAGTCGAGAACCCTAACCTTGTTTGTCGTCTACAATGTTCTCTATACGGGCTCATGCAAGCTAGCCGACAGTGGTTCACCAGATTATCAAGCTTTCTCGTTTCCCATGGTTTTCGGCAATCTGCCTCTGATCACTCCCTTTTTCTGCGATTCGCTGGTAACATCACCACAGTTCTTTTAGTTTATGTTGATGATATCATTTTGATAGGTAATAGCATTGATGAAATTCATAGCATCACTGCGCTTCTTGATCAAGCATTCAAGATAAAGGATCTTGGCAACTTGAAATTCTTCCTCGGACTTGAAATTGCTCGTACCTCACAAGGTATTCATCTATGTCAACGCAAATATACCCTGGATATTCTCTCTGACTCAGGCATGCTTGGTTCTCGTTCATATTCCACTCCTATGGACTACTCCACAAAGTTACAAGCTACATCGGGGACTCCTCTACCAGCTGATACTTCTTCTTCCTATCGAAGGCTAGTTGGCCGGCTCATTTATCTCACCAATACGCATCCCGACATTGCCCACGCTGTCCAACAACTCAGCCAATACATGTCCAACCCTACTACCACTCATCATCAGGCTGTTTTTCGCATCTTACGCTATCTTAAGGGCACACCAGGATCAGGTCTCTTCTTTGCGGCCACAGGAACACCTCAGCTTCGAGCTTTCAGTGACTCTGATTGGGCGAGGTGTCGAGACTCAAGGCGCTCAATCACTGGGTTCTCTGTCTACTTTGGTTCTTCACTAATATCTTGGCAATCAAAGAAGCAATCCACGGTTTCCCGCAGTTCTTTGGAAGCTGAGTATCGAGCCCTAGCATCTACCACTTGCAAGCTACAATGGCTAACGTATCTTCTTCAAGACTTTCGTGTCTCTTTTATACAACCAGCTACCCTCTATTGTGATAACCAATCAGCTATTCAAATCGCGACCAATCCAGTATTCCACGAACTTACCAAACATATCGAAATTGATTGCCACATTGTTCGACACAAAGTCAATTCGGGTCTCATTAAGCTTTTACCTGTTTCTTCTTCGAAGCAACTCGCCGACATCTTCACTAAGGCTTTGTCTCCAGCGGTTTTTCAAGGTCTCTGCAACAAGCTGGGAATGATGAATATCCATTCCCAGCTTGCGGGGGGCTCTTAGCAGCATCACGATAGTTAGTTAGATTAGTTAGTTAGCTGGTATGATAGGTTAGTTGAGATTTTTGTTGTAACTACCTATCAGGCTTCTCCAACAAGCTTTTCATCTCTTTGTATATATACTTTTGCTACCATTCAATAAAGCTTGAGATGCAGTTTTGATCATCTTGAACATTTACATTGCACGTTTTCTGCTACATGGCTAGATACATCTTTGATAAAATAAAACCAACATGAAGTGCAACAGACCTCCCTGCAAAGAAGCAAGTTCAGAGAACTGCAATAAGCTTTTCTCAGTGGACCCAAACAATTCTTGTCAAGACTCTGCAAGTGCCCAGGAAGATAATTTAGGTATAAAAACAAAGAAAATCACTGAACAAATATATGTATCCAAAACAAAATTAATGCAGGAATAGTAAAGACTGTTTCATTTGAGAAAACGTTTTCTAATTTCATTCTGTTTTTACTTTTATGTACAACAATGCGACAATATTTTAATTTGGTTTATACTTTAAAATTTTCAAATATTTGTATAAGAAACAGGGAAATAAACTTTTCTCAAAGCTTTCAAAATAGGAAACAAAGTGAAAACAAGGTGACATTTTTGTACTCAAAAGTAACAGAAAACATTTTCTAAAAGTAAATAGGTCCTGAATCCCAAATCTTAACCTTCAAATGTTGTAGAAGACGTGCATATGTCATGCACTTGTACCGCAGGTCAGCATGATTAGGCCTCTTTAACTGTCCCCGCTGTTCAGAGGAAGAAGAAAAAGTGATACCAATAAATTCCTTCAAAATTCAAAAGACCTCAAAAGCGACAATTCTAAAACAAATTTACAGAAAATACCTGAGAAAAGTAACTTTTATCACTTATCATGAAGTCCACCAAACTAGCAAAATAATTTCTCAAGAATTCAGAGGCTCTCCTGACAAAAGTAGATTTTAATTTTTCAAGTTCTGCACGCTTCTCTTTAACCTGTAACAGGTAGCAGGAACCGCCATCGGAACAGATAAGTTTTAGGTCCAACACATTTTTGACATATCAACCAAAGCCAGAATACTTTCACTTGGCTTTGTGATTCCAAATTCATAGTACTCACAATTCTCTCCAACCAATCCAAAATGGACGAAACTAATGAACGAAAAATCATGTCTTGAATATCTTTTGGGGTTCTGAATTAGATTTGTATGCATCATTACTAAATATTTTTTTTTTACTAGACTAGGCTGTCACATAGACTAGGCTAGGCTGCCCTTTCCCCCTTTCTCTCTCTTATGCTTTGTACTCTATAAGCCGTAAGCTGAAACATGAATATTACAAGTCTTGTGAGTGAAATTTCCTCACACTTAAATTCAACTTGGCATAAGAGCAGGTTCCGGCCACCATTGTCGCCGATCGCCACCATCCACCACCTCCAGCCACCATCCGCCGCCGCCGGCCACCACCTCCGGCCGCCGGAATCTCGCTGGAATTTTTTTTGGGGTCAAAATGGCTTCTTCTGGTCCTATTTTTTCATTTTCTGGAACCCCAACCATTGCAACTGCCAAGCTCAACTGGAAAAATTATTTGTCGTGGTCTGCTTCAGTTGAGTTGTGGTTTCTTGGTCAAGGGTACCATGACCACCTAGAGAAAAACGTCAATGTTGTTCCAAACGACAAGAAACCTGAATGGGAGAAGGTAGATTATCAACTATATGTTTTTCTGTGGCAATCGATCGAGCCAGATGTTTTGGAGATTCTAAGATCTTTTAAAACATGTCACCTTTTTGGGAAGAAGGCCCAAGAGATCTTCGCCAACGATATTCAAAGCCTATTTGATGCGATTGTGAAAGTTACAGCTCTCAAGCAATCTAACCATGACATGATTGCACATATGGGTAAAGCTCAGGCAGCAGTAGAAGAGCCGAGAAGGTTTCTTATGGCTGATTCATTGGAAGAAGTGAATAGGAAACTGGACAAGTTCTACATGGTCCTTATCTTGAGGAGTCTACACTCAGATTTTGATCATCTACGTGATCAGGTCCTAGCTGGAGATCAAGTCCCATTGATGGATTCTCTCATTACTAGGCTTCTCCGTGTACCTCATGCGTTGAAGGATGAAAATCTCACTGATGCTATGGAAACATCAACCATGGTGGCACCTCGTAGGAGAGGGGGAGGCCGTAACAGTAGAGGAGGCCACAATGGAAGGAGTGGACGTCCTCAATGCACATATTGCAAGAGGATGGGCCACACTCAAGAAAATTGTTACTCTTTGCATGGCTTCCCTGACAAAGTGGCACAGGTATCCAAGTCAGAAAAATCTGAGTCTAAGTTCTCTGATGAGGAATACCAAGAGTATTTGAAGCTCAAGTCCGAGAAATCCAGCAATCATGCATCATCTTCATCAGTACCATGTTTCTCAGCAGCATGTGTTTCTCAATCAATCGAAAGTCCTAGCCCTTGGATACTTGACTCAGGTGCCTCTGATCATATCTCTGGTAACAAGTCCTCCTTTTCATCTATTTCCTTTCCAAAGATTCCTCACCTTGTTACTGTATCCAATGGGTCCAAAGTTGTGTCTCAAGAAAGTGGTCAAGTTTCATTATCTCCTTCATTGAAATTAAATTCTGTATTATTTGTTCCTTAGTGTCCATATAATCTAATCTCATTAAGTCAGTTGACTCGCTCATTAAATTGTTCAGTAACCTTTACCGCTAATTCCTTTGTTATTCAGGAACATGGGACGAGTCAACTGATTGGAGAAGGATGTGAATCACGAGGACTATATTATTTAGAATCCAGCTCTCCGATATCCTGTTTTGCGTCCTCAAAACCGAAACTTTTGCATGATCGTCTGGGTCACCCAAGTTTATCCAAGCTGAAAATAATGGTTCCTAGTCTTAAAAATCTTCAAGTCTTAGACTGTGAGTCTTGTCAACTAGGAAAACATGTTAGGTCATCATTTCCTCAAATTGTACAAAGATGTGATTCGGGTTTTTCTACCATTCATTCTGATATTTGGGGACCAAGTCGTGTTACATCTTTTGGTTTTCGATATTTTGTAACTTTCATTGATGAATTCTCCAGATGTACTTGGGTTTATTTAATAAAAGATAGATTTGAACTTTTGCCCATATTTAAGTCGTTCTGCAATGAGATTTAAAATCAATTTGGAAAAACAATCAAGATTTTCAGAAGTGATAATGCAAAAGAATATTTCTCTCATGATCTTTCCTCTTTTTTATCCTCAAAAGGTATCCTACACCAGTCTACATGTCCTCATACACCTCAACAAAATGGCATAGCTGAAAGGAAAAATCGTCACCTTCTTGAAACTGCTCGTTCCCTAATGTTAAATTCTAATGTTCCTACACATCACTGGGGAGACGCAGTGCTTACTGCATGCTTCTTAATTAATAGGATGCCTTCTTCTTCTCTTGAAAATCAAATTCCTCACTCAATTATCTTTCCTCATGACCCATTGTTTCATGTCTCTCCTAGAGTATTTGGTTGTACTTGTTTTGTCCATGATCTTTCCCCTGGTTTAGACATACTTTCAGCTAAGTCAGTAAAATGTGTCTTTTTGGGTTATTCTCGTCTTCAAAAGGGTTACAAATGCTACTCTCCAATCACAAGACGATATTATATGTCTGCAGATGTAACCTTCTTTGAAGACACACCTTTCTTCTCATCCTCTGTAGATCATTCTTCTTCTCTCCAAGAAGTACTGCCAATTCCGTGTCCTCTAGGTAACTCCGACCAAAATTTCAATGAAGTCCCACCTTCTCTACCAAATTCAATTGAAGTTGCCTCTCCACCTATGCTTACATATCATCGCAGGACACGACCAGCTGATTCTACAGTACCTGAAGTCTCCCCTCGTGATCCTCATCCTTCTCCAACTAGTCCTTCAACCATGGATCTTGCTTCCTCACTTGTCTCTCATCACTCTGAGTCAGACTGGCCCATTACCATTCGAAAAGGTACTCAATTCACTAGCAACCCTCATCCTATTTATAACTTTTTGAGTTACCATCGCTTGTCTCCTTCATATTCTTCCTTTGTTTTCTCTTTATCCTCACACCATGTTCCTTCTAATGTTCATGAGGCACTTAGTCATCCTCGATGGCGACAGGCTATGATTGATGAAATGCAGGCCCTTGAAAATAATAGTACTTGGGAACTTGTTCCTCTTCCACTTGGCAAAAAAACTGTGGGTTGTAGATGGGTCTATGCAGTTAAAGTTGGGCCTAATGGTGAGGTCGATCGGCTTAAGGCTCGATTGGTAGCTAAAGTCTATACTCAGATTTATGGCCTTGATTATTGTGACACCTTTTCTCCTATGGCTAAAATCACCACTGTTCGTCTGTTTCTTGCTATGGCAGCCATACGTCATTGGCCTCTTCATCACTTGACATTAAGAATGCTTTCCTCCATGGTGATCTTGAGGAGGAGATTTATATGGAGCAACCTCCTGGGTTTGTTGCTTAGGGGGAGTATGGTCTTGTTTGTAAGCTGTGTCGATCTCTCTATGGGTTGAAGCAATCCCCTCGAGCTTGGTTTGGTAAATTTAGTCATATTGTTCAACTTTTTGGGTTGAAACGAAGTGAGGCTGATCATTCTGTTTTTATTGTCATTCATCCCTTGGGAAATGTGTTTATTTGATAGTATACATTGATGATATAGTGATTACAGGGAATGATGCTACTAAGATTGTTCAGCTAAAGGAGCACTTATTCAGTCATTTCCAGACCAAAGATCTGGGATATTTGAATTACTTCCTCGGTATTGAGGTGGCTTAGTCAGGAGATGGTGTTGTGATCTCTCAGAGGAAGTACGCCCTTGACATTTTGGAGGAAACATACATGCAGAATTGTAGACCTGTTGATAGCCCTATGGATCCAAATCTGAAGCTACTGGCAGGTCAGAGTGAAATGTGTCCTGATCCCGAGAGATATAGAAGACTTAAGGGAAAACTCATTTATCTCACCATTACAAGACCTGATATTTCCTTTGTTTTTGGAGTGGTGAGCCAATTTATGCAAAATCCTCGTGTTGATCATTGGAATGCTGTTATGCATATTCTTAGATACATTAAGAGAGCTCTAGGACAAGGATTACTTTATGAAGACAAAGGTAATACACAAGTATCTGGGTATTGTGATGCAGATTGGGCTGGTTGTCCTATGGATAGGAGATCCACATCCGGATATTGTGTTTCCATTGGAGGGAATGTTATCTCTTGGAAGAGCAAGAAGCAAACTGTTGTTGCCCGGTCTAGTGCAGAGGCTGAATATAGATCTATGGCCATGGCTACATGTGAACTTATGTGGATCAAACAACTACTTCAAGAATTAAGATTCTGTGAAGTTGGGCAGATGAAGTTATATTGTGATAACCAAGCCGCTCTCCATATTGCTTCAAATCCAGTCTTTCATGAGAGAACCAAGCACATAGAAATTGACTGTCATTTCATTCGGGAGAAGCTATTGTCCAAAGAAATTGTCACTGAGTTCATTAGCTCTAATGATCAGCCAGCAGATATTTTGACTAAGTCATTGCGAGGACCTAGGATTCAGTCTATTTGTTCCAAGCTTGGTTCATATGATCTATATGCTCCAGCTTGAGGGGGAGTGTTGAATATCTTTTGGGGTTCTGAATTAGATTTGTATGCATCATTACTAAATATTTTTTTCTTGTTTTAGAAGTCAGCAGACATAGACTAGACTAGGCTGTCACATAGACTAGGCTAGGCTGCCATTTCCCCTTTCTCTCTCTTATGCTTTGTACTCTATAAACTGTAAGCTGAAACATGAATATTACAAGTCTTGTGAGTGAAATTTCCTCACACTTAAATTCAACTTCTATCACCTTAAAAAGATTTCCATTAATATTTTTCTAAAATAAATACAACAAGCACTCTATGTCTCATTGATAATTTTGTTTCATAAATGGCCAAATCATGATCGGTTTATTTTACCAGATGATTTTTAAGAGAAAAGTAAAGAAAGGAACATACAACTCTCATGTTTGCATAACTAGGATCTAGATTAGGCACTCCAAGACCACGCAAGGCACTGGTCAACCATTCACATGCTTCTACATTTTGAAGCATTCGAGCTTCATCAAATGAACCTCCAGTCAAATTTGTGGCATACTACACCCAACAAAACATCATTAAAATAAATAAAAGCTAGGAAGTTATCTGGCTTAAATTAGGATACAACGCATACCTCAGAAGGGACACACAATCGCTCAAGAAGCTTATCAAGCTCTTCAATGAGAGATTTGTTATTTATTGGTTGCATTTCCAGGTTGTTATTGCGGGTTTCTATCTGGACATAAGAAAAGTTATTAAGACAAAACAAAGTAAGAGGCCAGTGCTTTTCAAGAACTCCTACACCTGAAATTATATCACCTAGAAAAGCAAATAGAACCGAAATAGTGAAATCTCATAAAGCAGAAAGCAACTTCCACAGCACCACAAAATGGTCACTATAGAAATAATTGTGACCATAATTCAACTTTACAAAGGTAAAATCCAATTTATATTATCATTTAAACTCACTGAAAATATTTGGCATGAACCAACTGTCCCAAAACCTGTTTTATATTTTATTTTTAGAGAAAATAAGAAAACTTAGGAAAGAGAAGACAGTGAGTATATACAATGGGAGAAGGGCAAACTATCCTCCATGACAAATTCACTCGAGAGGAAGGGAAAGGGAGAGAGAAGTTGAAGTTTATTAGTACAATAGTCTCGAGTTTAGATGGGTGTATTTAAGAAGGAAGGAAGGAAATGGAGAGGATGAAATAATTTTCTCTATGGTTTTTTTTTGGTACCTATGACATTGAGGCAGAGTATCCACCAACTTTGTTGATGACTAATCCCTGCAGGGAAACCTGGCTGGCCACCTTTAATGGGATCTCTTCTCCTAACCACGTTTTTTTCCATCCATAAGACTTGAATCCGAGACCTTGCTTGAGGGAACCAAGTCCAGTACCACTGATCGAGGCCGTACCCGAATCAAATAAACATGAAAATGCAGTAACTAGGAAGTGATCCTAGGTCGTTTCCCAACGAGCAATGACAAACCAAATGTTCATAATATACTTGCGCAGTAACAGTAACGATTGGGGGGGGGGGGTTGTTTGTTTCGTGATTAAAGAGCAGAACAAGTAAACTGGAATTTGAAACTACTAATATTAAAAATGGGTTGTTTCCTCTGATTCAGAAGCCATTCTCTTATCCTGGGTTATGGAGAATTCGTCCCTAACAGTCAACCACTTAATCCAACCCTATTTCAATTTACTAAGCGAAAATCAACTTAGGGTTGTCAATACGTGATTAGGCACCACATACACCAGTTACCCCTTTCGTCCATTAAGCATGAACGCAAGTTAGGCTCAGAGGCAATTAATCGAACACGAAGCGTGCACTGATTAATGTTCACGAATTTGGGATAACTGGTGAAGGGAAAACAGCCAGGAAACCACATTACAAATGAAACCTCAAAGAGAGTTGGGCTTCGTCCTCAAAAGGAAACAACACCAGAAAAACTAGTCTTCCATAGATTCAAACAGAAAACGCAAATGAAACATGAAGCAGAAACGTAAATGAACAGAAACATAAATGAACAAAAACGTAAATGAACAGAAACGTAAATGAAACAGAAACGTAAATGAGAGTAGAAGAAGAAGCAAGAACGAAATTGTAATTAGAAGCAGAAAACGGAAAATTGCATTACGTGAACAGTAGCCTCAAAGCAGAAAACGTAAAACCCTAAAACAAAAGCTCTGAATAATGAATAGCATAACAGAATAGCCTTGCACGAATCCCAAGGCTGCTATTTAAAAAGAGTCACTCAAAGTCACTGGGCCCTATTACAATACTCTGGCCCAAAACGAAATAAACACTGAACAACATAAAATAAAATTGCAAAATTTCCTAATTAGAAATTAACTAAGGTAAGCGCTGCTTTATTTGCCCTCTTCAAGTCCATAACCAAAATCAGGATTAAGCCCAATGTTTCATTAATTCCTGAAATTAGATTAAAAACATCAAATTAGCTAAATGAACCCAAATAATAAAACTGCCTGATTAATTGACAATTAAGACCAATCAGTAATTAAAATGGTGCAAAAAGGGTTTAGAAAATAGAAGAAAATGATGGCACATCAACCACTTAGACCAACGACTTATTGGTTTTCTCTATGGTTTGGATGGGTGGAAATTAAAGGGGAGGAGAATTAAATTTGTGGGACCCACTACAAAAATAATTCCCCCCTCATAAGCCATGAAATGGAGAAGAAACAGTCTCTCTTTTTTGAGTTTTTCTTGAGTTATAAATATGTGGAAAAAAAACTAATATAATAAAAATTTCATATATTATTAAGTTAAATTTAATTTATTAATTAATATAAAAATAACAATGTTTATTTATTTATTTACGCTCTCTTTTTCACTCATCCAAATAAGTAGAGACAAGAATAGTGCGCAGGGCAACATATGTATATTTAATTTATTCCTTACTTTGGTTCTCCTTTAGACTAGGATTGTCTGATTGTGGAACCAGTAGTAAGGTCTAATATATATGTATATCAGTACCTCTGGTACTGGTACTGCATTTTATCTATCTAATATATTATCTTTGTCGATAAAAAAAAAAAGCAGAGACAAATTCCCCTACCTCTTTCCTTCCTATTTCTATTTAATCAAACAAAACATTGTTTCCACTATATTTCTCTTATATTTCTATCCTTATTTCTTTCCTCTCTATTTAACTCCTAATCAAACAAAGCTTAAATCTCCCCCGTGGCTCCATCCCTCTCTAATGAAAACCCCCTGATGGAAGCTATGGGACAAACACAAAAGAGATTCCATATATACACTTCTATGTCAATTGACAGATCAAGAGGTAGCATAATATCTTTAAACCACATAATTGCATTTTACATAAAGTTTTTCCCTTCTTACTCTAGCCAAATCCAAAAAATATATATAAAAAATGCTCCAAATTAAGACCCGAGATTCACCATAGCTTCTAATTATTCCGTTTCTGATTAAACTAAAAATTGAGTAATGTAAAAATATCGGGGCAACTGTTTCCAAGCTAACACAAATATCAGGATGTAGATGTTTTATTTTCACTTGTTTACCTTCTATATAACTATGTTATTTTCCATTGTTCTTAATAATGACTTTGGGAAGTGAATTTTAAGATGCAAATAAATATGAGCTATCATATAACAGAGAAAACAAAAGAAGTAACACAAACATCATGAACAACTTCGCTTCATAACTGGAGGAAAAGAGAATTGAGGTTGCACCACATAAACTAAATACAATGTACTAGACTAATGCATAAATTGCCTTGCCTTAACAAAGGAACAAAGAAAACTAAACAAATGAACCATGCTTCCAGCAAACACAGCCATTACAACCAGAGAGTAAATTGTATCTAGGAAATTTATATTCTTAAACTGAAGGGCACCGGTCCTTACTGATGCAATATCCTCCCTCATGTGCCGGAGTTTTACATTGAATATGCTTAACCATTCATCCATATCTTCCACACAACTGGTTGCAGCATCAAGCCCTTGCAACACCTACAAGGCACAAAGTAGTATGAACCACTCTATGAGAACAACCTAATTTATTATAAATAACTAAAAATAAAAATGGAGATTTGTGAAATTGATTTGAATTATAATCACAACTCTATCACTCAAATGGATGAAATGACAATAATGAGATACTGTTACAACTCAGCACAATTTATAGTTTCAAGATGTTTAAATAATTAACTCATAGTTTAGACAACACAAAATCCTAGTTCACTCTATCATTTAAAACATACAAAGGTAGAAAATTAAGCTTCCATGAAACATGCGAACTAAGGGGCCTGTTTACAAGAACATATAGCAAACAAGAAGGCAATACCCAACAAAGAAAGATCTTAGAATTGGGGCCCAAGGCCTAACTCAACCTCACAAAACCAGCTTGTGAAGTGAGAATAGACCAAGCTTTATGAACTCTATTTAAACCACATCTCTTGTCGATTTGGGACTAAACAACCACCCCCCTAGGTTGCAATTCAGGCAATCCAAAGAGGCCCCAATTAAGACGGGCAATTGGAACTCTTTCTCTTTACGTCACACGGTCTATATACAAACCCTATTTACGTTCAAAGATTTTTTCGTTTTTCCCAACACACACCTATGGTTCATACAAAAGTTTCTTTATATACACTCGTTGCTCACACACACAAGGATTTCTTTTCACACATTATTTACACATGCAAAAATCCTTCTATACACCTTTTCCTTCTACATTCATATATGAGAAACATTTTTCTTTTTCTTTATATACGTAGACATTTATTCACAACGCTTCTTTCTTTTTATCATGATTTTGGTTCATTTTTTTATTTTGGACGACGTTCCTAAATGAAAAATTCTACGCGATTTCGGAACTTCAACAAACACTATTGACAACAACAAAGTAAATACTAACATAACAGTTCAAACGACATGTATGCACAGAACAAAAGTCAATCAAAATGAAACAAGCATTAGTCCCTCTAGTCATAGAAACAAGATAACATACAAATGATAAATGCTGGAACATACGAATTTGGGGATCCCACGGTCATGTGGCTCCGCATGCCACCGGACTCTTGGGTCACGGTAACAAAATGTGGGGTGGTCGACAAAAGCAGGACTTTTGCTCCTACGTATCCTCAATTTGTGATGAGGAACTCAGACCTATGTAGTTCTTGATAATTGTGAGACTAAAAATAGTCTCGGTGTTTTCTTTACTAAAATGCGAACATGCTTTAGTAAAGAGACAAAACTTCCAACTGATTAGAGCAACATATGCTTTTGGATGAAAAACAATGTGTCTACCGGGGAAGGAGAGTATGCTGATGAAATTTTCTCATAACCGTAAATGAGATTTTGGATGTTAGCATTTCGTTTCTAAACGACCATTTAGAGAAAACACTGGGTCCAACAAAAATAGAAGAAGATCACTCAAAGTGTATCAATCTCACACAGGTAAGTGTTTCATCCTAATTCCGAACCATAGATATGTCATGACTTGGTTTTGCAAATCATTTCCTACCAAATCAAAGATTACATGCGTGATCATGGATCAATAGGACTTTCTCTTGGGAATGGTTTGTTTTCTTGGTGGGAAATTTGGCTCTGAGTGTTTTTGGCCTTTTCGTTTTCCGTTTTTGTTTAATGCACAAGATTTTGGTTGGCAATCAAAGGGAGAGGACCACTTTAGGTCGTGGTTTCCTTTCTTTTTTTGTTTATTTGGTGACAATTCTGTATTGTTCAGATATTGTCTGGTCTAAAGACCTTTCTGCATATTTCTTCTGTTTTCTTTCAATCCTTGATCGGGAATTTTCATTCCTTTTGTTTTTGCTTTCTCTCCCTCTTTGATTGAGAATTTTCTTTCTCTTTGTGTTTTCTTCCGAGGGCAAGGATCGACATTCTCACCCTGGGTCAAGGTTTATGGTAAGTTGGGATTTTGGCTCAAGGCTTGTAGAATGGCTGGACATGATATATGTCAGGGTTTGGTTCGGTTTAAGGATAAAAGGGGATGCCCCACATTATTTCCATGACACAAATGCAACAATGATGATTTCGAAATTTTATGCAAAACTAGTTATGCATGCATCTACGTGGACACTCAAGTGTCAAATTTTTATGGTCATGTGATGCTAGGGCTCAGGATTCATTTCCTCTATTTTTAGTCAACCCAATGTTTCCAAAATATGTTCTTTTATCAATTTGTGCATTCATCCGAGTCCATTTTGGGCATTCGGGAAAATTTTCACAGCATTCACCCTTCAGGCGTATACACACATTTTCTTTCAAAAACTGGTTATGATCAGTGAATTTTTTTCAAAGAAAAGCTGGAAGTTATCCTTTCTCAAAATCATGTTGGCTTTTCTGCTAGACAATATTTTACTTTTCTGTTTTCTGTTGTTGTTTTTTTTTTCATGAGGTATTTTGCTACCTAAACATGTGTATATTTTTGTGAGGTATTTTTGCTATATACATGCATATCCAAGGTATCTTTCTACCTAAACATACATATATATGTTTTGTGAGATATTTTTGCTATATACATGCATATCCAAGGTATCTTGCTACCTAAACATACATATATATATTTTGTGAAGTATTTTTGCTACATACATGCATATTCAAGGTATCTTTCTACCTAAACATACATATATATATTTTGTGAAGTATTTTTTGCTACATACATGCATATCCAAGGTATCTTTCTACCTTAACATACATATATACATATATTTTTTTTGTGAGGTATGACTACCTTCCGAGCTTGTGCTTGTTTTATTTAAATTCCTAGGATCATGAGAAACTAGGTGTGTCCTACTATTAATTGAGAAACAAAGGTGATCAAACAAGCAGAGATTTAAAAGTTACTAGGTTGCCTCCTAGTAGCGCTTCTTTAACGTCTTGAGTTGGACGCATGATGGCTTGTCGGTCACGAACCTAGTACTTTGCTTACCTTTGGCTTTGGACTTGGTCGCCTATTGGTCGGCCATGGGTCGTAAGCAACGCTCTAACCTTTTTGTGGATGAGCTGAGGTGAACTCTAGAGGTTATGGCGGTGCGTCTGTTGCCCGCTACCGGCCATCCCCAGGCTGCTGTGGTGTTTCGCCCTGCGCCTGCCTGGGGACGCAGTACTTCTTTATGAAAGCTCGATTAGTAGGGGGCCTGATGCCCTTGCTGGAGGTGACAGGCACTCCGTAGAACTGATAGAGACCCGTAATTAGAGCTTGAAAACTCCAAGACCCTGTTGGACTTCTTCGGGTCCACTGGGTGTCTTGCAGGCGCGATCCCTGCAAACAATAGATGAAATCAGAAATCAGTTGAGCGAGGTGCATACTTACCTATGTCATGATGACGTGACCTTGCCGGGGGGAACGGGCACCCTGTAGGACTACAGAGGCCCGTAACCAGAGCTGGAAACCCTAGGGCCCTGTTGGACTTCTCCGGGTCCACTAAGTGTCTTTGTGGGTGCGATTCCTGCAAACAATAGATGGTATCAGAAATCAGTTGAACCATATGTATACTTACCTATGTCACGATGGCATGACCTCGCTGGGGGAACGGGCACCCTGTAGGACTGACAGAGGCCCGCAACCAGAGCTGGAAACCCCAGGGCCCTGTTGGACTTCTTCGGGTCCACTGGGCGTCTTGTGGGCGCGATCCCTGCAAACAATAGATGACATCAGAAATCAATTGAGTCACGTACATACTTACCTATGTCATGACGGCACAGACCAACTGATACATCTGCAGGGGGAGATTGGCATTATGGTTGCTGGGCAGAGTGTTGCTAAATAACAACGTCATCCATATCCATGTAAGAGTGGTCATGTTGGTGCACATGATCCACACTCGTCTTTTTGCAGCGGCATGAGTGAAATCTTGCCCCAGTATGCATACTAGATGCGTGATAGCCTCCCTCTCTGGATGTGCTCGCATAGTTGGTCGCCCTCCAATATCAGGGGGTGGCCCAGGAACTGATAAAAGGAAACTATTGGCCCCTTAACCGGGAGCGCAAGTCTCGGTTAAGCATCTAAGGGCAAAAGACCTTATATTCTCCTAAGGTGTGGATATGGAGCACACTGAAAATGAGGACGCGTAGCCCTTTAAAGGCGAGGGCGTGCAGCCCTCTGCAGGCGAGGATGTGCAGTCCTCTAATGGCGAGGACATACAGTCCTCTAAAGGTGATAGGTACTAGTACCCAAGGGTCCACCTTTATGAGAAAGCAAGAGATCGACTCATCG
The DNA here is from genome assembly GCF_004193775.1 of Glycine soja. Classification (NCBI taxonomy): domain Eukaryota; kingdom Viridiplantae; phylum Streptophyta; class Magnoliopsida; order Fabales; family Fabaceae; genus Glycine; species Glycine soja. The sequence goes on from NC_041013.1 coordinate 36,727,554, forward strand.
AGAGGGCCGGTCATCCAAAAAGATTGGACACGAGATGTAGGAAATCTATGCAGTTAACATGATTTTTAGGGATGCAGACGCATGCAACCTTTGTTGTGAAACTTGGTAATGCTGACCTCATATGAAACAATGCAATGCAATGGAAAGTTGTACAATGTTCATGACATTCTTTCCCTATTTTGTGATTTTGATTTTGATTTAATCTTTTTGGAAAACACAGATTGACTGTCCTTTTGAAAAAGGTGATAATTCATGCAACCTTATCCTATCTTTTGCAAATCTCTCCGGGAACTCCCTCAGAGTGTACGTTCTGTTTGATTTAGTCACTTGACCATTTTGGAGTGACGGAAATGGAGCCGGTTGACGTTTAATCAATCTATTGAAATTCCAGGGTTTGTCTCTCCACCTTTTTCCTTGTTTAAAAACATCGACGGGTGAGAACTTTTGATCTGCCCCTATGTTCACTTGAGGCTCATGCATGATGCCCCTCATTGCCCCAGTATAAGGCTTTGAGGTACTAATTGTTATCTTTCGTCATGACCAAAGCTGGGAACCTATTGGGTGAGAGCTTCTAATCTGCCTCTAGGTTCGCTTGAGGTTTTTGCATGGTGCCTTTCATTGCCCCAGTGTAAGGCTTTGAAGTACAATCGTTGTCTTGTTTTCACAACCTCGTAGTGAGGAAGAATGAAAGATGCAGTTGATTCTTGCAAAAAGAATTTTCCAAGGACGAGAAATAGTTGAAGGATTTTTCAGTTGATGGATTAAGTCAAATGACTCCTATGTAGAAGCAAGATGTTTTGATGTCTTGATGATGCTAAAGGATCAAGTGCTTCTAAGTTTTATTCAAGACAAGAATCCAAGAAAATGTATGATCAAGTTGATCTCTAGAATCTTTAGGAAGAAGTTTCCAAATTGAAAAATAAAAGGTTTGACCAAAGAATTCTATCATTTCAAATTGAGATTTGCTCTCTGGTAATCGATTACCAGCAACTGAAAATGTTTATAACAGTCACTAGAAATTTGAATTCAAAATTTATAACGTGTAATTGATTACACATGGATGGTAATTGATTACCAGCAGTTTATTGAACGTTTTAATTCAAATTTTTAAAACCTATAATCAATTACACAAGTCTTGTAATTGATTACCAGAGGGGATTTTCATAATATAATTTCCAAGAGTCACATCTATTCAAATGGTTTATGAACGGCCATTAAAGGTCTATTTATATGTGACTTGGAAACACGAATTTAAAGAGAGTTTTCATTGCCCAAAAAGTTTTATCCTCTCAAAAGATTAAGAGTTTTTCTAAACTGAAATGTCTTTATCCTCTCAAAAAGATTCCTTGGTCAACCACTTGCATATTCAATAAGGAATTTTGATTGATCTTCATTGTACAATCTATCTCTTTTAAGAGAGATCTCTTCTTCTCTTCTTCTTATTTCTGAAAAGGGATTAAGAGACTGTGGGTCTCTTGTTGTAGAGGATTCTTGAACACTAGGGAAGGGTTGTCCCTGTGTGGTTCAGACTTTGTAAAAGGAGTTTTACAAGGAGAGTGGAAAATCTCAAGTGGGTTGCTTGAGAATTGGACGTAAGCACGGGAAGTGGCAGAACCAGTATAAATCAAGTTTGCATTCCTCTCTTCCCTTAAACTTCTTTTATTTATTGCTATTTATCTTTTGCTTTAAAGAAGTTTATTTTTAATTGTCTTTTGAGTAATTCATGTTAAGGGTGCATTGTTAATCCGAAAAGAGAGAGTGAAAGTTTAATTGGGGAATAGTCTTCGTATCTTAATTCAACCCCCCTTTTTCTTAAGGTAACTGAGGCCATTTGTCCAACATCTTATTTTTGATAACTCACTTCTCTCTAAAAAGACAAACTTTCTGGAATGATAAAATGAGGTCACATGAACGTCTTGAAAACACAGTCAATCAAATGCTTTTTTCTTTTTGAACACTTTTTTTTTTATTTTGAAACTTATTTGTTTGGAACTTTACTCGTTGTTGTACGGCACCCCCACCAACGTGCAAGACGAGTAATCTCTTATTGAACGGTCTTGGAAGTCCAAACTCAGGAGCACAGGTCGCTTGAGCAAACAGGCCAATGGCTTGCACCCACATTCCGGTGAAAGTTGAATAAGCAAAGATGCGTTTGTGAGAGGATGAGGGACAAAGATATCAACTTTATCCATTTCATTTAACATTGTAACTGTGGTTTACAATAATGGTACAAACTTGAAAATCCTGATGAGTCATTAGAGACATCTAACAACAACTTTCAAAATTACCCCATGTGTGGCATCTCTTGTCAATGTCAGGATTTACATGCGATTCTCCTCAAATTTCAGCCAGCCCGCATCAATTAGACCTTGCACCTTACGCTTCAGAGCCCTACAATGCTCAATGGAATGCCCCGGGGCTTCTCCGTGACAAGCACACGTTGCGTTCAAATCGTATTCTTGGAAAAATGGAGGTTGATGAACCTTGGCTGGGGTTATGGCTACCATTGAATTATCAAGTAGATATGGGAGCAAGTCAGCATAGGACATTGGAATTGGGGTGAATTCTACAAGCTTTCTCGCTGCAAAATTCATTTCTTGGTTGGTGTTTTTGGTTTGTGCTAAAGGTGGTGTTCGTCATTGGAAGTGCGGTAGACAGACTTTGTGGTTGATTTAGGGATTGCCTTTGTGGATAACTGGGCGGTAGGTAAGGAGAAGGTTTGTTATTGGTTGAGTAATGACATTGTTGGGTTGGTGGGAAATTTGGCTGTATAGGAATGGCAGTCACAGCATGGGCTTCTCCCTCATTCTCACCCTCTTCATTTGCCCTAGTTTTTTTTTTTTGCATTTATCAAAGCATGATGATCAGATTTGCCTCTTTTTAGACCCACTTTGATCCTTTCGTCGGTGAAGACCATATCATCAAAGCTTAAAGGCGTGTAGCCCACCATCTTTTCATAGTAGAATACTGGTAATGTGTCTACTATCATTGTCATCATTTTTTTCTCCGTCATTGAGGTGCCACTTGAGCTGCCAGGTCTCTCCACCTTTGGGCGTATTCTTTTGAAAGATTCGTGCCCTCTTTTTGCATATGTTCTGTAGTTGCATCCTATCCGAAGACATTATATTGACACTGCCTAACGAAGGAAACCACTAGGTCCTTCCAAGAATGGACTCGGGAAGGTTCCAAGTTAGTGTACCAGGTAACAGCTACCCCAGTAAGACTTTCTTGGAAGGAATGTATCAGCAATTCCTCATCTTTTGCGTATGCCCCCATCTTCCGATAATACATCTTTAGATGGTTCTTGGGGCAAGTAGTCCCCTTGTACTTGTCAAAGTCCAGCACCTTGAACTTGGGAGGGGTGATGATATTGGGTACTAGGAACAACTCTTCTAGGTTAGTAAAGGCATAATCTTCACCTCCTTCAATGGCCCTGAGCCTTTCCTCTAGATGATCCAACTTTCCAATTTCTGCCATAGCATAAGGGTTTTTACTTGTTGTGGAATGCAAGAGGTGTAGCTGGGGATGATACTGAGGGCCCTCCAAAGGGTTTTGTAGGGGTATACCACCAACTGCTTGTGCTTTAGTGGCATATCCGAGGCAAGGCTCGAAGTCGGCTAGATTGTGGTGGGGAATTTCATGTGTCTGCCCCACGGTTTAAGAGACATGTGCATGATCAGTTTAGGATTGTTGGCTCTCAATGGGTATAGGAGTGGAGTTATTGACATTCTTATTGGGAGTGTACGCCACATTGGGTGGCGTATAGTTGAGAGGCAAGCCATATGGCGGGAAGGCGTGCTCGTTTTGAATTTGCACATCATGGGGGCCGCCCATACTTCCCAAATCTTTGCCTACCATAGCTGAGGTTGGATGATTCATTTGGTTGAGGCCAGATGGGGGCATCGGGTTCACCTTAGCAACAGTGCTGGTAGCGGCAATTGTAACCGCATTGGCTTCCATTATCTTCTTCATGCTCATCATGGCCTCCATCATTGTGGCCATTTTCTCTTTCATGGCCTCCATGTCGGCCTTCACCTTCTCTTGCACCTCCTCTGCTTTACCCATTACTCTAGCTCTAGCACAGGTTCGGTAAGGGCGCCGTAAAGTGGGTTCTTTTCTTTTTTTATAACAATGATTAAGTTCTCTCTCTCTCTCTCTCTCTTTTTTTTAAGGAAAGAATGCAATGAACAATGCAACCAATGAAAAGCATGGATGTATGCGAATGATGCACAGTTGAAGTATTATGAATTTTTACACAGGATATAGGGTTGAATCAATTTAGATTTTCAACATGGTCCATGACATCTTCGTCAAGGTGAAACTGGAAGTAACAGGGACATCGACAGCCCTAAATGTGTTTGGCAGTAGACGAAGTAGCGATGTAACACGATCCATCTTTTGCCCCAATTTTTTGCAAGATGGTTACTTCCATACTTCAACTTGAATCGATGAACCTTTTCGTAAAAGCACGAGCTTGGTCAACCCCATAACCCAGGGAATGGCAATTTTGATCGCCAATACTTCATCAACATTTCATAGGGATGAAAGACTCGGGAATACGCATGCTATGCATGGAAAATGTAATTATGCGATTGAGATGCCCGAAGAAACATCCTTTCTTAGTTAACCATGCATTAGGTACCATGTTCAATCATTTTGTTTTTAAGTGAAATGGGTTTATGATCCCAACATGGTTGGCTCATGGTACCGAATATATGCAACTAAGAATGCAGCATGAATTTTTGCGCTTTCTTTTTTGTTTTTGTCTTGCAGGGGAAAGCGCAAGGGTCACGCATGAGCAAACATGAAAACAATTAGTATGCAATTTGTAGATCAAAAAAGTTTGTTGAACACATATGCATGATGATGCAATGACTCATGCAAAATGTGATGCTGGAATATGATAACGGACAAATGTAGGAACGATATGTTCATTATGATGCCATGAAGAGATGCTTATGCGATGCATGATATGAATGCATTTACGGACACGAGAGCCCGGAAAATCATCTCTCCTTACTTGCGCATTTGGGGGCGCAGTGCCCCATGTGTGCAGTTAAGAAGACGATATGGATCTTCCGACTTCCCACGACAAAAGACGAGACCCACATACAACGCATGTGTGACGGCATGATGCAGATGCGCAAAAGCGCAACAGGGGGATTTACACAACATGGCAATATCCTCAAATAATCATACAACAAAGGCGTACATGACCTTTAGGTTATATGCATGACAGTGTTTAAAAGGCACGCAGCGTGTTCGCTTCGTGCCCCTATTTTAGGGACCTATAGGATAATATCTAGGGGTCTCTAATAACTACTCCCAAAGATTCATAACTCACACGGCTGTTTTCTAGAGGTATCATCACTCAAGATAATAATATTGTGGCGGTATGGAATACCAGCGACAACATATTATAAAGAGAGAAAGCTCTAGACGAGGTTTCACTATTATCAAGCAAGTCGAAGACCTAGCATGATCATAGATTCACCTCCACTCCTTAGATTCCCATGAACCCGGGTATAGGGCCCCTTTTTCACTCAAACCCGTGGGTGCTTAGAATGCAGTGTAAAGAATGTGAAATAGACAATAGTTATTTACATTTTACACAGTTCGACAAAGGCACACACAAAGTTTCACAATTCCACAATTCTTTAAAATAGGCCTAACTCGCAAAAAGCAGTCCCCAGTGGAGTCGCCAACTGTCGCAACATGCCCTTTTGCGGGCGTGCGAGGCGAGACACACGGGTGCGCTTTCCAAAGGAGGAAAGATGCGCGGAGTCGCCACCAACGTTTATTTGTGGAAAACGTCGGAAAAACCGAAGGAAACCGGTCAAAACGAAAATTCTAAGTTCGGGAGTTGTATTTACGTTTGAGGAAGGTATTAGCACTTCTCACGTTTGTCCCAAAGGACAACAACCTATTTTTAGAATTGTGAAATTGTGTTATCTTACCTTTTATTTCTTTTTTATTTTTGAGGTCGACAAAAGCGGGGCTTTTGCTCCTACGTACCCTCCATCTGAAGAGGAAATCAGACCTACACAGTTATTTCTTAAGGGTGAATCAAACGATTCTTTTTACTTGGAAGGTGATCATTTCAAGGCGTTGGACCTTAAAAATGATCCTTTTTACTTGGTAAGAAAAACTGAGATAATAAACTTTCAAATCCTTTTTTAGTGATTTTTTTGTGGACGAGCTTGACTTGGCGGGTTGATTTTAGCCTTAGTTTCACTTTAGTTATTAGTCAATTCAATTAAGAATGAGAAATCCCCAAAGAGAAAGCGTCCGATTGATTTTTCGCTTTATTTTACTAAAAGGTATTTTTTTATTATTATATTATTATTCTACCTCTTTTTTGATTCCCAACGTGGTTACGGCACGACCGAACGGTCGGAATTCATTTTAACAGAAATTAACGAATATTACAAATCAAATGATCGGTGGAAATTTATTTTATTTTTTGATTAGGCGAGAGATGACTTAAATAAATGACTGAAACACGTCAAAAGGGGGTACGGAAAGTAAATGAAAACGAGAATAAAAGTACACAAAACAAATGGGGACCACCATGGGTACATAAAATGAATTGAAAAGCTCGATTTGGAAACTTACCCGTTGAAGAACGAAGAACGGATGAAGAACGGTGAATAACGGAGGAAAACCTTCATGGATTTGCTTACGGAAACATCTCGGAAGCGTTACGGAAACACCTCAGCTTGGATTTTCTTCACGGAAACAATTTTTTTTACCCAAAACAGCTGAAATACATCACCAGGGGGATCCGGGACCCTTAGAACAGCCCCCTTCAGCCTATTTATAGGAAAAATGGGGAGGAGGTTGCCGCCCAGCTCGCTCGAGCTGGGTTGCTTCCTCCAGAAGCAATCCAGCTTCAAAAAATCATTCTGGAAGGCCCAATTCAAAATTTCAAAATTGCTATTTGCACCACTCCAATTTTGATAAGTTCACCCCTTCTTTCGTAATTTACGGAAAAGTTACGGAAGCCTTATGGAAGCATATAGGACTTGATTTTCTTCTTTTTTTCTCTTCCCTCTCACCCGTCTTAAGTGAAATATGCTTATTTAGTGTTATGGGAATTTTACGGAAGCATTACGGGTGTCCCGGAAGCCCCGAAATCCCATTTTTTAACAAAACGGGGGAGGTGGTTGCCACCTAGCTCGCCCAGGCGAGCTAGGTTGCTTCCACCTTAAGCAATAATTGCCCAAAAACCTCTAGAAGGGCCCAGATTCGAAAATTACTATTTGCACCCCCCATTTTACTAAGTACACCCCCTTTGCCCTTTTTTGCTGATTCTTTTTTCGTAACGTTACGAAACTTTACGAATTTCGTAACGACACTTATTTTCTTTCCGTAAGGCTACGGAACCTTATGGATCATGTATTTACTCTTTTTTTGCTTTCGAAGAAGTTACGGAAACTCACGGATTGCGTAACAACACCTTCTTTTGGTTTCCGCCACATTATGGAATTTCACGGATCGCGTAACCATGCTTTCTTTTGATTTTTGGCGTGTCTCGGAACTTCACATATTGTGCAACAAAGGGTGCCAAGTATCTCGAAGCGGCCAATCAAAGGTTGCATGTCATTAAATAATAATCCCCGAACGAAATTAGGGTATGACAATTAGTTTATGGAAATAGAAGTTGTTGTTGTCCCCCTCTTTAATCCATTTTTTAGTTAGTGTTTTTTTTTTCACTGCAAAAATGAGATAGTATTAATAAAGCTTCAGTACTAGGTGTATTGAAAATAATAGATAATTACAAAGGCAGATTCTGCCAAACTTAACTACAAAAATATAGCCCAATGAGAGAAATGTGCACTGTCCCTGCCATAACATAGTGCATTCCACCCTCCATATTTGGATATCAAGACTCTAGCCCAGAGCTGATTCTGATTGTTTGCCAATTCTCACCCCCATTTAGCAAGCAAGGATTCATTAAAGTTGGACAGGTCTTTAATCCCGAGCCCTCCTTTGTTCTTGGAAAGACACACAGAATCCCAATTAACCCAGGCAATCTTGGCTGCCTCAGAACCTCCTCCCCATAAAAACTTCCTCTGGATAGATACCACCTTATGCACCACTTTTTTAGGAATTTTAAAGAAAGACAATAGGTAAATAGGAAGGGTTGTTAAGACAGAATTGATGAGGGATATCCTGCCTCCCAGAGATAGGCATCTATGCTTCCTTTTTGCTACTTTAGTTTCAAACTTGCTGATGAGAGGCTGCCAAACATTCCAGCTTTTAGAGGTCGACCCCACTGGAATTCCAAGGTAAGAAAAAGTAAAAGTGAAAGTAAGGTTAATAATTAATATAAATGTAAGTCGGGGGGGGGGGGGGGTGTTTGCATTAAATGTTAAAGTGTTTTATGTATGGGTGCTGCTGGAATATTAATTACCCAGCATTAGCAACCCGTTTTTCTTTTCTTTGTTTATTCAAAGTGTGAGGGGGCTGAGGAGGTTGCAAGGAGGAACATGTAGCCCGCAGCTCTGGCTTTAATATTGACATAAATGTACTATCATATCAACAAATATAAATAAAAGAATAGCATTTCAGTTGCTATAAATGCTGATTTAAATAGGCTTGTGTGTGTGTGTGTGTGTGTGTGTGTGTGTGTGAGAGAGAGAGAGAGAGAGAGAGAGAAAGAGAGAGTTTTCTCTTTTTGGTATAATGAAAGTAATAGAAATTTGAATTTTTGATTCCATTCACATCCCAAGCTCTTATACAATTAATCAATTGTAGTGGCTTAAATGGCTTGAGTTATAGGAGTGTGTAGCAACTTGTGTTTTTTTTTTTTCAGACCAGCTGTTGTAGTTTTTGTTGAAACAAAAAAAATACACAAGTTTATTTCATAACAATGAAATTGGACTGTTAAATTGAATTTCTTTATTCTTTATGAATTTAGCTCCTCTAATTAAAGCATGGACTGTACTTTATAAAACAAAATTATAGAGTAATAACTATTGATTATATAATCAATAGTTAAAAAAGTAATGGACCATTTTCAAAAGAAAAGTAAAGTCTTAGTACACCTTTTCACTTCTCTAGAGGTTAACATATTCCTACTTCAAAGGATTTCTCCTTTACGTAATTACTTCATATACATTCTTGATTGAGCCCATTTGTCTAAGTCCAACAAGCCTTTCTTAACTCCTATATCCTCAATATTTATGATCTAAGTCCAGTACATTCCCTTTCTGATTACATAAAGGCATCTGCCAGATTAGAGGACCACTGATTGAAATGTGTATCAAAATATTTTTCCATTGCTTTAAGCCAGGACCATAGAAGAAGAAGTGTTTCATCCATCAGCTTGGTTGCGTCAAAAGTTTGATTATCAAATACCAGCTTGTTTCTGTGTTGCCATATGGTCCTTGTGAGGGCTATCCACCAACAGCTCCATCTCATATCTTTTGATCGTGTAGCGTTCCTTATAGTATGCTGCATAAAATGATCTTTGGGTTCTTTGGGGAAAGCACCCACTGACTTAACCCATGAAAGTGACTCCCACCGCAAGGGGAGGACCTTGCTGCAGTTGAAGAAAAGGTGTGCTGCATCCTCCTTGGAATTGTTGCATAGCGGGCACATTGGGTCAGTTATCTCCACTTGTCTCCCTCTTAGGTTCAGCTTCGTTGGTAAGCGGTCTTTGATGAGTCGCCAGGTAAATATCTTTGGCTTAGGTGGTATCTTAAGCTTCCACAGAAACACAAAACTCCCATCCACTGGATCCCCCCTTATTTCCTCCATCAGAAACTTGTAAGCAGTGTTGGTCGAATAAATACCACTCAAATGTTGCTTCCAAATCCAAGAATCTGCTCCATGTTGTTGAACTGATATCAGTCCTGCTTCCTCTAGGAATTCTGCAGCCATTGAAGCTTCACTATCAAATAGGTTTCTCCTCCAATTGAAATTTAATTCCCACCCTTCCTCCTTGTGGCTTCCCATGAGGCTGATAGTTTGCTGTTGTTGGTTAGAAACTTGATACAGCGTAGGAAATTTTTCCATTAAAGTTTTGTCCCCCCCTAACCATTTGTCCTCCCAAAATCTGGTCATGTCTCCACAGCGCACCTTCCACTCTATTTGATCTTTTATTTTTATTGACTCCTCTATTTGATTGAGCTGCCTTAGGTCCTTCCAGCAATGGGAGTGTAAGCTGCTATTTCTTTCCTCATCTAAATTTCTCCACCCCCCATATTTTGAGTTCAATATTCTAGTCCACAACTATCCATTCTGGTGGAACAGCTCCCATCTCCACTTGCCAAGCAATGCTATATTGAATTTCCGCAAGTCTTTTACACCTAAACCTCCTCTCTCCTTAGGAAGACAGACTGTATCCCACCTTACCCAGGCGATCCTCCTTTGCCCCAGGCCTCCACCCCAAAGAAAATTGCGCTGGATCTTGACTAGCTTGTCTGCTACAATGTTGGGAACCCTGAAAAATGAGAAAAAGTATATAGGAAGCGTTGTTAGGATTGCTCCAAAGCGGATTTTTGGGAAATTAGTTTTAAGACCAAAAGCTAGCTCAAAACTCTGAGAATTGATTTGATAACCCTCACATTCTCCATTGTTGCCTCCCCGAAGAAAATAGTGTCATCGACGTATTGTAGAATGCTGACGGGTTCCTTATATTTCCCCACAACGAAGCTTTTATAGTGATTTGTAGCCACAGCCTCTCTCATTAGGCCAGTGAGACCTTCAGCAGCAATGTTGAACAATAGGGGTGCAAGAGGATCTCCTTGTCGAAGACCTCTATGCGGAGAAAATTCTCTAGTAGGGCTTCCATTAACCAAAACAGATATGGAGGCATCCTGTGATCCATTGTAGCCATTTGGGGCAGAAACCTAGTCTTGACATCATGTAAATTAAGAACTTCCATGAGAGAGAATCATAGGCTTTTTCATAGTCTACCTTAAACACCAAACAAGGTTTTTTACACCTTTTTGCCTCCTCCATAACTTCATTGGCAATCAGCACACCATGCAGCATATGCCTACCCTTTAGGAATGCAGTTTGTCTCTCATCAATTACATCCAGCATCACTTTTTTCAATCTATTTGCCAAAATCTTTGCCACGATCTTGTAGACACAACCTATTAATGAAATAGGCCTGAAGTCATTGAGGGCCTGGGGATGCTTAACCAGCATTGCGTTTTGCTGCTGTCCAATAGTTCAGAAATTTGCCCCATTAATTTCTGGTCTGTCATAATCTGGCTCACTGAATCTGCTTTCAAAGAAATTGTGGACTGCTTCTTTTACTGTATTTGGTTCCTCAACCCATGACCCTCCAATCATCACTCCATTTACTGCATTGGTCCTGCGGTTATAGTTGATGAGCTTGTGGAAATAACTTGAATTACATTGTCATGGTTGCTGAATTGAAATGGTTGTTGAATTAAGGCAGGCAGAAATCCATTGTCTCCATTTGGGACAAAAGCCCATTCTTTGCAGCATATAATCCAAAAAAGCCCATGAGACTGAGTCATAGGCCTTTTGAAAATCCACCTTGAAGACCATAACTGGCCTTTTGCTTCTACAAGCTTCCTCAATCACCTCATTGAGAATTAATATGCCATGAAGGATGTGTCTGTCTTTGATGAAGGTTGTTTGTCTCTCATCAATAAGGACAAATATAACATGCCTCAGTCTATTTGCTAATAACTTAGCTATCACCTTGTACATACACCCAATCAAGGAGATTGGTCTGTAATCATCAAAGGACTGAGGGTGTTTAACTTTGGGAATTAGAGCCAAAAAGGAAGCATTACTGCCTCTAGGGAAGCTGCCATGCACATGGAATTCATCTACAAATCTTCTGAAGTCAGTTTTCAGCACTCCCCAAAATTCTTTAATGAAATTGAAGTTGAATCCATCAGGTCCAGGACATTTGTCCCCACCACAGCTCCACACTGCTTCTTTGATCTCATGATCCGAGAAAGGAGCAATCAATTCCTCCCTCTGCCTCTGGTTAATTGAAGAGAATTGTACTCCATCAAGGGTGGGTTTGAAAAGTTGTTGTTCAGTGAATCTGTTGAGGAAAAAAATTCACAGCTTCATTCTTAACTTCATTGGGGTTCTGAATCCATACACCATGAATGAGAATTCCTTGAAGACCATTATAATGTCTTCTGAAATTTATAAGTTTATGGAAATAAGTTGAGTTGTTGTCCCCTTCTTTTAACCACTTAGCTCTAGATTTCTGCCTTAAAAGAGATTCATAAGCATTTGAGGAGCAACCTAAGGGGTTCTCTCTTGCTGCACACCACATGGGATGGGAAGAAAATCAAACAAAGATGAAAAATTGAAAGGAAAATATATACATTACATTATGCAGAGAGTGAGTCTGTGGCGTACGATTTTCATTTACATGATTGCTTTGTTTCTATAGTGTGTGGTGACAGCCAGCACAACAACACGAGTTTGTCATGTGCTTAGGTACTCGTGGGAGGCTGTCCTAACTTCTAAAAGCCCCTTACCTACCTCTTTGGCTGTCCTCCACATGTGTGTCTTCCTCAACTTGAAGCTTTTCTGCTATGTCTATATACTAGTGGATAACATTTTTAAACAGATTCAATAATAGGATTAATAACCTTGCCTCACAAAGGAGACAATTTTCTTGTGACAGTATTGGCAGACACCAACCACAGATCTCGAGGCCATTTTGGAAAAGAATACATGATAATTAGTAATTGATTTTGTCTTGAATCGGGAGTGATCATAAAATATAAAAACTAACATGAATTTAATTTAAATTACTGCTTTGTTATCATTCTTGATGGATGTTCTAGCATTCATGAGTATTGACTTTGGTTTAATGGCTTCCATTTCTTTTAAAGGATTAAATCCTACTCTGATATTGGATGACCATTGGTTGAAATGAATACCAAAATCCTTCTCCAAATGTGTCAGCCATGTCCATGACCATTGGTTTTTATTTTCAGGTTATCATAGACTACTTTTAATTGACATTGTTGTTGAAGGTCGTTTGGGTTATAGCAACTCCAGGTACATACGTAGGAACTGGTATGTATATACTGCTGTTTCATTTAAAATATTATATAGTGGTGTTTGCTTTAAAATGTTATATACTGGTGTTTGATGTAAAATGTTGCATACTGGTTTCAATGAATGAGGAATTGAGTCTCTTAGGAAATGAAGCATTCACATGAAATTCTGCAATAAACCTTAGAATCTAATTTTCTCTCCATCCCCCACCTTCATCAATGTTATTTTGAATAACCACTCCCTTTTGTAATTAAACCTTATCTCCTATATGTTAAAACCAACTTATATACTTCAATTGTAATTAATAAAGATGCTTCCATTTTAACTTCTCAAAAAGCTGCAGTGAAATTTTTTAAAAAAACAGAAAACCTTCTGTCAAACCTTATTAATTTGAACTTGTGCTTGTACATAACTTCAATTAATTTAATTTTAAAAGCTGCAATGCTTATTTTTCCACCCACATTTTTTTTTATCAGCAAAGATAAATTATATTTATATATATTGTGAGTACCAGAGGTACAAAACAATACATGAATTAGATTGACTTGCCAGCAACATGGTTCCAAGCTCAGACCGAGATCAGTCTCGCAAGGAACCAAAGCTAGGTATTACAAAGACCTACAACACCCATTGTCTATGGTTTCTACCCCCCTGAAAAGACAAATCCTGATGCTATGTTAGACGACCAATAGCTGTAGGTGAAGGCAAAGTCCTTCTCAAAGTTCTTCAGCCATGTCCATAGTCTAAAAATAGCATCCTCCATTAACTTGTTACCATCAAAAGTTTCATTTGAGAAGATGATTTTATTCCAGTGCTGCCACACTGTCCATGTGAGGGCCAGCCACCAACTTCTCCATCGGTTAAGACGAATTCTACTAGGTAAACAGAACGCGTGCTGGGAAAAGTGCTGCCACGGTTTCTGCGGAAAAGCTCCATGAATGTTGACCCATGCCATAGATTCCCACCATAATGGAAGTATTCTATCACATGTCAAAAATGCATGTGCTTCATTCTCCTCAGAATTCCCACAGAATGGGCATAATGTGTCATTAATTGCCACCTTTCTCCTCCTCAAATTTGTCTTTGTTTGTAGTCTCTCCTTTAATAACCTCCATGCAAAAATAGTGATTTTAGTTGGGACTTGAATCTTCCATAACTCCTCAAACACCCACACATTATCCTCTTCGACATCCACTCCTTTGAGCATATTATAGGCGCTTCTTACCAAATATTGTCCAGTAGGGTTTGTTTTCCAGATCCACTCATCTTTTTTGTGAATCTGAATACAACTGCCAGCAACATCATTAAGGAAACAATCTGCCATCTCAAGCTCTCTATCAAACAAGTGTCTTCTCCATTTAAAGTTCCACTCCCACCTTTTTTCCACCCACATACTGCAGATGCTGCAGAATTTCTGCCTTAAATAAGCTGCAGTGCTTATTTTTGTAAAAGCTGCAGTGCGTGTACATAACTTCAATTAATTTGAATCTGCTCTGCAAATGCTGCAGAATTTCTGCCTTAACCAAATTAGGATTTTCCACCCAGAAACCATCAATTTTTGTCTTTCTAGAAATTGGTCTTTCAGGGGAATCCCATCCTCAGCCCAACCATCTTCCGAGAACAGGATTTGGTCACCCCTACCCATCTTCCACCTGTTCAGCCTATCCTCAAATTTCCTAATTATAGGATCCCACACCACCTTTCTTTTGGGATTGACACCAATCAGAATACCTAAATAGCAGAAAGGAAATTGGAGCAAAGCACAATTGAGGTAGTTTGCAACATGAAGACACCACTCCTCAGATTGACCAAAAGCTTGTAAAGCATTGATTTGATACTGCTTCCCTCATCATGTGGCTGATGATGTTTACAATTTAATGATCCTTTGCTACCCTGCAATGAGACACACACAGATACACAAACACACACACATAGAGACAAACACACGCAGACACAAACACAAACACAAACACACATAAAGATACACACACACACACACACAAAGTCACACACACATAAAGAGACAGACAAACACACAAACACACTGAGCCACAGACACACACTGAGCCACAGACACACACAGAGACCCACACACAAAGACACACACACTGAGTCACAGACATACACATACACAAACACACTCACACACATAGATAGACACACACACACATAAAGAGACAAACATACACACACACACAAATAAAGAGACACACACACACACAGAGTCACACACACATAAAGAGACAGACAAACACACAAACACACTGAGCCACAGACACACACACAAAGACACACACACTGAGTCACAGACACACACATACACAAACACACTCACACACATAGATAGACAGACACACACACACACATAAAGAGACAAATAGACACACACACACACACATAAAGAGACAAACACAAACACACACACACACACAGAGTCACACACACATAAAGAGACAGACAAACACACAAACACACTGAGCCACAGACACGCACATACACAAACACACTCACACACATTGATGCAATCCTACCCCGCAAGGGCATTGGATAGAAAACTCCAAGTAGATTGGGCCAGAGATGCAAGAGAAGGCCCTAGGGTTCTTATGAGCCTTAGGGTAGATTTCGGGCCCATGGGCTAAGTACGAGCCCACTTATCTTTGTAAATATTAGATTAAGGTTTCATTATTTTTGGGCCTTGTATTTAGGGCTCCATAATGTAGGTAGGGTACCCTAGAAATATAGGATTTTTCAGCCCTTGTATTTTAGGGCACCTAGACTAGTTTTTGTATTAGGGGTAGTTTTGTAATTTCACATGCACTAAGTGGATATTTGATGTGTGTGGTTGGAAATAAATTTAATTGAATTGGTAGAAGCCCAATCCAATTAAATTTTAGAGGGGGAGGTGAGCATTTGCTTACTACACCCCATTGCCACATCATATAGTCACACTTTGTGCATGTCCTTCATGCTTTTCATGCCTCATGACACCTAAGCACACTTAGTGGAGAATCTTGGAATTGATCTTGGATTAGTGGGCTCAACCATAACTAAAATTCACTAATCATAATTAGTGAAATTTTGTCTCCAAAGTTTGGCTCCACAAATTCAATTTCAAATTCAAGTGAAATTTGAATTTCCCTCCAATTTTGTGTGACACTTAGGCTATAAATAGAGGTCATGTGTGTGCATTTTTTTCAACTTTGATCATTTGAATATTAAACTTCAGATTTCAAAGCTCATTTAGAGCACAAAATTTCGTGCTCTTCTCTCCCTCTCCCTTCATTCATCTCCTTCTTCCTCCAAGCTCTTATCCATGACCTCCTATGGTGGTGAGCTTCTTCTAGACTCATCTTCTCCTTGAAGTGGCATCTCCTCTCTCTCTTCCTTTCTCCATTCCGCTGCCATTCATCTTCCAAGAAGCAAAGGAATCCATTGATGAAGAAGATCCTAGGCCTACAAGCTCCAATGGAGCTTACATCACACATAGACAGACAGACACACACACACACACATAAAGAGACAAACACACACACACACACACACAGATAAAGAGACAAACACAAAACACACACACACACACACACAACTGTTGATGTCCTTGTATGTTCTTGTACGTCATGAATGTTCTTGTATGTCATGAATGTTGTTATACGTGCTGAATGTAATTTGCTATATAAATAACGGTTGTTCATGCTGAGTGAACCGTAGATTCCCGTTTGAGACTGAATGCAATGATTCTTGCGGATAGTTTGCATTAGTCATTGTATTTAGTCTTGAATTGTCCGTTTGGACAGTTTGGGAGACTGGTATTTTTATGTTAGACTCATTCAGTCAGGTGTGGAAGCAAAGCTTCATGATGAATAAAAAATGATTCAAAGGTGTTTTGATGATAACAATGATGACAACAAAAGATGATGACAAAGGTGACGAACAAAAAGCTCAAAAGATCAAAGAACAACTCAAGTGAATCAAAGAACATCTCAAGTGAATCAAGAACAAGTCAAGAGTTCAAGAATCAAGAAGAATTCAAGACTCAACATTCAAGATCTCAAGAATCAAGATTCAAGATTCAAGATCTCAAGAATCAAGATCAAGATTCAAGACTCAAGATTCAAGAATGAAGAAAAGACTCAATCAAGATAAGTATTAAAAAGTTTTTCAAAACTTTGAATAGCACATGAGTTTTTGACAAAACCTTTACCAAAGAGTTTTTACTCTCTGGTAATCGATTACCATATTGTTGTAATCGATTACCAGTAGAAAAATAAGTTTGAAAAAGTTTTCAAACTGAATTTACAACGTTCCAAATATTTTCAAAAGGCTGTAATCGATTACAATGTTTTGGTAATCGATTATCAGTGCCCTTGAACGTTGAAATTCAAATTTAAATGTGAAGAGTCACATCCCTTCACTCAAAAGCTTTGTGTAATCGATTACACTTATTTGGTAATCGATTACCAGTATTTGTTTCTGAAAAATCTAAAGATGTAACTCTTCAAAAAGGTTTTGACTTTTTCAAATGGGTTTTAATTTTTTCTAAAAGTTATAACTCTTCTGAATGGCCTTCTTGACCAGACATGAAGAGTCTATAAAAGCAAGGCTTTGTTTTACTTTTCCAATTAATCTTATACAATCCTTTACAAGCCTTGAATCTCTTTGAACTTCTTCTTCTTCTTTGTACCAAAAGCTTTATGAAGTTTTATGGTTTTCTAAACCTTGAAAACTTGTGCTATTCATACTTTTCATTCTCTTCTCCCTTTGCCAAAAAGAATTCGCCAAGGACTAATCGCCTAAATTCTTTTTGTGTCTCTCTTCTCCCTTTTCCAAAAGAACAAAGGACTAACCGCCTGAATTCTTTTGTGTCTCCCTTCTTCCTTGTCAAAGAATTCAAAACGACACAGTCTAAGAATTCTTTTGATTCTTCCCATTCCCTAATACAAAAGCGTTCAAAGGTTTAACCGCTTGAGAATTCTTTTGTATCCCCATTCACAAAGTATCAAAGGTTTTACAGCCTAAGATCTTTGTCTTAACACATTGGAGGGTACATCCTTTGTGGTACAAGTAGAGGGTACATCTACTTGGGTTTGACTGAGAACAAGAGAGGGCACATCTCTTGTGGATCAGTTCTAGTGGAGGGTACATCCAATAGGTTCAAAGAGAACAAGGGAGGGTACATCCCTTGTGGATCTTTGCTTGTAAAAGGATTTTTACAAGGTTGAAAGAAATCTCAAGGACCGCAGGTCGTTTGGGGACTGGAGGTAGGCACGGGTTGTTGCCGAACCAGTATAAAAACTCTTGTGTGTTTGTTTCCTTCTTCCCTTCTCTTTTACTTTCCGCTGTGCATTTAATTTTCGCTTTTACTTTCTGTTAAGTTTCTCTTCTACTCCATATTCTCTTAACAACAAAAGTAAAAGCCTTAAATGAGTAATTTTTAATTGGTAAAGTTTTAGGAATAATTAATTCAACCCCCCCCCCTTCTTAATTATTCTGAGGCCACTCGATCCAACATCAGGTTATTATTATTTTGATTAATTTGATGAAATTTCGGTTGAATGCATTTCAAGTTGTTCTCTGAGTGCATACTTGATTATCGTGAAATTTGTTTCACCGATGTCATGTCGTGTACTTGGAGACCAATGCGAAATGCTGCCGAAATTTACTCAAATTGTTCAAAATAATGCTAACCATGACGTTTTTTTGGCTAACATAAAAGACAGTCTTCCTAAATGGGATAGGACCAAGCCTATAAATAAAAAAGTGAGATTTGCATGCATGGATTTGCTTAGATGGATCGAAGTTGGATCAATCAAAGTCGCATGAGCCCAATGAGGATGATGTCGAGCAGTTTTTGCAATTTGCTTTAGAAAGAGGTCGACCGAATGAAGAAGGAAAATATTATTGTCCTTGCATCAACTGTTTGAATGGAAGACGACAACTACTTGACGACATACGGGACCATCTATTGTGTGATGGGATGAAGAAGAATTACACGACGTGGATATGGCATGGTGAAGTGACTGACATGCAGAGTGGGTCCCAATCTGAACCGTTTGATGTAGAAATGGGAGATCGCTTGGAGGACATGATTCGTGACCTTGGACAAGAGTGTTTTCAAGAAGCATACGCCCCTGTGTATGAAGGATTGCAGAGTGATTCAAAGAAGCCTTTGTATACGGGGTGCAAGAATTCCTTAACCCAGTTGTCTGCGGTGTTAAGTCTGGTTAATATGAAGGCCAGGTATGGGTGGAGTGACAAAAGTTTCACCTCACAGCTTGAGGTAGTGCACAATCTGCTTCCAGAGGACAACACGCTGCCTAAAAGTTACTATAAGGCAAAGAAGATATTGTGTCCCATGGGTATGGAGTATCAGAAGATTCATGCTTGCCCCAATGATTGCATACTCTACAGGCATGAATTCCAAGAAATGTCCAAATGCGCTATGTGTGGGACTTCACGGTACAAAGTGAACGATGACGAGGAAAGCAATTATGATGAAAAGTCACAGAAGGGCCCGCCAGCAAAGGTTTTGTGGTATCTGCCTATCATTCCAAGGTTTAAGCATCTTTTTGCTAACAAGGACGACGCAAAAGACCTTACATGGCATGCAAATGGAAGGCTTTCTGATGGATTGGTCTGTCATCCGGCTGATTGCTCACAATGGAAGAAGATTGATGGTTTGTATCCAGATTTCGGGAAAGAGCCAAGAAATCTTAGACTTGGTCTAGCCAGTGATGGAATGAATCCATATGGCACCTTAAGCACTCAACACAGTTCATGGCCAGTTCTGCTAGTAATTTACAATTTGCCTCCTTGGTTGTGCATGAAGAAAAAATACATGATGTTGTCTATGATGATATCGGGCCCAAGACAGCCAGGAAATGACATTGATGTTTATCTAAGTCCGTTGGTTGAAGATCTGAGAAAGTTGTGGGACGAGGGGGTTGTAGTGTTTGATGCATTTCGCAAGGAGACCTTTGAAATGCGTGCAATGCTTTTTTGTACCATTAATGACTTTCCAACATATGGGAATCTCAGCGGTTACAGTGTTAAGGGTCATCATGCATGCCCCATCTGTGAAGAAAATACAAGTTACATACAACTTAAACATGGGAGAAAAACTGTGTACAGTAGGCATCGCCGCTTTCTAGCACTCAATCATCCTTACAGATGACTGAAAAAAGCTTTTAATGGAAGTCAAGAGCATGATATTGCACCGATACCGTTGACTGGTGAGCAGGTATATCAGCGAGTTCAACACCTGAATATTGTATTTGGGAAGACCCAAAAGAAGGATAAAAGTCAGAGTTGCATATGGAAGAAGAGGTCCATTTTCTTTGATCTTCCGTACTGGTGTGATCTTGACGTTAGAAATATTGATGTTATGCATGTGGAGAAAAATGTTTGTGACAGTGTGATTGGGACGCTCCTTAACATTCAAGGCAAGACGAAGGATGGCTTGAATACCCGTCAAGATCTAGCTGATATGGGTATACGATCACAGTTGCATCCAAGGTCTGATGGGAAGAAAATTTACTTGCTCCCAGCCTGCCATACTTTGTCCAAGAAGGAGAAGATAAGTTTTTGTCAGTGTCTTCGTCGGGTGAAGGTTCCACAAGGATACTCTTCAAATATTAAGAGCCTTGTTTAGTTGAAGGAACTTAAGCTTGTAGGGTTAAAGTCTCACGATTGTCACGTGCTCATGCAACAATTGTTAGTCGTGGCTATACGAGATATCTTGCCAAACAAAGTCCGATTAGCGATAACTCGCATGTGCTTTTTCTTCCATGCTATATGTAGCAAAGTCATTGATCCAGTCAAGTTTGATGAGTTGGAAAATGAGGCCGCAATTATACTATGCCAGTTGGAGATGTATTTTCCCCCCGCTTTCTTTGACATCATGATTCACTTGATTGTGCATCTGGTCAGAGAAATCAAATGATGTGGTCCTGTTTATCTATGGTGGATGTACCCGGTTGAGCGATACATGAAGATCTTAAAAAGGTATACAAAGAATCTATATCTTCCAGAAGCATCTATTGTTGAGAGGTACATTGCAGAAGAAGCCATTGAATTTTGTTCAGAATACTTAAAGAAAGCTAAACCTGTTGGGCTTCCTGAGTCTCGGCATGATGACAGAGTGGGTGGTAAGGGTTCAAGAGGACTGCATATGATCACTCCAAGTGTAGAAGATTTGTTACAAGCTCACTTGTATGTCTTGAACAATAGTAATGAAGTTTTGCCATACATAGTTAAGCATGAAGCTTTAGTCAAACAGAATAATCTGAAAATGTCAAAGAATTGGGTGTTGAAAAAGCATAACAAGACTTTCTGTGATTGGTTTTAAGATACAATCTTTGCAGATGAGAATGCTTCAGAAACATTAAGAAAGCTAGCAGATGGGCCTAAAAGAAATGTTATAACCTAGCAAGGATACGACATAAACAGGTATTCATTTTACACAAAAGCACAAGATGACAAAAGTACAATGCAGAACAGTGGGGTCATCCTGAGGGCTGAATCTCAACACTTTGCAAGTATCAATGACGCCAATCCCTGTGTAGCTTCCATCCCTTACTTTGGGTTCATTGATGAAATTTGGGAGCTTAACTATGTGAAATTTACGGTATGTGTTTTCAAATGTAAATGGGTTGACAGCAACACCGGTGTGCGCACCGATGATATAGGATTTATGTTGGTAGACCTAAAGAAACTTGGTTACCACAATGACCCTTTCATCATGGCAGAACAAGCTAGACAAGTATTTTACGTGCAAGACCTTTGTGATGAAAAGTGGTGCGTGGTTCTACAGGGCAAAACAATTGGTGTTAATGTAGAAGATGATGATTTATACATGGACACCTATGTTAGTCCTTTGACCGCTCAAATCACTCCTAACCTTGTCGGAGAAGAAGAAGCTGACGACGTTCATGCTAATCGAAATGATCATGATGAAGGAGAATTGATTAACATCGTCTAATGTAATTTTCTGCAGAGATAGAACTCACCAAAGCAAGTAAGTCACAACTACTTTTTTCTCTGATTGAGGCATCGGTATTTTCTTTTAGATGGTATCCTTACGAATTCATACAGCTCATGTTTGTCGCCAGTTTCATCATCCACCACCCTTTTCTTCTCTGTCTTCTCTCGTTTATTGTTGTTAAACCCATATTTATGCTTTCTTCCCTTCATGTCTTGTTTTATCACAAATTTAGCTGAATCTCCTATCTTCAACACAGTTGAATCTCCTGTCTTATTCTCCAATGACACACTTTGATGTCCTGTATCTTTTTTTTTCATATGTTCTAGTGCTTCAGCTTCAGAATGCATAAGGCAATCTGAATTTTCCAGTGATCACCAAAGGCTTCTGCATCAGCATTGACACTCTCCACCCTCTTTGGTTTATGCTTATGTGCTGCATTCCGTGCTTCCTCGTTATAAATCTCATATTTATTAGAGGTTGCACTAGAACGATCAGCACCAATCTGTGCTTCTTCCTCGTCTACCAGCTCAATATCTTTCCTTTCAACTTTTGTTTTGTAAATTACAGTGTAGTTTACAAAAGCAAAGGTGAAACGAAAGATATTGAGCTGGTAGAGGAGGAACAAGCACAGATTGGTGCTGATTCTTCTAGTGAGACCTCCAATAAATCTGAGAATTATAAGGAGGAAGCACGGAATGCAACACAGAAGCATAAACCAAAGAGGGTAGAGAGTGTCAATGCTGATGCAGAAGCCTTTGGTGATGACTGGAAAGTTCAGATTGCTCTATGCATTCTGAAGCTAAAGCACTAGAACATATGAAGAAAAGAGATACAGGACATCAAAGTGTGTCATTGGAGAATAAGACAGGAGATTCAACTGTGATGACGATAGGAAATTCGGCTAAAGTTGTTATAAAACAAGACATGAAGGGAAGAAGGCATAAATATGGGTTTAACAACAATAAACGTGAGAAGGCAGAGAAGGTAAGGGTGGTGGATGATGAAACTGGCGACAAACATTAGCTAGATGAAGTCCTAACGATGCCATGTACATGTGTATTTCTTAAGATATAGTATTTACATTCCGTGAAGCATACATTGACTGTTCATTACATGTAATACACTTTTTATAACATGGTTGCCCCAAATCACAATTAAAAAGCACAACTAAATCACTTTCGGGGCACCCCTTTTGTTGGGTTTTTTGTTTTTGGAAGGTGGCACCTTGGGTGTCTTGTATGTTTTATTAATAATATTATACTTTTGCCTTCCAAAAAAAAAACTTATGACTGATCCTCTTTTCATTAATCCTATTTTATATGTTATTGTATAAAAGATCATGGGTTCTCCACCTGCCTCCACTCCTCCTCCTCCTTCTCCTCCTCCTCCTCCTCCTTCGGAAGCATCGGCTTCGTTGTCTGCCGTGAAGCAGACACGCAAAGCCTCACGTCTACGATCGCTGTCCACTAGACCACCTGGTGCTGAGAGACCAGTGGTGCATGTTGATCCTGCTACCGGGAAGGCCGACGGTCCCCACAGGAAGAAATTAAGAACATATTTGGGGATTGTGGCGCGTGATAAGGTGGACATCACCTACGAGAACTGGAAGGAGGTCCCTACTGCTCAGAAGGACCTGATTTGGGAGGATATTCAGGTATTTTTCTTTGCTTATTTGATTTTGTTTAATTAATAGCCAAAAAATACATTATTGTAACAAATAAACTTTATTTCATGTTGTCAGGCGGAATTTGATATCCCAGAGGCTTCTGACAGTAGGAGGAAAATGAAGTTACTGCAGACCGTGGGGGAGAGATGGAGACAATTTAAATCAGACCTCATGAGTAAATGGGCCCTTGCAGCCGATCAGGACGGTGTCGAGGACACTGTCTGTGAGAAATATGGCATCAGCAAGGAAAAGTGGGCCCAGTTTAGCCAGACTCGCAGAGACCCTTCTTGGGAGGTATGTTCCTTGCCATTTAAGTTGTTTTTCAAATAACATGATGTTGTTATACTTCATTCTACCAATTTCAAACATTATTGTTTAATTTTTTCAGGATGTGCGCAAGAAGGCACAGGCCATCCAGAAGCAGAATACTTCCCCCCACGTTTTGTCTCGTGGGGGTTACGATTATTTGGAGCAGAAGCTCCTGGCTAAGAAGACCAAGAAGAAGCTGGAGGAAGCTGCATAGTCAGGAAGCGTTGATGGCGTCATTAACCCTCCATCCCCGGTCAAACGCCACGTGAAGTGGAAGATGGTCCGCACGAAGAAAACAGGGGAGATGACGACTGAGGCCGCAAAG
This sequence comes from Glycine soja, assembly GCF_004193775.1. Classification (NCBI taxonomy): domain Eukaryota; kingdom Viridiplantae; phylum Streptophyta; class Magnoliopsida; order Fabales; family Fabaceae; genus Glycine; species Glycine soja. The sequence goes on from NC_041013.1 coordinate 36,751,854, forward strand.
GAAATCACTGAGAAGATTGTAAGTCATTTTCAACTAACCATTACAATTATATTTCAATATTTTGTGAATGCCATGTACCACTGTGTGTTTTCTGTGCAGGATTCCTTTGAGGAGCAGGCCACACAGGGATCCTTCGTCCCCCGTGGACGTCAGGATGTTCTCGTCGTTGCTATTGGACGTCCAGAGCACCCTGGACGTGTCCGTGCTGCTGGAGCCGGTGTGACCATCAAGCAATACTTTGGATTGGCTCCACGGACGTCCCACAGTGCTTCCTCCCTGCCTCCTGACGAATTGCAGCAGCTGATCCAGCAAATCAGGGACCAGCTAGAGGAGTCCATCACAGAGAAAGTGACGAGGCAGGTCATGGCATCCTTCAGCCATATGCAGTCCCAGCTTCAGTCGCAGATGCAATCTCAGGGACTTGCAGTGCCTCCTGAGCCTCTGGTTGGTCCCTCCAGTCCTCGAGTGAGCACAAAGGGAAGTTGTGTTGATCCCTCAGGAAATGATCCTGAGACCGGTGACTCTGACAGGTGCGGCTTGTACATAAAATCAGATCCTGCCCGCCTGGTTGCCATGGGGAGAGTTTATGAGGGATCCACTGTTGTTCATAAAACTCCTTTGTTGTCTGGCCAAGTAAAGGTGAGTGTGGAGGAGGTTACAGATACAGATGCTTTAGTTCTTGTACCCACTGATGAGGTTTCCTTAGTGGGGCAGGCACTTCACACCTTCCTTGCTTGGCCGACACATCTGGTCAAGTCTTTATCACAACAGGTACTTATTGTCCTTACTATATGTTTCTTCTTTTTAAATTAATTCATTAAGCGTGCCTCAAATTAGCCTATTTAACTTTGTTTCATGAACAGGTAGCTGTGTCTCCAGCAAAACCACCTCCAAAGCCCGATCCGGAGGTCGATGATCCACTTTATCTGATGACATTGACCATCCCAGAGCTTTTCTTGAGGCCTTATCAGGTTAGATGGGATGTCACCGTGTTCGGGGTCTTTAATCTAGATTTCCCCCTCTACATAAAGCACGAAGACCTCTCCGAAATCGCACACGGTGGTCAATGTCTCAGCATATCAATGTTACAGTTGTGGATTTTGTAAGTCATTTTATATTACTTTTAATTACCTAAGTTATTGCTTTCAATTCATAAATATTTAACTTTGACTTAACATAAACAGGCATCTCACTGAAACATGTATGCGAGTGGGGAATTCTGATATCTATGGATTCCTCGAGCCACAGTCCATTCAGAGGTCTGGGCAATCGCAGTTTGAGTCTGAAAGTTACATAAAGAGTTGGATGCAGAGTTCACAACGCGATGTCTATCTTGGAGCCTACCTAAATGGGTAAGTCACAAAATAACTAAATTTAATTAATGTTTACTAATGTACTAACCCATTTTAGGTTCCACTGCAGCGGACACTGGCAGATAGTGGTCATCCTGCCCAAGGAACACCTAGTTGTCTGGTTTTGTTCATTGCATAATAGGCCAGACAACTACCTTAAGGGGATTATTAATAGGTTAGTGTTCTTTTCAATACATTTGCATTGTAATACCTCATCGTACAACACCAGTTGTTAATTGTTACTCATCTGGAACAATGCGTTAAAAGGTCTTGATGATGCTCCACAACCTAAATCAAAGGCTTCTGCTAGGTGGATTATCGTCAAGGTACGTCATTTACATAAAACTTCGACTTATATATATTTCTTTATGTGTCTGTACACTAGTTGTTTAATTAATATTCAAATTTCATTATGTATTTAGTGTAATAGATAAAAAGGAAGTACAGAGTGCGGCTACTATGTGATGCACTGGATGTCCACCATCATTTTAGGAACTTTTAGGAATAATTGGAAAGCGGTAAGTTTATTTCAAACAAAATCGATTTATTTATAATTTGTATTACATTATTAACTTATTATCATTTATTTCATCATGCAGTATTTTAACGATCCTAGACCATTGGAGCCAGAGAGATTAAAGGCATTGCGGATCCAGTGGGCACAGTTTTATCTCCGAGTTAGAGATTAAAGGCATTGTTTTTTTCCTTAGTTTACTTTGGTTTAACATTTTTTACATTTTCTATGTAATATGAACATTGAATTCATTTGATGATTGTTCTTTATGATAAATCAATTATTTGATGTTTATTATCATTAAAACTGCTTGAAAGCAGAATAAAATGTTTATTTGCTGTGAATTGGCCTTGAAATTGCATTTGGCAGGTACAATTTTGGGTTTATTGTAAAAACAGAAAGTATATATAAAAAAAATACTTGAAAACAACATCGGTTATTAACAAAAACCGATGTTAATATGATAAACAATATCGGTTATTTACAAAAACCGATGTCGACATGAACCTTAACATCGGTTGTAATAGAAAACCGATGTTAAGGTTTGCATATTAACATCGGTTATTTGTATATAACCGATGTCAGCGTTTGTATTTTAACATCGGTCATTTGTAGATAACCGATGTCAATGCTTGTATATTAACATCGATTATTTATAAATAACCGATGTGAACATTTGAATATTAACATCGGTTGTCTACACATAACCGATGTTATACACTAAGAACTACACCAAATAAGTGTATGCATCATCAACGTTGACATCGATTTTCTAGAAAAACCGATGTTAACGGAATATATTAACATCGGATATCGTAGAAAACCAATGTGAATATATTTCATTAACATCGGTTTTTATGAAAAATCGATGTTAATATAACATATTAACATCGGTTGTACTGCAAAACCGATGTCAACATTCATCATGCGTACACTTTTTTTGTTGTTGTTCATTGTGTTTAACACCGGGTATTCAAAGAACCAATGTTCTCATATATATGTTAACATCGATTTTACAAAACCGATGTTAACATCCATACATTCAACATCGGCACTTTCAACATCGGTTTTAGAACCGATGTTAAAAGTGTATTTTCTAATAGTGTGACTAATTTTAAAACATGCTATATGAATATTGAAATAAAAATATTAATATATGATCTTTGGAGACCTGCAACTACCTTACAAATAATTTTAATTATTTTAATAAAATAAACAATTATGATCTTAAAAATATGTTAACTAAGCATTAAACTAATATAATTAATCAGAATGATTGATTTCATTAATAATTAAAAATGAACATACTAGCTCTAGCAAGGCAGATTAATCTTAAACATGCACTCATAAAAGTAAGATGGAATTCACTAGGGACTGAAAAGTTTGGATTCAGTAGAAACGAAACGACTATCGTCTGATTAGGCTATTATGAGGTAAACTTCTCAGGAAGAAAGCAAAGGTACCGTGGCGTACGGGAATCATATATCATTGCTTCTCCTCTTTTGTTCTTACCTTACACCTTAAAAATTACTTGTGTAGATAACAATAAATGAATCTTACATAAACAAACGAGTTTTGCATAGTCTCTTTTGTTTCACACATTCCAAATCTCTCCTCAGATGCCTCGCTTATCTTAACTTTATATTAGTACGTGATTGAGAAGTTAAGGTTTGTCTTTGGGATATATATAAGGATTGTAACTGATTTGTAAGATAATTATATATTATGTGTTTATAAGTTTATTCCTATGATAAATAAAAAGACCTGTGTAGAGAAATATAGCAATCATAATATAATATGATGTAATCACACCAGTATAATTAATTTGATGAGATGAGAATAGAGGATGGGAGAGGAATTTTTTTAAAAAAAAAGTTGAAACAAAAGAAGGCAAAGAACTGAGACAGGGGTCCCAATAACCAGCTAATGGGCATGGCATCCCTCGTCAGAATCCTGTCCCTTTGGTATAGAGGACACTCACAGGACACTTTCTTTTCTTTTGCTTTTCATTTAACTTTTCCTTTTCTCAATAATCTATATTAGTTTTAATTCTTTCTTAGGTCTCCAAAGCACCTTTATTCTCTGGGTACTACAAAAAGCTAAGCTAATGTGCATCTAGATATTGAAACTCACGGCCTCATCTTACTACAAATTAATATAAAAAAAATGGTTACATTATTTATTTATATATTCATCTAACAATCTTATTCCTTATTTCTTTAATTTCTCTTCTTTTGGTATCTCTTTATTTCTTGTAAAATAAAAGATATAAATTTGTCGTAAGTATTCGACATGCACTCCGTTGATATATATCCCCAAATGCTAAAGAAGAAAGAGTGATAAGTAATTAAGAATGGAAGAGATGGAGTTTGATTATGAAGAGGTTGTAAAAGCAACGGAAAACTTCAACCCTAGAAGAATCATAGGCAAAGGAAGCCATGGCATGGTCTACAAAGGCGTTCTTTTCAACGACAGATTGCAGGTTGCTGTGAAGAAGCCATCTCAAGGCCTTGAATCACTCCACAACAACTCCAAGCTCGAAAACGAAATTCGAGTTCTATCTTCTCTACGCGAAAGTCCTCATGTGGTTAATCTTCTGGGGACGAGTAGCTATAATGATCACAAGAAGCTCATCGTGATGGAGCTCATGCCCAATGGTTCCCTCCATGACTTGCTCCATGGCCATGCTAATAAAACCACGTGGCCAAAACGCGTTGAAATCGCCATGCAAATTGCTCGTGCAGTTCAGTTTCTTCACGAAGCTGTAGTGATTCACAGAGACATCAAGTCCTCTAACATCTTGTTTGATTCACATTGGAATGCTAAGTTGGCAGATTTTGGACTCGCGGTGAAAGGAGGATTGAGTGAACCGGGTCCTGCTCCCGCAGGGACAATAGGGTACATAGACCCATGTTACACCACCCCAGATAAACTTAGCACCAAAAACGACATTTTCAGCTTTGGGGTTGTGCTGTTGGAGATCATAAGTGGTAGAAAAGCCATTGATGTGTGCAAAACGCCGGCTTCAATTGTGGAGCGGGTGAAGACGAGTGATGAGTTGAAAGAATTTTGTGACACGAGAATGCCACTGCCACCGAATTACATGGTTGGCAGCGTCACTCGCTTGTTAAGCTTTGCTGCACGATGTGTGTCACTAAATGAAGAAGAACGTCCTTGGGCAGGGGAAGTTGTTATGGGAATGGAAATGGAGTTAAATTGCTTCTTCAGAGTCCCTGCTTGGAGATTATGCGTTTTGAAGGGTGTGGTGTGGTTCAGAAACAGAAAGAGGAGGAAGAAGCCTTTTGTGAGTATTATAAGTGTGTCAAGTGGGAAGAAGAAGTCATCGATGACCATGACCATCAAGGACGTTTTGGCTGATCTTACATTCCATTCTTGATGACTGAGGCTCAACTCGTTTTTCTCAATGTTCAACCGCTTTAATACATAAAATATGTTTTGTTTTTGGGCCTGCAGGGAAAGGGAATGCACTACAAACATTCGTACCAAGCCTAATTAACGTGATGGTTACGTATGGGGTAGGCAGAGAATACAAAGCCTTTAAGGGGATGCCCATGAATCATGATGATTTCGAGCTTTTTTTCTTTCTTTCTTTTTATTCTTTATCTTTCTAGTTTTTCTATTGTAAATTTATGATATTTGCATGCTCTAATGATTTTCTTTCATTACTTATTTAAGAAAATAAAAAAATAAAGATTGGGTTGAAACAATCTGTTTTTATTGTTTTGTTATTTAAAAACTTTCTTCCTTAAAATGTGTTAGACTTTTGGAAAATTATTAAGACTTAAATATTATGAGATAATATTTTTATTTTTATTTTTGGTCCTTATAAGTTTATTTTTTTAATTTTGATCTTTATAAGTTTTTTTTTAATTTTAGTGCTTTTAGTATTTTTTTTCATTAATAACTTCCATAAATTTATGTTTATAAGGATCAAAAATATATTATGCATGTGGTTGTCTTCCATTTGGATTCTTGATAGTGTAGTAGTCATGTCCCGAACTTGACTTGTCGGTGTCCTTTACCTTGGTTATTTATTGTATATCAAATATTAAAACAAGTTATATTCGTTTTTGTTTTATTCAATTGGCACGAGTAAATTTGAAAGAAAAAAAAAATACCTTCATCGCCTTGTATTTGAATCATATAGTTGTCACGAGAAAGGGAAGTTATTTCATCTTAAAATCTCTGAATATAACACAAGTTTAAGTCTTAGTAGTGAAATTTTACAGTGGTATTTACAAACTAATGATGAAAGTCCTTTGACACGAATCAGACCCAAATTCTATCGGTTAACACGTGGGAGCTTTAGATTTAGATTTCCTACAATAAAAAAAATTATACGTTCACTTAAATTAGAATCGTTAAGTGAAAGTCTGAATGATTCATTTTATTTTCGGTAAATCAGAGTGAAACCCGCACTTCTGAATCATCCAATCATCACCCAACCACACCAATTTAAAAGAATGCGTAAATGTGTGATTTACCTATTACATCAAAAGTACATTTTCAGGAGTTTCATGGTGGTTATGGATTTCGGCACAACATAAGGGGGAACTGTGCGGTTGTTTATGCGGGATAAAGGTTCTATGAATACTAAATAGAACAATGTGGTGATGGTGTGGACGATTTACAAGAGCTCGGGCAAATTATGGTGGTCGTACTATAGTTTTGTGACAAGTTATAGTTGGATGTGAGAAATTGCGACAGAAGCTTAGTCGAAAATGGAGGCATAACTGTTAGAGGAGTAGGGGTTTTATGGATAAAGGTTCTCTCTAATGGTAAGCTTTTAGCAAGGTCAAATGAGGGTATTAAGAAGGTGAATGCAAGGTGACTATGGTGTGGTGTGGCAGCTTTGGTTCTTAATTATGGAGAGAAAGGGATATTGGCTAACTATAGATATTTTTCATTCTTTTCCTGAATCAAAACAATGTGTCTAAAGGTCCAGCACATGGAAAAACAAAATTTTACATTTCAAATAAAATTGTAATGCTTCCGAAGATACAAAGGTAAACCAAAAATGAAATACAGCAGAACTACAATTAATTTCATTGAGCTATCTATTTGAAGTTGGAACTCTTTCTGCCTCTCATTTTGTTTGATAACTTGAATTCCTGAGGCGATTGCGATTCCCCTCATCCTGCAGAAATAACCAAGGATCATTTATCATTCATTTTGCACACTTAGCTAAAGACGCAGTTTCACCAACAAAACGGCCAACATCTCAAAACAGACAAAAGAAAAACAACATTAAATCGATAATAAAAACTAGATTATCTATAAAAGCTTTCAAAGAGTGTAGATATTCCAAAAACATAAAAGTTCTCATCATAGAAATAGGTTCCGTTGGGAAAAGGTAGCAAAGATAGGCTACTAACAAATAATCAAGGATCATCTCTCATTCATGTACCCATGCAGTAACTTCTCCCTGAGATGTTAGAACATGAAATATGCATACAGACTGATTACATCTTCAGGTTGTCCCTTGATAAATCACAGCACCTCATTGTCAAATATGTTTATTTAAAAAATTGCTGCAGTAGACTATACCCTAAAGAAGTCACTTTATAATGCGGTCAATTAACTCATTAATTTATTGACACTTTAAACAAATTCAACAATCTACATCAAAAACAATCCCATTCCAAATAAGCAAAGGCAACGTGGAACATAGTCAACACATACCACAGTCCAAGAACCAGACAATTATGGCCAGGAATACACCATTGATATGCATTAGTCAACACATACCACCGTCCCTAGACGAACAAGTACACGATACATACGGGATATTAGTAACCGTTAAGTACACTTGACTGACTTGAGTACTTATCAAAATTAATTTCTTGAAGGAAAAAAAAAATTGTACACAGCTTTAGTATACCTATGATAAGACTAAGTGAGACTTGGGAATTGGGATATAAATTGGGTTTTTTTGTCTCTCTCAATGTTTCATACTGTCCCTCCATTTTATCAATTACATTCACTATGCAGTAGCAGTATAGACCAACATACAAATCAACATATAATAATTTGGCTTGTTTGAATATACAACTGAATTAAATATTCAATAAGTTTTGGGGACATAAGTTTTTAATTATCAGGAGAAGGTATGTTATACTACGCCCAATTACAAATTACAACTGGTATATCTTATTTCAATTAAGTGGTAGTCAAATTTGGGCGTGATAAAATTGACTATAAAATAAATAAATTAAAATTAATTTCATAAACTATTACGCCCAAAAGTTTATTGAAATAAAATGGAAAAAGCTTATAAAAGTCATAAATTATTTTATTAGCTTAAATAAACTCCACATAAGTTCAAGTAGTTTTTTAAATAGAAAAAATTGATTGAAATAAGAGATTTTATTAAAAATAATTAATTGATTTTTTGGAAAGAAAATAATTAGTCATTGGTATTTTTTTGTTATCTAATGTTAAAGATCACAAATATTTTTCAATTCATTTATTCGGAGATTAATTTCGTTTACGATAATTTCATTTACGATAGATAACCCAGAAACATTTTGTACACATAAAAAACCAAACACAAATTATCTTAGATGTCCCCCACGTATGAACGCTCATTAATTGGTATTTAACAAAGTGAAGTAAATATTCCGCATCTTATATCATACTTAATAAACAATGCACGATAAATGACCAAAGAATTATCAATAAGATGTAAACCTTTTTCAACAACTTCTGCAATATTTACCACAATTATCTATTATATATTTTTCCTGCATATTTAAATACGTTAGAAAATAATTATGTAGGAAACTTTTACGCTTGTTGCCAATTGTCCTGCAAATTTTGTCTCTAGATTTATATGCTCACAAAAATTTTATTTTATTTTCAAAATTTGCAGGAATGTTTTTATACATAATTTTTTTTATAAATTTTCTTATAAACTTATTTATATTTTAAGAATAAAAATTACAAGAAAATTCATAGAAGTATCTATGAATTTTCTTACAAATTTATTTATTAAAATTTCCATTTTTAAAAATATTTTGCAGAAAAATATTTCTGAAAATATGATAGTGTGTAAAATATCCAGGGAATAAGTAATGATAAGGTATAACTAAATGAATTTAATATTTTAATATAATTGTATATATATATATAATTAAAAATATTAAGTCCATTTAATATTTTGCAGAAAATCCGTAGGAAAATTATAATTTAAAGACAAATTTAAACAAATCTGTATTATTTACTATATTTTTTACAGTTACTTCACTCACAAGTATTTTTTTTTTAACATATTTCCCTCACAAATATTTCCTCCGTCCCATAATAATAATAATCATCTTTGTAAAAGAAAATTATCCCAATATAATTATCGTTTTAACTTTTTAATATAATATTAATTATTTTTTTTCACTTATATACCTTATAATAATATTAATAATATTAATGATATGGACTAAACAAACTAAAAACGAATTGATGACCATAAGACTAATTTTATAAAATTATTATCATCTTTCATTCATTTATTATTTTTTCTTGATGTAGGTAAAATAACCAAAAATAACAATTATAATATGACAGATGCGGATGGAGTATTAATTAACATTAAACATACTTTCTTAAAAATAAGATTTACTCCATAGGTAATGGTGAACTAGGATTCAAATCCTAAACAAATTGAATACAAACCACTACACTCGTGTCAACATTGTTGGTCAGATAAAAAAATAAAATAAAAAGTCAAATTAAAAAATTAAAAAAAACGCATTTATTACATTGACAATAAAAATATCATATTTTAATATTTTTTAAAATAAGAGTCCAACTAGCAAGTATTTTAAGGACAATAATGAAATAGTATTATAAATATCATATTATTTTTTTTATTTTAAAAAGTAAGTGTCCATTAAATGGATTTAATTTTTTTTTATATAATACTATATTTTTTTTTAATGTCCCTAAAATACTCGTAGTTGAACTCTTATCTTAAAAAGTATTAAAATATGATATTTTTATTTTCAATGTAATAAATGCGTTCTCTCAATTTTTCATACTGTCCCTCCCCATTTTATCAATTACATTCACTATGCAGTAGCAGTATAGAGTATAGACCAACAGATAAATCAATAAGGAGATAATGAAGTTTACTGGCATATGAACCATACTGCGTTCTGATTCCTAGAAAGAAGAAAGTTAAGCAGAGAATCTACAATCGTTTTTCATCATGCAATGTGACGATGACAAAAAAGCAGCCAAAAAAGAAGTTGATCATAATTTGTACAATAAGCAGACAAGCAGAATTTATTTTTAATCTCAAACAAGCCAATCCATTATGCCTGACGCATCATAAATGTAACGAAACAGAGCACCCAATTCTATTTATTTTTTCCAATTTCTAACCTAAATTCCTTATTCATATCAAACAAATTGTTCTAAGATACCACAGCCAACAACTGAAACAATACTTCTTAGTAACCAAATAAGCCATCCAATTAGAAGAATTAAAAAATTACAAAAGAAAAAACAAATTCAGATCACGATCTCCAACTAAACATAGATCCAAGTAGGCAAGAAGGGGAATAGATAAAACGACTAAAAAACATAAATTTTGCGAAAGAATATAAGTTTACCTAACCAGATCCGACGATGATGTTGTTAATTGGAATGAAGATGAGCTTAACGAAAAAACCCACGAATCCCATCACAACGAAACCGATCGCGGTACGCACAGCAACCTTGGAGAATTCTAAAATACCAAAGGCATCCGAAAAATTAAGATCAGCAGTAAAGCGAAATGGAAGAAAAGGAGTGTTAGGATTAAGGTTGCACCTTTGCGATCGGGCTTGTGGCATCGCTTGACGAGCCTGACGCTGTCCTTGGCGAATTCCCTGAGCGGATCGAACACAGAATCAATAGCGTCCATTCTCTTCTCTGTCTGTCTCTCCTGCGTTTCGTTTGGATCTGAATTCTAATGTAATAGATGTTGATTTTTATACACTTTTCTTCTCGTTCATCAAATGTTTGTGCAAATTGAGTTCGGAAATATACGTGTACTGGCCAATAGAATCGTGCCATGCTGGATCAAGCGACGTCATTTTGGAACTCTATCTTGTCCTTCTAATCTAAAGTAAAATAAATGATATTTTTACAAATATTAATTTAAATAATACAAGATTATTTTAATAATAACTAAAAAAAAATAAAAATGCATAGGCTTAAATATGAAAATGGTCCAATAGATTGACATTTTGTTTCATTTTTTGTATGATTTTTTTGTTTAGTTTCGTCAAAGGATCTATTTTGAATTAGTTTAACTTTTTTTTACCGATTCAGCAATCATTTTTATTCTCAAATAATATTAAAAGATTTTGTTGTCATGGTAGATATTTTATTTTTCCTACAATTATTTGTCTCTTCCTTAAGGGAATAAGAAATCGTAAAATCTTATAATAATTTGTGATCAATTCATTCAAATGTTTTGATTTTTCTGAGTGGTCGAATCGATTACCAAATCGTTCCAGATTGAACCAACTTGTCCAATTCGATTTTCAAACATGGGCTAATCATTATTACAAATAAATATTGGCAATGATATCATCATGACATCATGCTAACATCATTGTGCATTGCATTAACAAAAGATAATGTGATTACATGTCAAATCAACATAATGTCACGTTGTTACCATATTAGCAAAAAGAATACATTGTCAATGTCATGTCAACAATGATGTCAAAAAAACTAAAAATGAAAAAAAATTACACCTCACCATAGTGTTGAATCTCACCTACATTGACAATCAACCCTAACATAAACAACACAAATAGGTAAGAGAGTGAGATATTGTGAATGTATGTATACATGATTTTGATGATGTCAAAAGAAGAATTAAACAAGGTTCATTTTGCTTCAAGATTAATACAAGATTGTTTCAACAAACAAAGCCTTGATTCAAGATTTCTTCAAGATCAAGCCTTGCCTCACAATGAAAGGTTTCAAGTCATTCAAGGCACATGTAATCGATTACCAATACATGTAATCAATTACCAATGGTTTGAAAGTGTGTAATCGATTACAGATCATATGTAATCGATTACCAGAGACTCTGAACGTTGGGAATTCAAATTTTAAATGAAGGGTCACAACTGTTCAAGAAAAACAACTGTGTAATCGATTACACTAATTCTGTAATCGATTACCAGAGAGGATTTTCAAGGAATATCGCCAACAGTCACATTTTTTCATTAGATTTGTGAATGGCCATCAAAGGCCTATAAATAGGTGACTTGGGCACGAATTTTATGCAAAGAGTTTTGCTTGGCAAAAATGTCTTATCCTCTCAAAAGACCATGAGAGAGATTCCAAAAGAACTTCATTGTCAAATGCTCTCTCAAGAAATCCTTGATCAAACACTTGCAAAATCTATAAGGATTCTTACATGATCTTCATTGTAATATTCTTCTCTTGAAGAGAGAATTCTTCTTCCATTCTTCTTATTCAATGAGATTGGTTAAGAGACTGTGAGTCTCTTGTTGTAAAGGATTCCTGAACACAAGGGATGGGTTGTCCCTGTGTGGTTCAGACTTTGTAATGGATTTTACAAAGATAGTGGAAATCTCAAGTGGGTTGCTTGAGTACTGGACGTAGGCACGGGTTGTGGCCGAACCAGTATAAAACTGTGTTTGCATTCTCTCTTCCCTTATCTCATTTATGTTAATGCAATCAATTTTGCCTTGCATGTTTATAGAACATTATTAAATTGATTGTTGTTGCTTCTTCTGCATTCTAAGCCTATCCCTCTTAAGATTATTGAGGCCACAAGGTTCAACAGATATCTCATCACATATAACATGATAGAGGTTGAGAGCAATTAAACACATACATAATTTTACATGTCAAACCATTTGTATCCTATGTAAAATCTTTAAGGGGTTTCCTAGATTATCAATTATAGGAAATCAACAGGATCTTGAAACCTATGATTATCACAAACAATAAATAAACAGATAATACGTATCTTTCTCCATAGGAACACTTATCTCCAATGTACTTTGCTTTCCTTGAAAGAGGAGAGAAACAAGATCTCACTTCCTTAGACTATTCTTTTTGTTTCTCTACGTTCGTGATGACTATGAGTGAGAGAGAACACTTTTCTGTCAGGAAGGGGACCTTATTTCACGTTGGAGGGTATTAACCCCCTTTTATAACCACTACTCCCATCAAGTAGCAGTTACATTTTAGAAACTTCTCCTATTTAACCCAATTACAATTTAGTCCTTAATTATTAATTATTTATTTATTTGTTCCTACATAAGTCACACGTCTCTCACATGAGATATTAATTCTAACATTCTCCCACTTAGCTCATGTGACATTAATAAAATATTATGGACAAAATAAATAAATAGATTAACTAACATAATGCGCATTAAAAATGACTAAATTGTTCTATACATTGGGTACATCATAATTTCATGATTAAGGATAGGAACCAATTCGAGTCATGGCGATTGTACATCACCTAATCGACATAGCCTCTTCCATGTACTACAAATTAGTCTTATCCTTAATATGACCATTAATTAGGAGTAGATAATTGGTCCAACATAATGTCTTCATTCAAGACAAAACCTGTTAACTTTACTCTAACACAAACATGCATGGAAAAATAGAGAACAGTTAATTAAAAACATATCATAATTGAGCTCAAATTGTCACTAAAATGCATAAGATAAATTACACTTAATGATCATCAATAACAATAATGTTCATACTTTCAACATGTTCTATAATGTCTTGGGCGATAATCCCTTATTCAAAGGGTCATCTATCATAAGGTTTGTGCTAATATGTTCAGTTGATACTCTTTGTTTATGAACTTCTTACTTCATGACAAAGTACTTCAATTCCACATGCTTAGCACCCTTAAAATACTTGTCGTTCTTACAAAATACTGCTGCAGAGTTATCACAATAGTGTTGGATCAAGTGGCCTCGGAATAATTAAGAAGGGGGGGTTGAATTAATTATTAACGAACATTTACTAATTAAAAATCTATCCTTCTTAATGTTACCAAAAGTAAAAGCAATAATTAAAGTGCACAGCAGAAATTAAAAAGTGTAAGGAAGAAGAAGACAAACACAAGAGTTTTATACTGGTTTGGCAACAACTCATGCCTACATCCAGTTCCCAAGCGACCTGCGGTCCTTGAGATTTCTTTTCAACCTTGTAAAAATCCTTTTACAAGCAAAGATCCACAAGGGATGTACCCTCCCTTGTTCTCTTTGAACAATCTAGTGGATGTACCCTCCACTAGAACTGATCCACAAGAGATGTACCATCTCTTGTTCTCAGTCACAACAACCCAAGTAGATGTACCCTCTACTTGTATTACAAAGGATGTACCCTCCAATGTGTTAAGACAAAGTTCTCAGGCGGTTAGTCCTTCGAAACTTTGTGAAGGGGAAACAAAAGAATTCTCAGGCGGTTAGTCCTTTGAAATCTTTTGTTTTAAGGAAAGGGAAGAATCAAAAGAATTTTCAGACAGTGTCGTTTTGAATTCTTTGACAAGGGAGAAGGGAGACACAAAAAAATTCAGGTGGTTAGTCCTTTGTTCTTTTGGAAAAGGGAGAAGAGAGACACAAAAAGAATTCAGGCGATTAGTCCTTGGCGAATTCTTTTTGGCAAAGGGAGAAGGGAATGAAAAAGATGAATAACACAAGTTTTTGAACAAAGAACTTTTCTTGAAAGAGAAAGTTTTGAACAAAAACTTTTAGAAAGATGAAGAGAAGATGAAACAGAAATTTCTAAAAGAAATGAAAGAAGATGTTGAAAGATAGATTGAAAGATAGAATGATTGAAAGAGATGATTGATATGAATCAATGAATTTTTGTTTCATGCCAAGGTCACATATTTATAGTTTCTTGATGACTCAATTCAAAACTTGTAACTCTTGACAATTCCTTTAAAACTAATCACTTAAAAAGATATGACTTTTGAAAGAATCTTCAGAAACAAGTCACTTGAAGAAATGTGACTTTTGGAAATGAATTTTTCGAAAACAGTCACTGGTAATCGATTACCATAAAAGTGTAATCGATTACACATCAACAGATGTGACTCTTCATTTTGAATTTTGAAAATCTTAACGTTTTAAAACCACTGGTAATCAATTACTATAATATGGTAATCGATTACCAGAGAGTAAAACTCTTTGGTAATGATTTTGTGAAAACTTCTTGTGCTATTCAATGTTTTGAAAAACTTTTTAATACTTATCTTGATTAAGTCTTCTCTTGATTCTTGAATCTTTGAGTCTTGAATCTTGATCTTGATTATTCTTGAATCTTGAATCTTGAATCTTGAATCTTCTTGAAGAAACTTTCGCTTGAATCTTTCTCTTTATTCTTGAATTGTTCTTGACTCAATCTTGAAATCATTCTCTTGGGCTTTTTGTCATCATCTTTGTTATCATCAAAACACCTTGAATCAATCTTGATTCATCATCATGAAGCAATGAAGCTTGCTTCTACAAATACATTTTCAGCGGCCTAGCAAAACTGTCAACAATTTCAAGCTCTGAAATAAAGTTTCGCAGCCAATTAGCTTGAATTGTAGCCTCAAAACATACTGCAGATTCAGCTTTCAAATGCAACAACAACTAATGCATACAAAATTTCTTCCATTTGTTTTCGTTCCATATCATTTCTAGGACATTGTGCGAGACTAAATTTGTCTCCTTTCTAAATTAGAACAGGTGATGTTAAACACCTTTCCATCTTGAATCTCTTTAGTACTTTATTGATATATTCTTTTTGAGGTAAGCCTAACAATCATTGTGATCTATTACGAAATATTTTTATCCCTATCACATAGTTTACCTCACCCATATCTTTCACTTCAAAGTTTCTAGAGAGAAATTTCTTAGTCTCATGAAGAAGACCAAGATAGTTAGTTGCAAGCAAGATATTATCAATATACAGAATTAGAAAATAACCTTACTCCCACTGACCTTCAGATACATACATCGATCAACAGTATTTTCCTTAAATCTAAAGGAAACAATGGTATCATTAAACCTCAAATACCATTGGCGGGAAGTTTGCTTTAAAATTGTATATTGATTTCTTTAGTTTGCACACCTTGTGTTCTTTTCCCTCAATTGAGAACCCCATTGGTTGGTCCATATAAATATTCTCCTCTAAATCTCCATTAAGAAAGACAGTTTTCTTATCCATCTGATGTGGCTCCAAGTCATAATGGGCTACTAATGCCATGATAATCTTGAAAGAATCCTTTTGTGAGACCGGTGAAAACGTCTCTTTATAATCAATGCCATTTTTCTGAGTAAATCCTTTAGCAACAAGTCTAGCCTTGTAACGTTCAAGGTTGCCATGAGAGTCACGTTTAGTCTTGAAGACCCACTTACAACCTTTTGGTAATTTTACAAGGTCCCAAACACCATTATGTTCCATGGAGTTTATCTCTTCTTTCATGGCATTTAACCACTTCTAAGAATTATCATAGCTTACAGCTTGTGCAAACGAAACTGGATCATTATCATTAATGCTTAAGTCTGCTTCTGTTTCATATAGGTATACCACATAGTCATTCAAAATAGATGGTCTTCTTTCTCTTTGAGACCTCCTTAATGCTATTTCATGCGGTTCTTCCACAATGGGTTCATTATGTATCATGGGCTCATTATTGTGTTGTGCTTCTTCATTATTGTTTGTAACAATAACTGAAGGAGCAATCACCTTACTACTAGAGGCACAAGCTAAAGGGACTTGCACTCTAACTTCTTTAATTTCCACTTCTCGTGGAACTATACTCCCACTGATTTCACCATTTTCAATGAACCTTGAATTTCCAGTTTCGACAATTCTCATACTATGATTAGGACGATAAAACATATACCTCTTTGACTTTTCTGGATAACCAATGAAATATGCACTGATTGTTCTTGCATCTAATTTTCTTTCTTGTGGATTATAAATCCTTATTTCTGCCTGGCAACCCCAAACATGTAGGTGCCTTATACTAGGTGTCCTATTTGTCCACAGTTCAAAAGATGTCTTTGAAACTGCCTTACTAGGAACCTTGTTCAACAAATACATGACAGTTTTCAAGGCATACATCCACAAAGATACGGGTAAATCTAAATTGATTAACATACTCTTAATCATATCCATTAAAGTTCTATTACGCCTTTCTGATACACCATTTTGTTGTGGTGTACCAGGCATTGTGTATAGCGCACAAATGCCACGTTTCTGAAGAAGCTTAGCAAATGGACCTGGTTGTTACCCAGTTTCATCATATCTTCCGTAATACTCACCACCTTTATTAGATCTAATAATTTTTGCCTTTCTGTCTAATTGTCTTTCTACTTCATTCAAGTAAATTTTTCAGGCATCTACTGTCTGAGATTTCTAATGCAGTAAGTTGACATAATCGTAATGTGAATAGTGATCAATAAAGGTGATAAAGTATCTTTCTTTTCCGAAAGAGTTAGCATCAAAAGGTCCACAAATATCAGTATGCACAATTTCAAGAAGCTATGTGCTTCTTGTAGCTCATTTCTTTGTATGTTTTGCTTGTTTTCCCTTTAATACAACCAACACAAATATTTAGATCCATAAAATCTAGACAAGGAAGAATTTCATTCTTTAATAATCTTTCCATCCTTTCTCTAGAAATGTGTCCTAAACGTTTATGCCATAAGAAAGCAGATCGTTCATTCACTAAACTACATTTAGTGCCAACATTATGATGCAGAGTTAAAATAGTTTTGGCATACAAACCATCTAATTTCAATTTATATAAACCATCACAAAGAACACCAGTACCAATGAGATGATTATGCTTAAATAAACTAAAGCATTCATTACCAAAATTAAAAGAGTATCCAGTAACATCAAGTTTAGATAATGAAACTAAATTCCTAGATAAACTAGGTACATAAAGAGTTTCCAGTAAATCTAAACGATGTCCAGTGTCGAGTTTTAAACAATAAGTCTTGACTGCTTCCACTGGAGCTTTCACTTTATTCCCCATGAAGATGAACTTCTCATTTGGGCTTATGGTTTAGATTGTAAAGAATCCTTGCATAGTGTTAGAAACATGAGTCATACATCCAGAATTAATTCACCAAGTATTATGGGGAACTTCAGTTAAGTTTGATTCAAAAACATACACGAGCATTAAGTTCACCCTTCTTTTCAAACCAAGACTCACACTTTAGGCAATCCTTCTGGAAATGTCCTGATTTCCTACAAAATTGACAAGTATTGCCCTTTGATACCTTCTTCTGAATTTGGAAAGAGTCATCATTGATCTTTAATGACCTTTGCCTTTATCATTCTTCTTCATAAATTTCTTTCCAACTTATTGATTCCCTTGGTGGCTTACATAATGGACTGAGTGACTTCCTTGATTCTTAAGCCTTGTTTCTTCCTAAACTAACATACTGTGTAATTCATGCACATTTCATTTATCTTTCATGGTGTTATAGCTCATTTGGAATGGGTCATACTTAGACGGTAATGAGTTCAAAATACACTGAACAAGAAAGTTCTCTTTCACAGTCATTCCCAAGGTCTATAGTCTTGTTGCAATGTTTGTCATCTCAATGACATGTTCATACACAGTACGTGAACCATCAAATTTCATGGTGGCCAATGTACTCATTAATGTCCTAGCAACAAACTTATCAGCTTTTTGAGAGCGTTCTCCCACTAATCACATAAACTTTTTAGCACTTTCGATTTTTGGGAGAGTTATCTTAATGATGTTTGCAACAATCATTCTCATTTACATTAGGCTAAGTCTGTTAGATCTTTCCCAAGCTTTATAATGGGTTTTCTCTTTATTGCTATTAGCATCAATAACAGTAACAAACTTCTCTTCCAACATAGGAAGATCAATATCTAAAACACCGAGGTGAAATTGGACTTACTCATTTCAGTTAGAGAAGTTAAGCCCATTAAAATTGGCACAGATGATACATGAGAATTTAGTGAATTGGAAACATGTATTACATAATAAAGTTCACATAAATGTTTTAAGACATAAAATACATGTCATACATACGATTCATTCAAATAACAATCAATGTATATTAATGTTCTCCTTTAGGTGATACACCAACACACAACATACAAACATGATGATGCTAATAAAAATTCTTAACATTATTTGGCAACTAAATATGCACCAATTAGTATTATCTATTTCCTTTGGGTATATAAATAAAACTAATGATACACACAAATCACCTACTATTATATTCATTAATTATAAGAACAACTAATCAACCTTTGGGCGATCCATAAATGCCTTATAACAATGAATTTCAATTACCCATAAACCAATAATCATATAGTTTAGCATCAATTATTCTATGAGTAATTGAAATAATCATTAATTTGGAATTAAATAACCTTATAAATTTGACCACTTTAGTGACTAACAAATTCAACATACATTTAATTCCAACCAAATATATATGGCCTGTACATACTTATTGTTATTAACAATTCATAGCCATTTTATTAATCTCATTCCAGGCCATCAAATAATATTCACATTTATTTGTGTTTTGCATTCAAACATTTTCAAAGAAATATGTAGTTTATTTACTGCTACCAATAATTTCAAAAGCATTCACGTTAATTTAATTGCAAAACATAAACTTTCAATCCTTTAATCACAGTTAACAATAGTATTCGAAAAAGAAATAGGTGGGATTGAGAATAGCAAAATGGGGTTTGTAAATAGCAATTCGAAAAGGAATCTTTTACCCCTGCAAATGACGTACATGTAGGCAGTGCTTTTCAAGGAATTGGAAACTTGCAATGACGGTAATGGCTTTCTCACATTATATGTTAAAGGAAAAAAAAATACCAACACCAGCCACCATTATCATCAAATCAAATTAGATTGCACAAAAATACAAATTTGAAATCTTTCTCCAAATTTAGTATATACAATTCAAAGTACTCACTACTTACAAACATCATAAGTTTTTTCTTCATTAAACACAATCAAAATAATATAATTTTGCGCATTCATACTTGTGATTTGAAAGCTAACTTAATTTATATCATTTTCAACATAAGATTTCATACTTGTAGCAGAAAAAAATTCCCTAAATTTCATAATTAGGGTTCATGCATAATTGCAATAAATTAAATCATTATTAGAGAATCATAAATTTCATAACAGATGCTCTGATACCACATGTAAAATCTTTAAGGGGTTTCTTAGATTATCAATTATAGGAAACCAACAGGATCTTGAAACCTATGATTCTCACAAACAATAAATAAACAGATAATAGGTAATGTGCCATTATTTTCTCCTATTTCTTAAACCTTTTTGCACCATTTTAATTACTGATTAGTTTTAATTGTCAAATTAATTAGGCAGTTTTATTATTTGGGCTCATTAAGCTAATTTGATGTTTTTAATCTAATTTCAGGAATTAATGAAGCATTGAGCTTAATCCGGATTTTGATCGTGGACTTAAAGAGGGCAAATAAAGCAACGTTTACCTTAGTTAATTTCTAATTAGGAGATTGCAATTTTATTTTATGTTGTTCTGTGTTTATTTCGTTTTGGGCCAGAATAATGTAATAGGGCCCAGTGACTTTGAGTGACCCTTATAAATAGTAGCCTTGGGATTCATGTAAGGGGGCTATTCTATTATTCTATTATTCAGGAGTTTAGGGTTTTACGTTTGAAGTTTGATATTACTATTCACGTGAATGCTATTTTTGATTTTTTTTGCTTCTAATTTCAATTTCGTTTTTATTCCTTCTTAGCTTCATTTACGTTTCTACTTCTAGTTTCATTTATGTTTTCTGTTTTCGTTGAACTTATGGAAGGCTAAATTCCTAGTGTTGTTTCCCTCTGAGGATGAAGCGTAATTCTCTTTGAGGTTCTATTTTTAATGTTGCTCTCCTATCGGTTTTCCTTTCACCAATTAACCCACATGTGTTCTGTTAATCTGTGCACGGTTCGTGTTCAATTAATTGCCTCTGTGCTTAAATTGCGTCCGTGCTTAATGAACAAGGGGTTAATTGGTGTATGTGTTGCTTAATCACATATTGACAACCCTAAGTTGATTTTCGCTTAGTAAATTAAATTAGGGTTGGATTAAGTGGTTAACTGCCATGGGTGAAATCTTCATAACTTAGGATAAGAGAATGGCTTCTGAATCAGAGGAAACAACACGTTTTTACTATTATTAATTTCGTATTCCAATCTGCTTGTTCTTAAATTCACAAAACAAACACAACCCCCCTCCCAATTGTTACTATTACTGCAAGTATATTATGAACATTTGGTTTATCATTGCTCGTTGAGAAATGACCTAGGATCACTTCCTAGTTACTGTATTTTAATGTTTATTTGATTCGGGTACGACCTCGATCAATAGGTACCTTTCTCCATAGAAAGACTTATCTCTGATGTACTTTGCTTTCCTTGAAAGATGAGAGAAACAAGATTTCACTTCCTTAGACTATTATTTCTGCTTCTCTACATTCGTGATGGCCATGGGTGAGAGAGAACACTTTTTTGTCAGGAAGGGGACCTTATTTCATGTTAGTGAGTATTAACCACTTTTTATAACCACTACTCCCATCAAGTAGCAGTTACCTTTAGAAACTTTTCCTATTTAACCTAATAAAAATTTAGTCCTTAATTATTAATTATTTATTTGCCCTACATAAGTCACATGCCTCTCACATGAGACATTAATTCTAACATCCGAGTCATACAATCACATACATTTTCATAGACACACATGCATTATGGTGAAGATTTGACTTAGAACTCTATATGCATGTGGTATCAATTAAAACACCTATGAAAGAAACTTAGAAGGACATGCAATAGACAAATTTCTAGACCATGGGTAATTCTACACCACACTCATAACCAAAATGAGATTGTCGATAGGGTTATCCAACCTTGCAAATATACTTCAACTCATGCAATCAACATGAGTCACACAAAGATTCCAAATTAGATAAAACCTCCAAAACCAAAGTCATACTTCAGCTTATTCATGGTTTTTTCTAGTTAAGCATAACAATATCCCTTGAAAAACTTTATATTATATATTGCACAAGGCATACAATACATCCATGGCATTTTCATACATACCATCGCATGGTGATCTCTGCCACATGTAAACCTGGATCACATACTTGTAATTTCAAAACACTACCATGATATCACTTGCTCCACCTCGTGTACATATATACACCATACTCTCATCACAAGCATATGAACTAACAATCATAGCACACCATCATTGAAGTATGCACATATACACATAAACATATAGTAGCCTAACATAATATATAGTCACTTTTTCTCCTATGCTACTATGATCTCCATAAAGTAATTATCACTTCTATGTTGACCTCAAAATCAAGTTTTATCATCTACTATGCCTAAAATTAGGAAGAACGCACACTCATCACATAATCTTGACAGATCGACCTTTGCTCATTAATTTGATCATATATTGAGTTTTAGACATTATTTTTTAGTGAAACTAAAGTCGTTAGTTAGTTAATCTATAGGGCTACAACTTTCATACAAATCATTTTTTCCTAATTCCATCGTTAAATTTGCCCAACAAAATTCCCCTCTCCTGGAAAAATTTGCATTCCCCCTGGTAAAATTACTTATAGCTCAACTTGTTTTTATCTCGATTTTGGACAACAAATTATTGTGTTTTCTCAACAAAAATTGACTAACAAAGAGTCCCAAATCTGCATTTTTCTGCATAATATTTCCCCAAAGGTTCCAAAAACTTAAAAATACGCTCTCAGTATATAAGACTCAAAAGTCAACCATACCAATCATAACAAACCCCACAAATCAAAGGAAACATCATTTAAATGTATTCTTTGAACTCAAGGATAGTCCCGAACTTTATTGGAAAGTGTACTGAGTTGTTAAAGTAATAATAAAACGGTAAGAAACCGAGTATCGAACTCAGAGAACTTGTTTCATTTGGTGAAGTTTCATTCAATAAGCAGACATTGATATAAAGTCATGTAAATAGAATTAAATCAAAGATGTATGTGTTGTAAATCTAAAATAACTACAAATATGCTTATCAAAACGGGAGAGAAAATAGATAATTAAAGCATTGGGTCCTTCTACTGAATGCTTGATGTAATTAAAATATTTTTTCTATTTAATGTTATTTATGTGTTCTATGCTAAGGACTAAAATACCAAACACCGATTCCTCGCGTGAATAGACTAATTCTAATTAAACCTCATTCTCAGATGTCTCGTCGAACTTAGCCTAACCGAACAACATTACAATCACAATATATCAAGAACTAAAACCCTGCACTCTATGTTTAGAAATGCAGTTATCTAGCCCTGCTCTATCCCGTTCTAAGGATTAATACATTTTCCAATGCTAAAAATCCTAACTTTACACACAAATAGGTTATCAGACGAAAAACATGCAATAATTAAGTGCAGATAGAAACAATGAACACATAAAATAACTTTAAATAAATAGTTAAGAATTTACATCAAGTTTCAGCAGAATTTCCCAACAGAGATACTTAGCCTTCCATCACAAGGCAACACCTTTCAGCTACAAGATGAGGGTTTAAGAAGAAAATAACAGATTACACAGTGGTGGGGATGTCTCCTCCACCTCTAGGAACCTAGAAATTACTCCTAAACCTAAGATCCTCTTTAAAGTTGAGGTTTTTGGCTTCCTTGCTCTGTTTTGTGCCTCTGTTTTTCTCTCTCAGACGAACTCTTTGATTTTTCCAACTTTAGCCTTAAAAAGGGCTTTCTGTCCTCGAAGACTCGCTTAGCGCCATTTTCGCGCTTAGCGCGAGTTAGTGAATATCCGCTGAGCGAGCTGGGCGCGCTTAGCGCAGGAAGAGACAAACGTCTCACTGAGCGAGCTGATGACGCATTGAGCGCACTGATGCTTCTTAGATTCTCCCAACTCGCTAAGCGGGCTGAGTGTCTCGCTTAGCGCATGATTCTCGCTAAGCGCACAAGCCTCGCTTAGTGAGACACCAGTTGTAAGCCTTCACAAATTTCATCCTTTTTACCAAAAATTGAAGTTGAAACACATTAAATTCACAATGTTGGGCATTTCTACTGAACAAAATTAAACTAAACCTAAAAATATGTACAAACCTACAAAAAGAACCATAAATTGGGGAAAAGACAAACATTTTATAAAACTTTTCTATACAAAAGTTAGTCGTAAATGACAACTAACAAACTCCCCCAAATTTACAGTTTTGCTTGTCCTCAAGCAAAGAAAGAACAGTTCACTTGTCCTCAAGTAACAAGCTCACAGTGGTTATTCAAAATTATGTTTGTTTCCAAGCATTCAATAACATGACACAAGTGGCATACAATGCTTCAATCAACATTTTTTCATAAGATATGCAGCTTTTCAAAGATATGAACATGATAATTAGGTACACAAGTGAAATAAGCTAGCAGGCAAGACAAATATCAAGGAAGATTCAACAAGCCAATGCCTCACGATCACTGTTTCTCTCAAGCACAAGTGTTTAAGGCTATTTCTCAATCAACAACCAACACAAGTCTCAATCTTTGCAATTCATCTCATGCCATACAGTCATAAACACACAAATTGAATCCGAAGGACTTTTCTTGGCTTGTAATGAGGCTGGGCTGCAAACAAAATATGGTTTTTCTAGGATGCAAAAATCTTAAGTTCTAGGAGAGCATTCATCCTTAGATCAACCTTTTTTCTCTTTCATTCCAGCTTCAATTACTTGCCTTTCAATATTTATAGTACTTAGCTTTGACAACAGCACACACTTAACTTAGCTTTTATTTTTGGAATTTCTCTTCTTTTTTTAATTTTTTTTAGCAACTTTTACTTGCTGCTTATTGATTTTGTTGTGTGTGTTGTCATCTTCTTACTATAATTGCTGTCACCCAATAAACTCCCCCAAATTTGGGACAAATTTGCCTTGAACTATGATGCTCTCCTACAACCTAAGACAAGGTAGATGGAGACTACAATTTATAGGCTCGGGGTTCAAGTCAATCAATCAAATTTTCAGCTCAACATGGGTGCAAGGGATAATTCATTCATGCACAAGGCAAGCTTTTTGGCTAAGTAGCTATTTAAGTCAATCATGGCCTTCATCATCTTCAAACTCATGCATTTGTTCAATAATTAGAGATTCATGCAAACATCGGTACTCAATGTTAGTCGTTCTCTCATAATTAATGATCACACACTCACCGGGTTGTGGCTAGTGATTATCTTCACAATCAATCTATCAAACCAACTAACATTTTCAACCATGTACCTAATCCATGTTCTTTATCTTCTAATTACTGAATATTCATTCAAAGCATATGATCTACGCATTACAATTCACTCAATTCATGCCATTGATCAATCCAATTCACTCAACAAACACAAGATTTTAAATCAAACCAAACCACTGCAATATCAATCAAACTGTGAACTGTTCAACAAGCTTTCAAAATTTTCTAACTAAGTAAACTGAACATAAAAACTGTACTAAAACATAAACTAAAAATAAAATGTATCTAAAGCAGAAAAATAAATAAAATTCCTGTCAACAATCATCCTGAACTAGTGTGGGCTCGTCCTGAGCTGATGCAGGCTCATCATGAGGTGAAGATGGAGTATCCTAGGCTGGCTGAGGTGTCTCTTGTGTTGTTGTAGGCCAGGGATCCCAGGTACTCTGCACCGCCTATAGATCTGCTGCATAGTTGGTGTCTTCAACGCCTTCTTCACCCTCAAAGACCTCCACGAAAGGTGAAGTAGCATGTGAAACCTGTGGAGTCGCCTCTGGAGTGGCCTCATGAGCAACCTCAGGCTCTGATTGAGGCTTTTGGGTTGCAGAAGCCTTACCTCCCCCCAAAGGAAAAGGCTGGACTCCTGGCTAGGCCACCTGTGCCATGAACTCATCCATGCTGATAATAGGTTGATGTTGAGCCAAGTCATGCATACTTTGCATCACCAGGCATAAGCCACGATGGATGCTCTACAACATAGGAGCTGTGACCTCGGAGCATCGGCACTAGAATGATAATGATGATGGAGTAAAGGTGCCAGTCTGAACTAAAGCTGATGGAAGTGGTGGTGCTGAAGTAGAAGGGGCTGGAGCTGGAGAAGGAGTAGGAGCAGAGGATGCAGGAGCAGGAGAAGCAGCTGAAGATGGACCGTCAGATCCTCGAGCCTGTGCCTTGCGGGTCCCTGGAAATTTGATCATGGGATCGTCCAGGTTCCAGCAGTTCTTCTTTATGTATGCCAAATTAATGGCAGGGATGAGGGACTCAAAGGTCAAAGAATATGAGACTACTCCTCGGGCCACGCAGAGTGAAGAAATGAGGGTTGGAAAGCCGAGACTCGAGGAGTTGGACTAGGCCATCTGAGAAATTTAGTGTGAAATGAGGAAGCCCACGTCCATGTCCATCTTCATCACAAGTCCATAAATTAACCTCGCCCGATCCATGTTCAGATAAGAGGTATGAGAAGTATGGGCGAGGTTAGAATATGACAGAACGCTCCAGGTCTGGGCCTCGTTAGATCCTTCCTCAGGAGCTTCCAAGGTGCTCCTTCAGCATTAAAAACAAATCCGCGCCTTGGAATGCAAAGCTTGGAGGCAAGCTCCTGAGGATCCATGCGCGACCTGCAAAAAATAGAGTATGAGGGGTACTGCTCCCCTGGCTGAATGACTGGTGGCGTCTCCAGGAAGTCATTTAGTGATGTCGTATCAAACTTAATTAGCCGCCCTCTTACTCAAACCTGTTTTGGTGATTTGTCTTCAGGGTCATACAGGTTCGAGTAAAACTCCTTGACCAGGGCCACATCAATGTGCTCGTCCATGAACTGGGTCAAGGCCTTATGTCAGTTCTGCCTGATCAGCTCACGGCGGAATTCGTCATATTTTGTGATGAAAAGATTAACATTCCTCTTCGGAAGGATGTTCCGGGAGTGAATATTCTGAGTAACGTTCCCAGGCCTCTTTAGAAGTCAATCTAGTGGTATCATAAGGCTCTTGGGCCGAGATGCTATGCCTTTCCTCTTTTTGGAGGTCATCTGCATCAAAAAATGAGCACAAGAATCAAGTTAGAAAGGTTTTTGTTTCAACTGAAAATAGAAAAATAAAACTGAAAAACAAACTGGGCGCTTAGCGAGACTAACTCGCTTAGCGCTCCTTATGAAAATAACAACACTCGCTTAGCGCGCAGAGCGCGCTTAGCACGACAACACAAAAACAAAGACTTTGGCTAAGCGAGACACACTCGCTTAGCTGAAATAGCACAGTGGCTAAGCGAGCATGACTCGCTAAGCCTTATTCTCTCATAGAGAGCTAATTGCGCTTAGCGAGACAGGCTCGCTTAGTGTGACACACTAAACAGGCTTAGTGCCAGCAGACGCTTTGCCTAAACAGACCTCTGGAACAAAATTTGCTTAGCAAGCAGGCTCGCTAAGTCCAATTCCAAAAATAAACAAAATAGAGAAGAAATTGCACTTAGCGAGCAGGGCTCACTTAGCGCATGAACAAAATCAAGGAAAAACACAAATGCCTTGGGCTTAGCGAGACTGACTCGCTTAGCCCAGGCTTATTCGGCCAACAGTGGCTGAGTGGCTTAGCGAGAGGACTCGCTTAGCCACCAACAGAAGACAAAAAAACTCTAAGAGTCTGACCTAAGCATCTAGCTCGCTAAGCGTGGCAAGCCGATTAAGCGAGATCATACTAATTGAAAATAAAAACTGGAAATTTAAATACTCGTTAAGCCCAAGGTGCAATGGCTTAGCAAGTTCATACAAACATTCAAACATGTGTTCAAAAATGATGAACGCGCTTAGCAGGACAGGGCCAGCTAAGCGAGTTCATCCAAAATCCTAGAAAATCAAAAGAAATTGATGAACTCGCTTAGCGAGCAGGCTCACTTAGCGAGGTCATCGAAAAATCCAGAAATACTTGGGGCTTTTCAACCCCCTACCATAGGCCTCTATTAGGCCTCAAAACCTAATCAAAACAGCACAAAAGCATGTACATTGTGTGCGAAAATAAACCCCTAATAGCATAGCATCTAAAGACTAACCTAACAGCAACATTGCAAAGCACAAAATCAAAATTTTAAAGAAGTTACAGTAAGGCATCTACCCTATGGTTCAAAGCAAAAATAAAGTGCTAAGTAGGGATTACTTACTTGGATTGTAGTAAGAGATGAGCAAGAGGAAGCACAAAGAAGTAGAGAATGCGTAGAAGCACAATGCAGATGAGTGTAGGATGCAAGGGATGAGAGTGAGAAGTGTTTTAATTTTTGCACAAAAGAAAACTTCATAAGGCAGTTAAGCCTTATTTTTGGCAGTTTCGACTGCCTCGCTTAGTGTGGGTGACTCGCTAAGCGAGCACTCAATGACTTTTGAGTTTTCAGAATTCAAACTCATGCGCTTAGCGGGTAGACTCGCTCAGCCCAATTTGAAAACATGACATTCCAGAGAAGAAATTGGGCTTAGCGCGAAGGGTCGCACTTAGCGAGTTCTACAGCTCTGATTGGTCTGCAACTCTTGCTTAGCGGGCCATGGGCCAGCTTAGCGAATAAAATGCTTCCTGATTTAGCAGTGTGGCTCGTTTAGTGAGAGACTCTCACTTAACGTAATTCCAAACCCGAGAGGGATTTGGGCTTAGCGGGCTGACCCGTTGGGCCCAATTCAAAATAAGGTCCAACAGAGAAGGAATTGCGCTTAGCGCGCAGTGGGCGCTTAGCGAGATGAAGTTGTGCGCTTAGCGAGATGACTCGCTTAGCCCAATTCCAAAAGATAAAATTCCAGAGAAGTTTTTGGGCTTAGCGTACAGGGCTTGCTCAGCAAAACCCCTTCAGCCAATAAATAGGGGTTGATGCGCTTAGCGCGAGAAGTGGCTTGCTCAGCGCATGAAGGATCATTCGCTTAGCACACGAGGCATGCTGAGCGAGTGGATGACTAAAAAAATTTTCTAAGTGTTCCTATCCACAGCTTCCAGAGAAGCTTGATCAACCCCATGTAACAATGCAAATCATGCTGATGAATTATTCAAACAATCACAAACAAGTATTCTCAAACTAAATACAGTGAACATAAAATTAAAAAGGACTGGGTTGCCTCCCAGCAAGATCTCTCTTAACGTCATTAGCTTGACGCATCTTACTTCATGGGTCTAGATCAAATTTGGTTCCCACCTTCAAAACCATCTCTTCCCATACTTCATTTACCTCTAAATAGACATTCTAGCTGAGCAAATGTTTGTCTTCATCAAACAAATCAAATTTTATCTTCTAATCATTAATTCCCATCTCAAGCTTTTTCTTTCCCATGTCCACTACACAGCTAGCAGTCAGCATGAAGGGACGAACCAAGATCAAGGAGATCTCAGTATCCTCTTCGATGTCCATCACTACAAAGTCAGCTGGGAAAGTGAAATGCTTCACTCTAACCAAAACATCTTCAATAATGCCATAGGGTCTGGTAACAGAACGATCTGCTAATTGAAGTGTCAAATTGGTTGGCATAATTTCCATCTCTCCTAACCTCCTGCACATGGAGAGTGGCATTAAATTTATACTAGCTCCGAAGTCAATGAGAGCTTTGCCAACAAACACAGCACCAATATAGCATGGTATAGTGACACTTCCAGGATCTTTGTGCTTCAGTGGAAGGATCCGTTGAATCACTGCACTACAATTTCCCTCCATAACAATGGTGTCACTTTGTATGTACTTGCTCTTTTTGGTTAGCAAATCTTTCAGGAACTTTGAGTAGAGTGGCATCTGCTGTAAGGCCTCTCCAAAGGGCATAGTAATCTCTAACTTCTTGAAGATATCAAGGAAGCGAGCTAGGTGCCGCTCCTTGTCTTTCTTTGAGGGTACCAAAGGGTATGGCACCTCTTTCCCTGTAGATGGACTAGCCTCTCTCTTCTTTTCATGAGCCAGCTCACTCTTAGTTATTCTCTTCTCCTCTTTCTCTTTCTCTTTTTCATTTTTTTTCATTTTCTTTTTGTTTTTGTTTTTCTTTTCCTTCTTTTTCTTCTACATTTATTTCCTTCTCATTCTTATTTTTCTCTTCTCCTTCTTTTTCTTTCTCATTCTCTTTTATTTTATCCTCCCTCAACTGATTACCTTATTTTTCCTTCTCATCTTCCTCTTCTTCAACAACTACTAGTTCTTGGTTATCCTCAATTGTCCTATCCTCATCCTCAATCGTAATGGCCCTCCTACCTCTGGTCATCACAACCTTGCATTCTTCTTTTGGATTCTTCTTAGTGTTCGCTCCAAAATTACTAGAAGATTTTTCTACAATCTGTTTGGCCAGTTGCCCCACTTAGATTTCAAGGTTTTTGATGGCTGACTTCGTGCTCTTGTGGTTGGACATTGAAACCTGCGTAAACTAAGCAAGGGTCTTCTCCAGCTTTGTGGTTCTCTCATATAGGCTAGGCCTCTGTTGCCGAGGCCTATTAGATGGTCCACCCTACTCTTTGTTGAATTGATTGCCAGGGTGGGCTCTCCATTGCCCTTGTTGCTGATTAAAATTTGAACCATGCTGAAAACTTGAATATCCTCCTGCATTATAACCTTGTCTGGGCTGATTCCCTCCCATGTAGTTCACTTCTTGTGCAGAATCATCAATGGGAATACAACAACCAGACTCGTGAGCTCCACCACAAATGCTGCAACCTCCTACCTGCAAAACAGCGAAATGGGAAGGTTGATTAACATTAAATTTGTTTGGCAACTTACTTAAGGTTTCGGTCAATGTCTCAAGCTTCTTGGACATCAACTTGTTCTGTGCCAAAAGTGCATCCTAGGATGAGAGCTCTAGCAAACTTCTTTTGGTAGGGATATGAGTCCTATCACGCAGTATTGCGTGATCACTTGCAGCCATATTCTCAATTAATTCCATGGCTTCTTCAGGGGTCTTCAATTTTATTTTGCCCCCTACAGAAGCATCTAAGAGTTGCTTCGATTGTGGCCTCAACCCGTCAATGAATATGTTGAGCTATATCGGTTCTGAAAATCCATGAGTAGGGGTCTTTCGCAGCAAGCTACAAAATCTTTCCAATGCCTTACTTAAGGATTCATCTGGAAACTAGTGGAAGGAAGAGATGGCAGCCTTTCCTTTTGCAGTCTTGGACTCTGGGAAATATTTCTTCAAGAATTTTTCAACCACTTCATCCCAAGTCTTTAGATTGTTGCCTTTAAATGAATGAAGCCATCTTTTTGCGTCTCCAAACAATGAAAATGAAAACAGACTCAACCTAACAGCATCTTCCAGCACACCAACAATTCTGACTGTATTACAAATTTCAATGTAAGTGGCTAGATGTGCATACGGGTCTTCATTGGGCAAACCATGGAATAGGTTACCCTGTATCAGCTGAATTAGTGAATGAGGATAGGTAATATTATGCGCTTGAACCTCTGGCCGCACAATGCTAGTGAAAAACTGCGGCACAATAGAACTTGAGTAGTCTTTAAGGGTTACTCTTCTAGGTTGCTCTTCATCCATTATGTCGGCTTCAGGCACTGCAGTTTTGGATTCCCTTGTTTCTGGAAAACTGGAAGATGACTCCGATGAACAAGGCTCCTCTAGAATTGGTACTGCCCTTTCTTGCAAGATTTCTCTCTACCTTTCTGTGTTGTTTCTTCTGCAAGTAGCTTCAATCTCCATGTCCAAATCAACCAAATCACCTGCAAAAGATCTATGATGCATACAAAGCACTAGCAAGAATAGTGGTTAACCAATTCAAGAGAAAAACAAATTCTGAACTAACTAATTATTCACACAAACAAATAATCAAAGAATAAAGAATTGATGCCTACAAACTGAACTAGACTTCCCAAATGGAAAGAAGTTCCCCGGCAATGGCGCCAAAAACTTTGTTCGAACTCTAGGACGGTCCCGAACTTTATCGGAAAGTGTACCGAGTCGTTAAAGTAATAATAAAATGGTAAGAAATCGAGTATCGAACTCAGGGAACTTGTTTCATTTGGTGAAGTTTCATTCAATAAGCAGACATTGATATAAAGCCATGTAAAAATAATTAAATCAAAGATGTATGTGCTGTAAATCTAAAATAACTACAAATACGCTTATCAGAACGGGAGAGAAAACAAATGATTAAAATGTTGGGTCCTTCTACTGAACGCTTGATGTAATTAAAATATTTATTCTATTTAATGTTATTTCTGTGTTCTATGCTGAGAACTAATATACCAAACACCAATTCCTCGCGTGAATGGACTAATTCTAATTAAATCTCATTCTCGGATGTCTCGTCAAACTTAGTCTAACCGAACAGAATTACAATCACAGCATATCAAAAACTAAAACCCTGCACTCTGTGATGTTCCAATATTTTCTCCTATTTCTTAACCCTTTTTGCACCATTTTAAGTACTGATTAATCTTAATTGTCAAATTAATTAGGCAGTTTTATTATTTGAGCCCATTCAGCTAATTTGATGTTTTTAATCTAATTTCAAGAATTAATGAAGCATTGGGCTTGAATCCAGAATTGGGCTTGGACTTGAAGAGGGCAGACTATTTTATTCAACAAAATTTTATCTTATCTAGATATTATTTAGATTTGATCTTATGTATATATTATTTCATCTAGATCTTATCTTATCTAGATTTGATTTTTATTTTATTTATAGGCTTGGATTTAAAACAGATTTGTAAGCTTTGAAGCTGGAAAACTATATAACAGCACCAAGGTTCTAGTTTAGGCCCTCTCTTCTCTCCTCTCCTCTCTCCTATTTTTCGTTTTTAGTTTTAGGCTTTTCTTCTTTCAGACACTTTTTCGTTTTGCAATTCCAATTTTTACTTTTTGTTTCAGCAATAAAATTTCGTTCTTCAATCTATAATTTCATTCTCTATTGATTAATGGAAGGCTAAGTCTCCAGCGTTTTTTTCTCTTGAGGATCAAGCACAGTACTCTTTGAGGTTTTATTATTACTATTAAATTATGTTCAGTTTTTCCTCTTCACTAATTACTTTAAATTTGTTGCTATTAATTCATGCATGCTTAGTGCTTGATTAATTGTCTTTGCGCTTAATTTACGTTCATGCTTTAATGATCGTTTATGATTAATTGGTGTATGTGTTGCTTAATCACATAATGAATGCCTTATGTTAAATTTCGCTTAGTAATTTAATTTAGGGTTGGATTACGTGGTTGAGCTGATAAAGGATAAACTCTCGTAACCTAGGATAAGAGACTTGCTTGTGAATCAAGGGGGTGCAATGTGTTTTAATTCTGATATTTTATAATTCACATCTATTCACTGTTTAATTTACAAAAGCAAACAACCCCCCCCCCCAATTCGTTATTATTTTCCTACTATCTGTTATGAACAATTGGTTTATCATTGCTCGTTGGGAAACGACCTAGGATCATTTCCTAGTTACTGCATTTTAATGTTTATTTTATTCGGGTACGGCCTCGATCACTCTATGTCTAGCAATGCAGTTATCTAGCCCTGCTTTATCCAGTTCTAAGGATTAATACATTTTCCAATGCTAAAAATCCTAACTTTACACACAAATGGGTTATCAGACCAAAAGCATGCAATAATTAAGTGCAGATAGAAGCAATGAACACATAAAACAACTTTAAATAGATAGTTAAGAATTTACATCAAGTTTTAGCAGAATTTCCCAACAAAGATACTTAGCCTTCCATCACAAGGCAACACCTTTCAGCTACAAGATGAGGGTTTAAGAAGAAAATAACATATTACACAGTGGTGGAGATGTCTCCTCCACCTCTAGGAACCTAGAAATTGCTCCTAAACCTAAGATCCTCTTTAAAGCTGAGATTTTTGGCTTCCTTGCTCTGTTTTGCACCTCTGTTCTGCTCTCTCAGATGAACTCCTTGATTTTTCCAACTTTAGCCTTAAAAGGGGCTTTCTGTCCTTGAAGGCTCGCTTAGCGCCATTTTTACACTTAGCGCGAGTTAGTGAATATCCGCTGAGCGAGCTGGGCACACTTAGCGCAGGAAGAGACAAACGTCTCATTGAGCGAGCTGATGACGCGCTGAGCGCGCAGATGCTTCTCAGATTCTCCCAACTTGCTAAGCGGGTTGAGTGCCTCGCTTATTGCATGATTCTCGCTAAGCGCACAAGCCTCGCTTAGCGAGACACCAGCTGCAAGCCTTCACAAATTTCATCATTTTTACCTAAAATTGAAGTTGAAACACGTTAAATTCACAATGTTGGGCATTTCTACTAAACAAAATTAAACTAAACCAAAAAATATGTACAAACCTACAAAAAGAACCATAAATTGGAGAAAAGACAAATATTTTATAAAACTTTTCTATACAAAAGTTAGTCGTAAATGACGACTAACATGTATCCACACACAATTTCACACTACTCAAATCAAAAGACAAAAAATGGGTAAAGCACCAAGAACAATAAAACAACCAAGTTATCATTCAATTATCAAATTAAAATGATTGGGGCTTTACAACTCATCCAATTAGAGAATGCATCATAAACACCTTGATGTTATCCTTCCTCATGTCTACAACATAAAACTTGCTCACACACGTTCAAACGCACCACAACAGAAAGAGACTAAATCAAATGTGATAAATCCATTTACCTAGAAACCATGGCATATGAGACAAGTTCGATGTCATGGATTTTGAGACTAGAGAAGAAGATAAAGTTAGGACCTAAATGTGAAGGGATTCAAAGACAGAGGTAAGCAAGGACAATGAATGAAAAAAAGAGAAATAGGAGGTAGATGTGGATGAGCCTTTTTGGTTTCGACAACTACAAGAATGAAGTAGGGGTAAAACCTCTAAAAGGGTGAAGGTTGGAGTGATGAACTCTTGCGACAATAATGAGAGTTAGATTAGGAAGTTTTTTTTTTCTTATTTAATTGTTTGTAACCTTCAATCTAAAAAGCATGCTGACTTTAATAGTGGAATTTATTAATGTCATTTAATTAGTAAAATATATTTATTATTATGGAATGCGTTTTTCATTTTAATACTGTAGCAATAAGTAAAAATATACAAAAATAATCGATGATATAAATGGTAGATTAATTGAATCCTATTATAGTTTGTGGATGAAAATCACCTATCTCCTCCAATTAGAGAGTGCCACGTAATGTCACCTCAATTCTACATTGGAGAAAATTAATGTTTTTTGTGTTTTGTCTTAGCTTCACTTTGATCAACACATCTTTCATTTTAGAGTCTAACCAATTCTTAGAAGCTTTACCATTTCCCTTGATCCGTGCCCAATACTAAATGGATCACCACCATTTTCTTCCTTTCTTGGCCTTGGATTTTTTCATTTTTTCAAAATAAATTATTTTAAACTTTCAATTATAGGCATGAAGTAGGGCAATGAGCTCTAAAAGGGTGAAGCTTAGGGTGATGGACTATTGGGACAACGATGAAAGTTAGAAAGGAAAGGAATTTATTTCTTATCTAATTATTTTATAACCTAACTCCCTCAGCATGCAAAAAAAATATTGATTTTAACAGTGACATTTATTAATGTCATTTATTTAGTAATATATATTAATTTCATAAAATACATTTTTCATTTTAATATTGTGTAGCTATAAATTAAAATATACAAAAATAATCAATGATATTAATGGTAGATTAATTGAATTTTATTATAATTTGTCGATGAAAATCACCTGTCTACTCCAATTAGAGAGTGCCACATATTTTCACCTCAATTCTACATTGGAGAAATTAATGTTTTTTGTGTCTTGTCTTCACTTTACTTCAATCCAACCAATCCAACACATATTTCATTTCAGAAACTAACCAATTCTAAGAAGTTTTACCATTTTCCTTAATTCATTCCCTCTATTAAATGGATCACAACCCTTTCTTCCTCTCTTGACCTTGGATTTTTGCCTTTTTTTTAAAAAAAACAAATCATTTTTAAACATTCAATTACAAGCATGAAGTAGGGTAATGAGCTCTAAAAGGGTGAGGGTTAGTGTGATAGACTAACTATTGTGGCAAAGATGACAGTTGGAAGGGAAATGAATTTTGTTTCCTTATCTAATTATTTTCTAACCTAGCTCATTACCCTACTTTGATAGTGAAAATTATTAATGTCATTGAATTAGTAATATATATTAATTTTATAGAATAAAATTTTCATTTTAATATTGTAGCAATAAATAAAAATATACAAAAATAGTCAATGATATAAATGGTAGATTGATTGAATCCTATTGCAGTTGTTGACAAAAATCACCTATCACCTCCCGTTAGAGAGTGCCACATCAATAACGCCACCATATTTTACATTACATTTAGAGAAAAGTCACGTTGTCAATTGTGTATTGTCTCTGCTTCACTTCGATTTAATCAAATCAATGTGTCTCTAATCTTAGAATCTTAACAATTCTTAATTCTTAGAAGCGTAACCATTCCCCTTAATTCATGCCCACCGCTAACTAGATCACAACCCTTTCTTCCCCTCTTGGTCTTAGATTTTTGCCTTTTTTTCAAAAATAAATTAAATTTTAAACTTTCATTTTACTATTTTTTTATTGTATGAATTCTATTATTTGGTGTGACTCTTGAATTGGTTTCTATATTTACCTATTGATATGAATACAAGTGTGGACATGCATCCTTTCAACTGTAGTTTACTCATTTTCTTTTTACCTTTAGCAACAGTACACACTCATCAATGGGACACAGCATGAAACACAAACTCTATCATCAAGGAAAACAAGAAGTGACAAAGAGGTTGGAAAAAGAGTTGGATTGGTTGGATTTAAAATGAAATAGAGATGAGATACACAATTTGTTAATCTTGTCGAAACCAAATATAAAATTGATCAATGAAATTTTTATTAATTGGCATGATGCTTTCTAATCGTGAGGAAAAAGGATCAGAGGCAGGATTAGAAACAAGTGAATTTCGTTTGCAGTTTGTCTTCTGGTTTCTTGTTAGATCTTCATTAGCCCAATTAATAAAAAAATAGCAGTAATTCTTATAAACCCCATTATGGCTTAGTAAATAAACAATCAAGCCAAACATAAAAATTATACATTTTGAAGGTAGTTTAAAGAAAGAGAGAAGGAAAATGAAAAATGCATTCCAAAACAACGCATATAAGAAATTAAGGTACATGGACTGAATGATCACTAAAAGCCAAGGCACTACAATTACATTAAGAGAACAAAACAGAGCTAAAAGACGGTGAAAAAAAAGCAAAAGCTGACAAAGAAACCCAACTTCCTGAACAAACTTAGTTTGAGTTTGATCAGAGTGATCTTATTAATGCCAAGTGCCAAGACTAATTCAACCATGACGACGAAATGAACAACTTCTAAGCATCATTGATTGCCTGGTGACGGTTGTTGCTGAGCCATACAACGAACTTCCTACGGGTGATTCCCATCTCAGAGCAGAAGCTTTCGATTTCGTCCTTCTTTTCCTTTCGAGGTTTCCACCCCACACTCTCAGCAAACCTAATCAGCTTGTTCTTCTGCTCTGACGAGAAGGTAGTCCTCTTCTTCCTCTTGGACCTCATCTCTTGCACTTGATCCGGTGTTTGAGTTTGGGGCTCAGCAGTGAAAATGGTGTTCTTATGGTGAAAGTTTCGGCGGCAGCCACAACAAGCACACAAGAGAGCATCCTCACCGGCGATATACTTGACACAACCATCATAGGTGACATGATCAAGTGCTGCTGAATGGTTATGCAAACACTCCTTGTAGGTCACCACCTCATGTGTTGGTAGTGGATGATTGATGTTTATATCAGACATGGTGAAATTAAGGAGTAGGTTAATTGATATGGAAGGATGTGTGTGCATTTGCACCAAGGGGGAGAGGCTTAAATAGAATGGCGATGGAGGAACATAGTGTACATGTCCACTTCTAATATGGTTTTGATGCATCTTGTGACGGGTCGCATCTTCATCCTAAAACGTGTCTTGTTACACCATATTACTATTATATAATGGATTCTTCATGTTCTTATTTATGAATCAAGGAAATAAAAAAAAATAGTGCTTCAATAAATAAATATTAATTTGTTTTATTTTATTTAATGATATTATCTTTAAAATATTTTTCATTTAATTGAAAATTTACTTTTAATGACTTTTTATTTTATTGTTAATATCAAGTTTGAGGGAAAAAAATCTAGAAAGAAAGTTTATTTTTTATATGAGATTGGTAAAGTTAGCAATGTTAACTAATTTCTTTTAATTAGTATTATAATTTTTTTCTCATACTATATTTTTTATATAATTTTTTTAAACTAATTCATAAGAACTAAGAAAGTTGATTAGTATATTATTATTATTATTTTATTTATTAATAATTTATATTTATATTTTTATAAATTATCTTTAAGAATTGTAGGATTCATCTTTTCACTCTTTTTACCTGATTAATTAATTAATGTGTGTTAATCATCTTCTCTAACCTTCACAAGTGAGTGAATGAGTTTTTCTTAATATTTTTTACCATTTATGATTTATAAAATAATTAGAATATTTTGATTAAAAAAATTAATGCAAGAAATAATTTTAAAAAAATCTTATAAAAAATATTATTTTTTGAAAATAGTCACATATATAAGGATAAAGGTCATACTTGAGTCTCAAGATCTTAATAAATTTTGAGGTTCACAATGAATTTAAGGGTGTAGAATTTTATTCACCGAAATATATATACCTAGGAGGTGTACTATAAATAAAGAATAAAAAGAATTAATCACAATCATATAATAATTATATATGCACTATTAAGACTAAATGAATTTGGTTTTTCTAAAGTAAACAATTTATTTTGGGAAAAAATAAATAATAAAACTTGTTGGCACAACGATTTGGCAATTAGCTATATGTCTCTTACTCAAAATATTAATTATCAATTTTTTTCCATGATTAATATTATTTATTTATTTATTTTATAAAATTTAAATTATAAATTATAATATAAAAGAGTATAATCTAGTTAGTTGAATAATGTGTAATAGTTTTTTATTGATAAATATTAGTTTTTAATTATTAATTTGTGTTAGTGAGAGAATTTCAATCCAAGATTTTCTCCTTTTTCTTCTATAAATGTTAGTTTTAGCTTTTTTAACTCCATAATAATATTTTTTAAATGTATTAGTTATTGTAAATTTTATAAGACTTGTTAATCGTGTTTGATTATTATTGATTTTTTTACAAATTATAATAATAATAATTTATTATTTACATAATAATAATAAAATATTTCCATATTTTTTTAAGGTGATCATTAATGATTACCTGATGTAAAAAAATCATAAAATTATATGGTGTTTTTGTGTCTTATCATAACTCCTATAATAATTCTAACTAATTAATGGAGTTGAAAAGTCAAAATTGAAGGTTGAATTGACGGTTATGATATTTAATTTATAGTCATTCATTTAATTTACATATTAATAAATTTTTTTATTACATTAAATATGATCATTTATTGCCTCTTTATGACTCTTTCTTCAAATTAATTGTATCTTTGTGAGCGGTTGTAACTCATTTTTTACTCACGCATATTTGAGGTTCATAACTATTGTACTCGTATCTGATTATTTTTTATTTCTACCTTCATTTATGTAGGGAAAAAATATTTATACTAGTAAGAGAAAAAAGTAAGCACGGAACAAATTTTACACAATAATTTAGTTATAAATCATCATAATAATTAATTGATTTTAATAAAAATTATTAAAAAAATTCTACCAACAATCATTTATAATTAGATTACAATAATAAACTCTATTAGTAAAGATGTGCTGGAATATAAGAATTAAATAGTTATTCAATAAGTTTTTGGGACATATAAGTTTTTAATTATCATGAGAAGTTATGACTACGCCCAATTACAAATTACAACTGGTTTATCTAATTTGAATTAAGTGGTAGTCAAATTTGGGCGTAGTAAAATTGACTATAAAATAAATATATTAAAAGTAATTTCATAAACTATTACGCCCAAAAGTTTATTGAAATAAAATGGAAAAAGCATATAAAAGTCAAATTATTTTATTAGCTTAAATAAACTCCACATAACTTCAAGTAATATTGTAAATAAAAAATGTGATTAAAATAACAGATTTTATTAAAATTAATTAATTATTTTTTTGAAAGAAATTAATTAGTCATTGGTATTTTTTTGTTATCTTATGTTAAAGGTCACAAATATTTTTTAATTAACTTATTTAGATATTAATTTCGTTTACAAGTATAACTGGGATTCCAAAAATATTTTGTACACATAAAAAACCAAACACAAATCATCGTTAGATGTCCCTCACGTATCAAAGCTCATTAATTGGTATTAAACAAAGTGAAGTAAATATTCCGCATCTTATATCATACTTTAAAAAAAATGCACGATAAATGACAAAGAAATAATCAACAAGATGTAAACCTTTTTCAACAACTTCTGCAACATTTATCACAGTTATCTATTATATATTTTTCCTGCATATTTAAATACGTTAGAAAATAATTATGTAGGAAACATTTAGGCTTGTTGCTAATTGTCCTGCAAATTTTGTCTCTAGATTTATTTGCTCACAAAAATTTTATTTTATTTTCCAAATTTGCAGGAATATTTTTATATATAGTTTTTCTATAAAATTTATTATAAAATTATTTATATTTTAAGAATAAAAATTACAAGAAAATTCATATATACTTCTATGAATTTTCTTACAACTTTATTTATTAAAATTTTCATTTTTTAAAATATTTTGCAGAAAAATATGTCTGAAAATATGATAGTGTGTAAAATATCCAGGGAATAAGTACTGATAAGGTATAACTAAATGAATTTAATAT
The DNA here is from genome assembly GCF_004193775.1 of Glycine soja. Taxonomy (NCBI): domain Eukaryota; kingdom Viridiplantae; phylum Streptophyta; class Magnoliopsida; order Fabales; family Fabaceae; genus Glycine; species Glycine soja. The sequence goes on from NC_041013.1 coordinate 36,792,630, forward strand.
TTCTAATGTAATTATATATATAATTAAAAATATTAAGTCCATTTAATATTTTGCATAAAATCCGTTGGAAAATTATAATTTAAAGACAAATTTTAAAAAAATTATATTCGTCACTATATTTTTTACAGTAATTTCGCTCACAAGTATTTTTTTACATATTTCACTCACAAATATTTTCTTCGTCCCATAATAATCATCTTTGTAAAAAAAATTATCCTACAATAATTATCATTTTAATTTTTTGACGTAATATTAATTATTTTTTCCACTTATATACTTTATAATAATATTAATGATATAGACTAAAAAGAGTAAAAATTAATTGATGATTATAAGATTAATTTTGTAAATTTGTTATTATCTTTCATTCATTTATTAATTTTTCTACATCTATATAACAAGTATAATGTGACAACTAATAGAGTATTAATTAACATTAAATATACCTTCTTCAAAATAGTATTTATTCCATAAAAATAATAACTCAGGATTTAAGTCCTAAACCAATTGGTTAATAAATACAATTTACTACCAAGTGTTAAACATTGTTCCCTAGATAAAAAGAAATAAAAAAATAAAATTAGAAAATCATTATTAAAAAATATTAACAATAAAAATATCATATTTTAATATTTTTAAAATAAGAGTCCAACTACGGAGTATTTTAAGGACATTAATTAAAGAGTATTATAAATACCATATTATTATTATTATTTTAAAAAGTAAATTTAATTTTTTTAATATAATATTATATTTTTGTAATAAAGAGTTGCTAGATATTAAATATTATTGGATTAAGTGGTCTCAGAATAATTAAGAAGGGGGTTGAATTAATTACTAATGTGTCTTGACTAATTAAAATTTATCCTTCTTAATATTATTATATTCAATTAGGTTTTACTGCTAAGTTATGAGAAAGTAAAAAACAGAAACAATAATTTAAACAAAAGTAAAGTGAAAATAAAAAGTGCACAGCGGAAAAGTAAAGAGTGTACGAAAGAAGAAAGCAAACATAAGATTTATACTGATTCGGCCACAACCCGTCCCTATGTCCAGTCCCCAAGCAACCCACGATACTTGAGATTTCCAATAACCTTGTAAAATCCTTTACAAACAAAGATCCACAAGGGATGTACCCTCCCTTATTCTCTTTGAACAACAAGTAGATGTACCCTCTACTTGAAGCGAACCACAAAGGATGTTCCCTTCCTTGTGTTTACTATTACAACCAAGAAGCTACCTGCTTCTTACACAGAATTCTCAAACGGTTAGTTCTTTGAATTCTTTTGGCAAGAAGGAGAAGGAAAGAATCAAAAAAATTCTCAGACGGTTAGTTCTTTGAATTCTTTTGGTAAGAGGAAGAATGAATGAATAAGAAGAATAACACAAGTTTTTGACCAATGAACTTTTTTTGACAAAGAAAGTATTGAACAAAAAACTCTTAGAAAGAATGTTTTGAATGAATGAAAGAAATATGTAAGTTCTCTCTTTTTAAAATTCGTACCATGGTCACATATTTATAGTCATTTGATAGCTCTTGAAAAATCAAGTTAAAAGTTGTGACTCTTGACAATTTCTTCAAAACTAGTCACTTTAAAAGTTGTGACTCTCTTGAAAACTAGTCACTTTAAAAATTGTGACTCTTGAAAAAATCTTCAGAAACTAGTCACTTTAAGAATTGTGACTTTTGGTAATTTAATTTTGAAAATAAGTCACTCGTAATCGATTACAAGAATTGTGTAATCAATTACACAAGTTTAAAATGATTTGAAAATGTTTTATCACAAGTTGTGACTCTTGAAATTTGAAATTTAACGTTTTAAAACATTGATAATCGATTACAACTTTATAAATCAGTTTGAAAAGACTGTTGGCTATCAATAGTTATTATCAATTCTTAAATATTTTACACAGTATCATAAATAAGAAAAAAAATATATTCTTTTTGGTATTTAATATAGGTAGAAAAAATGAGTTTACACTAATTAAGAAATTAGTAGCATTATTTAAAATTCTTATCCTTCCTTATTTAAGTGTCAGATTTTGAAAAAAAAATGTTTTTAATTAATTTATTATTTTCAAAGTTCAAGATAAAGTTAATTATTTTTTTGAATTAGACTCTTACTTTTCATCTAACTTTTAATTAATTTATACATTTATCACGAAAGTGAAAACAACTAAAATGAATTTATTGTATAGCATAGTAGTATAAATGAAAAAAAAAGGATAAAATAGAACTTTATATGAAAGAAGAAAATTTATTGCTTTTTTTTATACTTGTAAAAAATCTTAAATAACACAAAAAAGGAACAAAGGTGGTTCAACTTTTTTTAAAACTATTATTCATCAAAACTTCATTACTACAAATGTTGTTGTAGCTTTGGTCATTTTTTTTAGCTAGCTAGCTGTGTACCATCATATTTGCTGCATTCCAAGACAAGACTTATAAGTAAATTAGCACATATATAGGCATAGCTGGCCACCCCATTTTTTTAGTTTCTCTAATCCAAAATCCAAAGCCAAATCAATTTTTAACAGATCGATCTTAAATTTTGCTTGTGAAGGAGGATCTATTTTTTATTTTGATATTCTTCTTCGTCACCGTCTCCAAATCACCACCCTGTCTTCAAAGCTTTCCCTTAATTTATAGTGATACTCTTCTCCTTTCTTTTATTTATATGACTGGCTGGGAATGCAGATGGATACAATTTGTTGGATCCTTTTGGCAACATCACCATCACATGGGATTTTTTGTCCGATAACGGGGATACAATTGATGTAAGGCATTTCTACCTAATTCTGATTTATGATTTTTTTAAAACAAATTATTTTCATAGTTATCATTTTTCTGGAAAGGTATGGAAGTGACTCACTCAATAATGATTGTAAGATGAAATAAATATTTGGATAAATAATTTTTTATCTCTGAATGTGTAGAGTATTGACAAATTCGTTTCCAAAAGATGACAATTTAAATTTTAGTCTCTGAAAGTAAAAAAAATGTGACAGATCCATCTATTTTAACTTTCATCTGTTACGGGATTAATGAAAGAGTCTGTGCGATACACATGAACAAAAATGTCACAAAAATGATTGTCAACATGACTATGAAATAGATTGGACCAAAATGTGAGTAAGTTTTCATTAGACCAAAATGTTAAGTTTCCATTATACTAAGATGTCAGTAAGTTTTCATTGGACCAATCTGTCAGACCCCAAATTTTGTTTCATTTAAAGGTAAAATATAATTTAATCTTTATCTTTTTTTTCATTTTTTCATCGTTGCATGCATAACATTACAATAAACACTTAAAAGAATTAGAAAAACAAATATAAATTAGAACAAGCATAATATTAATTAACAATCATAATATATTTGCTCTGAAATTTTTGTTGTGACAACATTAGGTAGTGTGAGAAAATCAAGTTGACTCTCATTTTTTTAAGGATTAACTTAATGATTGTGTATTTTATTTGAGTCTCATATTTCGGGTAGATGATGCGTACAGGGAGAAAAAGAAATATCAGAATCAAAAGAGGAAGTTTGCCAAGTTTCTGCTTGCTTTACTGCTCAACCAAAGGTTACATATATAGGGAGCGAAAATAGAATATCAAACTAAGAAATACTCCACTAATCCAAGACTAACAGAAAAGGAAATCCATTACTAACAGAAAGGACAGCTGGCACTACTCTACTACAGCAAGCACTAACTAACTGACAAGCATTTGTAAAAAATCAAACTAGCATATTGCCCTGAATTTAGACATAATTTGTTAAGTGTCTTAGAGTGATAATTCTTCTTTTGGGCCTTTCACTCATGCCACCCTGCTGCTTGTTTGTGGGCCTATCAATCCCCATATCCTCTGGAAACACCTTGTCCTTAAGGTGGAACTCTTCTTTTAACTGAGCCCAAACCTCCCAAGAAGTGTCATCTGGGTGCAAACCTTCCCACTAAACTAGAACCACCAGGCAAGGTTCACTCTCCCAAACCTCCCAACGAGCATCAATAATTGTGAGAGATGAAATTACAGGTTGGTGTTGTGGAAGCAAAGCTTCATGATGAATCAACAATGAATCAAAGGTGTTTTGATGATAACAATGATGACAACAAAAGATGATGACAAAAGTGATGAACAAAAAGCTCAAGAGAATCAAAGAACATCCATCTCAAGAAAATCTAAAACAAGTCAAAGAGTTCAAGAATCAAGAAGAATTCAAGACTCAAGAAGAAAGCCTACAAACAAGAATTAAGATTCAAGAATCAAGATCAAGATTCAAGACTCAAGATTCAAGAATGAAGAAAAGACTCAATCAAGATAAGTATTAAAAAAGTTTTTCAAAACTTTGAATAGCACATGAGTTTTTGACAAAACCTTTACCAGAGAGTTTTTACTCTCTGGTAATCGATTACCATATTGTTGTAATCGATTACCAGTAGCAAAATGAGTGTGAAAATGTTTTCAAACTGAATTTACAACGTTCCAAATATTTTCAAAAGGCTGTAATCGATTACAATGTTTTGGTAATCGATTACCAGTGCCCTTGAACGTTGAAATTCAAATTTAAATGTGAAGAATCACATTGTTTCATTCAAAAGCTTTGTGTAATCGATTACACATATTTGGTAATCGATTACCAGTGTTTGTTTCTGAAAAATCTAAAGATGTAACTCTTCAAAAAGGTTTTGACTCTTTCAAATGGGTTTTAAGTTTTTCTAAATGATATAACTCTTCTGAATGGCTTTCTTGACCAGACATGAAGAGTCTATAAAAGTAAGGCTTTGTTTTGCATTTTGAATCAATTTATTCCAAGTCTTTCTAACAATCTCTTACAATCCTTTACAAGCCTTGAATCTCTTTGAACTTCTTCTTCTTCTTTGTACCAAAAGTTTTCTGAAGTTTTCTGGTTTTCTAAACCTTGAAAACTTGTGCTATTCATCCTTTTCATTCTCTTCTCCCTTTGCCAAAAAGAATTCACCAAGGACTAATCGCCTGAATTCTTTTTGTGTCTCTCTTCTCCCTTTTCCAAAAGAAGGAAGGACTAACCGCCTGAATTCTTTTGTGTCTCCCTTCTCCCTTGTCAAAGAATTCAAAACGACACAGTCTGAGAATTCTTTTGATTCTTCCCATTCCCTAATACAAAAGCGTTCAAAGGTTTAACTGCCTGAGAATTCTTTTGTATCCCCATTCACAAAGTATCAAAGGTGTAACAGCTTGAGATCTTTGTCTTAACACATTGGAGGGTACATCCTTTGTGGCACAAGTAGAGGGTACATCTACTTCGGTTTGACTGAGAACAAGAGAGGGTACATCTCTTGTGGATCAGTTCTAGTGGAGGGTACATCCACTAGGTTCAAAGAGAACAAGGGAGGGTACATCCCTTGTGGATCTTTTCTTGTAAAAGGTTTTTTACAAGGTTGAAAGAAATCCCAAGGACCGCAGGTTGCTTGGGGACTGGAGGTAGGCACAGGTTTGTGCTGAACCAGTATAAAAATCCTTGTGTGTTTGTTTCCTTCTTCCCTACTCTTTTACTTTCCGCTGTGCATTTAATTTCCGCTTTTACTTTCTGTTAAGTTTCTCTTCTACTCCTCTTTCTCTTAACAATTTAGTAAAAGCCTTAAAAGAGTAATTTTTAATTAGTAAAGGTTTAGGAATAATTAATTCAACCCCCCCTTCTTAATTATTCTAAGGCCACTCGATCCAACAGGTGTTCGCAAACCTGAGGTGGTAACACTATAGGTCTGTCCTTGCTCGAAGGGGTTTGATAAAATGGTTTAAGTACAGAACATTGAAAAAACAGGATGGATTCTGGAATCCTTTGGAAGTTGTAATTTGTATGCTACTTTGCCAATACGAGATAAAATCTTAAATGGGCCATATATGTTGGACAAGTGGCCTCGGAAATATTAAGAAGGGGGGGTTGAATTAAAATTTCGTTGACTATTCTTAATTGAAATTTTCCCTTTCTTAATTATTCCCTAGATTCAATTATTTCTTTGTTAACAAGTTATTGAAATTATAAATGAAGGAAAATAACTTGCGGAAGTGTAAAGACAACAGAAAGTAAAAGAGATAAGGAAAGAGAGAATGCAAAACCGGATTTATCCTAGTTCGGCCACAACCCGTGCCTACATCCAGTCCCCAAGCAACCCACTTGAGATTTCCACTATCCTTGTAAAATCCTTTACAAGCAATGAACCACAAAGGAATCCCCTCCTTTGTGTTCAGTGATTACAACCAAGAAGTTATGCTCACTTCTTGCAATGAACCCAAAAGCGGTTAGTCTTTTGAGTCCAGTGTTTAACCAAGAAGACCTTCTCTTGAAAAACAGTCACCAAGAGTCGGTCTCTTGAAAAGCTTTTTGTAAGAATGGAGGAGGAGAAGAAAATGGAAAAGCACAAGTTTTTTCCCAATGAACTTTTCTTGACAAAGCAAGTATTGAACAAAAAATTTTAGAAAGATGTTGAGAATGATTCAGTAATTAGTATCTTATGAAATTCGTGTCATGGTCACATATTTATAGCCATTTGATGGCTCTTGAAGAAACCATGTTAAAAGTTGTGACTTTTGGTAATTTCTTCAAAACTAGTCACTTTAAAAGTTGTGACCCTCTTGAAAACTAGTCACTTAAAAGTTGTGACTCTCTTTGAAAACTAGTCACTTAAAAGTTGTGACTCTTGGAAAATTCTTCAAAAACTAGTCACTTTAAAATATCGTGACTCTTGGCAATTTATTTTTCAAAACTAGTCACTGGTAATCGATTACCGTTATAGTGTAATCGATTACACATCAACAAATGTGACTCTTCATGTTTAGATTTGAAAAACCAACGTTTAAAAATACTGGTAATCGATTACAAATGTTGTGTAATCGATTACACAAGTTTGAAAATGATTTATCACAAGTTGTGACTCTTGAAATTTGAAATCCAACGTTCAAAAACATTAGTAATCGATTACATGTCCATGGTAATCGGTTACTACTTTGTAAAACAGTTATAAAACTGTTTGGGCTTCTGGTAATCGATTACTGCCTTATGGTAATCGATTACTAGAGAGTAAAAACTCTGGTAAAAAGATTTTTCTTTGAAAAATTCTTTTGGACAAATTTGTGCTATTCAATATTTTGAAAATTTTTTTATACTTATCTTAATGGTTCTTGCATATCTTGAGTCTTCTCTTGATTCTTTACTTGAATCTTGATTCTTGATTGAATGACTCTTTGATTCTTTGAAACTTGCTTGAATCTTGATTGAATGACTCTTTGATTTTGAAACTTGCTTGAATCTTGATTCTTGACTTGAGTCTTTGGCATCATCAAAATAAGCCTGGAAGCTTTGCTTCTACAATAGAATCTTTTAGCAAGTTTTGAATAAGGAGTTCGGGTTACTGAAAGTTGGTGGTATGGCCTGAGCTTGACCATTGCCCACTGTCCTGGCTCGGAATTAACATCCCTCCAGTGATTGTCTCCTGCGGTCTTCATTTGAGTTTGTGCTTTTAAGAGCTTCTTTCATAATTTAACAAAGATCGCTTCCCTATCAGTTAGCATCACATCCACTGCTGCCACTGATGATGATCCCATCTGATATTGGGGAATACTGGGCGATTTTTTGCCAAAGGTTACTTCGAAGGGTGAAACTCTAGTTGCTGAGTGGACTGATGTCTTGTAAGACCATTTGGCCCATATCAGAAATTTGCCCTAAGTTGTAGGTTTATGGTGAACGAACGCCTGCAAGTATTGTTCGAAAACTCTGTTGATGACCTTGATTTGTCCATTTGATTAAGGGTGATAGGCAGAACTTATTCGCAATTTCATTCCACTCAATCGAAAGAGCTCTTGCCAAAACTTACTCACAAATAATGGGTCTCTATCATACATGAGACTTCGAGGTATACCATGAATTTTGCCCACCATATCCATGAACAACAACACAATAATCTACGTCGTAAAGTTCAAATTTAGCATGCCTAAGTGAATGCCTTTGGAAAACCTGTCAACCACCACCATAATGGTAGTATTTCCATGATAAGGGGGAAGACCCACAATGAAGTCCAATGAAAGGTTTTCCCATGGTCTCACCGGGGCTAGTAAAGGACACAGTAGTCCCGCCGGTTTTCGTGCTTCATATTTGGTATTTTGACAGTCAAGGCAAGAAGCAATGAACTGTTGAACATCATTGCACATAGCGGCCCAGACAAAGTTTTCCCCCAAACGTGCCAGAGTTTTCTTGATTCCCATATGCCCTCCCGTTGGTGAAGTATGGAACTCCGTCAACAATGATGGGATAAGGTTAAGGCCATTGGGCAACCAAATGGATTCCTGCATAAAATCAAATCCTAAATAATAGTATAATCAGGCATGCTTGTCGGGTTACCTTTGATTTTCTGTTACAGGGCGATGAACTCAAGGTGAATAGCCAACTCATGTTTGAGTTGATCCAGAAAGGCGAAGTGAGGTACGGAAAGGACAAATAATGAGCCTTGTGAATCTTTAGAAGCTCGAGACAGGGCATTCGCCACCTTATTCAATTTGCCTGATATATACTGGATGGTGTAATCGTACCCAAGAAGATGAGTGAGATACAATTGTTGCTCTGGGGTTTGGATGGTCTGACTCATACGCTCCTTCAAACTATGATGATTAGTCAAAATTATGAAAGGATGACCCAAAAGATACTACTGCCATTTCTTGATGGCGATCGTAATTGCTACCAATTCGCGAACATACCAGATGCTAGACGAAGCCTTGGGCAAAATTACCTGCTAAAAAATGCTAGAAGATGACCTAACTGATAAAGGACAAATCCCATCCCTGTTCCCAACGCATCAGTGTCCACCATGAACGACATCGAGAAATTCGAAAGTTACAGAGTTCGCACCGAACTCTCAGCATCCTTTAGCTTGTGAAAGGTTGCCTGAGCTTCAGTTGACCAAACCAATTAAGGAGTTGTCACCAGATGAGTCAAAGGGGCGCCAGTGATGCATACCCTTTGATAAAGCGACGATAAAACCCAGTGAGGCCCAAAAATCCCCACAGGGCCCTCAATGTCCGTGGGGTTGGCCATTGTTGAATCGCCAGTATTTTATCCTGAATAGGTTCAACTTCATGCGTCGATACTAAGTGGCCCAAGTACTCAATCTGGGATTGCGCGAACGAACATTTGGACATTTTGAGGAAAAACTGGCCCTGTTCCAGAACACAAAATGTTTGCTGCAAATGTTAGAGATGGCCAACCAATGTCTTGCTGTAGATAAGGATATCGTCAAAAAACACAATGATGAACTTGTGCAAATAGGGCCTGAAAGTGTCATTCATGGTAGCTTGGAATGATGATGGGACATTGCACAATCCAAAGAGCATTACATGAAACTCGTAATGCCCGTGATGAGTGCGAAATGCCATTTTGTTGATGTCTTCCTCCTTCATCAAAATTTGATGGTACCCTTGAAGCAAGTCAAGCTTCGAGAACCACTGTGCTCCTCCTAATTTGTCCAACAATTCATCCACCGTGGGAATAGGGAACCTATCCTTGATGGTGATGGTGTTAAGAGCTTGATAATCAACACAGAAACGCCAAGACCCATCACACTTCTTCACCAGCAAAATCGGAGATGAAAAGGGGCTCGTGCTTGGTCTGATGACTCCATTCTTCAACATAGAGTCCACTTGAAGTTCAATTTCCTATTTTTGGAAATAAGGGTAGCGATACGGCCTAACATTCACTGGTTCAGAGTTGGGTCGAAGCTTAATTGCATGATTCATGTTACGGGACGGAGGTAATGATGTTGGAATTGCTGAATCAAGGTCTCTATTTCGGGTGTTGGATATGGTAGCTTGGAAGTTTGGGTTAAAGAGGGCTCAATGCGCAGATGAAAGAACTCACTAACTCCATGGGTTTGGACAAGTTGACGTAGCTGGTGAGTTGTAATTGATTTTGCAGTGCCTTCGCGTTCCCCTTTTAATTCAACAACTCTGCCATCGAGAAGGAATTTCATGGTGAGGTCATTGTAGTTTGTGAGGATTGGACCCAATGACTTCAACCACTCAACTCCAAGTACAAGATCGACACCATATAGAGAAAGGACATGGAAGTTGACCAAGAATTGTTGGTCCTGAACCTGAAGAGCGATATCCCAGCACCACTAATGGCACTCGAGCTGGTGTCCATTGCCCACCATGACCTTCAGTGCTAGAACTAACCGTTCTTGGATAAAATTGTGGGTACTACCCCCATCAATTAATATCCACACTTGTTGACCCTTTAAGAGGCCCAATAAGCGTAGAGTCTCAGGAGCCATATGGCCTAAAAGCACGTGTAGGCTAATTTAGGCTGGGAAGGGCTCGGTACTAATAATTGATATGCTTAAATAATTTAAATATTTAAATCGCATAGAAATTATCTAATTTTTCTCTCTTTTATTGCTTCTTTTATGTTAGAACATTAGGAATTTACAGTGTTTTGGAGTGTATTTTTTGTAGAATTACACAGTAGGAGGCCTGGAAGATGGTTGAAGAATTGGAGCAACTCGCTCAGCACGTCAACAACCGCTAAGCGTGTGGAGCCAACTTGGAGGTCAGGCTTAGCGCACATCTGCAGCTTAGCCTGCATCTGCGGCTTAGCGCGCATCTGCGGCTTAGCGCACAGTCACTTATGCCAACTGGACTTTGCATGTGCGCTTAGCGAGCACATGCCGGCTTAGCACATGATCAATATCGCAAAACATGATTGTGTTGCATTTTAAAGGAAAAAAGAAGGGGAAAATCAAGCAATTCTTTTGGGGGACCAAAAAATGAGAAGCTAGGGCATAAGAGAAAAGAGAAAACCCATTCACTTGGGGACCTTTTCTTCCATTTTCTTCCACACCTCTTGCTTTCTTTTTGTATTAGTAAGTCTCTCATGACAATGAGAGGCTAAACCACCCATTGTTGGGAGCTCAACTACCGAACACTCTTGATGAAATGATTCTAACTATCTATTTAATGTTATTTTGATATTATTGTCTCTTTTTTGTGCTTAATATCATGTTTATGGCTTGATCACCCATGCTCATGTAGTGTTATAGGGTTTATGCATTGGAAAATGTTTATCTCCTAAGAACTTGAAAAGAGCATCTAGGTAATCCATGTCTAGGGATAGAATGATATTATTTAGCCTTATTTATGCATCTTTATTCTTAAAGCAAATTATTTGATATAGCTCTTAAGGGATTAGGAGTGAAATTAGGTAATTTAGGCTCTTTCACATGAGGAATCATGGTTAGGGTATGTTAGTGGATGAAGGTAATAATCGAAATAACATTAAATAGTGAAAAACCCTTAATGTTGCATCAAGAGTAGTTTTGGTAGGTTGAGTCTCAACACGCTCCGTAATTCTACTTCAATCGACAACTCACCTCCTGAGTGTTTGTATTCTATCTCTTTAATGTGCTCTACTTAATTATCTTCATTTACGTCAAATTTTATATTCTGTATCATTATTTGACCAATATCAATTTTAGTTCATTGATTGCTTAAAATTGGACATATACAAACTTTGAGTACAGTCAAAGTCCCTGTGAACTCGACACTCGGTCTTACCGTTTTAATTACTACTTGGACGAATTGGTGCACTTGCCAATTGGTTAATAGGTACCTTGTTCTTCAGCACAACCATCTGCATAGATGAGCAAATCATGAGGAGAATTGTCATTGTCGTTGGCAATGAGGAGGAAGAGTTTGGAGGTGCACTTGTTACCGCGGCTGAATTTCTCATCATAGTTAAAACACAGACCCTTATCCCGGTGCAGGGTGAGGTCTTCTGATGATAGTCGTTTGAATGGGACAAATGTATGTTTTGGTGGTGTCGGCAAGAGACCAGGTTTGGGTGACGAAGGGGGAACCCGAGGAGGGGGCGGACCTGAAGTAGAAAGCATTAGTGATCATCGTCGAAAGGGTTGATGGGAGTCTTTTATCTTTTCTTCCTGGAGATGGGCCAAGGTTGTAGCCTACACCATAGTCAAAGGTTGTGAAGCTTGGACCTCCTGCCGAATTTTCGGTGCCAAAGTAAAAACAAAACAACTCAATAAGAAGGTTGGTGGAAGACCAACGATTCGATTGGCAAGGGATTCAAATTCAGAGAGATACTCAATGACAATGCCCTTTTGTGTTAGCTTGAATAGGGTGCCGGTAGGATCCTCATATTGAGAAGGAGCAAATCAGGTCTCTAATGCCTGCAAGAAAGCGGTCCATGACGAAAATTGGTTGTTCCTCGACATCCATTGGAACCATGCTAGAGCCGGTCCTTCCATATAAAAAGAAGCAATCGTAAGATGGTCACATTTCGATGTGTCGTGGTAAGCGAAAAATTGGTTGATCTTGAAGATCCAACCAAAGGGATCGGAACCGTCAAACCGCGGTACTTCCAACTTCATACGAAGAGAGGAAGGGGATGAGTGATGTGGATTATGATGGGTTATGGACGATGTTGGTGAATGGGAGGTTGTCTCCAGGTGGGTCACTGATGTGTCATCATTTTCTCATATTTCTTAACCCTTTTTGTCACCATTTTAATTACTGATTAATCTTAATTGTCAATTTAATTATGCAGTTTTATCATTTGGGCCTACTGGATTAATTTTGTGTTTTTAATTTAATTTTAGGAGAATTATAAGTAATTGGGCTTGAATCCGAAATTGGGCTTGGACTTGAAGAGAGCAGACAATTTTATTCTACCAAATCTTATCTTATCTAGATTTTATCTAGATATTATTTAATTTAGATTTTATCTTATCATATCTAGATTTTATCTCATCTAGATATTATTTCATCTAGATCTTATCTTATCTTATCTTATCTAGATTTTATTTCATCTAGATATTATTTCATCTAGATTTTGTCTTATCTTATCTTATCTAGATTTTATTTTATTTATGTGCTTGAACTTAAAATAGATTTGTAAGCTTTGGGGCTGAGAACTATATAACAGCACCAAGGTTCTAGTTTTAGGCCTTCTCTCTTTTTCGTTTTTAGCTTTTTTTCGTTTTGGAGAATAATTCGAGTTTTCTTTGTTTTCTACTACAATTTCTTTTTCTATTGATTAATGGAAGGCTAAGTCTCCAGCGTTGTTTTCTCTTGAGGATCAAGCACAGCTCTCTTTGAGGTTTTATTATTACTATTGAATTCTGATTAGTTTTTCCTCTTCACCAATTACTCTGTATTTGTTGTTATTAATCCATGCATGCTTAGTGCTTGATTAATTGTCTCTGCGCTTAATTTACGTTCATGCTTAATGATCACTTTCATTCATGATTAATTGGTATATGTGTTGCTTAATCACATAATGAATGCCTTATGTTAAATTTTGCTTAGTAATTTAATTTAGGGTTGGATTAAGTTGTTGAACTGATAAAGGATAAATCCTCGTAACCTACGATAAGAGACTTGCTTGTGAATCAAGGGGAAACAATGTGTTTTAATTCTGATATTTTCTAATTCAAATTTACTTGCTGTTTAATTTACAAAAACAAACAACCCCCCCCAATTTGTTACTGTTTTATTACTATCTGTTATGAACGTTTGGTTGACCATTGCTCGTTGGAAGACGACCTAGGATCACTTCCTAGATACTACATTTTTAATGTTTATTTGATTCGGGTACGGCCTCGATTAGTCACCTTTTGACACAGGTCCTCCAACTTGTGGGATAGGCGGGCGATAGCTTCCTCAATGCGATCGATATTAATCTTAAGCGTGTTGATTCTACCATAGTCAATGAAAGCACCAAGATGATGCGTACAGGGAGAAGAAATATCAGAATTCGGAAGAGGAAGTTTGCCAAGTTTCTGCTTGCTTTATTGTTCAACCAAAGGTTACATATATAGGGAGCAAAAATAGAATAACAAACTAAGAAATGCTCCACTAATCCAATACTAATAGAAAAGGAAATCCATTACTAACAGAGAGGACAACTGGCACTACTCCACTACAGCAAGCACTAACTAACTGACAAGCATTTGTAAAAGATCAAACTAGCATATTGCCCTGAATTTAGACATAATATGTTAAGTGTCTTGGAGTGACAATTCTTCTTTTGGGCCTTTCACTCGTGCCATCCTATTGCTTGTCTATGGGCCTATCAGTAGAACAACTGAGAAGTTATGCTTATTAATCAATATTATATTTATTATTATATTTGTTCTAACTTACGATTGTTTTTGTATTTTTTAAGCGTTTATTGTAATGTTATGCTTGTAACTATAAAAAAGGAAGAAAGATGAAAATTAAATTATATTTTACTCTTAAATGAAACGAAATTTGGGATATGACAAATTAGTCCAATGGAAACTATTGTGGTCCAATTTATTCAACAGTCATTGTTGGCAATCATTTTTTTGACATTTTTGTCCCTTTATGTTATGTAGGCTATTTCATTGATGCTAACGAACTGAACTTACCATATAATTACTATTAACCCTATATATTATTAGAAAGTTTTGAGAAGGCATAGGAATTTTCGAAATTCTTAAGGAAAAGATGAGATGCATGCATACCTGTTTGTTTGTTACGGTTGTGTTCAACATAGTCATAGCTCACTTGATGACTCATACATAGGTGAGGGTATCAATATACAACTAGCAATTATTTTGACACATAGAGGCAACAGGGCAAGGAAATTGCACAAGATTCAGAGACCTCAATGTTGTGAGAGGAGGCAGTTATTATTGATGTTATGCCTGGAACCCCTTACAAACATATAGTTGCCTAACACAATATATAGTCACTTTTTCTCCTCTGCTACTATGACCTCCATAAAGTAAATATCACTTCTATGTTGACCTCAAAATCAAGTTTTATCATCTACTATGCCTAAAATTAGGAAGAACACACACTCATCACATAATCTTGACAGATCGACCTTTGCTCACTAATTTGATCATATATTAAGTTTTAGACATTATTTTTTAGTGAAACTAAAGTCGTTAGTTAGTTAATATATAGGGCTACAACTTTCATACAAATAATTTTTTCCTAATTCTATCATTAAATTTGCCCAACAAAATTCCCCTCTCCTGGAAAAAATTGCATTCACCCTGGGTAAAATTACTTATAGCTCCACTTGTTTTTATCTTGATTTTGGCCAGCAAATTATTGTGTTTTCTCAACAAAAATTGACTAACAAAGAGTCCCAAATCTGCATTTATTTGCATAATATTTCCCCAAAGGTTCCAAAAACTTAAAAATATGCTCTAAGTATATAAGACTCAAAAGTCAACCATACCAATCATAGGAGGTAGATATGGAAGAGCCTTTTTGGTTTCGAAAACTACAAGAATGAAGTAAGGGTAAAACCTCTAAAAGGGTGAAGGTTGGAGTGATGAACTCTTGCGACAATAATGGTAGTTGGATGAGGAAGTTTTTTTTTTCTTATCTGATTGTTTGCAACCTTTCAATCTAAAAAACTTGCTGACTTTAATAGCGACATTTATTAATGTCATTTAATTAGTAATATATATTTATTATTATGGAATGCGTTTTTCACTTTAATATTGTAGCGGTAAATAAAAATATACAAAAAAATCGATGATATAAATGGTATATTAATTGAATCCTATTATAGTTTATGGATGAAAATCATCTATCTCCTCCAATTAGAGAGTGCCACATAATGTCACCTCAATTCTACATTGGAGAAAATTAATGTTTTTTTGTGTTTTGTCTTAGCTTCACTTCGATCAACACATCTTTCATTTCAGAGTCTAACCAATTCTTAGAAGTTTTACCATTTCCCTTGATCTGTGCCCAATACTAAATGGATCATCACCATTTTCTTCCTCTCTTGGCCTTGGATTTTTTCCTTTTTTCAAAATAAATTATTTTAAACTTTCAATCACAGGCATAAAGTAGGGCAATGAGTTCTAAAAGGGTGAAGGTTAGGGTGATGGACTATTAGGGCAAAGATGAAAGTTAGAAGGAAAATGAATTTATTTCTTATCTAATTATTTTATAACCTAACTCCCTCAGCATGCAAAAAAAAAATATTGATTTTGATAGTGACATTTATTAATGTCATTTAATTAGTAATATATATTAATTTCATAAAATACGTTTTCATTTTAATATTGTGTAGGTATAAATTAAAATATACAAAAATAATCAATGATATTAATGGTAGCTAGATTAATTGAATTTTATTATAATTTATGGACGAAAATTACCTGTCTCCTCCAACTAGAGAGTGCCACACATATTGTCACCTCAATTCTACATTGGAGAAAATTAATGTTTTTTGTGTCTTGTCTTCACTTTACTTTAATCCAACCAATCCAACACATATTTCATTTCAGAAACTGACCAATTCTAAGAAGTTTTACCATTTTCCTTAATTCATTCCCACTATTAAATGGATCACAACCCTTTCTTCCTCTCTTGACCTTGGATTTTTTCCTTTTTTATCAAAACAAATCATTTTTAAACATTCAATTAAAAGCAAGAAGTAGGGTAATGATCTCTAAAAGGGTGAGGGTTAGTGTGATAGACTAACTATTGTGGCAAAGATGACAGTTGGAAGGGAAATGAATTTTGTTTCCTTATCTAATTATTTTCTAACCTAGCTCATTACCCTACTTTGATAGTGACATTTATTAATGTCATTGAATTAGTAATATATATTAATTTTATAGAATAAAATTTTCATTTTAATATTGTAGCAATAAATAAAAATATACAAAAATAGTCAATGATATAAATGGTAGATTGATTGAATCCTATTGCCTTTGTAGACGAAAATCACCTATCACCTCCCGTTAGAGAGCGCCATGTCAATAATGCTGCCATATTTTACATTACATTTAGAGAAAAGTCACGTTGTCATTTGTGTATTGTCTCTGCTTCACTTCGATTTAATCAAATCAATGTGTCTCTAATCTTAGAATCTTAACAATTCTTAATTCATAGAAGCGTAACCATTCCCCTTAATTTGTGCCCACCGCTAACTAGATCACAACCCTTTCTTACCCTCTAGGCCTTAGATTTTTGCCTTTTTTCAAAATAAGAAGCAGCAAAGAGGTTGGAAAAAGTGTTGGATTGGTTGGATTTAAAATGAAATAGAGATGAGATACAAAATTTGTTAATCTTGTCCAAACCTAATATAAAATTGATCAATGAAATTTTTATTAATTGGCATGATGCTTTCTAATCGTGAGGAAAAAGGATCAGAGGCAGGATTAGAAACAAGTGAATTTCGTTTGCATTTTGTCTTCTGGTTTCTTTTTAGATCTTCATTAGCTCAATTAATAAAAAAAATAGCAGTAATTCTTATAAACCCCATTGTTATGGCTTAGTAAATAAACAATCAAGCCAAACATAAAAATTATATATTTTGAAGGTAGTTTAAAGAAAGAAAGAAGGAAATGAAAAACGCATTCCAAAACAACGCATATAAGAAATTAAGGTACATGGACTTAATGATCACTAAAAGCCAAGGCACTACAGTTACATTAAGAGAACAAAACAGAGCTAAAAGACGGTGAAAAAAAAAGTAAAAACCAACAAAGAAACCCAACTTCCTGAACAAACTTAGTTTGAGTTTGATCAGAGTGATCTTATTAATGCCAAGTGCCAAGACTAATTCAACCATGACGACGAAATGAACAACTTCTAAGCATTATTGATTGCCCGGTGACGGTTGTTGCTGAGCCATACAACGAACATCCTACGGGTGATTCCCATCTCAGAGCAGAAGCTTTCGATTTCGTCCTTCTTTTCCTTTCGAGGTTTCCACCCCACACTCTCAGCAAACCTAATCAGCTTGTTCTTTTGCTCCGATGAGAAGGTAGTCCTCTTCTTCCTCTTGGACCTCATCTCTTGCACTTGATCTGGTGTCTGAGTTTGGGGCTCAGCGATGAAAATGGTGTTCTTGTGGTGAAAGTTTCGGTGGCTGCCACAACAAGCACACAAGAGAGCATCCTCCCCGACGATATACTTGACACAACCATCATAGGTGACATGACCAAGTGTTGTTGAATGGTTATGCAAGCACTCCTTGTAGGTCACCACCTCATGTGTTGGTAGTGGATGATTGATGTTTATATCAGACATGGTGAAATTAAGGAGCAGGTTAATTGATATGGAAGGATGTGTGTGCATTTGCACCGAGGGGGAGAGGCTTAAATAGAATGGCGATGGAGGAACATAGTGTACGTGTCCACTTCTAATATGATTTTGATACACCTTGTGACGGGTCTTGTCTCCATCCTAAAACGTGTCTTGTTACACCATATTACTATTATAATAATGGATTCTTCATGTGCTTATTTATGAATCAAGGAAATAAAAAAATAGTGCTTCAATAAATAAATATTAATTAATTTTATTTTATTTAATGATATTATCTTAAAAATATTTTTCATTTAATTGAAAATTTACTTTTAATGACTTTTTGTTTTATTTTTAATATCAAGTTTGAGGAAAAATAAATCTAGAACGAAAGTTTATTTTTTATATGAGATTGGTAAAGTTAGCAATGTTAACTAATTTCTTTTAATTAGTATTATAATTTTTTTCTTATACTATTTTTTATATAATTTTTTAAAAATAATTCATAAGAACTAAGAAAGTTGATTAGTATATTTATTATTATTTTATTTATTAATAATTTATATTTTTATAAATTATATTTAAGAATTGTAGGATTCATCTTTTCACTCTTTTTAATGTGTGTTAATCATCTTCTCTAACCTTCACAAGTGAGATAATGAGTTTTTCTTAATATTTTATACCATTTATGATTTATAAAAAAAATTATAAAATAATTATAATATTTTGATTAAAAAAATTAATGCAAGAAATAATTTGAAAAAAATCTTATAAAAAATCAAATATTTTTTTTAAATAGTCACGTATATAAGGATAAAGGTCGTACTGGAGTCTCAAGGTCTTAATAAAATTTGAGGTTCACAATAAATTTAAGGGTGTAGAATTTTACTCACCAAAATATATATACCTAGGAGGTGTACTATAAATAAAGAATAAAAATAATTAACCACAATCATATAATAATTATATATGCACTATTAAGACTAAATGGATTTGGTTTTTCTAAAGTAAACAATTTATTTTGGGAAAAAAAATAAATAATAAAACTTGTTGGCACAACGATTTGGCAATTAGCTATATGTTTCTTAATCAAAATATTAATTATCAATTTTTTTTGAATGATTAATATTATTTATTTATCTTATAAAACTTAAATTACAAAGTATAATATAAAAGAGTATAATCTACTTAGTTGAATAATGTGTAATATTTTTTTATTGATAAATATTAGTTTTTAATTATTAATTTGTGTTAGTGAGAGAATTTCAATCCAAGATTTTCTCCTTTTTCTTCTATAAATTTTATTAGTTTTTTATTTTTTAACTCCATAATAATATTTTTTAAATGCATTAGTTATTGTATATTTTATAAGAGTTGTTACTCGGGTTTGATTATTATTGATTTTTTTTACAAATAATAATAATAATAATAATTTACTATTTACATAATAATAAAAAAATATTTCCAGATTTTTTTTATTAAGGTGATCATTAATGATTATGTAAAAAAAAACATTAAATTATATGGTGTTTTTTGTCTTATCCTAACTCCGATAATAATGTCCAACTAATTAATAGAGTTGAAAAGTCAATATTGACGGTTATGACATTTAATTTATAGTCATTCATTTAATTTACATATTAATGAATTTTTTTATTATATTAATATATGATCATTTATTGCCTCTTTATGACTCTTTCTTCAAATTGATTGTATCTTTGTGTGCGGTTGTAACTCATTTTTTACACACGCATATTTGAGGTTCATAACAATTGTACTCGTATCTGATTATTTTTTTATTTCTACCTTCATTTATGTAGGAAAAAAATATTTATACTAGTAAGAGAAAAAAAGTAAGCACGGAACAAATTTTACATAATAATTTAGTTATAAATCATCATGATAATTAATTGATTTTTATAAAAATTATTAAAAAATTCCACCAACAATCATTTATAATTAGATTACAATAATAAACTCTATTAGTAAAGATGGCCTGGAATATATGAATTAAATACTTATTCAATAAGTTTTTGGGACATATAAGTTTTTAATTATCATAAGAAGTTATGTTATACTACGCTCAATTACAAATTACAGCTGGTTTATCTAATTTGAATTAAGTGGTAGTCAAATTTGGGCGTATTAAAATTGACTATAAAATAAATAAATTAAAAGTAATTTCATAAACTATTACGCCCAAAATTTTATTGAAATAAAATGGAAAAAGCTTATAAAAGTCAAATTATTTTATTAGCTTAAATAAACTCCACATAAGTCTAAGTAATATTGTAAATAAAAAAAGTGATTAAAATAAGAGATTTTATTAAAATTAATTAATTAACTTTTTGAAAGAAATTAATTAGTCGTTGGTATTTTTTTGTTATCTTATGTTAAAGATCACAAATATTTTTTAATTCACTTATTTAGATATTAATTTCGTTTACAACGTATAACTGGGATTCTAAAAATATTTTGTACACATAAAAAACCAAACACAAATGATCGTTAGATGTCCCCCACGTATCAACGCTCATTAATTGGTATTTAACAAAGTGAAGTAAATATCCGCATCTTATATCATAGTTAATAAATAAAAAATGCACGGTAAATGACAAATAAATAATCAACAAGATGCAAACCTTTTTCAACAACTTCTGCAACATTTATCACAGTTATCTATTATATATTTTTCCTGCATATTTAAATAACGTTAGAAAATAATTATGTAGGAAACTTTTACGCTTGTTGCTAATTGTCCTGCAAATTTTGTCTCTAGATTTATTTGCTCACAAAAATTTTATTTTATTTTCAAAATTTGCAGGAATATTTTTATGTATAGTTGTTCTATAAATTTTCTTATAAAATTATTTATATTTTAAGAATAAAAATTACAATAAAATTCATATATACTTCTATGAATTTTCTTACAAATTTATTTATTAAAATTTTCATTTTTAAAAATATTTTGCAGAAACATATGTCTGAAAATAAGATAGTGTGTAAAATATCCAGGGAATAAGTACTGATAAGGTGTAACTAAATGAATTTAATATTTATAATATAAATATATAAAATTAAAAATATTAAGTCCATTTAATATTTTGCAGAAAATCCGTTGGAAAATTATAATTTAAAGACAAATTTAAAAAATTTATATTCATCACTATATTTTTTACAGTTCTTTTGCTCACCAGTATTTTTTTACATATTTCACTCAAATATTTCGTCCGTCCCATAATAACCATCTTTGTAAAAAAAATTATCCTACAATAATTATTATTTTAATTTTTCAATGTAATATTAATTATTTTTTTCACTTATATAGCTTATAATAATATTAATAATATGGACTAAAAAAGTAAAAATTAATTGATCACCATAAAGTTAATTTTGTAAAATTATTATTTTTTTATCCATTTATTAATTTTTCTAGGTCTATATAAAATAACCAACAAGTATAATGTGAACGGATGGATGAAGTATTAATTAACATTAAATATATCTTCTTAAAAATAACATTTATTCCATAAGAATGGTAAATCAGGATTTAAACCCTAAACTAATTGGTTAATAAATATAATTTACTAACACGTGTTAATCATTGTTCCCTAGATAAAAAAAAATAAAAAAGTAAAATTAGAAAATCATTATTAAAAAACATTAATAATAAAAATATCATATTTTAATATTTTTAAAATAAGAGTCCAACTACGTCCTATTTTAAGGACATTAATTAAAGAGTATTATAAATACCATATTATTATTATTTTAAAAAGTAAGTGTCCGTTAAATGAATTTAATTTTTTTAATATAATACTGTATTTTTGTAATAAAGAGTTGCTAGATATTAAAATATCTCAAGAATATTGGTTTAGAAAACATAAATTTTAGTAACTCTTAATTAAAAAATATAGTATTATATTAAAAATATTAAATCCATTTAATAAAAAATTATTTTGTAAAATAAAAAATAATATTAATACCCTTTCATTAATGTCCTTAAAATGCTCGTAGTTGAACTTTTATTTTAAAAATAATATTAAAATATGATATTTTTATTGTTATGTAATAAATGCATTCTTTTAATAATTATTTTTTAATTTGGCTTTTGCTATTTATTTTTATTTCTACTTTTAGTATTAGATATGTTTTTATTTATTTATTTATTTGTCTTCTTAAAGTTGAAGTTAATATCAATAGTTATTATCAATTCTTAAATATTTTACACACTATCATAAATAAGAAAATATTATATTCTTTTTGTCTTTAATATAAGTAGAAAAAATGAGTTTACACTTATTAATAAATTAGTAGCATTATTTAAAATTCTTACCCTTCCTTTTTTAAGTGTCAGATTTTGAAAAAAAAAATGTTTTTAATTAATTTATTATTTTCAAAGTTCAAGATAAAGTTAATTATTTTTTTTGAATTAGACTCTTACTTTTCATCTAACTTTTAATTAATTTATACATTTATCACGAAAGTGAAAACAACTAAAATGAATTTATTGTATAGCACTAGTAGTATAAATGAAAAAAAAAAGAGAGGATAAAATAAAAAACTTTATGAGAAAGAAGAAAATTTATTGCTTTTTTTTATACTTGTTGTAAAAAAATCTTAAATAACACCAAAAAGGAACAAAGGTGGTGGTGTTAATTTTATTTGAAAGTTCAACTTTTTTTTAAAAAAAAAAACTATTATTCATCAAAACTTCATATCTGCTGCATTCCAAGACAAGACTTATAAGTGGCCACCCCATTTTTTCAGTTTCTCTAATCCAAATTCCAAAGCCAAATCAATTTTTAACAGATCGATCTTAAATTTTATTTGTGAACGAGGATCTGTTAAATACGGCCTCCTGCTTTTGATTTTGATATTCTTCTTCGTCACCATCTCCAAATCACCACCCTGGGAATGCAGATGGATACGATTTATAGTAATACTCTTCTGCTTTCGTTTATTTATATGACTGACTGGGAATGCAGATGGATACGATTCGTTGGATCCTTTTGGCAACATCACCATCACATGGGATTTTTTGTCCGATAACGGGGATACTATTGATGTAAGGCATTTCTAGCTAATTTTGATTTATGATTTTTTTTAAACAAATTCTGTTCCGAGTTATCGTTTTTCTGGAAAGGTATGGAAGTGACTTAGTAAGTAATGATTATAAGATGAAATAGATATTTTGATAAACAATTATTTTTGTCTCTGAATGCGTAGAATATTGACAAATTCGTTTCTGAAAGATGATAATTCAAATTTTAGTCTTTGAAAGTAAAAAAAAAAATGTGACAGATCCATCTATTTTAACTTTCTTCTGTTACAGTTAATGAAAGAGTCTATGTGACATATAAGAACGAAAATGTCACAAAAATAATTGTCAATATGACTACGAAATAGATTGGACAAAATGTGAGTAAGTTTTCATTGGACCAAAATATCAGTAAGGTTCCATTAGACCAAAATGTTAGTAAGTTTCCATTGGACTAATCTATAAGACCCCATATTTCGTATCATTTAAAGGTAAAATATAATTTAATCTTCATTTTTTTTCATTTTTTCATTGTAACATATAACATTACAATAAACACTTAAAAAATTAGGAAAAAAATATAAATTAGAACAAACATAATAATAAGTATAATATTAATTAACAAGTATAATATATCTGTTGCTCTAAAATTTTTATTGTGACAGCATTAGGTAGTGTGACAAAATCAAGTTGATTCTCATTTTTTTAAGGATTAACTTAATGATTGTGTATTTTGTTTGAGTCTCATATTTTGGGTAGAACAACAGATAAATTATACTTGTTATTGTATTTGTTCTAACTTATTATTGCTTTCGTATTTTTTTAAGTGTTTATTGTAATGTTATGCTTGTAATTATAAAAAAGGAAGAAAGATGAAAATTAAATTATATTTTACTCTTAAATGAAATGAAATTTGGGATATGACAAATTAGTTTAATGGAAACTATTTTGGTCCAATTTATTCAACAGTTATGTTGACAATCATTTTTGTGATATTTTCGTCTTTTGTGCTGTGTAGACTCTTTCATTGATGCCAACGAACTGAACTTACCATATAATGACTATTTACCCTATATATTATTAGAAAGTTTTTAGAATGCATGGGGATTTTCGATATTCTTAAGGAAACGATGAGATGCATGCGTACATGTTTGTTTGTTATGGTTGTGTTCAGCACGGTCATAGCTCACTTGATGACACGCACGTAGGTGAGGGTATCAATATACAACTAGCAATTATTTTGACACATGGAGGCAACGAGCAAGGAAATTGCATAAGATTTAGAGACCTCAATGTTGTGAGAGGAGGCATTTATTATTGATGTTATGCCTGGAACCCCTTACAACATGCAATCTGCAAATTGCTGTAAACATCCATGACACCATTCATCATTCATCATTCCTAGCTATAGCTGTGGGACACCATTCCGAGTTTGCCACCAATGCTAACAAGATTTGGGTCAGTTAATTAATTAATTAAGGAGATATATATCATTAATTATTTCTGATATAATACATGTTAACATTGTGCATGGCTTCATTGCAGTGACGTGTATTTACTCCCAATTTGTAGCATCACCTGCTCCAAAATGTTGTGTTTCCTTGTTTGCACTCTATAATAGTACCATTGTTCCTTGCCCCATATGCAGCCAAGGGCTACCATGACCAAATTGTTTCAAGTAATTCATTCTTCCCACCTTCACTTTTTTGGTTCTCTATTTCTCCAGTTTAGATTAAATTTTTTTCATCATTTTTATTAGTTATGTTGCAAACTCCTTGTTTCAAATTTTCAGTTCTAATAAGACTTCAGTGTTGCAACTACCGCAGACAAACCACCAGCACCAGTGATCAAGTGTTCACATCACATTGCCCCATTCGTGGTCACTGGCATGTGAAACAAAGTTATAAACAGCATTGGCGGGTCAAGATCACAATCATAAGCCTCAACTTTGCCAATAACTATTCCCATTGGTGTAACCCAAGTTTTCAGTTTCAACTACCAACCGCTGCCAATTTTTGGAAATTTCAGTAAGTTACTGCATTAATTATATCATCTTTCATTTAACCTAATATGATGCACCAATTATGTGATTATGTTAAATATGAGACTATATCACTTCCTATAAACAAATGATTTTGATTTTGGTTCCTAACTAAGTTATACTACAATTAAAGAATCACATTTATAGAAAAACAAAGTCTTTGAGGAACCAAAATGAAAAACACTTAATTAATTTGAAGGAAATTAACTTGTAAAATAAAAGCACAAGTGTGGCAAAATTGAGGTTGATGACTAATTTTTCTGTTCATTGTGTATAAAATTTCAGATGACATATAAATGTTTTTGGGGCTACCATACTACAATTGTTGGAACAATAAAGTTCTCACACACACTCACACTATGCATTCACTATCACTCTAGGTTAGAAAATAAGAGAAGATGATGAAGGAATTGATTGAGAGAAAATAGAGAGGACTTAGAATTTTGAAAAAAAAAACTTCTGCACTATCATGCACACTACTGCACACACTTCTTCTCATTGATGATCACTATTATTTTTATACACACTACACATGTAGCTATAACAAACTTCATAGTTGTCAAACTAACTTCAAAATGAATTAATAACTAATTCCTAAGTAACTGAATTACAGTATACATCAACATCCCTCCTTAATTCAGATTTGTCAAGGATGTCACTCCTAACTTGTCTCTCAATTCCTTGAACTTGATAGACTTCAATGGCTTAGTTAGTATGTCTACAACTTGATCTTCAGACCTACAAAACTCCGATTCAAGCTTCTCCTTACTCACTTGATCACGCAAGAAATGAAACTTGGTTTTAATATGTTTACTCCTCCCATGTGCCATGGGATGCTTGACTAAATTAATTGCTGATTTGTTATCAATCAACAACCTCATAGGACTACAATCCCTTAAGTTCAGTTCTTCCATTAAAGCTTTCAGTCATAGAGCTTGACAAGCTGCCATAGCAGCAACAATATATTATGCTTTACATGTTGACAAAACAACTACACTCTGCTTCTTTGAGCACCAAGAGATTAGTGTTGTTCCAAATTTGAAAACATATCCAGCAGTGCTTTTCCTATCATCCTTATCACTACACCAATCTGAATCATTATAACCAAACACTTCTTCTTTTATATTCTTTTGACCGTAAGGATATAAAATGCCAATATCCAATGTTCTTTTCATATACCTCAGAATTCTCTTTGCTGCCAGGAAGTGAGGTGTCTTTGGTTTCTCCATAACCCTGCTTATCAACCCAACACAATAGGCAATGTCAGGTCTGGTGTTACATAGGTACCTCAATAAGCCTACAATTTGCTTGTACAAGGTGGGATCAACTTCTTTCTCATTCTCATCTATTTGCAGCTTAATTCCAGTTTCAGTTGGTGTGATCGCAAAATTGCAATCCATTATATTGAACCTCTTTCAGAATGTCTTCTGCATACTTCTTTTGATGCATGAAAATCCCTTTACTAGTAGAAATAAATTCAATACCCAAGAAGTATGATAGTTCACCAAGATCAGACATCTCAAATTCTTCCATTATTCTTCCTTTGTACACTTTCCTATCTTCTTTACTACTGCTAGTCACTAGCAAATCATCTACATAAAGACATATTATAAAAAAAACTCCCCAGAATTTGTGTTTCTAACATAAACTCCATGATCAATAGTGCACTTGGTGAAATTCTGCTGGACTAGGAAGCTATCAATTCTCATATTCTAGGCTCTAGAAGCCTGCTTAAGGCCATATAGTGCCTTATTCAAATTGTAAACTTTATCCTTTTGACTTGCCACTACATAACCGGGTGGTTGAGTTATGTAGACTTCTTCTTGAAGTGGCTCATTTAAAAATGCTGATGTCACATCAAGTTGATATAGAGACCAATTTTTGTTGCTAGCAGCTGCCACAATGAGCCTAACGGTTTCAAGTCTTGTAACTGATTGTAGTCCAAGCCATGTTTCTGCAGAAATCCACTTGCTAATAATCTTGCCTTATGTTTGGATACATCTCTAGGCTTTACTTTAGTCTTATAGACCCACTTCACATCAATTGGTCTTTTTCCTTAAGTAAGTGGACTAACTCCCAAGTCTGGTTCTTCTCAATTGATCTCAATTCTTCTTCCGTAGCTGCTCTCCAATGTGAACTTTGTGAACTTAAACTTCTTAAAGATGTTAAACACTTCACTTTTCAGCTTAATGAGATAGATCCACATTTTTCTAGTAAATTCATCAATGAATGACACAAAGTAACTGTTACCTCCTAGGGATTTCACTTCAAAAAGACCACACACATAAGAATAGATCACTTCAAGATTTCTTTTGGATTTGATTGGAATTTCTGACTTAAAAAAATTCCTTGGTTGCTTTGACACACAACACTCAACACACAACTATTTTGGTATCTCAATTTGAGGGAGACCATGAATCATTTTCTTACTTTTCAATTCACTTAAACTCCTGAAATTTAGATGACCAAACCTGTGATGCCACATCCAACTTTCATCACTTATAGAAGCAACCAAGCATTGAAATTCTGCAATCTGAATTCCAATCTTGAATGTTTTGTTTCTTAGCAAAGGGGCCTTTAGAATCAACCTCTTATTGCTATCAAATATCTTCATTTGATTGTCCTCCATTTGCATTGAGTAGCCCTTTTCTAGTAACTGTCTCAAACTCAGCAAATTATTCTTCATATTGGGAACATATAGCACATCATTGATAAACGAGTGTTGTCCATCCTTCCTCTGAATCATCACCTTTCCAATTCCTTCTGCAGTTACAGAACTATTATCTGCAAAATTGATCTTGTTTTTCACCTTATCATCAATGTTTACAAACCACTCTTTATGTCCAGTCATGTGATTAGAACAACCCGTGTCAAGATATCACAGATTAACGTTGTCTTCTTCTGAGTTTGTAGTTGTCATTAGTAACACTTTATCAGAGTCAGAATCCTCATCTTGTGCCAATTGAGCTTCATCTGCATTTCTTGAAACCCTTTTATTTCTGCACTCATCTGCAAAATGTCTGCACTTGTTGAATTTCTTCTTGCCTACTTTGTGATTCCCTCCACTTTTGTTGTCAGTTTCTTTATTCTGGTTATGATTTCCAGAACTGCTGGAGCCCTCACCTGACCCCTTTCACTTATTGTTCTTCACTTTCCTTTCTTATTCTTGCCACCATCATAGTTGTTCCCTTTGGTTGTTTGGGCTTGCATAGCTTGCTCAGCTGATATTTGTGAGTTTCTTTCATTGAGCCTCATCTCTTGAGCTTCAAGTATTCCTTGCAGTTCTTCAATCTTCATTTTTTCAAGATCCTGGCCTTGCTCAATTGCCACCACTATATGATCGAATGTTGGTGTCAAGGTTCTTAATACCTTGTCAATGATCCCCAAGTCTGATTGCTTGTCACCATAAGCATTCATTTAATTTGTAATTGCCTAGATTTGAGAAAAGAACTCACCAATGCTTTCTTGATCACTCATTTGTAGAAGTTCATACTACCTTGTCAAGGTCTACAACTTAAATGAATGCTTCAGTTGATCCCCAAGCCTTTGCATCTCTTTTCATCAAATCACGATGAGCCACCTTCTGTGCATCAGCTGGGTTCTTTTCAGGTTCTTGAACCCTTTCTTGCACCACTTTTGTCACATCTTGAAATTGAAAGATTACATTCACCTTAGCACACCAATCATCATAGTTCTTGCCTATGAGAACAGACATAGATGTTGGAAAATTTCCATTCGAGGAAGCCATCTCAATTTCGGTATCCAGGGATCTTGAACCTCAACTCTAATTACCAGTTTGTTGGAACAATAAAGTTCTCACACGCACTCACACTATACACTCACTATCACTCTATGTTAGAGAATAAAAGAAGATGACGAAGGAATTGATTGAGAGAAAATAGAGGGGACTTAAAATTCTGAAAAAAACTTTTACACTATCATGCACACTCCTGCACACACTACTTCTCATTGATAATCACTATTATTTTTATACACACTGCACATGTAGCTATAACAAACTTCATAACTATCAAACTAACTTCAAAATGAATTACTAACTAACTCTTAACTAACTAACTAACTGAATTAGAACATACATCAACAACAATGACATGTTGTTGGCACATGGGGACAATAGGAATGTACAAAAAGAGGTGTTACTACACAAAGATCGAGGAGAGTTCACCTTCAAAGAAGGATGAACTTTTCCTAGAAAAATTCCATTCAATGGAGATGAATGTGTATTGCCATCTCCTGACACATACCCTAACTCCCCAACACAGCTCATGTCGCCACAGAAACCCTCCCATACTTTTTCTTTTCAATGTTATTGCTCCTAATATTGTTCTAGAAGTTTAGAAGGAAGGATTGTAGCGTGACATTACATTTCTAGTTAGTTATTCATTTGATTTCCTTAACTAAAACTAATTGTGACATCTATTTGACATCATCGATTCTTTTTTATCTACTGGGGTTAGACTACATATCTAATACGATTCCAAACGAATACGCACTAGGCAGTATGCCATTAGATAAATTTATGTAATATAAGGAGTTATGAGCATATTTACTTGATATGTTATTTAAAGTATAAGAATGTTTTATAATATAAATTAGTAATTTTTTTATAGATCACTTATATCATTTATATATAAGAAAATCTTGTTGGAATTAGATATAATCGTTATGGACGATAAAATTAGAATAATCTCACGTTAATTGATCTATACACCAAATATTAATTAGTATATCGTTAGTATATTTTTTCAATAAATAAATAAATATACATTATAATACTATAAAAACATGAAGTGCATGTCTGGATTATGGGATTCTACCGGATATTATGTAACATTATATTCTTATGCATCTCTAGTCATGTATTATTGTTAAAAAGAATGATAATAATACATTGAGACTAGCATGTGGTCAAACTTATGATCACATTAGTCATATATGAGATTTAAAGTCTTCACATAGGTACATATTAGAGTAATAATATATTGGATTCTCCCATTGAGAATGCTACATGAAACATTACATGAATGTCATAATAATAGAGTCTTTTTGCCTAGAAGTCTCTATAAGAAATGATATTTTGAAACAATTAAACATCATGAGTAAATAATGATCATAAAGTTTGTGATTAGGTGTACAACAACAATTATGGACATGGTTGAGTGATCTAAATGAGATCTATTTTTTCTCTTTTTTAAGTTCATATTATTTTTTTATGTTAACCACTTAATCTTTCTTCTATGAATTTAACAATATTATATATATATATATATATATATATATATATATTAGCACATAGTAGTTCATTCTTTTAGCTATATAATTATATTATAATGTAATATAATTTACATAACTATTTTTTATAACGTGAGCACACTATCACTTATTCTCTTCACGTTATGAAAATTAAACTCAATTTTAAATTCTATTTAAATCAATGATGTGCATCTATTTCATAATTTTAAAAAATATATAATTGGTTCCCAGCGTAAAATTTTGACATATACATACATAAAAATTAAACTCAATTGAATACATCTATTTAATAATATATACATAAGTAATTTTAAATATAAATTTTTATTCAATAATCAACAAAATTCACATGACAAAACATATATTTTCTTACATCTATATAAAAAACCTTAAAAAAAAAAAAAAACTTGTGTATTAGGTTTTTTTGCTTCTTCTCATTTGCTAATAGAGAGGGACATGAAGAAGTAAGATAGGGCATGGGGTGTTGGTGGCACATATAAAACGGCCAAAAGCAATGCTTAATTTCTCTTATGCTCTTCAGAGTCGGCTTCATTCTGTGATTCCTCCCTCCTTTTCTCTTCGCTTGGTAAAGTTTCCATCTTTCTTCGTCCTCCTCTTCTTTTTTCTATCTGATCACTTTCTGTATCACTTGCCATGTCATGATTTTTATGTTTCTCACAAATCACGATTGGTTCTGATTAGACCTACATTTTTCTGGGTTTGCGGGTAAAAGCTCCTTTGGGTATTGGCTCGACCGACCCTTTGTTGTTTCAGCTGGGGTTTTTCTGTTCCTTGTGATGTGATTCTGTTGCCGTTCTTTTCAACTATGTTTCGTTTATTCTTTTATAATTTGTTGTCCTCCCATCTGAAATTTCTTAGTTTCGGCGCTGACATCTAGACAAATGAAATCCACAAATTTTAGTTAATTACAATCTGTAATGAAATAAAATTTATTATACCCTAAAAATCCCTGCTTTTTTTCTTCTTCTTCAGATTAACTCATGCTTTGAGAAAAATACACTACTGCAAGGCCACTTTTACAATATGGATTTCTTGTTGATTGAATGGTAGCTTTAGACAGCTTTTTTTTATTAACTATAGAATATCGATGCATTGGATATGTTTTTTCCTTTAATATTTCTTGTCATTGAATGGGGGTGATTTTTATTTTATTCTTTACGTGAAGGCGGGGTGGGGAGGGGGAAGAATGCGCAGTGCTATGTACTCCTAAGTATATCAAGCTGTGTTTTTAGTGTTTCTGCCTTCAGTTTGAGTAGATTGTAGCAATATTTTCCTATGCATGTGAAGCTGGATCTTTATTTACTTTTTGGGGTCAGACACAGTACTATCCGTGAAATCACTGAAGTTTTTGCCTCTTTGATATCAAGTTAATTGTCTTTCAATGCATTTATTTTGTGCCTTATTCCTAAGGTGCAATAAATGAATAAATAACTACTCCCTGTAATTCTTTCTCATTTTAGTTTGCTGGTTATATAGTTTTGGGAGAACATTTTGATGGGAATATGGTTCTTTCTGAGAGTCTAGTCCTTGCATTTTTCATCTTTGTACTTTGCATAACTTGCCCATAAGCTACTTCTATTCTGTTCTTGGTTGTATGCGTCCTTCTCTCTTTCTCCTAATATGTTTGCTATGTGGAGAACTGTAGATCTAGCTCAGACTCAGAGGCAGTGTGTCATGTTTTTGTTCTTTTTGCATTGTAAGATGACTACTATCCCATGAAAGAATATTTTTGGGGGTCTTATAGGAGGAGCAGTAGGTGTTTTGGTGTACTTTGGAACAGTTTTTGGTGGTTTGTTTTAAAAGTTTTGGTAAATGCAGATACTAAGATTTTATTATATAGTGTGCTTGCCTTTGGTGTTCTATTAATCGGTTCATTACTACATCAAGGAAGTAACTATATATCAAATATGCACTGTTTTGAAACCTGGACCGGACCGGCCGGTTCGACCGGGAACCGGTCATGTGTCCGGTACAATGCTTCCTAAAAACCAGCTCAATCACTGAACCTGTTGAAAACTGGTGAACCCGTTGATTTAACTGGTTTAACCGGTTTCGCTGAAAACTTTTTCTTTTTTTTTTAAAAAAAAACTTTCAAATGACATCGTTTTGGTTTTAAAAAAAGAATATTATAAGTTGAGACTTTTAAGTGAAGTTTACTTTTTATTATCATCAATTTATGCACATTATGTTATTTTTTGTTCAATATTACCAGGATATTATATTAAAATATTAAAAAAAGATATTATTAAAACCGGTTTGACCTCGGTTGAACCATTGACTCTTGAACCAATGTCTTTACCAGTTCGATGACCAGTCCAGTTCTGAGAACATTGCAAATATGCATTGAGATTGAGCATTGTTGTTGCATTCTTAGTCTTTTTTTTTCTTCACTTCGTTGTTTATAAACTATCTTTTTTGGAGAATTTCTCCTTGTCCTCCTAGTTGTAGTTCTCTTTACTCTTTAATAAAATATCTTATTCTATTAAAAAAAATGATTTGGATGTATGATTTATGACTGTCAAGGTGACTGGGAATTGTCTAATTGAAATTTTATTTGAAATGCAGGTTCAAGTTGTTACAGTGTTAAATTTGAGGGGAGTCATATTTCTTGGTTCTGAAGGCCACCGTTATGGCTGTACATACAGAATTCCCTCTTATTACTTACTCACAAGAGATTGTAGATGGACAGCCTATTTTTGTCTCTTCAAACTGTCTTCCTATCAAGGCTTTGAAATTTGAACCTGCAGGTCATTCTTTCCATTCTGCTGCACTTAAACTTCTTGGTGTTCAGGAAGATAACAATGATGCTGATGATAAAAAAGTGGTTGATGATAAGGAACAAACATATCTCCCATCTGATTCTTATAGCAGCAAGAGCAAAAAGAAATCTGGCACTGGAGACAAGCAACAGGATCACTATGCATTATTGGGTCTGGGTCATCTAAGGTATCTTGCTACGGAGGATCAAATTCGTAAAAGCTATCGTGAAACTGCCTTGAGGTTTCATCCTGACAAACAGGCTGCTCTTCTTCTTGCCGAGGAAACTGAAGCTGCAAAACAAACAAAAAAGGATGAAATAGAAAGTCACTTTAAGGCAATCCAAGAAGCATATGAAGTGTTGATTGATCCTGTGAAGAGAAGAATCTATGATTCCACAGATGAGTTTGATGATGAGATTCCCACTGATTGTGCTCCACAAGACTTCTTCAAGGTGTTTGGTCCTGCTTTTATGAGGAATGGGCGGTGGTCAGTTAATCAACCAATTCCATCACTAGGTGATGATAATACTCCGTTAAAAGAAGTTGATAATTTCTACAATTTTTGGTACTCCTTTAAAAGTTGGAGGGAGTTTCCTCATGCTGATGAGTTTGATCTTGAGCAAGCTGAATCTCGAGACCACAAGAGATGGATGGAAAGGCAGAATGCAAAATTGACAGAAAAAGCTAGGAAGGAAGACTATGCACGGATACGCACTCTTGTTGATAATGCTTATAAGAGAGATCCCAGAATATTGAGAAGAAAGGAAGAAGAAAAAGCTGAGAAACAAAGGAAAAAGGAGGCTAAGTTCCTAGCAAAGAAGGTGCAGGAAGAAGAAGCAGCCAGAATTGCAGAAGAGGAGAGGCAACGAAAAGAGGAGGAAGAGAGACAAGCTGCAAAAGCTGCTTTACAACAGAAGAAGGTGAAAGAGAAAGAGAAAAAACTCTTGCGGAAGGAGCGAGCACGTCTTCGGACTCTTTCAGGACCTATTTTATCACAGCATTTACTTGATATTTCTGATGATGATGTAGAAAGGCTTTGCATGTCACTTGATATTGAGCAGCTGAGGAGTCTCTGTGAGAACATGGAAGGCAGACAGATGTTATTAGAACAAGCAAAAGTTTTGAGATATGCACTGAGTTCTAAGAAAGAAGAGGTGGTTGATGAGAAAACTAATCAACAAAATGCCAATGGTTCCATCAAGGCTAATGGGATTTCTTCCCTAAGCAACATTGAGAAGAAGGAGAAACCATGGAGTAAAGAAGAGATTGATCTATTGAGGAAAGGAATGCAGAAATATCCCAAAGGAACCTCGCGGAGATGGGAGGTTATTTCAGAATACATTGGTACTGGAAGATCTGTTGAAGAAATCATGAAGGCAACTAAAACTGTACTCCTTCAGAAACCTGATTCGTCAAAAGCTTTTGACACATTTCTTGAGAAAAGGAAACCTGGTGCACAATCAATTGAGTCTCCATTGACAACCAGAGAAGAATTAGGAGTGCCAGCTCCTGCCTCAACAAATAACGTAGAAGACTCTCAGAATAAAAGTACAGATAATCAGAACTCCCCTGCTAATGGAGTTTCTTCCAGTTCAGAACAGGATGTGTGGTCTGCAGTGCAGGAACGAGCGCTGGTTCAAGCTTTAAAAGTCTTTCCAAAGGAAACAAGCCAGAGATGGGAGCGTGTTGCAACTGCTGTACCTGGGAAGACTGTGAATCAGTGTAAGAAAAAATTTGCATTGATGAAGGAGAGTTTCAGGAACAAGAAAAGTGCAGTCTAATGTTCTGTTGTGATATTTTAGATTTCACTACTAATTTTTTCTTAAGAGTATAGGCTAGAGTCGAATATCCATACATTTCTAGTTTTCTTATCGCATTGATTGCTTTTGATACCGTACTTTGAACTTGGAATTAATACATTTACTTTTATTGCTTGAAATAGCAAATATCATTATTATTGATTAAATTGACGAGTACTTCACTAGTACTATAACCACAACGCTTTTAAAACCAAAATTCTATCATACAACAGGTTATTATATGTTACGGATATTTGGTTTGCAAGAGACTGTACTTCTTTACCATTCACAGTTTTTGTTTGTGTAGATACTAGGCCAAGTGTATATAATTTGTGGTTCGAGAGTCGATCTTGTTAGCCGGAAAGCTTTAGCTGTTGGCCTGTAGCAATTGAATAAATATTCCAAGTAGTTATTTAAATGAATTAAAATGGAAATATATTATTAACTACTCTGTTCTTGTTCATATTTTTTATGGAAGTGTTTTTGTCTCTTTATTTTGCGTTTAAAGAAAATTAACATTTTAAGTTTATGTTTACTATTAATATAGTAATACACGAGCGGAACGTCTAAGATAAACTTTT
Source organism: Glycine soja (assembly GCF_004193775.1). Taxonomy (NCBI): domain Eukaryota; kingdom Viridiplantae; phylum Streptophyta; class Magnoliopsida; order Fabales; family Fabaceae; genus Glycine; species Glycine soja. The sequence continues at coordinate 36,828,218 of NC_041013.1, forward strand.
GGTAGAAATGGTTAATATATATATTGCTATTCTAAAGAATCCTACAAATGAGTACCTTTAAGTATCAGTTAAGAAATTAATAAATAAAACACTTATTCAAAATCATGATGAGATACACTGTAACCAAAATAATGATGAGATAAATTAAATATTATTTTTTATATAAATTTTTTAGTGTAAATTTTTTAACGTCTTAAGGCAGTGGTTAATATTCTCATCTCATTGATGTTATTATTTCGTGAGGACAAACAAATTGGTTAACATTCTCCTTGATGTTATTATTTTGAGGGAAAACAAATCGTCATAATTTCAACCGCAACGAACCTTGATCCCAGATATACTTGCAATCAACTTTATGAGATTAATATAAAAGAATCAAGAACTAATTCAAAGACTCGTCTGTTAAGAAATTTCCTTTCCTCAGTTGGGAGACATTAGCAAAGAAGGATAAAGAACACGATTTCCTGAAATGCGTTTTCTAAAAATTTGTATTCTTTACATTTTTTTACTCCAAACTAGAAAGTTATGGGGATTATTCATCCATCATGGGGGCACCTAATCATCTGTGAGAGAGATAAACACTACTAATCTCAAGGTAGGTAAAGAGAATAGAATACCAAACCAAAAGGTCCAAAGCTGTATTTCCAAGCAAAAGATAATCATGCCTGAATTAAAAGAAAATCATAATGCTTTAATAACAAGGACATCGGAGCAACCGCCAAATGAAGGTAACAGCCTCCAGTCTCTAAGGAGCAAAACAAACAGAAAACTACACGGCTATAGTGTTGTAGATACGCACCATCAGGCAGAAACCGGCAGGCAGAGAATGTAAAGACGCAACAACATAACATTTGAAGAAAATAAGTTTAGATTAAATGACCAAATATTTGAAGAATAAACAAAAGGAAACAGAGAATGCTGTGACAAAGCTCATCATGTTAAAGGGAAGGGAAGGTAACATGTTGTGATAATTGTCTCATGTTAGCGGGGACATGTGAGCTGGTGTTCCTTATCGGTGGCATTTCACCTTTTCCAAAGAAAATGTAAGGAAATGAAAAACTATGGCGCAGAAACAGGAATTGGCTTCACAGAACTTTGAATGCGCCGGAATGCTGTTCTTACTCTTTCCTTGAGACCTTCATTTTCACTCTCAACTTCCCCACTTTCTTTGTTTAGCTCTGCTACATTCCCATCAATGTTAATTATCAATTTTCCGTTTTCACCTACCTTCACATCTCCAAAGAGTGAAACGAGGAGGGCTTGCATAACCTTCTCTGCCTTTTTCTCATTCTCTTCCTCAATCTTAATGGCATCAGATTCATCCACTATTTTTGGGACATCGCGGTTGATATTTAAAACCAGAGCAACAATTGAATCAGATACCATGTCACTCATGGGATCAGAGGCCCAATGCAAGGAGACATGCTTTTCAGATTCATGTTTCACAGTAACACACTCATGGACTTGCAATGTGGGAACTCCAGATTCTTCATCCACTGACTGAGCTACACTTTCATATATCTGTTTGAGTCTATGCTGTATGACATTAAAGGCACCTGAATAAGGGATGGTAATCCTCTGAGTAATGTTTGCTGTTGATAGTTGTGAAAAGACATGGAGATCATCAGCTGCCATAATCTGATATGTGAAGCCTTTTTTTACAAGCAAACCACTGACAGTTTCACCAACTTCTGGTGTTTTTTCAGCCAGCTTCCCTATGGTTTTTGCCATTTTCTGCGAATTGAAATACATTTCAACAGATTGACAGTTTTTTGGAGTAAGAATTTTAGTGTTGCGATCAGCAAATTGACTTATGAGCTTCTGCTTGAGCCTGCCCATCTCATTAGCTTCTCCATGAACAAGAATTATGTTAGGAGGATTGAGCTCTTCTAAGAACGCACTTGTTTGAGCAGAGTCAGCATGAGCAGAAAAGGAAATGTAGTGCACCTGCATGTTAAGAGGTGCAGTGAGTCCATTCATGAGAGTAACTTCCTTGGGCTCATTGATGATGGTTTTTGCCAATGTCCCTTCAACTACATACCCTGGTAAAACACAAGAATTTTTCTTATCAGAGCACCACATATCAAATAATTGTCGTGACAAGCCACTCTGAAGTCCACCAGGGCTTGCCATCACCACAGATGGTCCTACATCTTTGAAAACTTCAATGCTACTTAAAGCCGATACGTGCTTAAAGGAAAACGGATTTGACTTTGCATTCTGGATCCTGTCATTCATGGAAAGGGTGTATGTTTCATACACAGTCAAACATTTTTTTGCAAGTGGAGAAGCATAATAGATGGGTATATTCTGGAGTTCAGGATGATTTGCCCAATATTCATCAAGGATAAGGAGGAGCTCCTGTGCACGGCCAAGGGCAAATGCTGGAATCAACACACGACCCCCTTGAGAAATGGTTGAGTGGATAACATCAGTGAAGCGTTTTTCGCGTGTGTGGCGAGGCTGATGGTGCTGTACACCATAGGTGGATTCTATAATGCATACATCAGGGGAGAACTGTGGGGTCTCAGCAGCTCGGAGATGGCGGTCTTCCTCACGTGAATAGTCTCCGGTGTAAAGCACTCGAACACCAGCTATGTCAACCATGAACATAGCAGCACCAAGGACATGGCCTGCAGTATAACACCAGAATCTAATACCATTGACTTCTACTGTCTGATGAAAATCAATAACCTGCACTCAATAATTTTTGTTAGCAGATGTATTGGAATCAAGAGGGTCAAAGCATGATAGTGTAAAGACACATTACATGTCTCGTAAGAGATAAACTATGGTCCTGTTGGACATGAAGCTAAAATAAATTGAAAATCAACTTCTTATGCACTTAAAATTTTATAAATTAACTAGTCCAAAAGCTAGAGGACATGAGTTGATTCAAGCTCATAAGAAAAGCTGAATTCAATTAAGCCCTTTTATGTTTAATTTTTTTCATTATCATGATTTTTATTTTTTTTATTATCATGATTTAAGCTTATAGGAATAAGTGAAGTTTATCTAAAAAGAGAAGCACATGAAAGTTACCTCAATTTTATCCATGGAGCGGTTGATGTCCTGTTCGTCAAAAAGCATGTCTTCGACGGAGACCTTGCTGACCTTGACAAAATCAGACAAAAGGAGCTTGTAAATGGCCTTGGTGGCGTAGGTCATGAAAACACGGCCTCGGAAGGTGGTTTTCTCGAGAAAATAGGGCAAGGAAGCAGCATGATCCAAGTGAAAGTGAGTGATGAGAAGAACATCGACTGTGGAAGGGTCAATCTCGTCGAAATAGGGCAAAGCAGCCATGCCAGAGTAAGCTGGGTGTATTCCACAATCGAACAAGACCGTCTTGCCTTTGTAGGACATGTAGACGCATGAACGACCCACTTCATTTCCAGCGCCCAATGGAGTCACTATCAGTTGATCTTCCTCTCTGCTGCTCCTCGCATTCTCACGTCTCTTCGCCGTACAATTATTCATCTCTCTCCAGACTCAACACAACTCAAGAACAGCAATGCTAAAACCCTAAGACATTGTTTCCTCTTAAATTCACTGCACTATGCGCTCGCTCATTCATCATTTACTTGCCTTCACAATTAACCCACAAACTTAGCTTGTTATAAATAATTAAATAAATAAAAGTTAAACATCACTTGTTTAAACTATTTATAATTTAATTATTTTATTTTTTTTTATGAAATTTGTCCTCAGATGATAATATTTTTTTATTCATGTGAATCGAAGGACAGTATCAGAAGAATTTATAATAATTTATGCATATTGCTCAACCAACTAAGCTATAAAATTATATATTATACAAGAGTGTTTCATATAAATAATGATTAATCAAGTGATCAAGCATAAGTGATTAATGTGATAAAGTTAAAGTTGAATCATTCAGGTAGTATATGAGTTTAATCGTTGATAAAAATAATTCTTGATCACGTTTTATTTACCTCCTAATCAAACTCTGAAATAATCAAGATTTATTTCTTCTAATGATTCGGAGAATTAAGACAAAAAATATAAATAACTATTTTCATAATTTTATTTTCTATAATGTATATAGAAAGAGAAAAAGATCAAATTACTTCAAAAGTAAGAGGTACTTCTCATTCTTATTTTTCATTTTTTTTCTTTCAATATGATAGACAAAGATGAGTTAGTTAGTATAACTTTAAAAAAATGAAGCATAAAGACAGAAAATATTTTAAAGTTACTCTTCAAGCAACTCTAGTGAAAGCACTTGTTTATGTGAGAAGATAATAACAAATAATCACAACCATTAGATTGATATTAAAAATAATAGACACTTGAGATTAAGATCAATTATAAACCTCTCTTACCAGACAATGTCAAATTTGTAAAACTTAGATTTAAACTTGTTGAAATAATCAAACTCAAGTTAAACTTAAATTTTATTAATTTAATTAAACAAACAAGTTTAATTGATCAAGTCAAGTTCAAATATTGACGAATAACTCAACTCTTACTTATCGCTATAGACATAGTCTATATTTGAATTAAAGTTTGGAAGAACAAAAGTACTACTAAATTTTAATCTAAACATGCACCTATTTAGCAATGACCATGTGTTCTTTGAATATGTTTTATTGCTAAGGATTCTAAGTTACTAACAAGAAAATGTTTGATCTAACTTATTAGGACTATCCAAAGAGGAAGAGTTTGATTTAGGTGGGATCAACATGGATAAAAGTAAGAGATTTCAAGAAGAGCTTGAGGAGAGACTAATTTCTCCCATCGAGGAAAGAGAAGAAGAAATAAAGCTTGTAAATTTTAGCCAACTTTTAAAATAGGATTTATTTTTGTTTTTTAATTGTATTTTAGGTCCATGTTTAGACTTGTAATGGATTGTCACAGTGAAGAGAGAGTTGTCTCTCTTGGTTCTTGTGTGAAACCTTAGGTTCTTATAAAAAAAAATTCTATTATCTGTGTTGAATCATTCTCAACTTATTAATCTTTCAAAATTGTAGTGATGTTCCTTTAATCTCATTTTCTAATTCTGTTTTTTTTTTTAATTTTTCCCAATTTCAAAGAGTCTTAAATAGGATTCACAATTTATTAATGCTAAAAATTAGATCCACATATTAGGATTTGACGACTGTGGAATAAGGTCTTACCCAACTCTGCAAATCTATCATTTGGAGTATTAGAAGTTCAAAAACTTGAAATACATGCCAATTTTAGATGTATATACACGTACTTTTTCAATATTTCAGCAAAGATAAATTTTTCCCCACTATTTTCCCTTGAAATGAGGGGGAATAATTATAAAAACAGTTTTAGAAGAAGATATTTGACTTCATCAAAGCAAGGATTATCAAAGGAAAAACATATCCAATGCATCGATATTTTATGGTTAATAAAAAAAAAGCTGTCTAAAGCTACCATTCAATCAACAAGAAATCCATATTGTAAAAGTGGCCTTGCAGTAGTGTATTTTTCTCAAAGCATGAGTTAATCTGAAGAAGAAGAAAAAAAGCAGGGATTTTTAGGGTATAATAAATTTTATTTCATTACAGATTGTAATTAACTTAAATTTGTGGATTTCATTTGTCTATATGTCAGCACCGAAACTAAGAAATTTCAGATGGGAGGACAACAAATTATAAAAGAATAAACGAAACATAGTTGAAAAGAACGGCAACAGAATCACATCACAAGGAACAGAAAAACCCCAGCTGAAAGAACAAAGGGTCGGTCGAGCCAATACCCAAAGGGGCTTTTACCCGCAAACCCAGAAAAATGTAGGTCTAATCAGAACCGAAGGTGATTCGTGAGAAACATAAAAATGATGGCATGGCAAGTGATACAGAAAGTGATCAGATAGAAAAAAGAAGAGGAGGAAGAAGAAAGATGGAAACTTTACCAAGCGAAGAGAAAAGGAGGGAGCAACCACAAAATGAAGCCGACTCTGAAGAGCAGAAAAGAAATTACGCATTGCTGTTGGCCGTTTTATATGAGCCACCAACACCCGCTGCCCTTTCTTACTTCTTCATGTCCCTCAAATTTAACACTGTAACAACTTGAACCTGCATTTCAAATAAAATTTCAATTAGACAATTCCCAGTCACCTTGACAGTAATAAATCATACATCCAAATCATTTTTTTAATAGAATAAGATATTTTATTAAAGAGTAAAGAGAACTACAACTAGGAGGACAAGGAGAAATTCTCCAAAAAAGATAGTTTATAAACAACGAAGTGAAGAAAAAAAAAGACTAAGAATGCAACAATGATGCTCAATCTCAATGCATATTTGCAATGTTCTCAGAACTGGACAGGACATCGAACTGGTAAAGACATTGGTTCAAGAGTCAATGGTTCAACCGAGGTCAAACCGGTTTTAATAAAATATATTTTTTTAATATTTTAATATAATATCCTGGTAACATTGAACAAAAAATAACATAATGTGCATAAATTGATGATAATAAAAAGTAAACTTCACTTAAAAGTCTCATAACTTACAATATTCTTTTTTTTAAAACCAAAACGATGTCATTTTGAAAGCTTTTTTTTATAAAAAATAAAAAAAGAAAAAGTTTTAAGCGAAACCAACTCACCGGGTTCACCAGTTTTCGACCAGTTCAGTGATTGAGCCAGTTTTTAGGAAGCATTGTACCGGACACATGACCGGTTCCCGGTCGAACCGGCCGGTCCGGTCCAGGCTTCAAAACAGTGCATATTTGATATATAGTTACTTCCTTGATGTAGCAATGAACCAATTAATAGAACACCAAAGGCAAGCACACTATATAATAAAATCTTAGTATCTGCATTTACCAAAACTTTTAAAACAAACCACCAAAAACTGTTCCAAAGTACATCAAAACACCTACTGCTCCTCCTATAAGACCCCAAAAAATATTCTTTCATGGGATAGTAGTCATCTTACAATGCAAAAAGAACAATAACATGACACACTGTCTCTGAGTCTGAGCTAGATCTACAGTTCTCCACATAGCAAACATATTAGGAGAAAGAGAGAAGGACGCATACAACCATGAACAGAATAGAAGTAGCTTATGGGCAAGTTATGCAAAGTACAAAGATGAAAAATACAAGGACTAGCCTCTCAGAAAGAACCATATTCCCATCAAAATGTTCTCCCAAAACTATATAATCAGCAAACTAAAATGAGAAAGAATTACATGGAGTAGTTATTTATTCATTTATTGCACCTTAGGAATAAGGCACAAAATAAATGCATTGAAAGACAATTAACTTGATATCAAAGAGGCAAAAACTTCAGTGATTTCACGGATAGTACTGTGTCTGATCCCCAAAAGTAAATAAAGATCCAGCTTCACATGCATAGGAAAATATTGCTACAATCTACTCAAACTGAAGGCAGAAACACTAAAAACACTGCTTGATATACTTAGGAGTACATAGCACTGCGCATTCTTCCCCCTCCCCACCCCACCCCACCCCACCTTCACGTAAAGAATAAAATAAAAATCACCCCCATTCAATGACAAGAAATATTAAAGGAAAAACATATCCAATGCATCGATATTCTATAGTTAATAAAAAAAAGCTGTCTAAAGCTACCATTCAATCAACAAGAAATCCATATTGTAAAAGTGGCCTTGCAGTAGTGTATTTTTCTCAAAGCATGAGTTAATCTGAAGAAGAAGAAACAAAGCAGGGATTTTTAGGGTATAATAAATTTTATTTCATTAAAGATTGTAATTAACTAAAATTTGTGGATTTCATTTGTCTAGATGTCAGCGCCGAAACTAAGAAATTTCAGATGGGAGGACAACAAATTATAAAAGAATAAACGAAACATAGTTGAAAAGAACGGCAACAGAATCACATCACAAGGAACAGAAAAACCCAAGCTGAAAGAACAAAGGGTCGGTCGAGCCAATACCCAAAGGGGCTTTTACCCGCAAACCCAGAAAAATGTAGGTCTAATCAGAACCGATGGTGATTCGTGAGAAACATAAAAATCATGGCATGGCAAGTGATACAGAAAGTGATCAGATAGAAAAAAGAAGAGGAGGACGAAGAAAGATGGAAACTTTACCAAGCGAAGACAAAAGGAGGGAGGAATCACAGAATGAAGCCGACTCTGAAGAGCATAAGAGAAATTAAGCATTCCTGTTGGCCGTTTTATAAGTGCCACCAACACCCCTGCCCTATCTTACTTCTTCTTGTACCTCTGTATTAGCAAATGAGAAGAAGTAAAAAACCTAATATACAAGTTTTATTTTAGAGAATTCTTTTTAAGGTTTTTATATAGATATAAAAAAAATTTGTCATGTGAATTTTGTTGATTATTGAATAAAAAATTATATTTAAAATTACTTATGTATATATTATTAAATAGATGCATTCAATTGAGTTTAATTTTTATGTATTTATATGTCAAAATATTACGATGTGAACTAATTATATATTTTTTTAAATTATAAAATAGCTACTATGTGCTAATTAATTAATATATATATATATATATATATATATATATATTATTGAATTCATAGAAGAAAGATTAAGTGGTTAACATTAAAAAAAAATATAAACTTAAAAAATTAAGTAATGGGAAATATATATTTATATATTTGATTGTTTTACTCTATCATGAAAATCAAAAATATTATTTTATTTTTTCAATAAATATTAATTGTTAGATTTATAAATATTTTTTTTCTCTCTTTTCACTACGCCTAATCTTATAACCCCTAGAGATATAATCGTTTGTTATATAGAAGAGATAGATCTCATTTAGATCACTCAATCATGTCCATAGTTGTTGTTGTACACCTAATCACAAACTTTATCTGTTTACTGATGATGTTTAATTGTTTCAAAATATCATTTCTTACTTATTAATCATAGCAACTTCTAGTCAAAAAACTTTATTATTATGACATTTACCTAATGTTTCATGTAGCATTCTTAATAGGACAATCCAATATATTATTACTCTAATATGTATCCATGTGAAGACTTGAAATCTCATATATGACTAATGTGAAGTTTAACCACATGCTAGTCTTAATGTATTATTATCATTCTTTTTGACAATAATACTTGACTAGAGATGTATAAGAATATAATGTTACATAATATGCAGTAGAATCCCATAATCCAGACGTGCACTTCATGTTTTTATAGTATTATAATGTATATTTATTTATTTATTGAAAAAATATAGATCAATTAACATGAGATTATTCTAATTTAACTAAAAATCTCGTGTTCGAGTTATAAAGTTTTATCGTTCATAATGATTTTACCTAATTCCCATAGGATTTTCTTATATACAAGTGATCTATAAAAAAATTACTAAGTTATATTATAAAACATTATTCTACTTTAAACAACATATCAAGTAAGTATGCTCCTAACTACTTATATTACATAAATTTATCTAATGGCATACTGCCTAGTGCGTATTCGTTTGGAATCGTATTAGATATGTAGTCCAACCTCAGTAGATAAAAAAGAGTCGATGATGTCAAACAAATGCCACAATTAGTTTTAGCCAAGGAAATCAAATGAATAACTTGTTAGAATTAATGTCTCATGTGAGAGGCATGTGACTTAGTAGGGACTAATAAACAAATAATTAACGATTAAAGGCTAAATTGTAATTGGGCTTAATAGGAGAAGTTTCTAGAGCTAACTGCTACTTGATGAGAGTAGTGGTTATAAAAGGGGGTTAATACCCACTAACGTGGAATGGTCCCCTTCCTGACCAGAAAAGTGTTCTCTCTCACTCATAGTCATCACTAACGAAGAGAGGCAGAAAAGAAAGGCCAAAGGAAGTGAAATCTTATTTCTCTCATTTTCCAAGGAAATCAAAGTACACAAGACAAAAGTTCCTATGGAGAAAGATACAAGTCTTCCTATAGAGAAAGGTACACATCATTGTTTATTGATTATTTGTGAGAATCATAAATTTTAAGATCCTGTTGGTTTTATATAATTGATAGTCTAAGAAACCCCTTAAGAGTTTTTACATGTGGTATCAGAGCATGTGTTATGAAATTTATGATTCTCCAAATTTAATTTCTCTCAATTATGCATGAACCCTAATTATGAAATTTAGGGATAATTTAATTTCTCTCAATTATACATGAACCCTAATTATGAAATTTAGGGATAATTTAATTTCTTTCAATTATGTATGAACCCTAATTATGAAATTTAGGGATAATTCAATTTCTCTCAATTATGCATAAATCCTAATTATAAAATTTAGGAATTTTATTTTTCGCTGCATGTATTGTTTTATTGGCAATATTTTTATTATTGTTGAATACCAATTTTTGGAGAAAGATTATTCGAAAACTTATGATTATGGGAGAGAAAGCTGCACAACATGTATATATTAAATTTGGAGAAAGTTTTTACTATTTCAATTTTGAAAAGCAGGTACGTTCTTGTGGAAAGAATATGAAATTTTGGAAATTGCTATTTGCTACCTTATGTTTGCTATTTCCAATCCCACTTGATCTTTTTTTTTACCGAAAAATTATTGTTGAACGTGATTAAAGAATTGAAAGTTTATGTTCTGTAATTAAATTAATGTGAATGTTTTGCAATTATTGGTAGCAGTAAATATATGTATATGCTACATATTTGCTTGAACGTGTTTGAATGCAAAAACACAAATAAATGCAAATGTTATTTTATGGCCTAGAATGAAATTAATAAAATGACCATGAATTGTTAATAGCAATAAGTATGTGCAGGCCATACATATTTGGTTGGAATTAAATGTATGTTGAATTTGTTAGTCACCAAAGTGGCCAAATTTGTAAAGTTATTTAATTCCAAATTAATGATTATTTTCAATTATACTTGGTTGGAATTAAATGTATGTTGAATTTGTTAGTCATCAAAGTGGCCAAATTTGTAAGGTTATTTAATTCCAAAATTAATGATTATTTTGATTACTCATTGAATAATGGATGCTAAATTATATGGTTATTGGTTTATGGGTAATTGAAATTCATTGTTATAAGGCATTTATGGATCGCCCAAAGGTTGATTAGTTGTTCTTATAATTAATGAATATAATTGTAGGCAATTTGTGTGTATCATTAGTTTTATTTATAAGCCCAAAGGAAATAGATACTACTAATTGGTGCATACTTAATTGCCAAATAATGTTAAAATTTTATTAGCATCATTATGTTTGTATGTTGTATGTTGGTGTATCACCCAAAGGAGAACATCAATATACATTGACCGTTATCTGAATGAATCATATGCATGACATGTATTTTATGTCTCAAAACACTTATGTGAATTTTATTATATAATACATGTTTTGAATTCATTGGATTCTTATGTATCATCTGTGCCAATTTTAATGGGCTTAACTTCTCTGACTGAAATGAGCAAGTCCAATTTCACCTCGGTGTTTTGGATTATGATCTTGCTATGTTGGAAGAGAAGTTTGTTACTAATATTGATGTTAGTAGCAATGAAGAGAAAGTTCATTATAAAACTTGGGAAAGATCTAACAGACTTAGCCTAATGTTGATGAGAATGATTGTTGCAGACAATATTAAGACAACTCTCCCTAAAATCGAAAGTGCTAAAAAGTTTATGGGATTAGTGGGAGAGTGCTCTCAAACAGCTGATAAGTCTGTTGCTGAGACATTAATGAGTACATTGACCACCATGAAGTTTGATGGTTCACGTACTATGTATGAACATGTCATTGAGATGACAAACATTGCAGTAAGACTTAAGACCTTGGGATATAATGACTGTGAATGAGAACTTTCTTGTTCAGTTTATTCTAAACTCATTACCATCTGAGTTTGGCCTGTTCTAAATGAACTATAATACCATGAAAGATAAATGGAATGTGCATGAATTGCACAGTATGTTAGTTCAGGAAGAAACGAGGCTTAAGAATCAAGGAAGTCACCGAGTCCATTATGTAAGCCACCAAGGAAATCAATGAGCTTGAAAAGAAATTTACGAAGAAGCACGATAAAGGCAAAGGGTCATTAAAGAACAATGACGACTCTTTGCAAATCCAAAGGAAGATATCAAAGGGAAATAATTGTTAATTTTGTAGGAAATCCGAACATTTCCAAAAGAATTACCTAAAGTGCAAGTCTTGGTTCGAAAAGAAAAGTGAGCTTAATGCTCATGTATATTTTGAATCAAACTTAACTAAAGTTTTCCATGATACATGATGGATTAATTCTGGATGTATGACTCATGTTTCTAACATTATGCAGAGATTCCTTACAATCCAAACCATAAGCCTAAATGAGAAGTTCATTTTCATGGGGAATAGAGTGAGACTCCAGTGTAAGCAGTCGATACTTATTGCGTAAAACTCGACACTGGACATCATTTAGATTTACTGGAAATTCTTTATGTACCTAGTTTATCTAGGAATTTAGTTTAATTATCTAAACTTGATGTTACTGGATACTCTTTTAATTTGGTAATGGATGTTTCAATTTATTTAAGTATAATCATCTCATTGGTACTGGTATCCTTTGTGATGGTTTATATAAATTGAAATTAGACAGTTTGTATGCTGAAACTGTTTTGACTCTGCATCATAATGTTGGCACTAAACATAGTTTAGTGAACGAACGATCTGCTTTCTTGTGGCATAAACGTTTAGGTCACATTTCTAGAGAAAGGATGGAAAGATTAATAAAGAACGAAATTCTTCCTTATCTAGATTTTATGGTTATAAATATTTGTGTGGGTTGTATTAAGGGAAAAACAAGCAAAACATACAACGAAAAGAGCTACAAGAAGCACTCGGCTTCTTGAAATTGTGCATATTAATATTTGTGAACCTTTTGATGTTAGTTCTTTCAGAAAGGAAGGATATTTTATCACAATTATTGATAATTATTCACGTTACGGTTATGTCTACTTACTGCCCGAGATTTCTTAGGCAATGGATGCCTTAGAAATTTACTACTATGAAGTGAAAAGGCAAGTAGACATAAATGTGAAAATTATTAGATACGATAGAGGTGGTGAGTATTATGAAAGATAAGATGAAACTGGGTAACACCTAGGTCCATTTGCTAAGCTTCTTCAGAAACGTGGCATTTGTGCACAATACACAATGTCCGGTACACCACAACCAAATGGTGTATCATAAAGGCACAATAGAACTTTAATGGATATGATTAGGAGTATGTTAATCAATTTGATTTTACCCATATCTTTGTGGATGTATTCCTTGAAAACTGTCATGTATTTGTTGAATAGGGTTCCTAGTAAGACAGTTCCAAAGACACCTTTTGAACTGTGGACAAATAGGACACCTAGTATAAGGCACCTGCATGTTTGGGATTGTCAGACAGAAATAAGAATTTACAATCCGCAAGAAAGAAAATTGGATGCAAGAACAATCAGTGGATATTTCATTGGTTATCCACAAAATCAAAGGGGTATATGTCTTATTGTCGTAATCATAGTATAAGAATTTTCAAAACTGGAAATACAAGGTTCATTGAAAATGATGAAATCAGTGGGAGTACAGTTCCACGAGAAGTGGAAATTAAAGAAGTTAGAGTGCAAGTCCTTTTAGTTTGGGCCTTTAGCAATTAGGTGATTGCTCTTTTTAGTTGTTGTTACAAAATTAATTAAGAGGAGCAACACAATAATGAACCCGTGATGCATAATGAACCTATTATGGAAGAACCACAAGGGGTAGAATTAAGGAGGTCTCAAAGAGAAAAGGAGACCAGCTATTTCGAATGATTATGTGGTATACCTACATGAAACAGAAACAAACTTAAGCATTAATGATAATGATCCAGTTTTGTTTTCACAAGTTGTAAGTTGTGATAATTCTGAGAAGTGGTTAAATGCCATGAAATAAGAGATAAATTCCATGGAACATAATAGTGTTTAGGACCTTGTAGAATTACCAAAGGGTTGTAAAAGAGTTGGTTGTAAGTGGGTCTTCAAGACTAAACGTGACTCTCATGGCAACCTTGAACGTTACAAGGCTAGACTTGTTGCTAAGGGGTTTACTCAGAAAGTTGGCATTGATTATAAAGAGACGTTTTCACCTGTCTCACAAAAGGATTCTTTCAGGATTATTATGGCATTAGTAGCCCATTATGACTTGGAGTTACATCAAATGGATGTGAAAACTGTCTTTCTAAATGGATATTTAGAGGAGAATATTTATATGGACCAACCAATGGGGTTTTCAATTGAAGGAAAGGAACACATGGTGTGCATACTAAAGAAATCAATATACAGTCTTAAAGCAAGCTTCCCGCCAATGGTATTTGAGGTTTAATGATACCATTGTTTCCTTTATAGATTTAAGGAAAATACTGTTTATCGGTGTATGTATCTGAAGGTCAGTGGGAGTAAGGTTATTTTCTAATTCTGTATATTGATGATATCTTGCTTGCAACTAACGATCTTGGTCTTCTTCATAAGACTAAGAAATTTTTCTCTAGAAACTTTGAAGTGAAAGATATGGGTGAGGTAAGCTATGTGATAGGGATGGAAATATTCCATAATAGATCACAAAGATTGTTAGACTTATCTCAGAAAGTATATATATCGATAAAGTACTAGAGAGATTCAAGATGGAAAGGTGTTTAACATCGCCTATTCTAATTTAGAAATGAGACAGAGTTAGTCTCGCACAATGTCCTATAAATGATATGGAACGAAAACAAATGAAAGTAATTTTGTAAGCATCAGTTGTTGTTGCATCTGAGAGCTGAATTTGTAGTATGTTTTAAGGCTACAATTCAGGCTAATTGGCTGCGGAACTTTATTTCAGGGCTTGGAATTGTCGATAGTATTGCTAAGCCACTGAAAATGTATTGTGATAACTCCGCAGCAGTATTTTGTTAGAACGACAAGTACTCTAAGGGTGCTAAGCATATGGAATTGAAGTACTTTGTCGTGAAGGAAGAAGTTCAAAAACAAAGAGTGTCAATAGAACATATTAGCACAAACCTTATGATAGTTGACCCTTTGAATAAGGGATTATTGCTCAAGACATTATAGAACATGTTGAAAGTATGGGTATTATTGTTATTGATGATCATTAAGTGTAATTTATCTTATGCATTTTAGTGACACTCTGAGCTCAATTATGATATGTTTCTGATTACCTGTTCTCTATGTTTGCATGCATGTTTGTGTTAGAGTAATGTTAATAGGTTTTGTCTTGAATGAAGACATTATGTTGGACCAATTGTGTACTCCTAACTAATGGTCATATTAAGGAGAAGACTAATTTATAGTACATGGAAGGGACTATGTCGATTAGATGATGTACAACCGCCATGACTCGAATTGGTTCTTATTCTTAATCATGAAATTATGATGTACCCAATGTATAGAATAATTTAGTCAATTTTTAATGCGCATTATGTTAGTTAATCTATTTATTTATTTAGTCCATAATGTTTATTAATGTCACATGAGCCAAATGGGAGAATGTTAGAATTAATGTCTCATGTGAGAGGCATGTGACTTAGTAGGGACTAATAAATAAATAATTAACGATTAATTGCTAAATTGTAATTGGGCTTAATAGGAAAAGTTTCTAGAGCTAACTGCTACTTGATGGGAGTAGTGGTTATAAAAGGGGGTTAATACCCACTAACGTGGAATAAGGTCCCCTTCCTGACCAGAAAAATGTTCTCTCTCACTCATAGCCATCACTAACGAAGAGAGGCAGAAAAGAAAGGCCAAAGGAAGTGAAATCTTATTTCTCTCATTTTCCAAGAAAATCAAAGTACACAAGACAAAAGTTCCTATGGAGAAAGATACAAGTCTTCCTATGGAGAAAGGTACACATAATTGTTTATTGATTATTTGTGAGAATCATAAATTTTAAGATCCTGTTGGTTTTCTATAATTGATAGTCTAGGAAACCCCTTAAGAGTTTTTACATAACTAACTAGAAATGTAATGTCAAGCTACAGTCCTTCCTTCTAAACTTCTAGAAAAATAGTAGGAGCTGTAACATTGAAAAGAAAAGTATGGGAGGGTTTTTGTGGCGACATGAGCTGTGTAGAGGAGTTAGGGTAGGTGTCAGGAGATGGTTCATCGCCATTGAATGAAATTTTTCTAGGAAAAGTACATCCTTCTGAAGGTAAACTCTCCTCGATCTTTGTGTAGTAACACCTCTTTTTGTACATTCCCATTGTCCCCATGTGCCAGCAACATGTCATTGTTCTTGATGTATGCTGTAATTCAGTTAGTTAGGAGTTAGTTAGTGATTCATTTTGAAATTAGTTTGACAATTATGAAGTTTTTTATAGCTACATGTGCAATGTGTATAAAAATAATAGTGATCATAAATGAGAATAAGTGTGTGCAGAAGTGTGCATGATAGTGGAGAAGTTTTTTTTTTTTCAGAATTCTAAGTCCCATTTATCTTCTCTCAATCAATTCCTTCATCATCTTCTCTTATTCTCTAACATAAACTGATAGTGAGTGCATACTGTGAATGTGTGTGAGAACTTTATTGTTCCAACAAAGCATGATATTGTAAAGACACATTACATGTCTCGCAAGAGATAAACTATGGTCCTGTTGGACACGAAGCTAAAATAAATTGACAATCAACTTCTTATGCACTTAAAATTTCATAAATTAACTTGTCCAAAAGCTAGAGTACATGAGTTGATTCAAGCTCATAAGAAAAGCTGAATTCAATTAAGCCCTTTTACGTTTATTTTTTTTTATTATCATGATTTAAGCTTATAGGAATAAGTGAAGTTTATCTAAAATGAGAAGCACATGAAAGTTACCTCAATTTTATCCATGGAGCGGTTGATGTCCTGTTCGTCAAAAAGCCTGTCTTGCTGACCTTGACAAAGTCAGACAAAAGGAGCTTGTAAATGGCCTTGGTGGTGTAGGTCATGAAAACACGGCCTCGGAAGGTGGTTTTCTCGAGAAAATAGGGCAAGGAAGCAGCATGATCCAAGTGAAAGTGAGTGATGAGAAGAACATTGACTATGGAAGGGTCAATCTCGTCGAAATAGGGCAAAGCAGCCATGCCAGAGTAAGCCGGGTGTATTCCACAATCGAACAAGACTCAACTTCATTTCCAGCGCCTAATGGAGTCACTATCAGTTGATCTTCCTCTCTACTGCTCCTCGCATTCTCACGTCTCTTTGCTATACAATTATTCATCTCTCTCTCCAGATTCAACACAACTCAAGAACAACAATGCTAAAACCCTAAACTCCTCCTGCCTCACTGCCAACTACGTCGTTTCCTCTTAAATTCACTGTGTTATACGCTCGCTCATTCATCATTTACTTGCCTTCACAATTAACCCACAAGCTTTGCTTGTTATAAATAAATAAATAAAATAAAAGTCAAACATCACTTGTTTAAATTATTTATAATTTAATTATTTTATTTTTTTATGAAATTTATTCTCAGATGATAACATATTTTATTCATGTGAATCGAAGGATGGTATCAGAGGAATTTATAATAACTCACGCATATTGCTCAACCAACTAAGCTATAAAATTATATATTATACAAGAGTGTTTCACATAAATAATGATTAATCAAGTGATCAAGTATAAGTGATTAATGTGATAAAATTAAAGTTAAATCATTCAAGTAGTATATGAATTTAATCCTTGATAGAAATAATTCTTAATCACGTTTTATTTACCTCCTAATCAAACTCTGAATTAATCAGAGTTTATTTCCTCTAATGATTCGGAGAATTAAGACAAAAAATATAAATAACTATTTTCCTAATTTTATTTTTCTATAATGTATATAGAAAGAGAAAAAGATCAAATTACTTTAAAAGTAAGAGGTACTTCTGATTCTTATCCTTCATTTTTTTCTTTCAATAGGATAGACAAAGATGAGTTAGTTAGTATAACTTTAAAAAAATGAAGCATAAAGATAGAAAATATTTTACAGTTATAAAGTTACTCTTGAAGCAACTCTAGTGAAAACACTTGTATATGTGAGAAGATAATAACAACTAATCACAACCATTAGATTGATATTAAAAATAATAAACACTTAGATTAAAACCAATTATAAACCTTTCTTATGAGACAATGTCAAATTTGTAAAACTTAGATTTAAACTTGTTGAAATTATCAAACTCATGTTAAACTTAAATTTTATTAATTTAATTAAACAAATGAGTTTAATTGATCAAGTAAGTTCAAATAATTGACGAATAGCTCAACTCTTATTTACTGCTATAGACATGGTCTATATTTGGATTAAAGTTTGGAAGAACAAAAGTACTACTAAATTTTAATCTAAACACACACCTATTTAGCAATGACCATGTGTTGTTTGAATATGTTTATTGCTAAGGATTCTAAGTCACCAGCAAGAAACGTTTGATCTAACTTTGTAAGACTATCCAAGGAGGAAGAGTTTGACTTACGTGGGATCAACATGGATGGACCAATCATTAGAACAAAGAGTAAGAGATTTCAATAAGAATTTAACAAGAGAGACTAATTTCTCCCATTGAGGAAAGAGAAGAAGAAATAAACTCATAAATTTTAGCCAACTTTTAAAATAAGATTTATTTTTGTTTTTTAATTGTATTTTAGGTTTATTTTTAGACTTGTAATGATCTGTCACGGTTATTTTCAAATCTTTTAATTATTGAATTAATTATTGGGCTCTAGGCTTAATCTAGGGTTATTAAGAGTTATTAGCATGAATATAAATAGACTCTTAAACACTTTGTTGACATTTTTTTTTATAAAATCTTAGACATAGGGCACAGAGTGTTTTTCTTGATTCTTGTGTGAAACCTTAGATTCTTATACAAAAATTCTATTATTTGTATTGAATCATTCTCAACTTATTAATCTTTTAAGATTGTAACATTGTTACTTTGATCTCATTTTCAAATTCTGTTTTTTTTTTTTCTCAATTTCAAAAAGTACTAAATAGGTTTCACAATTTATTAATACTACAAATTAGATTCACAAAATAGGATTCTATCACTTCAAAACTGCACTAAGGTCTTACCCAACTCTCTCCAAATCTATCATTTGGAGTATTAGAAGTTCCAAAACTTGAAATACATGTCAATTTTAGATGTATATACACGTACTTTTTCAATTTTTCAGCAAAGATAATTTTTTTCCCCACTATTTTCCCTTGAAATGAGGGGGAATAATTATAAAAACAATTTTACAAGAAGATATTTGACTTGATTTACCCTTAAGATGATGTTTCATTTTATTTACACCCCCTCCCGGCCTCCCCTATATGTTTGTGCACAGTGAAGGCAAAATATACATATTAGTTCTTCACTCTTAATACAAAATGCTTTCATTTAGGATCAGTTATTCAGTGAAATGTAGTAGATCCTTTCGTAAATTGTCTTTCTGACACGTTTATGAGTTGCTACAGCAGCTGCATTATCTCTAGGAGCATCCATGCTTCCTAGTTCCTACAACCAAAATATTAGCAAATTAAATACAAATATGAATGGCTGCCATGACTGAACAACTAAATTTGATTGCAAAGTACGAAACAATAAACGTAATCATGAATTTACAACTTGTTTTACATGGAAAGAAATTTAGAACAAGTAAACTTGGTAAAAGAACCTGAGACACTAATTGAGATCTGATCCTAAGATAGAAATATATAATATAACAATAGCTATATATAACAACGCGACATTTTGCTTCATGTATAACAATATCACCTTTCTTTACAATTAATTATTTGTACAAGTCAATTTCATTTTTCATTCCCACATTAAGGGGCATGCGTCTGCTCTTTTATGAGTTGGAAATGTCTAGCGTAAGAAGCATTTTGTTGGCATGTTTTCAATTAATTTAAAGGATACGGTTCTTTCATTTCACATACCCAATTTGATTAGCATATTATTAACCATCCATTCCCAGTGGAATCTGAATTGTTGCCTCCATTTTTCTACATTACATATTTTTATTAGTTTTATTAATTATAACTTCCTAAAGCTGAGTTAGAATCTTTCTAACTAGTACCCGTAACAGTTCTTACATCTATCTTAATGTCTTGCTGATATAATGCAACAACTTGTAGACTGCAATTTGTGATACATGAACTACAAAATTTAAGAATGATGTTAAATTGTTTTATCTATGTAAACAGATTTAAGACAAACAGAAAGGACATAGGTGAGATAAAAGGCTAGTAGCCTAGTAGTAGTAGAGAATCCTTCTTCTTCCTTTCTCTCTCTTATTGGCTACCACTTAGCAACTATTGGTGGTCTTCAAGACTCGAGTACTAGGAAACGATGTCGTTTCACATAAAAGTTTAGTTCAAAAGCAAAAAAGATGCGACCACAGTGGGAGTCGAACCCACGACCTTCTGATCCGAAGTCAGACGCGCTAATCCACTGCGCTATGCGGTCTTTCATATGCTATGAATCTTCAAATATTTTTAATATTGTTACTATTTTCTCAATTTATATTGCCCCTTTCTTTTTCTCTGCTTCGAAATTACACTACACATGAATCCACAAGATAACGCTACACATCCATTGTCACCTAAACTGATGTTAATGTTTTTAATATAATCATTCATTAACAACCATGTTATCCATATCATATCATAGTATTTATATTTCTTGTTTACATTTTTCCAATGAACAATCCTTAGAAAGTTTCACCAAACATATGTATACGTCCATCAGTGATGAACTTAGCATTCTCTAATTGTCTTGCATAGCAAAAAGCTAAGGTTACAGAAGGCGAAAAACTCATTACACATTTTTCAACTGAAATTCTTGATCACGGGAGCTATTGTGGTAAATTCTGAACTGTAGCCTGTTATGGTTAATCATGTGGTAAGTGCATCTAGAAGAAAATTGGATCATCCAAGAATTTTATCACCAAAATCAGGAAAAAGTCTTGTAGTTCAATAGACTTGACCCTCTTCAACCTCTTTATCTTTCTTGACATGTCTAATATAGTTTAGCCTATATGAACGGTGTGTTTGGATAACATATAATAATCAATCTTATCCCACAAATCATGGAGATATCATGAAAAAATAGAAACAACTATTTGTTGCTTTGTTTCCACCAAAAAAAAAAATTGATTATTTATCATCATAAAGCTAATCCAAACATTGCAATTGAGTGTTTAGAAATGTGGTGGATCATGTTCTGGTGTGGTAAAATATCATGGTGGAACACCATGATTTTTTTAATTAGCTAACAATCCAAACACACTGTATTTATAGGCTATTTGGTTCTGGAAGACCATCAAGTTGCTCATCCCAAAACTGACATTCGGTAACACCTACCTACATAAACAGAAGTTTTGTGGAATTGCCAGTTATATAAAAAAAAATGAAAACATATACCGTAAACTTATTTTCACTGCTAAAACATTCACATAATCTCTTCTTTTATTTATTTATTTATTCGAGTCATGTGTTATAGGAATTTTAGTTAAACTTTATTTTCAACACATTTGGATTTAGGCAAAATAAAGGGATGTTTGGTTTGGTTATTTTCTATTTTTATTTTCACTGAAAACAGAAAACGGTGATGAAAATGTGTTTGGTTGAATTTTTAAAAACATTTTTAGTGAAAATGAAAATAAGAAATAATCAAAAAATAAAAATAATAAAATCTCGTTTTCAGATAAACCTCAGTCTCATAGACTTCCAAGTAAGACCATTCTTTGAACGTGTTTTATTGCCAACGATTCTCAGTCACTAGCACAAGAATCCACGTGAAATTCTTAGTTCAACCATGTTCAAAAAACAAGACTGCAGCCAGTACTAACTTTACATACCAGATCCAACTTTGTCACAGAACAGTGCAGCTAAAATTGATGGATACACAACGAAAGCTCAATATATCAATATTCCACCAAACGGCAAGGACATGGAATCAGCTTAGAATGTGATTAGTACTTTAATACAAGCCGCCCACATGTCCCAGATTACTATCAGTATCTTCCCTGCAAAAAACAACAAAAACAAGTCATCTTTTCCATTGATTTGAGACAAAGTTTACAATTTTTCCACTAGCAAAGAATACAGAGATATGGACTCATCAATTACAGTTTCACACAAGTATAAAATATTGAACTAAATATTTGATAAAAAAAAAAAAGAAGAAGCATCAGTTTTTATCTCTATTCTGACTAATTTGATCCAGAATCAGAAACTTGAATATTTCTACATTTTTAGATCTCTAGTATACCTCTCCAGTAAAAGTGCCTGGGCCAGAAGGTGGATATCTTTGTTGCGATCCTGTCTGTTCTTTGGCAGGATGGTTCCCCAGCTCAGCCTGTTCAAATTCCTCCTTGTATGCTGATTTGAAATCCTGCACATATGATGGGGTAAAAGTATCACCCCTCGCCTCTGAAGCACCATGCCTAGGCACAGGATCTCTTCTTTCTCCTTGTCCCGGTCGTCCAATGTTCTGCTGTGGCATATAATTTCTTCTTTCTCCTTGTCCTGGTGGTCCAAAGCTCTGCTGTTGTGCATATTGTGGTGAAGATGGCCCATATCTTTGCTGTTGGGGATAATTCTGTGATGCTTGATCAAAGTTCTGTTGGGGAGGATAATTTTGCGGTGCCTGACCATAGTTCTGTTGGGGTGGATAATTTTGTGATGCTTGGCCAAAGTTCTGTTGGGGTGGATAATTTTGTGATGCCTGGCCATAGTTCTGTTGGGGTGGATAATTCTGTGATGCCTGGCCATAATTCTGTTGGGGTGGATAATTCTGTGATGCTCGAACAAAGTTCTGTTGGGGCGGATAATTCTGTGATGCTGGACCATAGTTCTGTTGGGGTGGATAATTCTGTGATGCTTGACCAGAGTTCTGTTGGGGTGGATAATTTTGCGAAGGCCCATAGTTCCTTCCACCCCTTGGCATGGGTCCCTGACTATTGTAAGAGGGATTCCCTTGGGGGCTTGGCACTGGATTCTCTTGCCGGTTGTATTGACCAGGACTCCTATTCCAGTCTCGTCTTCCCTGATTCCTCCCAAACTGTACTGGTGGAGGTCGAGGGATAATTGTTCCATTAATGTACTGATCTCCTATTTATCACACATGAAAATTACATTCAGAAACATTCTTGCAATCAAAAGGGTAGCAAATCAATGTAGTGCTGATCATATAGCTAACATTGAAATTGAACTACCAATGAATAGATTCAGTCAACTTATTATAGCATGACCAAACTTCTGAAAAGAAAAAAAAAACTTACCTCCATACTGTTTGTTCACGGGATCAATATAGGAATCTGGTAGCACGAAGATGACTCCGGGAAGACCTATTAAGATGTAGCAACTCCAAGATCAAATTATTTTCTCTGGACTGGGTCATGGAATTTGGAAGTAGGAACAAACAAATACCTTCAAATTTTTTGGACTCTTCTTCAGTCATGACCGCCTGAAAGCCTATGTAAGTTGTTGTGCTGCACGCATATATTTTCTTCTTGGCCTCTTCCAAACTAAAACCACGAATTCAAAGAAAAAGCAGGACTAAGAAACAAGCTGTAATAATTTTGTGCTTAACATAGGAACAGTTATTTGAGAGGAACCTGATGTTGAGACCCTTGGCACAAGTCTCTTCGTAAACGCGAACCATGTCTTCGGGAGAGGGTTTGTTGTCCTTGTCTTTGAATTCCATGACGATGAGCCAGTGGTTGTAGTCGCAGCCCTCGAAGAGAATGGTATCGGGACCAATCTCATCGGGGATGTTGCTCTGCCGCTGCGAGGATCGAAAAGAGAGAAGTGAAATTGAGCTTGACCTGAATGAACGGGGCTGAACCACACCCTTCGGTGACTGCAAACTCCATGAAACACCGCACCGAATGGGGACGGAATACGATGCCGCATGCACAGAGAAAGACTGGGCGACGCCGGAGAGTGCTCTGACGGTGCGGCGGAGGTGAATTAACGACGACGCCATGCGTAGGGTTTTGGGAGATTAGGGTTTTAGGGCCTTTTCGTCTGTTCTGTTCTTCGAGAGAAGTATATGAAGAATATTTTAGGAAGGAAATGAATCAATTGCTACAAATTAGGAATATATATATATATATAAAAGTAATTATCAATTTGCTACTTATATTGTATTAAAAAATACATCAAATTGATTTCTAAATTTTTAAAAGCTACTATTAGATTTTTCAAGTTATTTAAAATACATCAATTAGGTTCTAAAATTATTTAACATGCATCGAATTATTTTTGTTATTTTATTTAAATAATTTGAGAATTTGGAGCACTTAAAATTTTGAAATCAAATTAGTACAATTTAAATAATATAAAGATCAAATTGATAATTAAGTAAAAAAAAAATAGGAATGCAATTAAATAAAAAATAGGAATGCAATTCCACTAGTTTTTTTTTCTGAATACAATTGCACCTAGGTGAACATAACATGCCCCATCTTTTTTTATTACGAGGATGAATTACTGCATAAATCTATAGTTTTAAAAAAAGATGTTGCATAAATTTGCAATCAATCAATGATTAATATATGTAAACAAAACAAAAATCAATGATTAATATATGTAAAAAAACAAAAATCAATGATTAATAATGTGTCAAAAAAATGTGTTTTTTTTTATAAAAAATCAGCAATATATTATATATAATATAAAAGAGTTTGCACCAGGAGTGCTACAGAATAAAAACCAAATATTGGAAAAGGGAACCTACAAAACATGCCCTCAAACATGTTAAACAACCTCAACCCAAACTTATATATTTCCTCAAACACAAAACAACTTCTCATAGTAGGTTCATCGTATCTTTTCGTATACAAATCAACATGATTGCATAAGGGAAGATATGAATCTGTATGAAGAAGCCAATATTAGCACCACAAAGTAATTACTACATAATCGCAATGCCCACATCATACAGTGTGATTAGCAATTATAATTGTATCAAACAATTCCCAGGATTCACCTGCCATTGTTGATAAGAGTACTGGAAGTCCTTTTGATATGCTTTGAGCCTCGTCCATAGTGTGAACATACAAGATTGCCATAATTGTTCCTTGTCCACTTGTTTTCCCTCAAAAATAATTTTCGTTTCTGCATCTCCATATTGTCCAGATGATTGCAGCCCAAGCAACACCCCACCCACCACCTTGAAATTTGTTGTCCCTGCAAACATTATCCATGCTACCAAAAGTGGGCTTGAGCACACTGTGGTAGTGCCAAATTTAAATCAAAGAGCTTATACCATTTTCTCCAAGTTTCGTTTGCAAAATTGCATGAGAAGAACAAATGTGTAGCCAAATCATCTTCCTCATTACAAAATAGACATGATGAATGTTGACGATCAAGTTGATTTTTTTTTTTGAGATTATCCTCGGTAGGTAATCTATCATAAAATAACCTCCATTGGAAAAGTGTTACTTGTTGTGGTATCTTAATTTGCCACAAACTTTTAAAAATGTCCACCTCAATTGTGTCAAACCTCAAGTTGTACAATGTCATGTATGTAGATTTCAATGTATACATACTTGAGGAATCCTATACCCAACACCAACTATCATACACTTGCCTTCTAACCGCTATGAAATGCACCGTTCCACTTAAATAATAATATAATATTAAATAACAAAAGTTAAAATAACACAAGTCACTCCCTTGCAGTTTTAAAAATCCCGAGACCTTTCTCCCCCTTTCCTGAAACTTCTATTTTCTTTTTTGTGCAGCAGCCCACCCCCTCTCTAACCCTATCCCTTCTTCCCCCAAAGACTTAATCCTTCAACCTTTCGCTCATCTCCTCCCATGGTTCCGAAATTAGCAAGCTTTTTACACTTTTGGGTTTTTCCAAGCACGAGAAGGTGATGACGGAAAAAAAGGGAAAACACCACGCAGTTCCTAGGTTTTTCTATTTGATCTCTTTAAGGTAAATGTTTACGATCCATTATGTTAGATGAGTATGTTATAGCACTGATTAGTCATGGGCTGTGAGAAAAAGAGTTAGAAACTAAGTATTAGAGATTATTGTGATTTTCTCAAAACCCTAGGTTTGCAAAAATTGGGGATTTTGTCTAATCCCTTGTTCCATTATTTAAATGCTTAGGTTCTGTGGAAAATACAGTGGTTGACCTTCCTAACAACGGTAGAAGTTAGTGATTGCGTTATTTAGGTGAGTAGCCAATATACTTAGCGATCTTCTTAAAGTTCATTTATGGAGAAGCAAGTATACTTTCGAACATATATGTTTTTGGTGAGCTTTGAAATTTATTTTGAGATCTTGATAATGTATAAGGATGAATGTTGAACTGCTTGTTTAATTTTATTTATGTTGAGTTCATGAATGATATATGCCATTTGCTACAACGAAGAGATAATGTAGCCTATGAGATTATTTCTCATAGTATAATGATATATGTCGTTTGCTACAACGAAGAGATAATGTAGCCTATGAGTTGAAATCTTATAGTATAATTATATTTTTGTTTGCTACAACGAAGAGATAATGTAGCCTATGAGTTGCAATCTCATAGTATAATTATATTTCTGTTTGCTACAACGAAGAGATAATGTAGCCTATGAGATGATTTCTCATAGTATAATGATATATGTCGTTTGCTACAACGAAGAGATAATGTAGCCTATGAGTTGAAATCTCATAGTATAATTATATTTTTGTTTGCTACAACAAAGAGATAATGTAGCCTATGAGTTGATTTCTCATAGTATAATGATATATGTAGTTTGCTACAACGAAGAGATAATGTAGCCTATGAGTTAAATTCTCATAGTATATTTATATGTTCCGTTCGCTGCAACGAAGAGATAATGCAGCCTACGAGCTAAATGTCGTAGTTATATAATTACCGTTCACCACAACAAAAAGATAATGTGGTCTATGTGCACATAGTAGAATAAATGCTTGATTATATAAAGTAATTATGTTGAATACCAGATTATGAGAAGTTCTGAAATGTATATTCTTTGCGTACAGTGATTTCTAAAAGCAAGTTTATTTTCGTTCATTACTTTCAAGAATGTTATTTTAATATCTTTTGGAAATGGAAAGATTCATGTTAAATGGTGCTCTCTTTCATGTCTGCTTAGTATATTATGCTCTCACTAAGTCCTTGTGACTTACCCCTTATTTTACTTCTTTTCTCAGATACCCAGTAGTGGAGTAACCGATTTCCAGGGATTTGCTGACACACTCAGGAACTTGATTATCTTTTTTTGGTAGGTCCCCATTGTGACTGATGGATATTTTGGTTGTAACTCCAGTATAATACAGCTATAGGGGCCAGGGTAGTAAGAGATTTAGAGAGAATTCTTGTATCTTGGGATGTAATTGATTTTCTCTTGTAGCTATGATGAGAATGAACTTATGATGTTTTGAGGCACTTGGTGATTAGTAATTATAATCCACTTTGTTATTAAATGGATGAGATGAGATACTAGCAGATGGATTTGTCTAGATATATATATATGGTGTACTTTTACAGGTTATGTTGTATAGGAAAGGCTGGCCAGACTAAGGAAGTCATAGTCTGTGCGCCGGTCATTTCTCAAGAGTGGGTCATGACACGCTACACCCTCCAACAACCTCTCAAACTCAATGACCCTGTCCTTTTCCCAATCAAACCATGGTCTCCTCCAAGAAAACTTCCATTTCCATCTCTCATTTTCCCAAGCTCCGAAGTCTCCCACGACTTCATGCTTTTGTTCTGAATTTAAAAACATTCAGGCAAATACATGATTTAAACTCTCCTCCCCCACACCAAGCATCCTCCCAAAAACTAGTGTTTTTCCGATACCCAATTTTCCACTCAACATCAAACCATTTATCATGTTCTCTTCCACACACCAATTTCAAGTCCCTCCACCAAGTTGACTCACAAGACTTCACTCCTCCCTCATCTAAACCCTTCAACCCTTCATATTTTGAATCTAGCATCCTCACCCATAAATTTCCCCTACAATGAAACATATTCCATTTTGTAATTAAAGCAACATCGAACAAAGAAATAGAAAAAAATGTGTAATAGAAAACTAAATTCTATTTTTCAACATTCATTTATTTTTTGCTACATTTTTTTCTTGTTTGATTGGTTTGATCATCCTTGCAAAATCTTATATACCAATTATTAGACTATATGTATACTGTCCATATTCATTGTAATAATTAGCTTGATATTATCCATAATTAGCGTAATACTATGCCAAGTCTTAGGCTAGAATATGTGAATTGGTTTCACCTAAAACAGGAAAGAAGTTATGTTGTACATGTATATAATCACCTTCAATGGAATGAAATGGGACGAGGGGGAATTATTCTCCAATATGGTATCAGCCCTATAACGATCCCCCACAATCTTCACATACTCTGTTTCTTTTCTCTTCTCCACCGAGCCTATTCCTTCCCTTTTTCAAATGGATGGCAACGACTCCACATCTAAATCTACTTTCCATCTCGTTTTTTCTGTCTCAAACATTAAAAACCATATTCAAATAACCCTAGAAATGGAGAATGCTCATTACGATTCATGGGTAGAATTGTTCCTCAATGCGGCCAATGCCTTTGATGTCGCCGATCACATTATTCCACCCACGGATGCTACTGTTAAGAAAGATGCACAATGGTCCCGACTCAATGCAATCGTGAAACAATGGATTTATAGCACGATATCCATTGATCTCCTACATACGATTCTAAAACCTAGTGCCACCGCTCAAGAAGCATGGAATCGCTTAAAGGACATCTTTCACAACAATAAAAACTCTAGAGTCGTATATCTAGAACAACAATTCTCCCAAATCCACATGGATAATTATCCAAATGCGTCGTCGTATTGCCAAGCATTGAAACTGATAGCCGAACAACTTGGCAATGTTGGGGCTCCAGTCAACGAGGATCGTCTGGTCCTCCGCCTTGTGACAAGCCTCTCAAGTGGGTACGATAGTCTCGCCACCATCATTCAACAATTAGATCCGCTGCCATCATTTTACAAAGCGAGATCTATGCTCACACTTGAGGAAACCCGTCGCAATAAGAACACTGGTGCCGAGTCTGCCCTCCTCCACACACAATCTGATGTTTCTTCTGCCGCTCCAAATTGGTCTCCTGATGCTGCACCTTCTTGCTCCAACAACCGCAACACCGACGGTCGTGGAAAGCAATATCGTGGCAAGGGCAATAATAATAACAAAGGTAACTCTTACAAGAATTCCTCTGACAATAACAAAAATAACTCTGGCACAAATAATTAACAAGGAAATCAGCCTGCTTCTTGGACATGGGTTCCTTTTACGCCTCCCTCTTGGCCACAACAGCCATCTTGGAACCCACCACCATGTTCATACCCTACCACGGGCTGGGTTCCCTCTGCTACTGGTCGTGGTGTTGTTGTTTTGGGACCAATACCACACGTTTTTCTTGCCCAAAATCAGACTCTTGGTGCACCGCAAGGGGCACTTGTACCCATTGACATCGCAGCCACTATGCAGACCATGTCTCTTCAGCAGCCTGACGATAATTGGTATATGGATACAGGGGCATCCTCCCATATGACGTCGAATACAAGTACCTTCTCTTCTTATTTTAATTTGAGCACCAATAATAAAATTATCGTTGGAAATGGTAATGAAATTCCAATTCTTGGTTGTGGAGTGAAACAACTTCAACCTCCCTCGTCGCCCTTACTGTTAAAAAATGTTCTCCATGCCCCACATATTATTAAAAACCTTGTTTTAGTTAGGAAATTCACTTCTGATAATAACGTATCTGTTGAATTTGACCATTTAGGATTTACTATGAAGGATATGCAGACGAGGAAGCCACTTATGAGGCATAATAGTTTGGGCGAGCTCTACCCTCTCCTACCCACGCACCAAACCGAGAGCTCAGAACCTCACGCTCTCACTACCATTTCCGCTTCTACTTGGCACAACCGCTTGGGCCACCCGGGTCCAGCCATTTTTAGTGTTCTTCGTAATAATAACTTTATTTCATGTCGTTCGGTTTCTAAACATTTTTGTCATTCATGTCAGTTGGGTAAACATACAAAATTACCCTTTTCTTTATCTACTTCTTCTACATGTTACCCATTTGATATCGTCCACAGTGATTTATGGACCTCACCGGTTGTTAGCGTTATGGGTCATCGTTTTTATGTGTTATTTCTTGACGATTTTACTAACTTTCTTTGGACTTTTCCCATCAAGCACAAGTTGGAAGTTTTTAATATTTTCACTAAGTTTCACACGTTCATTACAACCCAATTTAATTGCCCTATTAAAAATCTTCAATGCGACAACGGTCGTGAGTACGATAATTCACCATTTCACGAATTTTTCAAAAAACACGACATGACGTTTAGATTTTCCTGTCCTCACACCTCCCCACAAAATGGAAAAGCCGAACGTAAAATTAGAACACTCAACAACATGATTAGAACCCTCTTGCTTTACGCCAACATCCCCCCTTCACAATGGCACTACGCCCTCTCTATGGCAACCTTTTTACACAATATCCTTCCCAGTAAGTCAAACAAATTTGTGTCTCCCACTTCTTCCCTCTACCTCCATTATCCGGATTACAATTCACTAAAAACCTTTGGTTGTCTATGCTATCCCCACCTCCTGTCATCGACAACTCATAAACTTGATGCACGCTCCACTCCCTGTGTCTTCCTCGGCTACCCGTCGCATCAACGTGGCTTCCTCTGTCTCGACATATCCTCACGTAAGATTATCACGGCCCGTCATGTAACCTTCAATGAATCAATCTTTCCCTTATCACATAACCCCCCTACACCAGCCTCTTCTTACTCCTTTTTAGACAGTGACCCATCCCCGTATATGACACACATTATCAACTCTCCGCTTGCATCTAACGACTAAACAATACCACCTCCTACTTCACCTACTACATCACCCACTACTTCTCCTATGGCTCAACAAGTAACCACACCCGAACCCACACATCAAACTGTGGCCGCATCACCTGTTCCCTCTCCCCCAATGAGAACACGAGCACAACATGGCATTCACAAACCCAAAGCCATTTTTGACCTCTCCGTTACCACCTCAGTCTCACCAATTCCCAAAAGCCCAATATCCGCACTCCATGATAAGAATTGGAAACAGGCCATGATCGACGAATTTGATGCTCTTATTAAAAATAAGACTTGGGTCTTGGTTCCCCGTCCTTCTGATGTTAATATTACTGGGTGTATTTGGCTATTTAAACACAAATATAAATCTAACAGTGATTTGGAGCGATATAAGGCTCATCTTGTTGTCAATGGCAGGTCTTAACAGGTGGGTATGGACTGTGACGAGACTTTCAGTCCAGTGGTAAAACCAGCTACTATTTGTGTGGTACTAAGCATTGTCGTGTCAAAGAATTGGACCATTCATCAACTTGATGTAAAGAATGCTTTTCTCTATGGGCACCTTTCTGAAACCGTCTACATGCATCAGCCTCCTAGATTTCGTGATTGAAATCATCCGGATCATGTCTGTCTTCTAAAGAAATCCCTATATGGCCTTAAACAAGCCCCAAGAGCATGGTACCAACGGTTTGCATCTTTTCTCTCCACCATCAGATTTGTTAATAGCAAGACCGACCACTCTCTGTTTATCTATACTCATGGTGACGACACATCATATATTCTTCTCTATGTTGATGATATTATTCTTACTACATCCTCACACTCTCTTCGTGACACCATTATTGCTGCTCTTCGGTCTGAATTCTCCATGACGGACCTGGGCCCTTTGAATTACTTCCTAGGAGTGTCGGCTACACGTCATTCTGGTGGGTTATTCTTGCATCAATCCAAGTATGTCGAAGACATAATCTCTTGTGCTAAAATGGTAAATTGTAAACCGACACTCACACCAGTGGATACCAAATCCAAGTTAAACGCAACTTCTGGTGAAAAATTTGATGATCCAATACTCTACCGTTCACTTGGCGGTGCTCTCCAATATCTTATATTTACAAGGCCAGACATCTCCTACGCAGTTCAACAAATTTGTCTCTATATGCATGATCCATGAACATCGCATTTTGCAGACCTAAAACGCATTATACGATACATTCAAGGGACAAAAGAATTCGGCCTACATCTCTCACCTTATACTGTCACCAACCTGAGTGCTTATAGTGACGCCGATTGGGGCGACTGTCCTTATACCCATTGATCTACTTCGGGCTACTGTGTATACTTGGGTGACAATCTCATCTCCTGGTCCGCCAAACGACAGACAACATTATCCCGCTCTAGCGTAGAGGCCGAGTATCGCGGTGTTGCCAATGTCGTCGCTGAGTCCTGCTGGCTTCTAAACCTGCTACTCAAACTTCACTGCCCCATTTCAAAAGCAACTGTGGTCTATTGTGACAACATAAGTGCCATATACCTCTCGGGAAACCCCGTGAATCATCAACGTACCAAACATATCAAGATGGATATTCACTTCGTTCGAGAAAAAGTTGCACTTGGTCAAGTTCATGTTCTGCACATGCCTACACGATACCAATATGCAGACATCTTTACTAAAGGCCTTCCAAAACCGTTGTTCGATGATTTTCGTTCCAGCCTCAACATCCATCCTCCTCCTGCTTCGACTGAAGGGGTGTATTAGACTATATGTATATTGTCCATATTCATTGTAATAATTAGCTTGATATTATCCATAATTAGCGTGATACTATGCCAAGTCTTAGGCTAGAATATGTGAATTGGTTTCACCTAAATCAGGAAAGAAGTTATGTTGTATAGGTATATAATCACCTTCAGTGGAATGAAATGGGACAAGGGGGAATTATTCTCCAATACCAACTAATAATATTCACATATCAATACTCTATTAATTTGTCGATATCTCAAATGATAAGATGATTTGAAATGAGAACTCAAGACAAAATATCCTTTGTTTGAATCTTGATATAGTCATAAAAGCTTTATTAATTTAATTCACTAAATCTTTTATATATAAGACTTAATTTCAAACTTTTTATGTAAAGAAATTTAGCTTAATTAAATAAATATGATGTATGAGTTATTATAAATCTCATGACATTATCTTTTATTCTACGGATATATTTTTTTTTCAAATTTTGTTTTTTATAATTTTATGAATTTTATCTTTTAATTTTTTTTCCCGCATTTTGTCCACGATTGATACATGACACTAACATGAACTGCTTGCATGACAAACGAATTAAATCATACTTTCTGTCTCCTATTTTCAAATTTTCGTGCATTTTGCTATAAAGTCACTAAGTCATGAATAATTTTATATAATTTAATAAAGATTAGGTTATACCTTAGGCTTTTATCTCATTGTTTGGATTTAATTTAGTTCTTTATCGTTTAAAAAAAAAGATAATTTGATCTTTTAGCTTTCAAATTTAGTTTGATTTGGTTCTTTCGTCATTTTGAAAATAATGCCTTTAATGTTTTATATTTTAGGACGGTTATAAAATTCAATTTAAAAGTTAAAGAATTAAATTAACTCAAATGTAAAAATTAAAGGATTAAAATAAAACTATGGTATATAAAAACTAAAATGTCTCCTCCACGATATATTTAATCAAATATAAATTTAAATAATTGTAAAATACTAACAATCATCAAATTAAGCCAATAAATACATAAACACCTCGGTAATATAAAAATTCATTTAACATCTTTTTATCTCTTTCTGTTACATGATCAGCTCTCGCATTATTACTTTTTTATTGTTTTTTTCTCCAATGATGTACACTAACTTTCGGTGTCCTTGAAAGGGAGAAAAAAAACTTAAAAGTAATTTTGTTTTTTTTATTCTTCAAAATTCATAATTTTAATTTTTTTATATATTTTAAAATAGAAACATTTAATCTTTATATTTTACAAAATTGATAATTTTAGTTTTTTTATTTTAAAATAGGAATAATTATTTAATTATCTGTAAAATCTATAATTTTATTCTTCTATTAATTTAAAAAGCATTGATTGAGAAGAAATAAAATTAATGTGACTTAAATTTAATGACATATCATGTAATTTTGTTTAATCTCTTAACCATGAACTAAAATTATGAATTTTAAATTTAAGGAGATTAAATATTTTTATTTTAAAATAAGAGATAAAAATTACAGATTTTAAAAAATAAGAAAACTAAAATTGTGTAAAAAAAAATGACATCAACAAAACATTATTCATAGAATAAATATCATCGTATTGTTATAGAGTTAAGTAAAGCATGTCAATTATTTGTTAGTGTGTTTGGATTTTAGCTGGAAACTTACAATTATTTTTATTTTCAAAACAATAAATTCTCATTTTTTATTTTATGTATCAAAATAAGTGATTGAATCAGTGGGTGCAATGCGTGAGTTAAGGTTCAATCTCCCATTTCCTGGATCCCATCTAGCTTGCATTTATGTGGTGAAATCAAAGGACATTAACTTTAAACAACATAAAGGAACTTAACATTCCACTTTAACCCATCAATGAGAATATCATGCAACAAAGCTCCTCTTCTTCCCCTCATGAAACTAATAGTGGACCATTCAACCAATGTGGAGAGGTAAGATTCTTTAATTGCTTTGTTCATTGCAGCCAGTGATTATATCCACTTTCATGATGTTAGCCAGTAATGGACTGGTTTCTCCTGTTACTGAATGACAGTGGTGATATTGATAGAGTACCATTTTGATACAAAGTGATTTCTGCCTTCACAAGAAATTCATTTTAAAAAAATTAGTTTAAGATTGAAAAAATACAAGGTAAACAAACTTCAGGGCATTATCTTCTGTTGAACAAACTGAGATCAAATATTCTTTGCAATACTACAAATCACCCTTCTGAAAATTTTAATAAATGAATGCAGGGCCATGAACCATTTGTTTCGTATGAGGGTCTTGAGCAGCTGCACCGGTTCTTATTTGTTCTCGGGATCACTCATGTTCTGTATAGTTGTCTGGCTGTTGGTTTAGCAATGAGCAAGGTCAGTCATCATAATTTCCACCTTACTATAGGATTATGTACATCATTTCTCCTTGGCACATTTATAAACCCTTGACGTGTTTTATAGAAACTTCAGTACAGGAATATTGACAATTATTAAAGGTGTCAATGTTCTTATAAACCAGTAATGACCATGGATAAACAGTGTCTTTGTTTGAGCCTTTGCTAGTGTACTACAGAGTAGGACAACGAAAGTGATTTTCCTTATAAGGGATCTTTGTTCCAATCACTTGGAGTTGTCTTAGTTGCTGCTGTTTTCTATGTTTGGTTATCTGGTTCATATCCTGTGATAGAGCACCTGAGATTAATTTATGAAATATTTTACTTGACACAATACAGCAATTTGCTTGCATGCCTCTTTTTGCTAAGCAAGCGGGGATTTATTTTCTCTTTGTTGCATGTGTTTGTAGATCTATAGTTGGCGCAGATGGGGAAATCAGGCTGCAATGGCAACCGGTGGAAACTTGCAAGGTAAATACCATAGAATGGTACTGTATTGAACAACGCCTTTGGGAATCTTGTCAATGTATAAACAAATGATTGAGGGGAAAACCCTCCAAGCTTGGTGTTTTTGCTTGTTTCTCAAGTAATAACTTATGCATCATGTATCACAAATCAATAATATGGCCTATACTTTTACTAACTGTTGTTCAACAGGAAAGAAAATCAAGGTGATGAGGCGGCAGACAACATTTGTTTTCCATCACACTTCTCATCCATGGAGCAGGAGTCCAATCCTAAACTGGATGGTAATATATATATCAACACAAATAGAACATCCTTAATTGTTGGTGTGCTTATTTTTACTGAGATGACAATTTTGATAGATCATTCTGCTAGCAATTGAACTATCTAAACACCTTTCGGTTTAAATAGTAACAATTCCAAATGTATGACAAGATAAGGAAATATTCATGGATTGGAAATTATTTTAGCGACTTTTCTCCTTGATTCTAATTTTGCTAAGTATTAACCTTGTTCTTGTTTTGAATGTCTGAATGATGTATTAAAATTTGTGATCTGACCTTGCCAGCTCTGTTTTGTGCGGCAATTTAGAAGCTCTATACAAAAATCAGATTACCTTGCACTCCGCTTAGGTTTCATCACTGTAAGTTTTTTATTTGCTGAGGGATTTAGGATAAAATAATGCATGCCTGGGGATTTGTTTGTCCATTATTATTCCCTGATGGCCTAATCTTTAAATTCTTCTATATTGAAGAAACCTTCTAAATATTAAACGTGGTGGACCGAGCTGTAATTTTTCATTCACAAATAAAAAAAAATCATGTCATTCTTCACGTAAAAGATCTTCATACAATAAGAATGTAAGGATTAACTTGCTTGTCATCTTCCTTACCAGCTTTATTCCACACCACTTCTCTAATTGTTCTCTGCTTTGTAAATTTAAAGGAACACAAATTGCCGTTCTTATAATTTCCATCAATATATGGTTCGAAGCATGGAAGATGAATTTCATGGCATTCTAGGAATAAGGTATGAACCCTTTTGAAATGGGTTTCTCCTTTTAACTGGCGTGTTGCTAACCCATGCAAGTTATTAACAGTAAATTGCTTACTTAACATAAAATGCTCGTGATTAACATAGGGAATGGAGTGAATAGAAATAATGTTTCCTGTGAGAAACTCCAGAGTTATTGTAGAAAATACCAATGTTTTTTTTTCTAATCAAAGGTTTATTAAAAAAAAAACAATGAAAAAACTTAGAGCTGAATAACCTTTTTTCTTTATTTCAATTTTGCAGCTGGCCGCTTTGGATTTATGCCATAGTCTGCATCTTCGTGAACATCCATGGTAACTTCTCTTCAGAATTGAAGTTTTGTATATAGTTAGTGTTTTTGCTTAACTTCCTCGATATTTAAGTTTCTAAATTTGCAGGTCTGAATATATACTTCTGGCTATCATTTATCCCTGCAATTGTATGTATATTCTAATTTGATATTTCAACAAATCAAAATGAAACAGTCCATTGAAAGTTATTTTCCTTAAGGTCTGATTTCTCTACACGTAAAAGCTTGTCATGTTGATAGGGACAAAACTTCAACATTTTGTATCCACTTTAGCACTTGAAATTATGGAGCAGACAGGTCCATCTGCTAGCACACAAGTAAAGCCACGTAATGATCTTTTTTGGTTCAAAAAACCGGATATACTGTTACAGGTGATACAATGTCATATTTCAGGTACAAAATGATAACACTTTATTTGTAGTCGGGTGATGCTGCATGATTGTGTTCTTTGTTCTTATTTTCTCTTCTGTTCATGCAGAATGCCTTTGAAATGGCAACATTTATTTGGACATTGGTAAGAATTCAATTTTTCAAGATGGTATCAGTGGCTTGTATATGACATGCTTATATTAGATGAATTTTCTTAATTTTGTTTGTCTAGTGGGGATTCCAAGAACGATCGTGCTTCATGAGAAACCATTACATGATCATCACACGGTTGGCATGGGTTGGTTTCACCTCTCTTTCAAGAATGCTTTGTTTTAGTTTCTTGACTAATTTTCCAGATTCTCCAACACTTCAATCTACAGGGACTCTCTTTTTTTTTTTTTTTTAACTTGCAGTGCTCTTGTTCAGTTCTGGTGTAGCTATATGACAGTGCCCCTGAATGTAATAGTTTCACAGGTTGGCTTAACTCTCTCTGTTAAGTTATTAAATAAAATATGTATAGTACATATTTTGTATGTGTTTCAACAGAAAAGTGATAGCAGAAATTTTATTTGATCCGGTTTTGATGACTCACTCCAGATGGGATCTCGATGTAAGAAGGCCTTAGTAGTGGAGAGTGTCAGAAAGTCCCTGCATAGTTGGTGTAAAAGAGTAAAACACAAGTCTAAGCATGATTCGTTGCATTCACACACAACAAGATCAGTATGTTCCCTCGAATCAACAATTGATGAGAGGGATGAAATAACAGTATTATCCGGCACTCTAATTCGAAGCTCGTACTTAGAGTCTTTGAATCAGATAACAGTGACTGTAGACCAGCTGAACTTAATTTGAGACTTCTAGCAACCCAAAAAATTCAACCAAGGTGGCTGAGTATTTGTCTGAATCTGTATATACTAATTCCCCACAACCATCCCACAATGGTGAATGGAGAGGAAGCAAAAGCTATCACTCTTCTTGATTTGTTTCAGAAAACATGATCAATTAATGTTTCATATAACTTCAGAACTAGTTGGAACTTCATAGAGCATAGATGTACAAATCATTCTTAAATGCTCTCAAGCATAGACACATAAGTAGTCGAGAATGAAGAAGCCTCATTGTACCGCAGATACAATTAGATATATCATCTCTTTCCCTCTTTTAAGTGATATAAAGGTTAAGAAATTTTGGCCATACAATTTATCTCGCATTTTGGAATTCTAATCCTCCGCATTATCATCATATTCTATAGCAAGTTAAGAACAGAAATAAGAAGCCACGTACCATCAGCTTGTAGAAGTTAAGAACACTGATAAGAAGCCATTATCAGTTATAGTATACAGTTAAGAACGCGGGAAAGATGCAGGCTAATTAGCATCGTTAACAATGGCAGGGTATGGCCACAGAAGAAAGAAAATCCATGCACAAAGCACAAAACATTTTTCTTGTATGTTGTACATATAACAAGGAAAATGAGAGTTGTTATTGAACCGTTGTGTGCAAAAACAGTAAGGAAAAGATTATTATAGTTTCAATACAACAATGAAGTTCAGTTGCTAATGGATGCATAAAAAGTTGCTCATGATAAACAAGCATATATATTATATATCCTGAGAAAATAGCACAACGTACACAAAATTAAACGCAACAGACATGATGGGGTGGGGGGGGGGGGGGGGGGAAAGGAAGAAAGTGTCAGAGACAGTCCAAGGATAAGACTACTAAAGCTCAAGCTTTAGACTCACTGACAAAAATTATTTAGTTCAATAGATTTTACAAAGCAAAAATGCAACAAACATATGTTGTCATTTAAAGTAAAGATGAAAGTTCTTATTTAAGCAGTGAGCTCTTCCTCCCTGTGAGTCTCAATGACAATATCTGAGGTGGGGTAAGCAACGCAGGTGAGAACAAATCCTGCATCAATTTGGTCGTCATCAAGGAAGCTACCATCTGACTGGTCCAGTTTGCCACTCACAACTTTGGCAGCACATGCAGAGCAAGAACCAGCCCTGCATGAGTAGGGAAGATCAATGCCATTTTCCTCTGCCTGATCAAGAATGTATATATCATCTGGGCATTCAAATTCTTGCTCTCCCTCTGGAGTTATCAGCTTCACCTTGTAAGTTGCCATGGCCCTCACACGACCTCCTCGTCCTCCTTTTACACCAAAGACAGCAGCGTTAGCCTTGAAGCTTGTCATGTTCACTGATGCCTGCCTCTTCAGGAAGGAGGTGTTCAACATAGTGCCACACAAAGCGCCTGTGGTCGCCATATTCTCTCCTCTCTCTCTCTTGCTTCTTCTTCTTCTTCTTCTTCTGGTTGATAGATAGATAAATAGATAACAACGAGGAGCTTGCATGCTTCATTATAATGAGTGAGCAGCGACATGCAACCCTATCTGCCACGTGCCATTATCTTATGCTTCAATCTATCTGCCTCTTTCCTTTTCAGTAAATCCGTCTCTCTATTCGCACGGCAGATTATTCACGATTCTGGTGGCTACGTACTATCCTCAGTTCCTCACCAGTCACCACACGTACGTTATACTTTATGAACTATTTACTGAATCTTTTTTACAATGTAAGAATTTAACTTATTTTTTGATTGGTTTTTAGTGAATTTTTTTTTAGTTACATAGAAATTATGCTAAAATATGTTTTTTATAATAAAATTAAAAAATATTTGAATTTTATTTCTAAAAAAATTTTAATATGTCCTAACATTAAAAATTATTTGTAGATTAAAAATCATTATAAATTATGAGGAAAAAAAAGAATTTGTGAGGATTTTTCTATAATTTGTAACAATTTTTTATAATTTGTGAATGCTTATAATCCTTAGAAATATATCCTAGCCCCACAAACAATATATCCTAACAACGTAGTCACTCTCCTTAAGACGGGTGTTTTTTTAATGAATAAAGTGTGGTCTCCGTGGCCTTGTTTGTATCCTAAAGGTGTCA
Organism: Glycine soja; assembly: GCF_004193775.1. Classification (NCBI taxonomy): domain Eukaryota; kingdom Viridiplantae; phylum Streptophyta; class Magnoliopsida; order Fabales; family Fabaceae; genus Glycine; species Glycine soja. The sequence goes on from NC_041013.1 coordinate 36,868,315, forward strand.
CGATCTTGGTAATTAAATCTCTCAAACCATACATATTCGGAGAATTATTTCAACTTGCAAATTAATAAAGCTGGCAGCAACTTCATAGCATGAGACCTCTATAATTTCCTCCTTAAGCTTCCATGTAATTAGAAAGCATAAATTGCAGGAAGAGATAACATTGCCCGAATTGTTTTCATCTTTACAACCAGAGCGAATATCTCTAAGTAATCCATCCCATATGTTTAAGGTCTCTAAGTAATCAATCTCATAGGTTTCAAGGAAACCCTTAGCAACCAACCTCACCTTGTCCCTCCTACTTGCCTTATATATTTTACTATACTACATATATTCATTTGCAACCAATCAATTTCTTTCCTTTTGTTTTGGCAAAGAAATCAACTCGAATGAATGTTTTGTTCTTCTCCAATGTCTTCATTTCTCCAAGGAGAGGAAGCAAAAGCTAACAGTCTTCTTGATTTGTTTCAGGATGTTTTATTACTTCAGAACCAGTTGGAGTTCAGACTTCAGAGAGCATAGACACACACATAAGTAGTCGAGAATGAAGAATATATCAACCTTTTTTCAGATACAATTAGATATCATCTCTAGTTCAGGTTAAAAAAATTTTCCATGTACAATTTGTGTACTTTCTCCAAGCATGGATCTTCTAGTCCAAGTTAAGAACACCGATAAAAAAATCCATCATCGGTTAAACAAAGTTAAGAACGTATGCAATGTAAGATTGACGGATCGGAAGAATTTTGGTTATATATGCAAATGCAAGCCACACGAAAGAGGAAATAAATTAAGGATATTGTTATTCAAGAATGAAGATGACATGGTACGTAGGTACTACAGTTGAAGTTGGTGATATGATAAACAAGCATATAAATGAAAATGCAAGATAGAAAGAGACATGAGATATAGAACTAGAATAGCTCATCCTCCTGGTGGGTCTGAATAACAACATCTGAGGTGGGATAAGCAACACAGGTGAGAACAAATCCGTTACCGATTTGGGTATCATCAAGGTAACTACCATCAGATTGGTCGACTTTGCCAGAAACAACTTTGCCGGCACAGGAAGAGCAAGCACCAGCCTTGCATGAGTAGGGAAGGTCAATGCCAAATTCCTCAGCCTTTTCAAGAATGAAAACATCATCTGGGCATTCAAATTCTTGTTCTCCTTCTGGGGTTATCAGCTTCACATTGTAACTTGCCATCGCACTCACACGCCCTCCACGCCCTCCCTTTAAGCCAAAAACACCAGCATTAGCCTTCAGCATTCTCATGTTCACTGATGCCATTGCCTGCTTCCTCAGGAACGAGGTGCTCAACAACACACTGCCACACAAACCGGGTGTGGTCGCCATTCTCTCTCTCTCTGCAATGCAAACACGATAAGGAGCTTGTGGTGTGGGTGGAAATAGTGTGCTTAATTAAACTCACATCTAACCCTATCTGCCCCGTGCCAATATCTATCTCTCTCTATTTTCAACTCAGAGTACTATTGGCTATCTACCTGACACTATCCTCACAGCTCACGCACAAGTTGCAGATATACTTTATGAATGCCATTTAATCAGAGTTTTTTTTTTTTTTTTAACCACCTGTTCATAAAGATAAAATGAATTTTATCTAATATGAAATTTGATTGAAAATTAAATAAAATTTGAGGAAAAAAATATTTTCGTTAAGAATCGAATTACTCGAATATTACCCAATTTAATCAGAGTATTATTTACTCCTTTTTACTCTGTCAACAAGAAAAATAACTCTTTGATACCATGTAGGATTTAAAAACACTCTTCAATTGTAACTCTAATACTAAAATCTAGTTTAAATTTTAATGGGTTTTATTTTATCTTTTCACTCGTATAATAACTCATATTTTCATTTGGAAACATGTTTATATATATATATATATTTAAGCAGGCTCTTTTTTTTTGTAGTTGTTTATGTACACAATTTCTATATGAACTCTACACGAATTCATTTATTTTAGTGATGTTTTCAACTTGCCTAATTTTAAAGCCAACATAAACAACTGCATTAGAATAACACTTATGTGACTCTATATTAGTATTGGTGATAGAAGGATTATAAATTTGAAAATGCTACTACTATATTTTTTAATTATTTTTTTCATATACAAAATTTAAATTTAAAAACTTATTTAAGAAGATCGAGTAACATTCCATAAATTATAGATACCTTAACAACAACATAATTTGTATTTAAATAAAATTTACGTGAGTTTTAGTTTTAAAAAAATACTTTATATAAATCATGGCACTATCTTCTTCCTTCCCTTTTTGTCTGCATGGTCCACCCATCCTCCCCTCCTCATTTGAGACTGAGACTTACGGACACGTCTTCTTCACATTCTCTTCCCTCACTCACTCTTTAGACTATTTTGCCCCCAAAAGTGGACATGTGTCAATTTTTTAGCTAGTCCAATTTCGTAAAATCACTGGCCTACTCTTTTATACATATTATGTTTAGATTAAAAAGCATAGTGCTAACAGTACGTGGTATGCCAGCTGTCCCATATATTTTTGCTGTTATTCTTTCTTTTTTTCATTTTGTCTCTATTCAAGCCACGCGTAAATAATATAGAAGGTCTATTTTAAACTTTTATATATATTTTATCAGGCAAGAATCAATCCAAATAATACATTTTTTTGGTGCTCGTCATATTTGTACAGATATTAATTTTATTAATGATTAATTTTTATTATTGATTGATTATTTTTTATGGATTTTTTTAATTATATTTTTTTCATATACAAAATTTAAATTTAAAAACTTATTTAAAAAGATCGAGTAACATTTCATAAATTATAAATACCTTAACAACAACATAATTTGTATTTAAATAAAATTTACATGAGTTTTAGTTTAAAATCTCTCCTTCTCATTTGAGACTTATGACACACATTTTCTTCCCTCACTCACTCTTTAGATTATTTTGCCCCCAAAAGTAGACATGTGTCAATTTTTTAGCTAGTCCAATTTAATAAAATAAGTGACCTACTCTTTTATATCTATTTATATAGTCAATTTTTTAGTTAGTTCAATTTTGTAAAATCACCTACCTACTCTTTTATATCTATTATTAGATTAGATGCTTCACTACTTAGGTTTTCATTACTGAGGGATTATAAAATTTCCACTAATAAAAAAATAACAATTAACAACGTTTGCTATAAAAAAGTAGTATTAGCGACTTATAAAATTGTATTGAGAAAAAAAAAATCAAGCACGTTTGAATACACGTTTGAAAAAGTTTCATGTTGTTTTATACTTCTCCAAGTTATTATTAAGTTTTCTATAGGGTAAGCTTTAAAAATTATGTCCCCATTTGTTTTATATAAAATTCTATTTCCCGATTCTTAATTTCAAAATTCTATAAGTAACCTATGACTATGAGTGGACTACTATTGAACAATTCGCAAATTGGCTGACCAAACTACATCGAATGCAATATTTGCGAGACAAGTAAATTAATCTTCCAATCACATATTGATACATTTACTTATCCACGGCAGAATTACCATAGTAAATTAATCTTCCAATCACTCTCCCCCGCAACCGTCCTTCAATGGTGAAGGAGAGGAAACAAAAGCTAACACTCTTCTTGATTTGTTTCAGAAAGCATCATCCATTTATGTTTCATATTTGAAATTTTACTTCAGAACCAGTTGGAACTTAATGGCATAGGATGTACAAATCATTTGTAAATGCTCTGAAGAATAGACAGATAAGTAATTGAGAATGAAGAACCTGTACTGCGGATACAACTAGATATAATCTCTCTTTTTTAAGTGATATGAAGGTTAAAAAAAAATTGGCCATACAATTTGTCTCCTAGCATTAACATTATCTTCTATAACATGTTAAGAACGCAAATAAGAAGCCCCATAAGAACGCAGGTAAGATGCAAGTTAGAATGACTGAAAGGGTATACCACATTTATAGTATCAAGGAAAATGAGAGTTGTTATTGAACCATTGTGTGCAAAACCAGTAAGGAAAGATTATTAGAGTTACAATACAACAATGAAGTTCAGTTGCTACTACAGGTGGAAGTAATGAATGCTCATGAATGCATAATATGTTGGTGAGAAAGGAAGAAAGTTAAGCAGCAGAGAGGTCTTCCTCCTTGTGGGTTTCAATGACAACGTCTGAGGTGGGGTAAGCAACACAGGTGAGAGTAAATCCTGCTTCTAATTGTTCATCCTCAAGGAAGGTGGCATCTGAATTGTCAACTTTGCCAGATACAACTTTGCCAGCACACACAGAGCAAGAACCAGCCCTGCATGAGTAGGGAAGCTCAAGCCCTTCCTCCTCTGCCTGGTCAAGAATGTATACATCATCTGGGCATTCAAATTCTTTCTCTCCCTCTGGGGTTATCAGCTTCACCTTGAAGCTAGCCATGGCAGTCACACCACCTCCACGTCCACCCTTTACACCAAACACTGCGTTAGCATTGGGGAATGCCTTCAGGCTTGTGACCACTGCTTTTCTCCTCAGGAAGGAGCTGCTCATCATAGTGCCGCACAAGGCTGCTGTCGTCGCCATTCTCTTGCTTGGTTGCTAATGCTGCTTGTTCTTGTGATAGATAACAATAACAGCTTGTGGAAATAGTGTGCTATTGATGTGCTTACAACAACATATCTGCTACGTGCATTGTTCTATGCCTCAATCTATCTATCTCTATTATCACCACAGATTGTTCACCATGGTAGCTGGCACTATCCCCACCGCACATGTTATTCTTTATTTAATGATTATTTTCATATGGCTTTATCACAAATGTTAGGAATATTCTCTAACACACTTGATGATATGATAACCATACACGGAATATTACGAGGGAAGAAATTAGCCACAAAATCCAGCTTCCAATATTGGCAATGATATCACGACTGAACTACTAGTGTGCCAAGTATAAAATTGCATTGTGAAAAAAATTGTTTAGCTTTAGTACTTTAGTCTTGCCAAAATACTTGTCTTAAAATGCTTCTCTCTACAAGACTACGTCCAAAATTGAGTGTTCTTATATTCTCGTTAAATCATGCAAATTCAAACTAAAAAATCTAACCTAGCCTTCAGTATATATATTCACATGATTTCGTGTCAAGAAATCAAGTTAAAACAACTTCAAATAACTTGTGTTAGATAAAATAAGTTATACCAAATTTTACTGATAAATTACTGTTTTTTTTAAATAAAAAAACATCTAAACACAAATTAATTTTATAAAATCAATTTCATTCAAAAATATTTGTTTTATTGCTCACCCCAAACATACTTTGAATGTTTATCCTTGCAGTGCCGCATTTTAGATCCCATGTTCTACGAAAACCTCCAGAAGCATCAGAAATGAAACAGCATGGGTTAAGAAACCGACTATGCACCAGAACAAACTGTGTATCTACCCCCTTGTCTTGGCTAAAATCGTGTATAGCGTTACACCCAGACACGGAGACAAATTTTTACAGCCTAAAAACACATTATAAGGCGAAACTGAAGAGCAAAAAGAAAACACGTTAATGATTTAAAACTCAGGAAAGATGAGCAGGAAGTAGTTAGAAAGGATATTCAGATTTGATACAAAATTCAGAATCACAAAATTCATTTCCGAGACTTCATCCCCTTTACGTACAATAGCTAAACCGCGTAGGGGAATCAGACATCATTCCGTCAATAGGGCACCTATTTATATTATAAAAAAAAGGATGAAAAAGTAGCAACGAGTCTGACATTTTGCTGACTATCTAATTATAAAGACCAATCCCTGCATTCTAAATCAAGGCTTTCAAACACAGTCAGGGAAAAAATCTCAGGGCCTCCCTAGTATAGAGAAAGAATACATCAACTAATATAGAGAAAAAATACATCCTCATCCTCAACCCTGTGATACTACCTGTAAACATTGTTTGGTCCCCACACATGACCAGAGGCTTCCTCTACGAAATTTATTGTCTCCAGCAACAAACATATGGAAGTGCTCTGGTCTCAGACTCCTACAAAAGCCTTAGTCACACTTGATGTTTCTGTAGATCCTCCTCACAAACAAATTCGAACCAAGATAACCCACAGCTCCTGCACATTTGGAGAAAAATTTAATCCAATTCAAGTGATAAGATTAAGAACACTCTAGCATTAATATAAATATTAAAAAAAGGTATTCAGCACTTAACTAAGGTATCCCATTTCTGCAGAGATTACAATTAAACTGAAGACTTACCACACAGAATTCCCAGTCCAAGACAAAACATCAAAGTGTATCCAAAATAGAAGCTGGTTTGGAAGAAGCCTGACATCTTCGTCTTCACATAGTAGTAGTATACTGAATACAAATACACGTAAACAGCTGTTGAGGCAGCTGAAAAGAAAGAAGTCCATTGCCAGTGGTAGTTCTCAGCATTTAACAAAAAGTATGTCCCCACAATTGTCACACAAACAGTAACAATGATAAGAATCAGAAAAACCAGTAGCATGAAGCCATAGACATAGTACACCTGTTTGTCAAAGTGGAAGGGGAAAAAATGCATAAGAAACTGTGCATATATTTAATTTACCAGCATTCACAGGAATATTAAAGAGTTGCTTTACTACTTGAAAGACCATTATATAGAAATATTGTTCTCATAAAATAATTATTGGCTCTGCTCCAAAAAAGTAGAAGTAAACTTTATACCAAACCAAGGGAAGAGAATAATAAACTTTTACTGCCCAGAAAAGTAATTGCATTTTAATTCACCTTGTAATTCCAGAAGGAAGTGAATACAAAATACATCTCGATGAATATGCTGCCAAAGGGAAGCAGTCCTCCCATCAGAGAAACTACAGATGGTGTGAGGTACCACTTTTTCTCAGGAATGGGACGAGGAATGGTCTTCACACGGCATGGATTATTTGGAGCACCACTCCAGTTTCTTCCAACAACTGTGCCAAGAAGTGCTAGAGGGAAAGAGATAAAAGCCCATATAACAAAGACGACAACCATTGTACCAAAGGGAATAGCAGCTAGAGATCCATAGAATATAGCAATAGTGTTTAAAATAAAACCAATTCCAAAGCACATGAAAGGGAACAGTGATGCTGTAAGGATCATGGATTTAATCCAATTTTTACCTGAAAATGATAAGCACAGTCATAATCATTCAGAGAGAGAGAGAGAGAGAGAGGCACCTAAACAAACATCAAGAGAACATGTAGCATAGATCAATGCGAATCTTACCCCCATTACGTGAGTACATCCCCCCACTCACATAACCAGAAATGAAAGATGTGAGAGCATAGCAAACAATGAAGGTTGTGACTATGGCTCCTCGTCTGCACATTGAAGGAAACTTACATAATAATGAAGGGAGAAGAAGTCGACAAAAAAAATATAGTCAATAGGAAAACTAGAGGAATGGAACATTCAGTGATAGTTGAAATGTATAAGCAGAAAATAATATGCACATATAGCATTTAAGTTCATTTTGTAGACAGTCACACTATCATTAACAAAATCATTATTCAAAGCAATATTACAGTCAGTCGTTTAAGGTTATGGACTTACCCAACATACAACATCCCAACAATAGCCAACAAGATGACAAGAAGAACCAGCAATGCAAGCTGAGCACCTGTACCAACAATAGCTGAAAGAATAACCAAACTGCGAGGAGGCCGAAAAACATCACCATGCACAAGTTTCCAGCCAGATTCTTCACTAACATCTCTTTCCTGGAAATGTATGGGGGTTGAACAAGAATTGACAATCAGAACCACAATGAATTTTCCAGGAAAGTAGAATCTATGTTCCACACATAAATTTTAAAAAATAGTAATAATAGTAACAGACAAACATCAAGAAAGCCTCACCAGAGTTTCCAAATCATCATCTTCCCGAGCATACTTTGCATAGTCATTTCTCAACGTTCGCATTAATATCATTGACACCAATCCAGTAAGGAAGATGACCATCATAAAAGAATTAAAAATGGAGAACCAGTGAATCTACAGAAAGAAAAATGATCAAAGTTCGCTCAGTGACATGGCTAAGATAGGATCCACATGAATGAACACGTAGCAGGTAACCAACAATAAACACCTCTTCAATCTAAAATACAAATATAGCAGCAATGATTTTCACCTGATGCTCAAAGAACGGATAGTCCAGGTATACATCAAATCGGCGTCCAAAAGTGACATTCGTAGGAGACCATTTGACAGAATATGTCATGTCCAAAGGTTTTCCTACTTCCAGAGGCCTTGGGTTGTCATTAGTTAGATTAACATGAATGATCTGCAATAAAAATGGACCTAACCTAAGTATGCACTCTATGAATCCCAAAACAGCATAAGATAGCAAAGATACTTAAATAACTTCTGACCTGATCTTTATTGTATTGAACATTGATGTTCTTGTGTGTGTAAAGTACATGCTTGCCATTATCACCATTCTTATCGGGATGTAACTCGCCAACATACCCTTAAACATGAATAAAAGAACCTTCTACAATGATCAACCAATCAAATGCAAAATCAAATCAAATAAAGAGAAAGTGGCAGTTGTAGGCATACCCCACAATGGAAGATCATCTGAACTTGTGATTAGCACATCGATGACCAACAAATAGAAAAACCATGGAAAGAAAGAATGCCAAGAGTAAGTTATTCGGAAAATTTATAAAAAAACATATGAATAAAAATGAAAACAAATAACAAAATGGTTGAAATGATGTGAGTGAGGGTTTCTTCATATGAATAACTTTAAACAAATGATTCTTCATATTATTGAAAAAGAGCCTTGGTGCTAAGGTTGGACTCTCAATACACATTCAAGTCATGGAATCAGCCTTTTGCAAGTGCAAAGTACAGCTGCCTACTATAGACCTACATTCATCCCTAGACCCCCCCCACATAGGATAGGAGGAGCTCTACCGCACCAAGATTCCCTTACCCATTTTTTACTTCAGGATATTATAATCAGTCAAGAATGCTTAAGCAATGACTTCACATAAAGAATTCTTAACTTCATCCTTCTTTCAGCTTCAAAACTATATACATCACAAAACACCCAGCCTGATGGGACTTGTAGTTGTAGTTATTGAAGGATCAAAATTGAGCAGGGCACTGCTCTTCCAGGCTCAAGTGTTTCTAAATATGAAGCACGGACACCTATCTTATTTGAAGTGTTGCCGTGTCGAACACGTTTCCAACACTTCTTATTAGGTGCCCAATTCAAAAATTACTTTTTGTTGGCTTGAATACTTAAGTCATCACCTTTACACAACTAATACACTTGAAAAAACATAGCAGGTTGGTTTAAAAAGATGAATATACAATTAATTTAAATATTTTGTTATATGTTACTCATATTTCATTTAATTAAAATCTCTCAATTTGTGTGTGTATGTGGTGTCCCCATGTCCTATATTTTAGACATTAACTGTGTCAAAATGTCCTTGTCCATGTCGTGTCTGATGTCCATGTCAGAGCTTGTGCTTCATAATTCTAATTCAGTCAATGTGTCACGCTGAATAATATATAAAAAATATAAATTTCATCATTTATACATCAATAATTTATATTCCCACATAATGAAATGTTGTAACAAGTCATGAATAACTCTCTATGGATGTAAATGACACAATGGTTATGTCTATTGTTCTTAGAATTAGGGAAAGAATTCCCATGACATTAATTCCACAACAGTTACAGAGAAATCCATAAGTTAAATCCCTTTATTCAATTTTAAAGGACTCTGATAAATCTTTTCAACTGAGACTATTGCGAAAAATCAGTAAAAGCATGCATTCAATATCTTGATCTAAAGCCCAAGCTGTGAGCCTCTCCTTCCCTATCAGACTCTCAAAAGCAATTGCATGAATATAACAGTAGGTATCTGCCAGGTTGAATGTAAGATTTAATATATCATTCACAATTAAAATATAATTTTGGCCACTTCCAGTGGCGTGTCCCTGAATGAAATTGGTTCGAAGGCTGTATCCAACAAGTTACAGCAGTTGATTGGGTAGCTAAGACAGAGTTAAGGGCAATATCCTTCAGGGTGCATATTATTTTAGCCCAGCCCCTTAAATTTATACAATGCCCCAAATACAAAAAAATTGTTGCCAGTGTCTAAAATTTCTTCACTACATAGAAGTACAACCATTCTAACAACTCTCTAAGTAACATGTGAAAGAAAGAAACAGTGCAACATACCCATAAAAAATTCAAACCAGTAATTATTCTCTATTGCATCCTTGAACTGTTTAACCTTTGCTTCATCAAGTTCTATACGGCAAAATATGGTCTTCTCCACATTTCCTTAAAAAAATAATTTAAAAAAATCTGTTAAAGCCAGTTTGTCTACTGATAGGTCTTATGAAATAAATAGGATGAAAGAAACCTCCATACCTAGGAACTTTATCTCAAGTTGGCTATCAATGAGCTCATTGCCACCCAGGACCTCACCAAGACCACCCCATTTGTGTGCAGTATTACCAGGTGGACGGCAAAATGGTAGGCTGTAATAATTGTACGTTTCTTGTGGATTGTTATAAGGACCAACTTTGTTCACCCAAAGGGTAACTGGGTCATCTTGTTGATACTGCAATAAAATCCAATACATGTTTTAAACAGATAGCCATTTTGAGATGAAGCTACTTACAAATAAAGGAAGCACGTATCTTTACTCCTAGCTCAAGGAAATGAGGGGGAATCCAGTGATACAATGATTAAAATTACAAATGCTTAAAGACATTTAGAAAAACATTAATGTAAGTGTACCAAATACTATTTTCGCATAAGTTATAACCATGAATTGATTTATTAGGTTAACATGAAGCTCATCTGCGACACAAAACACAAACACAACCGGTCAAAGTCCAACCCAACATTGACAAGCTTCTGCCAAGGTAAGACTCTGACACCCAAGCTCCTGATGTTCAGAGAGGAAAAAACTACTATCTTATGCACTCAAATTGTTTTCAAACCGAACTCTCCCATTGGATAGGTATGTGCATAATTTCAACCTTCAAAATACACAAATGATTGCTAATAGACAGCACAAAAGACGACTTAGAACTGCAAAACCCACCACTAATGTTTGGATGCCTTTTATTCTAAAAGAAAGATAGTTTAACTCAGTATAAAATTTGCAATCCAACTCAAAAGCTACATAAAGTTGCTTCAACTTAAAACCAATTATTGACTCTGGGATCAATTCTTCATCACGAAATAAAAAATGAAAACATTTACCTAAAATCACGTTGGTGATATTTCATCGTGATTTTGGATGACTCAAAGTAAAGCCAAACACACACAAAAATAAAACCACCGCTTTGCAATTTTGAAGTGAAGAAAAGGGGTAGATAAAAAGGACACCATTTGCAATAGACAACAGAGAGTGGACAGAGGAACAACAATTATGAAGCTTGTACGTCGAAATCATGCATGAAAACTAAGACTAAAGCAACCAAACAACGGCACGGATTTCTCACGTTTACTTAATACGGAGTCAAATGAAAGGGAAAGAATACTTAGAATTCCAAATATAGCGAAAATCATGAATTAATAACAGACCAGGGAAGAGTTGAAATTGAAACCCAATCATATCCAAAACGATAATGTCAATCATTATTAATGGAGACGAGTGAGCAAACAGCTGAGATCTAAAGCCAAATCACCAAACCATGTAACTAAAACTTAAAACACGAACGGAAACAAAAAAAGGACGCAGCTGAGAAAACCAAAGCGAAATTGGAAGATAGATCTAATAAAAAAAAATGAAGGAAAAGTAGATCGAGCGGTGGAATGGGGAAATCTTACCCTGTGATCTGACTCGGAAGCGAAGACCAGAGAGAGGAAGAGAGGGAGGAGAGAGAATCTGAAGAGCACGAACATGGCTGGCAGATCTCGAATCAGAACAGAGAAGAGAAACACGACGAAGACGAGGACTTGCCCTTGAAGGATTGAGACTCTCTCTCTTTTCTTTTCTGTGTGCCACTGATTACTAATACTATTTCTTTTTTACGTTCAATCCAACCAACCTTGCAATTTTCTTCTTCTTACGCTACAGTCCAAGAAAATCCATTTTTATAAAATTGAAACTCATAATAAATAAATATGTTTTACACTATTAATATATGTAAATATTAAACTCTTATTGTATAAGATGATTTGTTTTAAAATGTAAATTTATAGTACTTTTTAGAGATGACATTTTCTACAATACTATAATAAATAATGTTATTTGCAAGTAAATCCAATAATGTATTTAGTTACATCTTAAAATTTTTGGAAATATTTTAAAAATTAAAAATAATTAAAAAGAAAAGATAAATAAAATTAAAAGTTGTAAATATGTTAAAAAAATAACTTTTGGCATTTTTAAGAGAATATCACTTTTCATCCTATTAACAAGAATGAAGTCAAAGATGATATTATTATTTTTCCAAATACTCATTAAAAGTTAATAATTTATTAAAAAAATAAGTTTGTAACCATTATGGAAGTATTATATTTCTAAATTATATTTGAAAATGAAATTTTAATTCTTGAAATAAACACATAAGATTGTTTTTAATTAATGGTAAATTTTTAAAATATAAAAAATAAAATAATTTAATATGATTGGGAAAAAATAATTAGTTGCAATGATGATGTATAAAATATACAACCAAAGAAGAGAAGAAAAAAAATATTAAAATGTCTAATTATAAATTATTTTAAATTTTAATTTTAATTTTTAATGTAAGAATACAAATGAGTAAATTATTATTTTGTGACATTATTATTATTATTATTATTATTATTATTAGAAAATTAATATGTGCTGAAAACTTGGCACTGGTGTTTCAATTGGGCTTTTGGTGTATCGCGTACTTTACAACAAAAGAATCGATTTATGATAAAAAAAAAAAAAAATAGAATCGATCCAACGGGATGGGCCATGGCTAGATTCTGATTCATGAAGCTTCAGGCCCTCATGGCCCACACGTCTGTTGACCTTAAAAAAATGGACCCCATACCCATAAATGCGAGATGGCGACAATAATTTAATAAGAAAGTCTGACTTCAAAAAAAAAATCTTTAAAAGTCTGTTCGACATATGAAATTAAAATCATGGCTTTTAAGTTTAATCATGTAAGAATGAGAATTATTTTTTTATAGACCACGGATATTCTTTACCATAGGCAATCAAGTCGAATAAAATAGTTATAGGTGCAAAAAAAAATTTATAATAATAATTCATATGTTTGGATTATAAAAAAATAGAGCGTATGATACTATAATTTACAATAATGATTCATATTTTTAAATATTATCAATAAATTAAATATCACGGTTTCAAATATTTTTTTTTCTATTCTTTACTCTTCAACTATTATTATCTCGAGATAAAGGTTAAGAAAATAGTTCTAAATAATAATAATAGCTTTATCTTAACTGAACTACTAAAATAGAAACATAACCAAAAATGGAAGAAATATGAATCGTGAAAGGCAGTAAAATTACACCATTGTACGACATACATATAATGAGATGGGAGAAACTAAAAAGGGGAAACAAAAGGGCTGCCTCCTACTCCAAGGCCCAAATAAAAGAGGTGACTTAGTTAGTAAGCAAGAAGTCAAAAAATGAAGGTGAATATAATGATGATGCACACGCATAGAAATGTCATTTTCTGTTCTAAACTTCTAATCATGTGATTTAGAAAAAATGAATGAATTTTGGAGTGAGGGACAAGGAAATTCCAGAAGCTGAGAAAATGCTAAAAACTGAGAGGTGAAATGATGAGGCACGATGGACTTCATTTATGGAATGAATTAGTTTCACCTCCACATTAGGCTAAAGAACCTCATGAAGAGATTTTCTTTCAAAAAAATCTTTTACACCCAACACTTATTTCGTAAAACTTATATTTTTAATAATCCGTATGAATCATAGATTAGAAATTTGTATATTTATTAACAGAGATAATTTTAAAAAATTTAAAAAAGTATTGGGTGTAAAAAAGAAAATCCCCCTCATGACTCGTACAACTTCATTTTTGCGGCTCATGCAAATCCACTCTCCACTTGCTGCCGGTGTTTATGTTCACTTTTCTATGCTTCTCTCATTTTCTATTCTATTTTAGTACCTAACACACATGCGTGTACTATCTTTTTTTTATTTAATTTCAAACCATATTTTGTGTGATTTATATCGTACAATGATGCGATAATGCACACTATAACTGTTTTCTTATAAATAAATAAAAAGTGGTCGTAAATAAAATGAAATTCATGACCAAAACAATACGTGTTACATGCATGTTTGGAGTTCAAGTTAAAAGAACTCAAAAGTATTTTCTTTCTAATAATTGTTTGGATAAAAGTTGGAAAAGTACATTTACAAATCTTAAAACACAATTTCAAATTCCAATACACAAAATGAATAAGAAAGAAATTATTATTTCGGGAGTAAAAATATTTTTGAATTTCCCCGATTGAAAGTAACATGTATTTTTTCCTTCTTCATTTGTTGTATTGAAATTCATAAGAATACATTTCCAATTTTTATCTAATCATGCCTTGCAATGTGCATCACAAGTTTGCTCGATTCATCATTGGATGGTCAAACGACAATAAGGTGATGAACCAAAACATAGCAGAGGAACAATAAGCTCTATTAGAATCCTAAGTGCATTTCCCTTTATGCCCCTTGGAAGGTAGACCCTTCATACGATCCTTCTACCTTTGTAATTTTTCCATAAGAAGGAACTGACAACACAAGTTCTTGAGAAACAACAACATTGGGCACAACCTCAATAAAACAATGTCAAATCGTTAAATACATCGATAGAGATGAAGAAAAGATGTTGCAAAGAAAAGCATTGCTCATTAGTCAAGGAGTATAAGGGTTGAACAAGAAAACTATCGCACATTTTGACTCTAATATTGCATATGAAAATACTGAGTCCGAGTCTGAGTGCTGAACAATTTTTCATTAATACTTTTATTAAACAATGTGACGATTAATTAACAACTTCAATACAGTATTATGGTTAATGGGTAATTTTTTTTTCAACCAAAGGATCTATTGTGACATTATTTTGGACGATAATGGTAAAATCTGAGTGAGATTAATTTGAAAAGGATGAGTGAAAAGAGATGCTGATAGATAGATAGATAGCATATTCATATTCTGTATTCTGTAGTACTACTGCGCTACGCTACGCTACGCTACGCACACACAAATAACAATTCCTTTGTCTCTTTCTCTTTTCTCTTTTCTCTTTCTTCCTGCGTTAAAGTTGCAACTCCTCTGTTCCTTCAATTGTTCAAATCCCGAAATTATCATTAACCTTGCTGCAAATTGCGCACACGATTCTTTGCTTTCCTTCGAAACTCTCCCAAATCCCACTCTCTCTCTCTCTCTCTCTCATAAATTCGCCACCTTTTATTTTGCGTAACTGCTCTGCACCTTAGTCTTCTCTCTCCATTCTCCAACTCCATTTCTTCGATCTGGAGCTCTCCGCTTTCAAAGCTGTCAAATTTCCGATTCGGGATGGACAAATACGAGCTCGTCAAGGATATAGGATCTGGGAATTTCGGTGTGGCCAGGCTCATGCGTCACAAAGACACCAAGGAGCTTGTTGCCATGAAATACATTGAACGGGGTCACAAGGTTAGCTTCACTTTCACTCTAATCCTTTTTTTAAATTCATGTTCTTGTCAATTATTTATAATCCAAACACGATTCATGTTTAGATAGCACATGTATTGTCATGTTTTGTTTTTTGAATTGATTGATTGGTGTTTTCCAGATTGATGAGAATGTTGCGAGGGAAATCATAAACCATAGAAGTCTTCGGCACCCTAATATTATTCGGTTCAAGGAGGTCTGTACTCTGTTCATATGATATGATCTTCTTGTTGTGCCTGAGCCTGAGAGTGTCATGTTTAGGTTGTTTAATATGTGATTTCAGTTTTGCAGGTGGTTCTGACTCCAACACATCTGGGTATTGTTATGGAGTATGCAGCTGGTGGAGAGCTCTTTGAGAGGATTTGCAGTGCTGGAAGATTCAGCGAAGATGAGGTCATTTTTCAAATAAAATTATGCAAGAGTTTCCAAATTACAATGTTCTTAACTGATTTTTTATGTAAGAACCTCTGTAGAAAATGAAATGACATTGTATCTCAAACAAATGCTACTTGTTAAAATAACTGAAGTAGCCAATTTTAGCTATTAAAAATTTCGAGGCTTAACTACAATTCATTTGAGAAGTTGTTCTTTTTCCACTTTCCCACTTATTAGAGGCATAGAGCTGTTTTTCTTTTTTTCCCCACTTCATTCTTAGAACCAAGTGCTGGGGGATTCTAAGTTTGATTCTCATTCTTGTAATCTCCTCTACATTTCCAGGCTCGATATTTCTTCCAGCAGCTCATCTCAGGAGTTAGCTACTGTCATTCCATGGTGAATAGAATAATTATATTGAGAGTGGATTGTTCTGATGGTAATTTGTTTTTTTGCTTCCTTTGTGGTTGTTTTCTTTGTAATTTTCCTTCTTTTGCAGCAAATCTGCCATCGAGACTTGAAGCTGGAGAACACCTTATTGGATGGCAGCCCTGCCCCACGGCTCAAAATTTGTGATTTTGGTTATTCTAAGGTTCAATTATGGAGTGATATCAACACCGATTGCTTTAATAAATTATTAATTAGTTTTGCTTCTGATAACCTTTTATTTTCCAGTCATCTCTGCTTCATTCTAGGCCTAAGTCAACGGTGGGAACCCCAGCCTACATTGCACCAGAGGTTCTTTCACGTAGAGAATATGATGGAAAGGTAATTTTATTTCTATCATGGTATAAGATTAAGAATGTCTTGGAATGGTTCAACACATGCAGGGATTTCTCATAGGATGATAATAATTTCTTTTGGCACAAGGTCTTTAAGCAATATAGTTATGCATGATGTGTCACATGTAATTAATATATGTGAAATTGTGCATTATGCGCAATGATTTGATGTGCCCAAATTTAACTAGCCAAATAATATGGAAAAAATAGTATGTGTGAATTCGGTAGTTTACAATGCAAAATCTGCAGCACAGGTGTTGGCCATGGATAGATTAAATCTTTCTTGAATGAGTTTTCTGTGTATGGTACATCAATGATGTTCATTTTCTAGTTCTTCTATGCTGTTTTCTGTGTATGATATATCAATGATGTTCATTTTCTAGTTCTTCTATGCTGTTTTGTTTCTGTTCAGTTAGCAGATGTATGGTCCTGTGGAGTGACTCTTTATGTAATGCTGGTGGGAGCATACCCATTTGAAGACCAAGACGATCCCAAAAATTTCAGGAAAACCATCAATGTACTTTTTGAGTAGTTTTTTCCGTCTCGGTTGATTAATTTATAAACTGTGCATACTTTCTGACTTTTAACATTCTTATACAGCGAATTATGGCTGTTCAATACAAGATCCCAGACTATGTTCACATATCTCAAGACTGTAGACATCTTCTATCTCGCATTTTTGTGGCAAATCCAGCTAGGGTATGTACATACTACCTGCACATGATATCACTAGAAGCTAGCTCATAATCGTTCAACAATTTCATAATCATATTTTTGTTTTGTAGTGGTTTTTTCAGTCATTTGCTAAGTTTCAGACATGTCCTCTAATGGAGTGTAGTGCTAAATTGTCATTCTATATTGTGATTTACTGCAGAGAATCACCATTAAGGAAATCAAGTCCCATCCATGGTTTTTAAAGAACTTGCCCAGGGAATTAACAGAAGTAGCTCAAGCTGCCTACTACAGAAAAGAAAACCCAACCTTTTCTCTTCAGAGTATAGAGGGCATCATGAATATTGTTGAGGAGGCCAAGACTCCACCTCCAGCATCCAGGTCAATTGGAGGATTTGGCTGGGGAGGGGAAGAAGAAGAGGATGAAACAAAAGAAGAGGAGGATGAAACAAAAGAAGAAGCAGTGACCGAGGCTGAAGAAGATGAGTACGAAAAGAGAGTCAAGGAAGCACAGGCAAGTGGGGAATTTCATGTCAGTTAAAAAGTGTTTATTCTTAGATAGAGCAATAGATTCTTGGTTTCCTTTGCACTTGGCTAAGTTCTACTAAGGTGAGTGTGTTGTGCTCGTATGTATAAAATTTAGGTTTTCCACATGGGACATTTAGTTTGATAAATGACTGTACATTTTTTTAAGGTTGTGTTTGGTTGTTAATTATGATCATATTATAAGTATTAACCTGACCTTTTTGCTCTCTATCCCACTCTTCTCCCTATTTATCTCGCAGTAGGGATTTAGGGACATATGCTTCTCTTTGGAGGTCAAAATGCTTGGTATAGTGTCTTCTTGTATCCGTTTCCTTTCCCTTTGGTTTAGTTTTAAGGCCTAAAAGAGTTTCCTTGTGTTAAGTCTGGTTTTATGACTATGCTAGTAGTGATGCCTGTTTCAGTTCGTAGCTATCTGTTTCTCAGCTATGACTTGACGTCGTGGAAAGCAAAATATAGTTTAGTTCAACATAACCTTTTAGCATAACAAACTGTTTTATTTGTATGATATTTAGTTATTTACCAAAGTACCCAACTCTGAAGTTTCTAATTTGAATGCAAGTGAAAAGGGTCAGTGTTGTTGTACCGATAGGAATCTTATAGACAAAGCTCGCAAGTCCCAAGTCCCCATTCGAATAGAGAGGGAAAAAAGAGAAAAAAAATAGACAATTGACAAGGGTGTTAACAAGTCTGAGCTAAAGGACATTTTATTTTACGTTTTGTTTTGTTCGTAAAAAGCAAAAGTGTTTTTTGACATTTAGCTAAAAAAATTGTTTTTTTTTCCCGGTCAATATTCTATTTAGTTAACGTTTTAGAGAAATTATGAAGTAGCAAGAAACTATTACACATCTATGATTCCAATTAATCTTTATGTAACATGTATTCAAAACTTTCAATTTATGAAAAAAAAAAGAATAATATTCAATTACGGTCTTGTAAAAATTAGTAGAAACTATGATTCTCTTAAATCACTAATAACTTTTTAATATTCGGATTCGAAGGCATTATATCATTGGTAAAAGGCAGGTTTGAAAATTGTCTGATTGATTATTTTAAGGCTTTCCCAACATCTATGCTACTGCTAGCACTGTTAAAAAAGAACAAAATGCAAAGCAGAATAATTTTCCCGAACAATCATTCTATGTAAATCAGCAGGTACGAACATTCAACATAGGCAAATGAATGAGCCTCCAAATGTTTTGTTCTGCCCTAGTATCGAGCAATGCATAAATTACTTTATTGGTATTTTGTAAGTTCAGCACGGCGCCGTAAAGAATATGCAGTTGTATATTTCCATCCTAGGTGAAAGCAACTACAACTGTTGCAATCACTTCCTTGACTAGAAAGAACTTAAGCAAAATTGCTCCCACATTCTGGTATATCCATTGTATCAATAATGCTGCCTAACTTACTAATGCGTGCAGGTTTCTTGTCTCAGTCAAAATACATTCCCTGCCAAATAGAGCAGAAACGACAGCAACCCCATTGAGATTTGGTACACCAAGTTCCATGACTTCACGTGCATTTGACAGACCAATGCCACCAATCGCAACCACAGGCAGTTTAGAGGCCAGACATATTTCCTTCAAGCCTTCTAAGCCTATAGTACGATTGTTTGCCTTTGTATTAGTGGGATAAACACCACCACAACCAATGTAATCAGCACCATCAATCCATGCTTGGTGGGCTTGTTCAGGCGTCTTGCATGATACACCAATTATCTTTTCAGGACCAAGGAGAGTTCTAGCAAGACGTGCAGGCACGTCAGACTGACCAACATGAACACCATCAGCATCACAAGCAAGGGCCACATCTATACGATCATTTATAAGTAAAGGTACTCCATAGGAATGGCATATTTTGAGGCATTCTTTGGCAGCTTCAAGAAAATCCCGTGTCTCAGCATCCTTCTCCCTGAAAAATCAGAGACGTAAATCAGGATAAAATAATTCGTGCCTGTTGAAATTGTGGAGATTTAGGTATTGACTGAGGAAAATGAGAGAATAGGGACTGAATATTCTGTTGTGTTTCTAAGTGATCCAGAAGACAAAGCATTACTCTCCATTTTATATGTGTAGTAGACTTTCAATCCTGATTAAGTAATAAAACAAGATATTTTGAATGTTCTACATTTATTGTAACAATGCCTGCGCTTAAGTCCTTCTAGGAAGTAAAAATCAAGCATGCATCATCATACACTTCAAATAAAGTGACAAAACAAACATTTCTAAATTCAATTAATATTAGTAATCACAGACAAATAATGATCAAGCAATCGTTGAGTCAAGGGGGTCTAGCTCAGTTGGTTGAGTAGGACGCACGAGTGATTATATACCTCCTGACACTGTCTTCGGATAAAAAAAAAATCAAACAATCATTGATCTCAGGATTCACTTTATGAATTGGTATTTGGTAGTTAAGGCACAACAGGAATTATTGTCTCAGCAGAATGCTTTTCTTTGGAGGATAGCCTAATATCACTTCAGTTATGATACCATATCGGTTTTCATGGAAGGCACAATGTTAGATAGCCAGCCAGAGACGTTTAGGTTAAGTAACAGGTTAAGCTGAGCTGAGATATGACCAAAGAAATGTAGTAGACAGATTTTGGTGGTGATAAAATCATCTGAATGAGATTAGTTGATTTCAAACAGTTAAAGGCAGCACCACAAGAAAGTTTGCAAGACAAACTTCAACAAGACCTGCATGTGGTAACGCAGCTTAAACTGTCATGATATAAATATCAAGTGGAATATAGCATATACTTTGCAGACCTGTATTTGATTGCACGTACAAGAGATGAGAAATCTGAAACCATAGAGAATTATATCCGCTATGAAATACTGATGGCAAGAATCTCAGATATTCTATAACATGTATAGGATAGTACAAAAAAAGTAAAACATTGTTTGAAGAAACAAACCTTATTTGAACAATGGTAGCACCTCCTTCTACAGCAGCCTTAACAGCTTCAGCAATAGAACGGTCCCACTTCCTATTCATAGCCGAATCCGTTACAGCATATAACAGCAAGTCATTTGGATTGAACCTATTCTGCCTATAAGAACTCTGATTGATCTTAAGTGCCAAAAAATGGTCAAAAGGGCCTTGAGCTCCATTTCCAATTGTCATGTCTCTACTATAATCCAAGGCGGCCTGAATAAAATGTTTAGCTGTCTGCCAGAATCCAAATATGTAAAAAGTATTACAACTATACCATAATCCATCTTCCAATCTCTTTTATTTATAGAGAGGAAAAAGAAGGGAGTAAATCACAGGCATTGCCCAATGAGACCCTTCAATATTAATATGAATTCAATTGAGATAGTTGAACAAACCTTAACTGCAGAAAGCATTGATGAACCCTTTGCCAGCTCTGCTGCTATGCAGGATGCCAAGGTACAACCAGTACCATGACTATTGCGAGTATTTACACGCGGAGAACACAGCTCATAGAAATCCTCACCTGCAAAACTCAAGACCTAGAAATGGAGTTCATTTTTAACAAAGATTTGGACATTCATTAGCAAAAAGTAAAGGAAAGAGGTTATGTCTCATAGATTTTGTTGAATTTTTTTTTTTTTGGGGGGGGGGCATTGTGTCTCAGAATTAAAGACTTGAATCTCACCATCAAAGAATACATCAATAGCATCTAACGAATTAGGGAGGTCACCACCCTTGACAAGTACATTCCTGCAAATGAAAATTAATAATCAGTAAAAGCACAATACTTTGAAGTTGAAGTTTTTTTATATTTATTATTCTGACCTCTATCCATGAATTGTAACTCTCTTATATATATACAACAACATCACAATTTTCTGCTAATAGAAAGCAGGCAAAGCAATTGTTGGGCATCATTACTTTAGGGAAACAATTTAATAATCTACTTTGTGTGGGTCAATATAAACATCGGTATGATAAGCACAGAATGTATTCTCAATTCCAAAAGTACTACTAAGGCCCTCAAGGCCATAGTAAATATTCAATTAAAGAAACACTTCATTTCCATAGATTATCAAACTTCACTAGAAGTGATTTGCATGAGATATGTATAAATACAGTATGTTCTTTTGGAAAAAAATTGCTAGAAGTCTGAGTCCATGTTCTGGATATTGTATCAAGCTATCGGCAATTAGATATAATCAGTATCAAGAGTATATTTTCACCCAAGTTTCTAGGGAAAGTCTGAAGAAAATTAAGAAGAAAAAAAATGAAGGCTATGCAATTTTACCACAATACAGGCAAATATTTTTACAAATAAATATGTCATGTGAATTTCAACTTCAGCAGAAAGTGTATATCATACAATTTCACCTATGTTCTTCTGATTTTAGAAGCTCATTTCACTATATAGTTCTAATATCTATGTAAAAGTAATTTGCTAAATAGTACCCATTTGGAAGTATGACTTTAGTAAGGCACGTTTCTCCTTCAAGGAAATTCAGTAAAGGGAGGAATATACCAATTTATCATTGTTAACAGATTGATTTTTCAGTACTGCTTTTGCAATTACTGATATTATTTCCTTATAGTTTGAACTTCTTCAAAAATATAAAATGAAATTTTAAAAGGTCCATGAGTCATATTGTAAAGTTCAAGCTTTACCAAACTAGAAGTTTAAGGTTGGAAGTCTACTACTCGTGCAGCTAAGTTCTGCTAAAGGAAAAAACTTATATTTGATATTAATATAAGTTTCTTAAAGCATAGACAAATAACTATGAGTAAAACAGTAAGAGACAAAAAATAGTTTTAAAACATGATTTAGTTAGACTGGAAGAACCAAATATATTAAACAGCAACAAACCTAGGACCCAAATCATGTATCAATTTGGCAGCAGTATGCATGTCAGAAACTGATTTCAGTGGCACACCACCAAGTAAAACTGATGCCTCTTTTATATTTGGGGTTACAATGTCAGTCATGGGAAGCAGCTCCTCCCTGCACTCAGAATCCAATAAATGAGAGGAGCCAATTTTCTACAGTTTTATTAATAAATCTGAATTTTGAAATAATTTTAGAAGCAGTAACAAAGATGAAAATAAAATTGAATTTTGAATATATCTTTGTTTTAAAGTTATCCACCAATAACTATTAAAAAAAAAAACAATAGACATCATTTGAATCTAGATCCTGTTGTGAAGACTGAAAATATGAATAATGCTTTCATGTGAAACAGATACAGAACAGTTAAAGTTCATAAGCACATACAGAAATCCAGCAAGAACGGAAGGACCAACAAGTACATCCCCACTGGTAGATATCATGACAGGATCAACCACAAGAGCTGCCTTCAGCAAAGACAGAGAGCATAGAAGTCACTCCAATTGCAATTAAATACTAGATAGGGAATTGATTTTTGTACAAGTGAATACCTTTTATGGGAAATTTCCTAAGGGTCTGAGAAAGGACCTTGACTATATTAAGAGAGGGCAGCATGCCAGTTTTGACCTAGAGTCATAGCAACACAACAACATTAGCAATCCATGAAGATGCTGGAAAATAATAAGTGTTGCAGAGACAGTGATTAGTTAGACTTACGACATGAACATGCATATCAGAGAGCACAGAATGCAACTGGTCTGCAACAAAATCCTCAGGTAGAATGTTGAGTCCCTGAACCCCAGCAGTGTTCTGAGCAGTTACAGCAGTAATGACAGTGGAACAGTAGACACGGCGAGCCCCACAAGTCTTAAGGTCAGCTTGGATTCCAGCACCACCTCCAGAATCAGACCCAGCAACACTCAGCACGTGTGGGATTTTCATATCTGCTTCTGCTTGCAGTACCCTTACACTCATTAGATTCTTTGGATGAACTGAATTCCAAAATGGGAACCTCTGTTGAATATATACTTTAGTTGTGTAACCGCATAATATTTTAATTTTCAATTTTTAAAATAAGATTTAGTAGATAAGTTGGTTTTCATTTAGGAGTAAGTCAGTTTTAATGGATTAGCCTAGTCGATAAGTGATTCCTATCTTTAAGGAAAATATTCTGTTTTGCTAATATCTTGTTATCTAATTAGTTTATCTTTTGTTATTGATTGTATCACTGTTGAGAACAATTTGAATTAGAATAGAATAATTCTATTTCCTCCACATACGTATTGTTTCTCTTCTCTCCTCTGCTTTTTATAATTTTCTCCATAAAACCAACAATTGGTATCATAGCCTTATTCTTACGGGATCTCTACCATGGAAGGTGAAGCAAGTTTTTCCCACATAACTCTTCCAATCTTTGAGGGAAAGAATTATGATTTTTGGGAAGTGAAAATGCAATCCTACATGGAGTCTTTGGATTTGTGGGATGTTGTGGAAAAGGATTATGAATTATATCCGCTGCCTGAAAATCCCACCATGCCCCAAATTAAAAATCACAAGGAAAGAAAGGTGAAGAAGGCAAAGGCGAGATCATGTTTGTTCACTGGTGTTTCACAAATGATATTCATCAGAATCATGACTCTTAAATCACCCAAAGCAATTTGGAATTATCTAAAAGAGGAATACGCTGAAGATGATAGAATACGAAACATGCAAGTACTGAATTTAAGGAGGGAATTTGAGCTTCAAAGGATGGAAGAGTCAGATACAATCAAAGAATACCCAAACAACTTGTTGGGTATTGCCAACAAGATAAAGTTGTTAGGAAGTGATTTTGTTGATTCGAGAATTGTAGAGAAAATTTTGGTAACGATGTCGGAGAGGTATGAAGCATCTATAGCTTCATTGGAGAACACAAAGAATCTGTCGAAAATCGCATTGGCAGAAGTGCTACATGCCCTGCAAGCTCAAGAGCAACGAAGGTTGATGAGGCAAGATCGTGTTGTCGAAGGTGCTTTGCCCGCCAAACATCATGAAGTTGATGAAAGCAAAAAGGATTTTTTCAAGAAAAATCAATCAGCAAGCAGCGAAAATAGTGCAAACAACCAAAACATAGGTAAGGATAAAAAGAAAAATTATTCACCTTGTCAGCATTGCGGAAAATTGGGTCACCCACCATACAAATGTTGGAAACGGCCAGACGCAAAGTGCAACAAGTGCAATCAGCTTGGACACGAAGCTATAATTTGTAAAAGCAAATTTCAGCAGCAAGAAACCAATGCCCAAGTTGTTGAGCAGGAGGAAGAAGATTATATTTTTGCTGTAGCATGCTATTCGATGAGGAGTAGTTCTAAATGTTGGTTGATTGATAGTGATTGTACGAACCACATGACATATGATAAGACTCTATTCAAGGATTTGAAGTCAACTAATGTCTCAAAGGTCAGAATTGGGAATGGTGGCTATATTCCAGTAAAAGGAAAAGGAACTATTGTAATTTCAACATGTTCAGGTATTAAATTAATATCAGATGTTCTTTATGTACCTAACATTGACCAAAACTTGCTAAGTGTAGGTCAGTTGATTAAAAAGGGATTTAAAGTGTCCTTTGAACATCAACATTGCTTTATTTATGACATTGTTGGCCGGGAAGTTCTAAGGGTTAAAATGAAAGGTAAAACCTTCTCATTTGATCCAGCAGAGGAGGAGCATACAACCTATTTCACTCAAGTCACACCCACGAAACTCTGGCACAAGAGACTTGATCATTGTCATCTTGAAAGAATGCTAAACATGAAAAAAAGGAAATATGCAAAAGAAAATTTGAAGAAGTTTCAAATGGAGGAATGCAAATCTGTTAACACACCAATGAATCAAAAGGAGAAGTTCAACAAGGAACAAGGTGTTGATAACATTGATGAATGATATTATGGGAGCTTGATTGGATGTCTAATGTATCTCACTACAACAAGGCCAAACATTCTATTTTCTCAAAAGAACAAAACTGGAATTTTTGTTAACAATCAAGTAGCCATTGCTATTGCAAACAATCTCGTGTGTCATGGGAAGACTAAACATTTCAATATCAAGGTCTATTATTTGATAAAGATGCAACAAAGTGGAGAAGTGAACTTAATTTACTGCAAGTCTAAAGATCAACTAGCTGACATGTTTACAAAGCCATTACCTATCAACAAACTTGAACTCAAAGAATTGAAGTTTGCCGTTCCAAAAGTAAGGAGGAGTGTTGAAGATATACTTTTGTAACTGCATAATATTTTATTTTTCAGTTTTTAAAACAAGATTTAGTAAATAAGTTGGTTTCCTATATTTTAGGAGTAAGTTAGTTTTAATGGATTAGTCTAGTCAATAAGTGGTTTCTATCTTTAAGGAGCAAGTTAGTTTTAATATTCTATTTTGCTAATATCTTGTTATCTAATTAGTTTATCTTTTGCTATTTATTGTATCACTGCTGAGAACAATTTGAATTAGAATAGAATGATTCTATTTCCTCCACATACATATTGTCTCTCTTCTCTCCTCTGTTTTTTATAATTTCCTCCAGAAAACCAACAACCTCATAAACGCTGCTGCCTGCCATGGGATAGAGACAAACACAGAACAATAACGTGTTAACAAGGAACACATGTTTCATACACCGACGAGTTATGAACTATCTATCTAAAATAAAAATCTTATCTTGTGTTGTTCAATGATTCTGGGTTTGTTGTTGTTGAGTGATATGATTCCTTACTTACTTACCTGAGGCTGAGCACCACAACACATACACATACACAACAGCTGAGACGCCATTAGCTTCAGTCCTCATAACACAATTAATAATCTTCTAACTTATATCTATTCATCCAGCAAATTTGCCCTTTTCATTCATTTGACATAACATTCATCACAGGATTAATTTTTGTTTCGATGGATGCGCGAAAGTTACAACACTGAGATAAAATACAGTACTGTAGATGATAGTATTTTTTTTAGGGGATAAAGAAATACAAATTCATTTATATTAAATTCATTTTAGTCGTACAGTGTATTAAATTTAGAAAAAGTTGTTGTTTTTTTCCTTCTAGATTTCACCTAATTATACTATGGAGTACATTTGATTGGCCAAGAAATAAGAGACTAAACAACATAGATATTTATCTAACATAAAAAAAATGACTAAGGGATAATACAAAATAAAAAATGATAGACGAGACAAATGCTCAAAAACTTGTAATTCACTAAATTTTGTATAACCTTTTGTTTTGTGTCTAACAGAAATAAATTTCCAATAACTTTTCATTATGTTACATTTTTTTTCCATATGCGTCTTTTTCTCTCAACTTTTCTCTCCAAACGTTGTATCTTGACTGTCGGCGAGGGCTGCTTTGGATGTTAGCATAGGCACCTTGGTCGCCAACGAGGGTTGTATAGATTGTTGTTGTTTCTTTTTTGCTCATTATTTCTTTCTTTTCATTGTTAATTTATTTAAATATTTTCATCGTTGTCTTCTTCCTTCTAGTTCAATTCTGGAGAGGCAACGTTGTGTTGCCATGTTGCTGCCACCATCATCGTGACCTGATGGCACCCTCACGCCGTCAAGCCCTATGCTAGAGGCCACGCCTCCTCTGTGGAGGTGTCTCTCCTTTTGTTGCTTTGTCAAAGTACTGCTAATACACATAAGGGTTTATAGTAAAATTTATATTATTTTGTCAAGTACATAAATACATCAAACAAAATACAATACAAAATTACTTATAATGTGCATTAACCTATAATACAAAAAGTTGTCTTATGTCTCAGTTATTAGTTCAATGTTATTCTGTCGTGTAGGATAACAAAACATAATTTGGACTTATTTGAGAGTTTTTGGATTCTATGGTCTTTTGTGTGTTTTTAGAAAGATAGAGAAACAAAATAAGACCATAAAATATATGTTTTATTTTTATAGGACTAAATTAATATAAATTTTTTTATAAGTATCAAAATAATACTTTTCAAATTTTATAAAAAAAATAAAGTGTAAACAGGTGAAATCTCAAAATTTATTTTTCTAAAATTTTATATTGTTAACAGCTAATTTGTTAAAAAAGTGGAAATAAGACGGCATTAAAATATTTCCAATAACTAAACCTTATTGTTAGCTAGGTAGAATTAGATGAATCCTCCAAACAAACAAAAATGTTGAATTGAAGCAAGAAAAAAATAATGTTCAAACAAACAGGGACCAAAAAGTTCAAAATATAATTTTTAAATATATTTATTATATAAAAATGTAAAAAATATTAATGTATCAGAAAAATGTAAAATATTTAATAATTTTGAAATATAATTTAAATCATTTAATACTTTTTTAAATATATTTAAAGTGTTTAATAGATTGAATTTAATATTTTAATACACATACTCGTAAACACACAATAAAATATTGTTAAATAAATTATTTTTTTGGACAAAAACTCTAATAATTGTATACTCACAAGCTCAAAATGCATTTTCCCCCAAAAAAATACCATTTCATATGAAAATAAGTAATCCAATCAAATTTACACTGCATACCAAACCACATATATATTGGTTGCTCTCTCTCTCTCTATAGCATATTGGCTGCTCTCTTAGTAATATTGTTCTTGGAAATTATGAAATTGAAATACAAAAAAAAGAAAAGCAATCTTCTATTTAATGATTTGAGTAATTACTAAATATGGTATATATTTTTTAAGTGAAGTTAATAAATTTAATTATAGTGAACATTCTCAATTAAGGAAAAAATTCTTAAAAATTACAAAAAGATATATTAAAAATATGTTGATAACGGTTTTTTTATAAAATATTTTTATTTTTTCATTTCTTTAATAATTTTATAAAGACACTTGTTAACCTTTTTTTTTTCAATTTTACTATCTTATATAAATTATTTAAATTAAATTATCTAAATTTCTAATTACGTACTCAAACCTAAATGGTATGTTTAATTAAACGAAAATAAAATACAGAAAAAAGAATAATAATTTCAAAAAAAAAAAATTAAATTTTTTCTCCCTTCCCTCATCTTTTCTTCACCGCGCAAAATCTCAAACTTTCCGCGCAAAATCTCAAACTTTCCTCATCTGAATCCGAATGATCTAAATTTCTCGTAATCTAAGATAAGTTTTTGCAGAGAGAGAGAGAGAGAGAGAAAGATGGAATGAAAAATCCCGCCAATGCTTGGTTGCAGTAGCATTTGGAAGAAGAGAACCCTCTTTCATTCTGTTTCAATCCAATCGTCGCAATAATCACTTTTTTCTAGGGTTTGCTTTCCTATCGCATTTCTCTTCTGAAATTAAGCTAAGGTATGGTATGGTATGGTATGCCAACGCTTTTTCTCATTTTTCTGTATAACATCGTATCGCTGAAACTGAAAGAATTCTGAATCTGCAGGGAATATGTTGTTTGGTTGGTACTGAAATGAGGCATGGGTAATGTAATGTTCCTTATTTTTTTGTTTCCATCACTGTGCTTCATCGTTAGTCTCTAATAAGGTTTTGAATGTTCACAGTGAAGCCAATTCGGGCCAGGGTCCCAAGGTCAATTTGTTGCAGCATGCCAATGCTCTTGAGAATTTCTCCTCCCAAGCCAAATTTTTGAGCTCCACTTTTCTGTTTTCTGTCCCACCTAAGAAGCCACACCACGAACAACCAAACCCCGGGTATGCTTCAACAACAATTACCCGATTTTAGTCTTTGTTCTATTGCTAGTTAGTTGAGTTTCATGTCTATAGTTCCTAGACAATGGGATTTAAGCTTTTGCATATAATGATTAGGCATCATATTTGTGCACAGTATGGGCATTTCTTTCTGTCATCTGTCTAAAGTTTCATTTACTTCTATAGGCAATTATTGCTTTGCTAACACAGGAGTATAAGTAGTATAATGTGTTTCAGTTCAAAGTTACCGTTTTTGGATTATGAATTTTTACTCCACTTTTTGCTAGTCAGTGCAGAGATAATTTCTGAAAGGATTTTCATTTTTCTGTTTCTTCTGTCAACTGTGACTGTGCGCTATTACTGTGGAACTTGGTATACCAGATTAATATCTGGATTTCAGCATCCTATTAACTTGCTCTCTAATGCATTCGTTCTTTCAGGTTTGTATTTCGACGAAGTGAAACTATTCAAGGTTCACAGAGAGTACAGGTCGAGAAGGTATACTAGTATAAATGTTATATGAGCGTGAGTAGTTTTATTACATGTTATCACTTTGTTCTCTTTGGTTAACATTTTTATTGTTTATTGGGATGATGTTTCCCTTCCATGTTATTGATACACATGTTTTCTTTGAAATCAATATATTTTCTCTGATAATCTATATGCAGGATTCAGTCTAACTTGCATTCTATCTGTCAAGGTTTTTGTCCCTTATAATCATATAGATCAACCTGAACTTGGCATTTATTTCCCTATCTTTTGGTTGTGAATCAATGCAAATGTTCTTACTCAAGACTTCCATAATTTTTCTATGACTTCTGTTGAAACAATTCCCAACAGGCTTTGGCTGCTCATTCAAGTCTACAAAATTCTAGTAGGAACTATGTCCAACCAGGAAAAACTCAGGTTACTCCTCAGCTTCATGAAGATAGGAGAACAACTTCCTTCCATGGAGGCTATGAGAATGGCAACCATAGATGTCCTGATGTTGCTGCAACTCCAATTGTTAACAATCATAATTCTCGGGGTTTGGATGGTTCGGTAAACAATCATACTAATTACACAGGCCAAATCAACAAGTCTTCCAACTGCATGGCTGTAGATATTGATGATGATGATTCTCTCTTTAAGAACATTGATGTTGACCAAATTGTTGAGGACTATTGCACTCCCAAACCATCAATATCCAAGCTTCCTCCTATAACACCAACTGCCGATAAAGATAATTTTGCTAGACAGGGGGATGATGTTTTGCCACCGGAACTGTGTTTAGATTGCGTGCATGGGTACATGGTATTTTGTTCAGACATTTTGATCTTTCACAAGTTATCCATGTTTATTTGTCAGATTGATATGCCTAATCCTAAAACTGGATGCAGTTAGGGTTTTGCCCTGAAGCAGCTAGCCATTTGCAGGATATGAAGGATAATCTAATTGCAATCTTTAATGAGCTGCTTGACAATGGTGAAAACCTCAATTCTACACAGATAGCAAAGCTTCGCCATGATAGGTTTGCATTTCTCTTGGAATTTATCCTGTTTATAACATTTTCGTTATATACCACATACAATCCAAGGAAAAAGCTCAAAGGCTTCATCATGGATTTTTTATATATATATATAGTTATGCTGAATCATTACACTTCAAAAACAAATGTTACAGCATATTCCTTTTAAATTGAATAGCATTTGAGTTGAAAATAAAAGTTGTTGCTAATGCTAGGTCACAGCTCAATAAGCAAATTCAGCAGCTTGAAAAATATATTCATTCTGGTAATCTTAATGAGGAAAGGCAAAAGTCACATTTTTCTGCATCCACGGCACCACCTACATCTTTTGTGTATGAAACACCTCAGCAAACTGTCCTCTGTAATGGATCTAAGAGATATGATACTGAGGCTTATATGGGTAATGGGACATATGGGTCGTCGTTCCAGTCTCTTCCACCTTTTTCTGTAGATAATTGTAGCATGCCATCAGGTTCCGTGGGGAGGGAAGTGTTCATCCCAAAGATTATTGAAGTTAATTACATTGAAGGTTCTGGAGACAAACGCTGGAGCAGCTACGATTTTTCTTGGACAAAAGAGTTAGAGGTATTTAACTGAATTATTGTCAGTTTCCAGTGAATGTAACTCATCTTTATAACTTTTTCTTACTTTTAGGTTAATAATAAAAAAGTATTTGGAAATCACTCATTTCGCCCCAATCAAAGAGAGATCATTAATGCCTCAATGAGTGGATGCGATGTTTTTGTTCTGATGCCCACTGGTGGTGGAAAGAGTCTGACATATCAGGTAATATGATCTTTCAAGAGACCTTTTTTGAGTTATGGCCTTTTCCCTTTCTAATTTACATGTAGACTGTAGATAATGTTTAATTGGTTAGTGATTGATTTGCCTATATTTTACTAATATTGCGACCTTTCAACTTTGGATTGTCTTATCATGCAGTTACCAGCTCTTATTCATCCCGGTATAACATTAGTAATTTCTCCCCTTGTGTCCCTTATTCAAGATCAAATAATGCACCTATTGCAGGTTTTGCTGATTCTGTAACTAGTATGCTTTCTTTGTATGCCATGTGTTTTTCTGATAGATAGACATATGCTTATCAGCTCCTGTTGGCTTGTATACAGGCAAATATACCGGCTGCTTACTTAAGTGCCAATATGGAATGGACTGAACAGCAGGACATCCTCCGAGAACTTAATTCTGATTATTGTAAATACAAGTTATTATATGTTACACCTGAAAAGGTTGCCAGGTGAGTTTCATTTTATAGCTGTTCTACTCTTTGAAACATTTTTACTTGACATGCATTTTTTAACTTAATAACCATATTCTTCTTTTTCCATAATGCTATTGCTTTTACTTTGACTGCAGAAGTGATAATCTTCTGCGACACTTGGACAATTTACATTTTCGTGAATTGCTTGCAAGGATCGTAATTGATGAGGCTCACTGTGTGAGCCAATGGGGGCATGATTTTAGACCAGATTATCAGGTTGGAGCTTTTGTACCCTTCAAATTCATGCAAATCACATGATAATATATTTCTTAAATTTTAATTGCTGCTGTTAATTTTCCCAGGGACTTGGTATATTGAAACAGAAATTCCCAAATACTCCTGTTTTAGCATTAACAGCTACAGCAACAGCTAGTGTAAACGAAGATGTCGTACAAGCACTTGGTCTTGTTAACTGCATCATTTTTCGGCAAAGTTTTAATCGCCCAAACTTAAGGTGTGTTATACGAAGATTGACTTCTTACTAAACCTTCAACAGATAAATCATGCTCATTTTGAACATTGCAGGTATTCTGTTATCCCCAAGACCAAAAAGTGTTTAGAGGACATTGACAAATTCATTAGGGAGAATCATTTTGATGAATGTGGCATTGTCTATTGTCTTTCACGAATGGACTGTGAAAAGGTAGCTGAAAAATTACAGGTTAGTTCTTCTCAATAGTCATTACTTTATATTTGTATATTTGACTAGAAAGTATGATGTGATGAATTGGCTGTGTTTTTCTAGCTTGCTCTTGCTTTTTTTTTTCTTTTTTCATTATGGTTCGTGTTTGTGTTATGTTTTGCTGTTTCTGCATGATAATATGGGTATCTGATAAAAACATAAGTGCATTCCCATGACCTTCCTGCACATGGAGCCCGGTTTTCACAAGCTTCTTTTTTTTTTTAATGAAAAAAACTGTGGAAGTTGACATCTATTTTTTGGCTTGTGAATTCATTGTTCAGGAATGTGGGCATAAATGTGCATTTTATCATGGTAGCATGGATCCTGTTCAGCGTGCCTCTGTTCAAAAGCAGTGGAGCAAAGATGAGATCAATATAATTTGTGCTACTGTGGCATTTGGAATGGGTATATTTACTCGCTACTGCTTACTGCATTGATTAATTAAATGGGATCATATTTTAAAGTTGGTATTTCAGGTATCAACAAACCTGATGTCCGCTTTGTAATCCATCATTCCCTCCCAAAATCTATTGAAGGCTATCATCAGGTACCGACAGAACATAAAAATGTGTTAGAAATATAGGTTTTGCTTCTGTTGGCTTACATGTATGCTATATATTTTCCTTTCAGGAATGTGGACGAGCTGGTAGAGATGGTCAACATTCATCCTGTGTATTATATTATACCTACAGTGATTATGTTAGTATCAGTTACAACCTTTTTACTTCTTGAATATTAATTTATGTTTCTTGAAACTAAGTTAGCATTCATATTACTGGGAAATCATATGAAACAAGTGATGATTGAGATCCTACCTCCTTACCTCCTTTTATTGTTTATATCTAATTGCATCTCATATTTACAGATACGAGTTAAGCATATGTTAAGCCAAGGAGCAATAGAGCAAAGTTCCATGACATCTGGATACAACCGTTCAAATATGATAAATTCAGGAAGGATACTAGAAACAAATACTGAAAACCTTGTGCGAATGGTAATTTTATTTTTAAAAGAACTGAGATTCTATATTTTCTTTAAAAAATGTATTATATTACTAACTCTTTCTCTGGAACTGTCTCAGGTTAGTTATTGTGAAAATGATGTTGATTGTCGGCGCCTTCTGCAGCTTGCTCATTTTGGGGAGAAGTTCAATTCTTCAACTTGTCTGAAAACATGTGATAATTGCTTGAAGATCACAAGTTTCATTGAAAAGGATGTCACAGAGATTGCAAAGCAATTGGTTTGGGAGCAATTTCTATACATATATTTTTTTCATCCCTCCACTTATTGAATTTCTTTTAGTTTGTAATATTGAGTCCTCTCGTTCTCAGTTTCAAGTACTTTTTTTGTTGTCTTATGCTTAGGTTGAACTTGTTAAGCTAACAGGACAGAGGTTCTCATCATCTCATATATTAGAAGTGTATCGTGGTTCCTTAAGCCAAATGGTATGTCAATAAACATTTACTTGTTTTCTTTGTTTTTCATTCTTTGCAATATGTTGTCATTCTTAATAGCCATTAATTATCTTCTTCGTCATGTTTTTAATGCCAAAATAAGGTCAAGAAACACCGGCATGAGAGTGTGAGCCTTCATGGTGCTGGAAAGCATCTAGCTAAGGGTGAGGCTTCCCGCATATTGCATCATCTTGTTGTGGAGGATTTTCTTTGGGAGGAAGTAAAAAAAAGTGATTTTTATGGATCAGTATCATCAATATTGAAGGTATCAGCAACTCAAAAGTTGTATACTGCAATTTTAATTTTATCCACAGGTTTAATATTTGTTCATTGTGCTTTAGAATTTAAATGAGTGATATAGCTTCCTATGTTACTTTACATAATTAGATTCTAATGACTGTAAGTTTTCTAATGCATTGAATTGTTTTTTCAGGTAAATGAGCCCAAGATCCATAATCTGTTTGCTGGGCAGAGAATTATATTGAGGTTTGTCGATCTCATTAAGCTGTTTCTTGCTTAAATTTATGAATTAGAAGGGCTAATTTGTTCATTGGTTGAACAACTTTCCATGAGAGTTCCTTGTTTTGCATGCGAGTGCTTTTATAGATATGATTTCACTTGAATACGTCTCAATCTTCTCTGGCCTCAAGTTCACAATACATTTGTGTTTTTTTTCTGTTCATATTCTACTCAGTGGAATTTTTACCCTTTGTAGATTCCCATCCTTGGTAAAGGCATCAAAACCAGGGAAATCTGATGCAACTCCAGCTAAGGGTTCTCTGACTTCTGGAAAGCTGAATGTTATGCAAATTGACCCTCCTTCACCTCAAACTGAAGTGGATGATGTAAAAGATGGGTTATTTTTCAGTTTGCTTTTTGAATTTTCTAACTGTTTTTTTAATTATATTTAAGACAAATCTACTTCAGATTCTTTCAGCTAAGTTATACAATGCCCTGCGGTTGTTGAGGAAAAGTCTTGTTACAGAAGCTGGAGACGGTGTCATGCCTCACCACATATTTGGGTAAGTTATTTGACATTTTCGTTCTTGTTATTCAAGTAACAATTTCTCCATGTAGGATTCATGTACTCTTTGTTGTTTCGGATTCTAAAGAATGCAACTGAAAAATAAAATTTGCATGATAAATCCATTTATGCTTTATTACACGATATGATATATGTGTGCTATACCCTCATGATAAAAGCATCTGATAAGTTATGTTTCTATTTAGTAATGCTACGTTGCTTCTGATAAGCAAGAGAGTGCCGAGAAGAAAAGAAGAACTCCTTGATATCAATGGCATTGGCAAGTAAGTTCATTCTGGGAATAGCCGTGTCCTGGTTAGTGAACCAGCATTAATTAACGTTTTGGTTTAACACAGGGCTAAGGTAAGCAAGTATGGGGATCAGTTACTAGAAAGCATTGAAAAAACCATAAATGAACATTACAAGTTGGACAAAGTCAGTAGCGGCAGCAAAGGAAGTTCAGATTCTACCAAAAAGAGACGACTGTCAAATGGAAATCCAGATGCAAATGCTGAGGATGATGACGCCCCCACCAAAAGTACAGGTCGTTCAAAGAAAAGGATGGTAAAGAGACAAAACAGAAAAGCTGTAATATATGATTCTCCAGAGGAAGATTATTTTCAAGGATGCCCTGATGAAGACCTAGATTTTGACATCATAGAAATTGATGCATTAGATCAAGTGACTTGTAAAAATGCTGCAGGAAGAGTACTACCTCAATGGACAGCATCTTGAAATGATATATGACGATCATATTATGTCATGCCCCTTCAGAATATGTATGTTGTCATGGTAGGACTTTTGGTGTATCAAACTTGTAGTTATTTATCGTTGTTGAAAGAACTTTGTTCAAACGGACGAGTGGAAGATGACTACTATATATACGCAGATCAACGAAAAAAGCTCTGGATTACTTGTATTCTACCACCATCATTGTTGTCCAGTCTAACTATTAAGGTGAAAATGTATGAAAAACTTTAACACTTTTATGTGTAAAGAATAGAAGAATTATTAAGGTGACATTCAACTGGTCAATATCAGTATATGTCAATGTATAACTTTGAAAATAGTTTTGTATTTTGTTTGTAAGGGTTGTTAACCTGTGCTAACAACACCCATTTTGTAATGAATATCTACTGTAAGGGTTGTTAGCTTTCACTAAGAGTGTCCATTATGTGTTAGTCAGTAATTTAGGGAGTATAAGGGTTTGTCTAATTGCACCTCAATAGGATCAGTTAATTAGCTTTTTGTTAGAGTTAGTTATAGTTAGTTCTGTTGTATAGAGGTCTATAAATACCTAGATTGTAACTACCTCTAACTAATTTTTCAAATCAATAAAATCAGCTTTGTTCTTTTTTTCTTTGTTTTTTTCTATTTTTCCTTTAGTTTATTGAAAATGGTATCTGAGCCATTTTTTTGTAATCATTGTGTTTCTTCAAGGTCTTGTTCTGTGCTTTCACGGCTTCCGTTCAGTTAAATCTCATTTTTCAGTCGTTCCCTAACTCTATTGTAGAGAAGCTTGATGATTTGAATTATCTTTGGTGACAACACGTTGAACCAGTGATCAAATCACACAAGTTGTAGCGATTTGTTATTAATCCGGTCATTCCGCCTCGTTATCTCGTCAAGGATGATCGCATTGTTGATTGCGTCAATCTAGAGTATGAAACTTGGGAAGTTCAAGACCAATTGCTTCTTATTTGACTGCAATCTACGCTTTCTAAGACCATTCCTATCAGGTTTGGGACAAAATCCATGAATATTTCAGTCTTCACACTAAGTCTTATGCGCGTCAACTCCGCACAACGATGCGTGCAGTCACTCTTGATGGAAAATCGATTGATGAATATTTGCGCAAGATCAAAGGATACGTAGATGAACTGGCTGGTGTAGGTGTTCTTGTTCGTCATGAGGAGTATATTGATACGCTCCTTGAAGAATTACCGTCTGATTATGCACCGATAATCTTTGTCATTGAGAGTAAGAAGCACACTTCGTCAATTGCAGAAATCGAAGCTCTTCTCTATGGTCATGAAACCAGACTTACATGATACAATCGAGATGCTCAATTGATTAGTTCTGTGTCATTGAACGACACCCAGGGTTACGCGTAACCAAACACTTACAAAAGCAGTAATTCTGGTGGCTCTCAAGGCTCGTATGGTTGTGGCGATGGTCGTGGTACCTTTTCTGATCGAAATTTTGTACGTGGTAGTGGTGGTTCTAGTAGAGGCTGTGGAGGTGGCCAGATTGCCCATTTTCAATGCCAAATCTATCTTAAGTATGGACACACTACTAATGTTTGTCATTTCAGAATTGATATCAGTTTTCAATCACATGAGTCCTTAACCTTTTCTTGATCCCACCACGTTGCAATCTATCCCCTATTCTATTAGTTCAACCAGATCCTCCAATACTTAGGTTAATCTCAATGCTAAGTCCACTGTTCCTGGTCCCAGCCAACCCAATGCCAAACTCACAAACTCCTCCTCTCATGGTAATGGTGCATCTGGCTCCACCTGGATACCAGATTTTGGAGCCAGTTTTCATGTTACTGGCTCCTTAGTTTTTGTTTCTCCTAATGATACTGCCATAACCTTTCAGCTTAATAAATTGTTACATGTTCCTTCAATCTCGAAAAACCTGTTAAGTGTGAGTCAATTTGCTAAAGACAACTCTATTTTCTTTGAGTTTCACCCTCATTTATGTCTTGTGAAATCTCAGGAGACCAATAAAATTCTCCTACAAGGAGTGGTTGGTTCTTATGGACTCTATTCTTTTCACAACCTCAAGCTTCAAGGCAATCCTTCTCTACTAATGTCCACTTTTGCATCTGTTCCAAATGTCGAGTTTCCTACTTTAGCTGCTACTGGCAATAATACCTCTAATATTGTTTCAAATTTTGATGTTACCTTTTCCAATAGTGCTAATCTTTGGCATGCTAGGTTAGGACATCTTAATGATCATGTAATGAAAATTGTTCTCAAACAGTGTAATATTTCTCAACTAAATAAAAACATCACAGAGTTTTGTTCTTCTTGTTGTATGGGTAAAACTCATAGGTTGCCCTCTCATAGTTCAATTTCTGTTTATTTACCTTTAGAACTCATTTTCACTGACCTATGGGGACCCTCCCATGTTACCTCTTATGTTGGTTATACATATTATGTTTCCTTCATTTATGCTTTCTCTAGATATACATGGATATTTCCTATAAAGTCCAAGGCTGAAACCATTTTTGTTTTTCAAAACTTCAAGTCAATGGTTGAGTTACAACTTAACACCAAAGTCAAGAGTATTCAATCAAATTGGGGAGGTGAATATAGACCTTTCTCTAGTCATCTAGCCTCTTTTAGTATTTCTCATAGACTTATTTGTCTCGACACTCATCACCAAAATGGTGTGGTTGAGAGAAAACATAAACACATAGTTGATTTGGGTTTAACCTTGGTGCATCATGCTTCTTTACCCTTGCAATTTTAGGATTATGCCTTTACTACAATTGTTTATCTAATTAACAGGCTTCCCACTACTTCTCTCAAGTTTGTTGTTCCATTTGTTACTTTGTTTAATAAAGAGTCCGATTATCATTTTCTTAGAACTTTTAGGTGTGCCTGTTTTCCTTTACTAAGGCCATATCATACACACAAGCTCAATTTTCGATCTCAAGAGTGTTTGTTTTTGGGTTATTCCTTATCTCACAAGGGTTACAAATGCTTGTCATCCTTTGGTAGAATTTACATATCTAAGGATGTTCTATTTAATGAGTTGAGATTTCCCTATGATGGTCTTTTTTCTTCTTCCTCTAATTCCACAAAAAAAAATTTGATTCTTATTTTAGCTTAAGTCCTAACCTTTCTCCACCTTTTGTTGCCTCTATTCCCCAGACATCTCAAGCATCACTTGTTAATTCAAGCTTTGCTCTTCTTGTTCCTCTAGGTTTTTCACCCTTATCTGCTCATTCCCCATCACTACTATTTTTGTACCTTGTCCTTCCACTTATTCTGCATCCATCTTTGTTCAACCTCAACATTATGAGTCTATTAACCCTTCTTCATCTGCTTCAGAGTCTATGTCTAT
This sequence comes from Glycine soja, assembly GCF_004193775.1. Classification (NCBI taxonomy): domain Eukaryota; kingdom Viridiplantae; phylum Streptophyta; class Magnoliopsida; order Fabales; family Fabaceae; genus Glycine; species Glycine soja. Next base: position 36,907,897 of record NC_041013.1, read on the forward strand.
ACCAATTCTATCCCAGTCAATACTCACCCTATGCAAACAAGGTCTAAATCTGGTATTCACAATCCTAGACTACACCCTTCACTTTTTCTCACTCATTTTGAGCCTAAAACTGCGAAACAAGCTCTAGCAAACAAAGATTGACTCACTGCTATGCAATAGGAGTATGATGCCTTGCTGAAAAATCATACTTAGTATCATTACCTCCTAACAGACAGGCCATTGGTTGTAAATGGGTTGACAGGGTCAAGGAAAATGTTGATGAATCAATTAATAGGTTCAAAGCAAGATTGCTAGCTAATGGGTTTCATCAAGTTCATGGTTTTGATTTTCATGAAACTTTTTCTCCTATGATCAAGCCTGTAACTATTTGAATTATTCTTACTCTTGCTTTATCCTATGGATGGAAATTGTTCCAACTTGATGTGAATAATGCCTTTTTAAATGGTACTCTTGAAGAAACTGTTTTTATGATACAATTTCCTGATTTTGAAGATGCAGACAAGTCACTGGTCTGCAAGCTAAATAAAGTTATATATGGGTTAAGATAAACACCAAGGCAATGGTTTGACAGACTCAAGTCTACTCTGTTACAGTTTGGTTGTGTTGGTAGCAAGAGTGATTCTTCCTTATTTATCTATCAGCATCAAATGGATGTTGTTTATCTGTTGGTATATGTGGATGATATAATTCTCACAGCTAACTCAGCCACTCTGATTCAGCAGCTCACAACAAATTAAATACTGCTTTTTCTCTTAAACAACTTGGTCATCTAGATTACTTATTGGGTTTGGAAATCAAATATTTGTCCAACATTGCTATCTTAATGACCCAGAGTAAATACATTCAAGATTTTCTTCACAAAACTCACATGGTTGAAGCTCATTCAATTTCTTCTCCCATGGTTTCTAACTACAAGTTGTCTAAACATGGTGTTCATGTTTTTCATGATCCTTCTCTCTATAGGTCTGTAGTTGGTGCATTACAATATGTTATTCTCACTAGACCTGAAATCAATTTTGATGTCAATAAGGTTTACCAATTTATGATTGCTCCTTTGGATTCTCACTGAACAATGGTGAAAAGGATTCTGAGATATCTTAAAGGTACTCTGTTTCATGGTCTGCTCTTGCAGCCTGCTTCTGTTAAAAATCTCTTGGCTATTCGAGCATTTTGTGATGTTGATTGGGCATCTAATGTGGATGACAGGCGCTCCACCTCAGGGACTTCCATTTTTCTTGGTCCAAACTTAGTGTCTTGGTGGTCTCGCAAACAAAAGGTTACTGCCAGGTCTAGTACTGAAGCTGAATATCGCAACATTGCTCAAACTTCCACTGAATTGACTTGGATTTATACTCTACTGATAGAGTTACAAGTTTCTTTCACTACTCTTGTAATTTTGTGATAATCAAAGTGTTGTTTCTATTGCTCACAATCCAATTTTTCACAGTCGAACAAAACATATGGAGATTGATGTGTTTTTTGTGAAAAAGAAGATTTTGGCCAAACAACTCTCAATTGTTCATATTCCAGCTTTGGATCAATGGACTGATATTCTAACTAAACCCTTGTATGCATCAAGATTTAAGGCTATGAGAGGCAAACTCAATGTAAAGAGTGTTTTCAATGAGAACTTTCCCCCTTGAGTTTAAGGGGGAGTATTAGTATATGTCAATGTATAAATGTGAAAACAGTTTTATATTTTGTCTGTAAGGGTTGTTAACCTTTGCTAATAACACCCATTTTGTAATGAATATCTACTGTGAGGGCTATTAGCCTTTGCTAACAACACCCATTTCGTGTTAGTCAATAGGATCAGTTAGTTATATTGTATAGAGGTCTATAAATACCTGGATTGTAACTACCTCTAACTAATTTTTCATATCAATAGAATCATCTTTGTTCTCCTCCTTTTTCTTCTCTGTTTTCTCTCTGTTTATCGAAAAGTCAAGGTCTTCTATAGGACACTTTATATCAAAATCTAGTTTACCTTTATTTTAGTTATCTTGATATTTTTTTTTGATGAAATTACAAAATAAATACAATTGATAATTATCAAGGACGAATGTAACAACCAATGCATATAGTTTAGTTGGTAATGAGAGAAGACTAGAGTTTGATTTTTATAGTCATAGATTATATTCTTTAGGGAAGATGCAAAGAACTTTAAGAAGAACTAAATCTCGTATAAAACATTGAATCAAGTACTTTAGTAATGATTCAAGTGGTTCTCAAAACAACAAACATATTCAATTAGAAATCAAATTCATTTTTATGTAATTAATATAATACAAAAGAAATATAGGATTTTGTGTTGTGCATAGGATTTATTTTTTATTTTAGTTTTATAGCTGACCTAAAAGAATGAAGTTTATGAGAATATTTTGATATCTTATTGGAGAGTCAAAAGTTTTAATTATGGTGTAAAAGTTTTAAAAAAAGAATAAATTTAGCAACAAGAATGCCTTGTGTTCAATGTGATGAAGCATCCAAGGACAGGAGTGTGCAAAAAACAAAATGGTTAAGTTCAAACCTAACCAAACTGAAATTGAATCAAATTGGTTTGAAAAAAATAATTACACTGTTTACAAAAGCAATTCAATTAATCCAATTATTTTTATAAAATCGATTCCGGTTAACCAAATTGATTTTTACCTAAATCAAATTAGTTTTATTTGAAAAAATAATTCAGAACCAATTTATTTTTTAGAACCAATTTAAAACTGATTTAAAACAGATTTTCTAAAACCAGCTCATTTTGAACCAATTTTTTATATCAATTTGACTATTAGAACTGATTATCAATTTGACAATTAGAACTGATTAAAAACGATTCGAAACCAATTCGATTTTTTCGTACATCCCTATCGAAGGGATAAATAATAGAGTATGGTGTTGTGTGTCACTATTTCTACTTTGTCTTATGAAATATTGCCAAGTAATAATTAACATATAATAATTGAAGTATGAGAAATGGTAGTTAACTTCATAAAATGATTAAAGGTTATCGCAAGTTTTACAGTTTATACACAACAGGGAAAAATAGTCAAATTGCAAAATTTAAAAATGATTATAATTTCACGTTACTGCCGACCATCTGAAACTTGTGCAGAAAATATTTTGAACTACTGATAATAAGATTCAAAATGAAAAGTTCAAGATCCAATCATACATTAGCAATTCAATGTTAAAAAGTTTAGATACCTATATACATTTCTGTTTGTTACATCAAAAGAATTCTACAAATAATGTCACTTCTCTACAAACCTAAGATACACAGCTTACAATTTTACACGCTCCTATGTACAAATGTGTCTTTTTTATTATATTATTATGCATGCACTTACCACCAAATATCACATGTTATCAGTCAAGTGTTTATACCAAGGCCCATGAACACTAACTGAAATAGTGGCTGCCAAAATCAAAACACCAGCAATTTCCACTACCTTATCAGTCAGAATACCAGCCCCAACTTTCATGAGAGCCATTTCTGCTAATTTCCTCCCATGGATCCCACTTCCACCAAGCACAACACCGCGCAAAGCTGAATAGACAGCATTATACACCCTCTCGAAAACAGCATCCCCAGCTTGTAAGCTCTTTCCTAGCATCCTAGCAGCAACTACCTTCCTTGACTCAAGTTTCCCTGTATCTTCACCGTCAACTGTGGGCAAATTGCAGATCACTTCTACAATGTCTTCAATATCAGCATCTTCAACACGGTCTAGGAGATCCAATAGTTGTGCTGCACACTTAGACACTAAGTTTTCCATATCTGCAGGGCTAGCTACTGCCTTTTCACTCAAGAGAACCTGACGGTGAATAAGAATGCTGCCATTCCCAAAATAGAGATAATATTAGTAAAATAGCGATTTATACATGATTGATACAGTACCATCACCAGCATAAATTATTCAATTAAGATGCTATTTTACCTTGTAGAAATCACAATAATCTTCTGAATTTGAGCCTGAACAGACCTCAGCCTCGAGAAGTTAAGGGATAAAGTTTCTGGGAGATCATCTTGTGTCAAACCAGATGTTCCACTTACTAATTTCAGCAAACCAAGCCTCACACCTAGATCAAGTTGTTCTCCCCTGCATTCTGGCAGCTGATCACCTGATCAAAAAACATACAAGTAGGTATTAAAGTGTTTGCTTAAATAGATGAAACAGTCTTCTTTAAAGAAAATTGAAGAATAGGGAATTAAAGTTTTTCAACTTGGAACCTTTAGCATTTGCGCCATCAGGAGAAAAGGCCATCGGACTGCCAGTTGTTTTGAGCAGAATACTTCCCCCAGTTCTGAGAGTAGTTGTAGGAAGCCATTCTTGGGATGAATTAGAAGCCAATCCTGATGAGGAACTCACATGCTCTTCCCATTCCTGACCTTTGCAATTCCAAACAGATGAAATCCATCTCAGTGTTGAAGGCAGAGAGGTATTGGCATCAGATGGAGATCCATATTTGTTAGCAAAGGCATTCCTAAGGTAGTCCAGACCAGCAGACCCCTTCACCAAAGACTCCATTAATCTTATTCGTGCTTTGCTTATCTCTTTCTTAAGAATCTGTCATAAGAATTTTACATGTCACAAAATATAAAAACAAAGTAAGACAGACATTTACAGGCTAGAAAATGTCCAAGCAGAAGCACTATCTTCTAAATAAAGTCCACAACAAGATCCAAATGTGGCATGTTTAATGGAAAGTATCCTCAAAATAAGGTTTTGTGCTTACAGATCACAAAAAGATCTACAACAAAGCACAGACAAAGTAATACAGACAGAAAGATTGTGCTTAATTTCATGGCTAACCAATCACAAAACATCTCAAGCTATTCAATGCATTACACCTAACTAACAACTAAAATTGAGAGCAGTGGTACTCAAGCATCCATAATTTGTAATAAATAAAGCAAAAGGAAAAACCATGAACATATTGATCAAGTAAAATTTAATTACAGTTGAAGGCAGTTGTACTTAAGTGCTTCCAGAGAAGCATCCATAATTCATAATTAATAAGCAAAAGGAAAAAACAAACACCATTATTGTAATGATCAAGTAAATTTTAATTACAGATAAAATTAAGAGCACAATGAAGGAAAGGTAAGCAAACAGACCTGAATCTGTCCAAAGACAAATTGCAAGCCCTTCACCAAGGCTACAACACATGAATGGTTTGACTCATCCCTTGATTGACATATTTCACTCAATTCATGAAATAATTTCTTGTGTGCGGCCTTCATCATCTCCTCATTCGCTGGAGCTGAGAGCTTCTGCAAACTGACGAGTGAAAAGTCGAGAATTTTTGCAAGGTAATCAATGCCCAGGTTACCTGATTTCAGCACCTTCAAGTATGCAGAAGATGTTAGAGGAGAAAATATTGTCATGCTCATGCATATGCCAATGATGCATCTAATAGCCATCACAGGTTACAAGAAGAGAATATAGTAACTACCTGTGAAAGAATTTCTAAATCGATGGCAGCAAAAATATCCTCCTTCCAGCTTTTTGGAGCCATCTCACAAATTTCATCCCTAACCTCCCCCATAAGTTGAACAATCCAGTCATAGTTGGGCTGGTCCCCCTCCACAGATTCCATGATACCATCCCAAAAGGCCTTCTCGATTGTCTGCTTTATTTTCCCCTGCAACATAAAAAGATGGGTGAATCAGAAGTCAGAACTAAAAATAGCATGTCACCAGCTGTCAGTAAATTTAAAATTATATACTGCTTTGTATACTAATATTGGAAATAATTCCAAAAGATTCTAGATTAGGCATACATTTCATAGTTGGTGGGATAACATGAGCAGATCAACATCAAAGGCCAGAGAAAGAGCCTTAAACAAAAGCTTCATCCAAAATCAGCCATTAATTCAATGCTAACATTTATACAAATATGAACTAACCTCAACGCTGTTTTGAACGTGATTAGAGACATCAAAGCCATCAGCTACACTATGGTGATGCTTGTGAAGAAATTCATTTACGAGAACCTCATTCTCTGCTAGCAACTTCTCAGAGGATGTGCCAAGCTGACTATCTGAACTGGTTCTGGGTTCAGAGAAGCTAGACTCTCCAGGGGAAGTATTTGTTTCCTTAAAGAGGGAGCGAACTACTCGGCTTGACCTATGATTACTCTCATTAGAAATATTTCTTTCACTTGAGCTGGCAGCAGTAGAAAGCGAAGTTGGGCTTGTGGGCATAGATGGAATCATTGGAGACCTCACTGGACTTCCGTCATCCTTCACTACAAAGTATCTAGATCTTGTTTCAGATAATGCAGATTCCATACGCTCAATTCCAGCATCTCCACTCAGGTGCTGCACCTTTTCTCTCAAAAGTTTTTGATCCTCAGAGACCTGCATTAAATGCAAAAAGAAAATAAGGCCAAAGCACACTTTGCTGCAACAATAAGAAAGCAGTCAAGGGTGGAAACACCTATAACTGTAAGTTTGAATGTAGTTATAGTCTTAAGTCAATGAGCATGAAACATTGTTTAAGAAGAGGAAACAAGTGAAAAATTTACCCAATAAATAAAAGAAGAAGAATTCGTACATATATGAAAATCTTCAATATGCCAGAGTTTTTTTTAAGTCATTAATGTTCCATGATATTATAAAAAATGCTCATCAACAACGGTTATCGTTCATGAAGAAAACTCAGCTATTGATGTGAAAAATTACCTGACGCTGAATAGCTTTCATATCATGACTAAGCTTACCACCAGCTCCTTCTGGAGTTAACTTGCAGGTTTGAATCATAGAAGCTTCAAGCTGGCAAGCTGCTCTAACCAAATCTTCCTCCAGTAATCGAGCATCCTTAACCTTCCATACCACAAAACAATTCAAGTATGAGCACCAAGCTTTATCAAAAGCAGCAAGCTGAGATCTGAAAGTACAACACTTCATGGATGCTGAGACAGACTCTTCATCAGAACTTCGTATTGGCCCATCTAGTATAATCTTTACCAACAGCTCAAACATTTGGACAAACTCTTGTGCAGATTTGGCTAGAGTAATCTCACATTCACCCATTCCACTGAAAACAGCATCTGGATGACCCAATATCATATAAGCACAAAGAACAACTCTCACAGGATACCTTGATAACCTAGCTAAGCTATTGTTTGACTCCCTGATTGAATCTACTTTCTTTGACTGCCTGCTTCTCACAGAACTCCTGGGAGTAGCCCTTTTCTTGGGGGAGGCAACCCGTTTAAGAAGGTGATCAATGTTATCCAAGCTAGACAAATTCTTGGCAGGAGCCACTGCTGTAGACACTTTAAGGCGGCTCTCAAACCGGTCAAGTAAAGTTTTCACAGTCTGAAGAGTAGAAACCGATTCAATCAGAAGGGCAAGCTGTTCAAACGGCATTGACTTGACAGATTTCTCATTGATCCCCAGAACATCATATGCTTTTGTCAAGGTAAATGTTGTTCTCTTTTGCCTTAGGAACCGCCTCCAGCACCTTCAAGAACAAAATAAAGTAAGAGGAGAATTCCTTTTTATAGTAATATCTAGCAAAAAACAATTCTAATACATCCATTGTATTTCAGTTTTAAGGCGTGTATGACAGAGGAACAAAACTTCAAATACTAAATTTATAGCTTAGTTTAGACCTCCACCTCCAGTTCAAAATAACAACTGAGTAAAGCAATGAAATTAGCAAAGCTTTCTACATGACCTAACAAATATATATCAATATTTAAATGCAAATAAACCTTGCTAGATTTCTGGAAAGATATTCTGCTTGCTTTGGCATCCAATTCCGATTCTCTTGGGCATAGCCACGCAATCTTCCCCTCTGCCTGAGATATTCAGCTCTTTGTCGTCTTGCCTAACCAATATAAATTCAGAGAGTTATAAACAAGTGCCATTAAGGGCCACCAGAACTCCTCCCCCCCCCCCCCCCCCCCCCCAAAAAAAAAACAGCTTCAAGCTAACACCATACCCTCTGCAATCGATCTTCCAACTCATCCTTCTTTTTCCTTCTTTCAATCTCACGCTGGTGAGATACAGACTTTGCCACATGTATCACCTGCGAGACTCGAGCATGTGCCCTATTCTTCTCAGCTTCCAGCAACCCAAGTCGTTTCGTTTCAGCAGCAGTTCGTTTTTGGTGAATTGCAGCACGTACACACTCTTTATATTTGTTTTCTCGAGCCATCCTTCTCATCAATGTCTGAGACGACCTTTCTCTATGAGAAGCCCTTCTTTGCCTGAGAGCCTTGAGAATAAGCATCCTATTAGCCTCTGCCTGCTGAACACGCGATTCAACTTTTGTTCCAAGCCTCATGCGTTCATTCTCATAGCGCATTTCAACTCCAGTTTTTGCTGCTTGACGCAATTCATCCAGTCTTGCTAAACGCATCTGGGCCTTAGTCAAGATGCTCAACCTGTCAGAAAGGCAGTAAATTATGTACAGTTAATAAAGCACGTCAAATAAATTGAAAAGAAATCATTAGGGGCCAGTTGCTAAAATCATGTTAAATAGTTAAAGGGTGGAAGCCTTCTTTCAGAATTAAGAAACAAACTTTCAATTATCAATGGAACAGCTAATGCATAAGAATTAGGTGTTAGATGAGATTATGTTAAATATTTAACTTTTTCTGAACACAAGATAAATATTTTTTAATTAGATTCTTATTTATCAATCAAAATGACCATTAAATTCCAGAAATAAGATTGTAGAGAAGGAGATGGGACAGATGAAACAGTCAAAATATCAGAAAGAAAGATCAAGATGTTTAACTATATTATAATCAAATTTATAAATTATACAAAGTTCCCCAATATAAGGATATAATATAAATAATACAGCTATACAGGCTTGATAAGTAAATGAACTACTTAATATTTCCAAATAAACTAATTCATAAAAAACAACAAAAGCAACTAGGACTGGCAATCCAATTCCAACAAAGACACCAAAATAACCATTTTGTGATTGAAATTAGGTCCATTTGTATAAGATTTTTCATAGAAACAAGTCTTTTTATTAAAATATATATCCAAAAGAGGATATTTGGATGAGTTTTTTTTAGAAAAGAAAAGCCAAAAAAAAATCAGTTAAAGTGCTTTTTCTAGAAACTAGGGAGAGAAGATCCTGAAATTTTTTAAAAAATACAGAAAAATGCTACCTCTCACAGTTTAAACTTAAAATTCACAAGAGCAAATTACTCCAAATGTTGCTTTTAATAGCTCATAAATGATCGTGAAAATTAAATTTTTAAGCCAAGTGGTTTTACTGAATGAAACAATAAAAACACACTGGCCGTTGGCAACAACAACAGTAATTGTACATGAGCATACAAAAACAACATTACAAGACAGCCTTGGGAAAACCAAAGTATTCAAAACCTTGGGAAAACCCACCTCTTCTGTTCAGCAGCCTGCAGTTTTGCTTCTAGTCTCTGACCAAGATCTTCCTCCTGAGATGAACACCTTGAGGGGCTTCTTGGCTTAGCACGTGCCTTGTTTGAGAGTTTCTCATAGTATTTCTGCATGGAAGAGAGGAGCGATAAGTAGAGAGCACCATAAAGGATCTTATCGACTATCAATATTGAATCTCTGATCAGAAGCAAGGAAAAAATAAAATAAAATAAAATAAGAACATTTAGACAGGTAGGAAAGGAGGAAAAAGAAACAGAGAATAGAATAGGACGTAATAGAGAAGAAACTGTAACTATGTGCATGGGCCAACTGCGAATTAAAAGGAAGGCCAGAAGAGCACTATTCGCGAATGCAGAAACCATAATATGTTGTTACATATTAGGATTCCAACCAACAGTAAGAACAAAGGTTAAAAAGTTTATAATTCATACATAGTACTAATACTAACAAAAACAAGTTTTCAGAAAAAGAGAACCATATGAAATTTGAAAAAAGCACCATCACCAAAGAGTGCAAATCATAATTGGAATAGAAAAGAGGAAGAAGCCTCTCCTATCCCACCTAACATAGAAACAACCTTGAAGATAAAGCAAGCAAGAAAACGAAGAAATAGATTCACCACAATAATTAACCAATAGAGAAGTAGCAAAGGAACCACATAAATTCTTTCCATAAGCACTTGTTTTTCTTCCAGAACATCAGGTTTAACACAAATTAATTAATTAATTAATAATAACTAAATACACGTGGTTAATTCGAAGCAAGGGGCAAAAAAATAAACAAACCAAGCGGAAAAAAGTGAAAAGCGTTTCTATAATCAATCAATTTGAAGACCATAAACTTTCTCACCAACCAAACAAACACACTGTTTTAGAACGGAAAATCGTAGGGACACCTGTCTGCGAAGATCAGCGTTGTGGAGTTTCGCTTCGATTTCCTCCACCGTGCTCGGAGACTTGCACTCCGCGTCACGAAGCCGTCGCCGGAGCCTCTTCGGCAACCTCGTTGGCGACGAGAACGATTCCTCATCACCGGCCGGAAACTCCATCACAATTCCGCCGCCACCGCCGCTTCTCCCCTCCGGCAACTCCACTCCGGCCGCCATCCTTCAACAACACCGCAACGTAGCAAACAACCTCTCCGTACCAGCGCGACGGCGATGAAATCGCTCCAACGACGTCGTACAGTACAAACCACACACACAGAACACAATAGAATCGCAACCACCAAAATAATAACAATAACAATAATAATCGACGATCGATGATCGATGATCGATGAACGGTGACCGGTGATTGGTGATATATATACAAACAACGAAGGGAAACGAAAAAGTGAAATTCGAAACGATTCAAAAAGGCAACGTCGCGACGAGTGGACTCAGTTTCGAGAGCTTCGTTTTATTTTTGAGTTTTTTTAGAGAGAGAGTGTGTGTTCCTCAGAAATGGCAATGTGAAGGGCGTGTTTGGGTTTATAATGGAATGGGTTTATTTGGAGTGTTCTTGTTTAACACTTTAATCAAAGAGGATTAGGGAGGGTATTAGCCACGTCACCATAGCCATCGCAACGGCACTCTCCTTTTTTGTTGTTTTTTACATTAATGCCCCCGTCCCTACCATTTTTGACCACATTACCGCTCCGGGGCCCATCTCTATCTACTACCTTATCGATTTGACATTTTTATTTTCCATTTTTCCTTTTAACTTAGAATCACATTTACTTTTACTCCAAGTTCTGTTTCTATTCTTTTCTTCTATTATTGATTGATTCGTCGTTTTTATACGCATTGGATTGGAGAATCCGTTTTTTCTTTCTTTTCTTTATTATTGGCAGGTATATTTCCTTTTCTCAAGCCCAAAATTCCAACGCTTGATTAAGAAGAATTTGTGTTTTCTAATAATTAAATACTCAACAGTTTATAGTTTATTATTATGCTTAACACGCAAAATATGTCTCATATTGTAATTAGTCAATATCAAATACTTATATTTCACATTGTGTACTACTAAAGGTTTGCCTTCATGTGTAATCGATGTTTATATTTGGGGTGTTTGGTTTTGTTTTTTTCTATTTTCATTTTCATTAAAAACAGAAAATTGTGATGAAAATGTGTTTGGTTGGATTTCTGAAAATATTTTCAGTGAAAATGAAAATAGAAAACAATCAGAAAATGAAAATATTCAGTGTTTTCAGTTGAGAACAAAAATCTTATTTTAGGTAAAATGAAATTAAGGTGACAATGAATGTAATTTTAAGCAAATCTAAAAATACAAAAAGACAAGAAGTCATTATATCATAAATTTTCAGTATTTTTATTTCATGAAAACATAAAAAAAAAATCAAACCAAACATATTTTTAAAATTTTAATTTTTTAAAAATAAAAACAGTTTTCAAAAAATAAAAACAAAAAATAAAAATACAAATCAAACACATCCTTTATAATTCATGTTTTCCTTTCTCCTGAGTTCTTTGGTATATGGTCGGTAGAAAACGATCAAACGGCGATGCAGCGTGTAAAAAACAATCAAATAAAGTTGACAAAGGATTCAATTCAAAAAAATGATTGAATCACAATTCAATTTTATCGCTAGCTTTGCGCTAACTAGCAAGTAACAAATTGATCAAATCGATATTCATTCTCATATGTAAAGGTCTTATCAGCATGAACCCATGTGACCATCTCACATAATAATTGAAACAATGCTACAGAGATAAGGGTGCTTGGAACAAATCATGGTCTATATGCCTTTTGAGTAAGTATGGATTAATGTTCAACTTTAAAGAAAGAAAGAAAGAAAAAACCATTCATGATAAAGCTGCAGGGTTAGGTTACTTTTCTTACATGTATATGTAAGAAACATACCCGCTAAAACAAATAAATTGAAATATAAATAAATAATAAAAGTGCTTATTAATAATATATAAGTTCCTTTAACTTGATCTACTTTGTTTTATCTTAAATAGTTACATAAAAAATTATTGTGCGTGTTTGTGGTTATATTAAAAAGGTTCATGCCTTTTAAACAAGGCTAGGTATCAAATGAAAGGAACAAGTAGCGAATATCTTGATTTGTAATTTTACATTACCACATTTTTGCTGTTTATTGATTTCGATTTTACGTTTTTAAAGGTCGCGATATTTTATATGCATTATTGAAACCGTATATAGATATTTTGTTGAATGGTTAATTAGTTCTGAAGTAGCGTATTCTTTGCTTGGGTTCAAAGGTAATTCCATTTACAAACTCCAGTCTAAAATCAATCAGAATATACATCATGCGTGCATCGGATATATATATAAAAAAAACGAAGGGTTTTGTAAGTGAACATATAGTGAATTGTCAAAGGATATACCTGAGTTGGTAAGGTGTGAGTTTTTGTAAATTTTCCTACACGATCTTCATTACCTATTCTTTTACGCCTATAATTTACTCTTTCCCCCTTGTGTTATTCATAAAGAAGGCTTTATTAATGTAACATATACCAACACCAATAGGCGATATTCAAATGCGGTGTGCTTTTTTATTTTTATTTTTTTTCAGAGACATGTGCTTGCAGCTCTTATTTGAATCCTATACTATTATTATCAAATAATTATATTAGAAGATACGAGAATTTCTTTAAGAAAAAAAAGATACGATAATTCAAGGTTTGATTATTTGGTAGGCGCGTGTTTAATTTGCTAAATTAATTAAAAAACCTAATGTAGTAAATATAATAATTGAAATAATAGCCCATCTTCAATGAAGAGTGAAACTAATTAATTAATTAGCATATTTTGATTAACACGCGCCCAATTTGATTTTTTTTTTAGTTCATAATAAAATAAATATAAGTAATAATAAGCACCGAGTAGCCTAAATAAATTTTAAAACTTTATATAAAAGTTGCAGTTATAAGAAAAAAGTTAACAAATGTTTAAAATATTAAAACAGTAAAATGATAAATGTACTTTTTTTTTTATCATATTTTGAACCCGCTTGATGATTTGAGAAAATATCACCAAACTACAAAACAGGATAGGAATTGGCAAATGGTAAATGTACTATTAGCAATACAACGGTACATAATGATCTCAATTGCACGAACAAATTTATAACACATCATTTAAATTAAGTACTTACCAAACTTGAGGGAAGAGTTTTCATGGGGCAGCTGATACTTCTTCATAGGTGTAATGGTATTGGTCACATATATCTTGGAAATCTATATTAAAAGCACGAAGATTAAGCACATGATTTAAAAAAACAAAATCAACTAAAAGTATCTATTTCTTCTTTTCATGCTATTTTATCAGTTTCAATGATTGAATGAATATGATTAATAAAACACATGTACATCAGTGCAGTTTATCTCAGTATTATAAAATGTAATATAACACTTACAAAAGTAAAAATTAAAAACCAAATATTAGGGGCAGACATTCAGTGTAAAAGTTTAAACAATAACAATCATAAGAAATGGATAAAACATTACAAGTGCTCTGACCTTTGCATCTCAATATATCGAAATATCACCTGAGAATGAAAAGAATTTTTCATTGTCCTTCTTGGAAGTAACTAGTGATATGTTGCTAACCTTAACTGCATGTTATTATCTGTAAGAAATCAAAACAGAGTCAACTTGGAAATTAATTTCTCAATGATGGGATTTGTCACTAATGAAATAACAAAGGACAGTGTCAGTGGGGAAGAGATAAGAATTGCTTTGAAGTATTAACCTAAAGTAACCAAAATTGTAATAAAACAGAAAACACAATTTGCCAAACATAAGAAAATTGAGATAGTTTTGTTTTCCAGTCATTTTGGGTCCCCAATTGTATGAACTTGGAATTGGAATTTGAATCTCTAATAATTGTGAGGAAATACATGCTTTTGGAATTCTTCAAGCTATTAAATGCTTTGCCTTTTCATTAAGTAATTTCTGTTTTAATTCCTTAATCATGAGTTTTTAAATGCTGTTATTATTTTTAGCACAGGATTTACCCTTAAAGGTGGGCAAATTCCTATTGCTTGTGACCACGAATTCCCTCTGGAAACACAATATTTGATTTCTGGATCATGCATGTATCCTACAATCCTAACCAATGTTACTATGTGAAAATTTGTTCCTCACGCCTAGCACATGATAATCCAATTTGGTGTAGCTATACGTAGCCGTGGGTTGAGTATGTATGTATATTCAAGTGTGCGGAATAGCTTCAACTCTTTGATGAACCTCATCACTTAACCTCTATCACTTCTTCCACAGTTTTTAAGTGATAATTTATTATACAATTTAAAATGTTTTGCAAAATTTTTTAATTCTAAAATCGAATAAAAAAAAGAAAATCTTTCTTTTCACTAACCTCTAATAAAAAAAATTAATAAACAAGTTATCTTTTGATTATTTTAATTATTTTAGAGAACGAATAGAAAGACATTAAGGAATTATTTCAAATAAAAATAAAAAAAGAGTATAATTATACAAATTAATATATGTTCTAAATTGTCATTGAAAAGGTGAGAGATGGATAAAAAGTATCAGCAAAACACACAATAATTAATTGTGTGTCTACTTTCTAGGACTAAAAGGTAGTTTTTAAGCATAGGAAGTAAAACTTAAAAAGAAAATAAGTATATGAAGCAAGCAATAGTTTAACCATTTTTTATTCAACATGAAAACAACACATCCTTCTCCCTTTTCTCCCTTTCCCAAACTTTATCATAGCCTTAGAATACATATACTCCCTCGCCCCTACATAGTTAGGTTTGTGATGACTTCCCGGTTTTTCCATTGAAAATGCAGCTTGTATGGCCCACATAAAAAGTAAGGGTAAACCTGGGAATCCAAATATTATAAACCTAAATCAACTCGTACTTCCCCTCTTTCGCTATTATTACGTCAGGCTTCGTGAATGCGCTACGACATTCGACGAGGTTGGATTGCGTGGCACTCGTTCAACGATCTGATGCACAAGGTTACGGTGATGTGGTAAGTACCAGAACGTTGCTCTTTCGGATAGAAAATTAAAAAGGAAACAAATAAGGAGGTGTTTGGTTTGACCCTATCATTTTCATTGAAAATAAAAAATGATGATGAAAAAGTATTTAGTTAAATTTTTTAAAACAATGAAAACAGGAAACAATCAGAAAATTAAAATAATAAAATTTCATTTTTAGTGTTTTCAGTTTAAAATAAGAACTTCATTTTGAATAAAATGAAAATGGGTTTGGTTTAACTGTTTTCATTTTCATTGAAAATAAAAAATTATGATGAAAATGTATTTGGTTAAATTTTTTAAAATAAAATGAAAACACTTTCAATGTTTTCAGTTCAAAACAAGAACTTCATTTTGGATAAAATGAAGATGCGATGACAAGAAATATAATTTTAAACAAATTTAAAAATACAAAAAAAAAACAAAAAGTCAATATATTATAAATTTTCAGTGTTTTTATTTTCTGAAAACAGAAAACAAGAAGTCAAACTAAACCTATTTTCAATTTTAATCTTTTAGAAATGAAAACAGTTTTTAAAAAATAAAAACAGAAAATAAAAATACAAACCAAACACATTTTAAATAAATAAAAAGACAAAAAGGGAAAAACTCAAGCGTGTGAAGAGCCACAAAATACACGTGCGCCGCTAGAGACGCTGGAGTCGGAACTTGATTTCAACCATAAAAACCGCTGAATGTGGGGCCCACAAGTTTAGTGGCCCTCGCGTTCGCATACGTGAAACCACGGACATGAAAATACGAATGTAGTAGACTCGTACATGTCCACTTACTCTAAGACATGTTCCAAATAGTTCATGATTAAAATAAATTAATTTTTGGTGTTGCTTGCATGGTGGACCTGAAATTTGATGCATGATCTCAGTTTTTTATTTTATTAGAAAAAAATTATAATAATGAAGAACAATGGCAATCACTAACAAGGGATTTGCATACTTGGCTGCGAGAGAATGTTCAAGTGGAGTTAATATTCTATTTCGTCCAATCAATTTCATGATATAGAAAAAAGGTTATTTTGCAATTGAATTATCTTCTTCACGCAAAATGCATTAAATCTACTAAATATGCATTAGATAAAATGATAGTTTCAACTTATAGTAGAAGTAGTAAGTTTACAAGTAAATAATGATTTTAGTAAGTTAATTAACTAGTTTTCTAGTCTTTACAAAGTAAATTAAGTTTATTGTGTATTGATACGTAAACGTAGTCATATTTATAGCATTGGAGACTTTTTTTTATTATTATTATTATCTTTATTTTTCGAGTGAGATAAAATGCAAAGGTGATTTTTTTTTATATCTACATTTGTAACGGTTCAATTTGTGTCGGGCTTAGGTACATGTACTATACTGCTAGAGGCATTTGAGGGATTTTCTAACAGTCATTTTTTCTTTTACACTCAATATTTTTTTTTTATAATTCTAACATTATCTTTATGTATACTCATACCAATTATTAAAAATATGTTTATGAAATAATTTAAAATTAATGATGCATGCAAATCTTGAATTTATGATTTTCGCATTATGACATTCTAACTAACTAAATTAATAAGTCAATTATATTATAAAATAATTAATGTTGATCTAATAATATACTTTTTTAAGTATATAAATTTTAAATAAAAATTATAGGTTTAATAAACTTAAGTTCACCATAAGCTTGTGCATCACATCGTTGAATGAGTGTTAAGAATATAATTATGTTATGTAAACTTATATATATAAATAAATTAATTATTAAATCAAAAATAATTACAAAATTTATTATATAAACGTATATATGTATTAAATATACATTAAAAATTTAATATTGTATATAGTGACATTAATTATTTTATACCATAATTGATTTATTAGCTCAATTGATTAAAATGTTATGCTAATAACATGAAAGTTACATGTTCGAGATATGCATGAGTCATTAATTTTAAAGTATTTCGTAAAACATATTTTTAACAATTTATGAGTCATACACATTGACAATTTGTATAGGTCATACGTAAGGGTGTTTTTGATTTTCCACTCTGAGGTGTAAAAGAAAAAATGACCGGTGCATTCTTCAATCTCGGCACAGTGTTGGGTCAAGTTATTGGTGGAAGGGAATTGCTATTCTCACCACCATTTGTAACAAAAAAACACTATTGCCCCTTGTTATTTTCCTACACCCCTCTTCTCTTTCTCTCATCCTTCCCCTCTCTTGTTTTTTCCCACACCTTATTTTTTATTTTTAACTTTTAGATCTAACAAAATTGTAATTTTTCTTTGTATCTAAACCTAGATAGATAATATAATCACGATTCTAATATGTATCTAAGTTTAGATAGGTTACAAATTCATAATTTTGTTGTGTATACAAGTTTAGATGTAAAATGGATATATATATATATATATATATATATATATATATATATATTATTTAATTATGATATAATTCATCATTTAAATAATAATTAATTAATTATTATACCAATTATCATAATGATATCAAATGTTATCTTTTTTTAATAGTACTAGAATTCGTTGTGATATAAATTATCTTTCTAATTAACCTTTAAATTAATGATGACACAAATTATCTTTTTTACTGTAATCAAATTAATTATGATACACATTAATATCATAATTAATTCGACTACCTTTATAAATGGTAAATTTTATTATCACTAATTCAATTTTAATTTTAAAAAAATTTATATGATACTTATTAGTATTAAAAAAGGTAAGTTATATATTAATTATTTTAATTTTAATTTAAAAAAGGATAACTTATATCATCATTAATTTTATTAGTTTAAACAAATAACTAATGTCTATAATTTATTACAATATTTTTTCACAAACATTAACAAATAAAAAATGTGTTTATGTTATATAAGAGTGAATTAAAAAATATAAATAACAAAAATATGAATTCATTGTATTAGTTACCCACCAAATTCATATTTTCGTTGGACTGGTATTTTGGAATATTAAAAAAAAATGTAACCATATGACGGTGAGAGTAGCAATTTGTGGGATAAGAATAGCAATTGCCATGGTAGAATGGATCTTTGCCTACTATAAGGCCTCACCTAACTGGTCGGCCTTGGCTGACTAGCACAAGAGAAAAGGAGTTGTTATTCTCACTTCAACTTTTGCTATTTACTTTCTATTTACACCTCCATGTGCTTTAAAAATTATTTCCAAAATATCCTTCTTTGCATAATGAAAATATGTTTATGTTGAGTAAGAGTGATGCAAAAAAATACACAATAAAAATGTATTTCCATTGTTTATGTTATATAATGGAAACATATTTTTGTTGTATATTTTTTACATTTTGTTACTTGACGAAAATAGAAAATGTGTTTTCATTTTTTTATTTGAAAAAAATTGTTATTAATTGTAAAAATATAGTTTTTAAATTATTCTTTAATTAATTATGATACAAAACATATTGGGTAAGGAAAGAGAGGGTTGCTTATGTTGGGTCACCTATGCTTGAAGGGTTGGAAAATCTGATGGTGGTGGATCTTTATGATTCCAGTCAAGGTTGCTGAAATACAAGATTGGTTGATAAAAATCTCGATGATTATGATGCTCAAGCGATTTTTAGAACCCCTGTGTATCCATATTTGGAAGAAGATAAATTAATTTGGGTTGCAGCTAAAGATGGTAGATTTTCTATCAAAAGTGCATACAACTTGATTATGCAAAAAACTTTGCAGTATGAGGATTGTAAAATTGAAGGTGACTGGAATTTGATTTGGAGAGTAAAGATTCCCCCACGTGTGAAAACCTTACTTTGGAGACTCTATACCTACAAGGTCTAATCCGAGGAGTAGAGAAGTTGAATGGCTCAACCGTGTACGCCCCTTGTGTATTTTTGGGCATTTTCCTCTTAAACAATGGAAACATGTATTTTGTTAAATAAATTATGTTTTCATGAAAAGGATATTTTTGAAATAGCAAAAATTTAAAACACCTAAGAGTGAGACTAGCAAAAGTGAGAATAACAACTTTCCTTACAAAACCTTTGTTTACTTGCCATGTGATTTGGTGCATTAATGTTTGCTATAGTATCTTCTACTAAACTCAATTCAAATAAAATTATTATGAGTAACAAAGTTTTGTTCGATTAGATAGTGTATTTGCATACCCCGACTTAGAATAGAAGCCTCTAGTTAAGTTGGAATAATTCTTTGATGTAATAATTTCAGGTGAGTAGATCCACACACTTGGATGTTTTATTATACTCAATTTAATATATTTAACAAGTTGTATTATTATATTTTTAAAAAAATGTCATATTATTTTGTATGAACATTTATATTAATTTTAATTTGAGTGTGCTTTGTTCTATCTTAGGGGTATAAGAGAGATTATACCTAGCGACAATGTTGGTTGGACAAGGATGATTGTAAATGAATAAGAAAAAAGAAAGGTAAATTTAAGAATTTATTTTTATGCAATATAAATATAAAAATTATATTATCAATCAATTAAAATATTTGTACATATATAAATCAACATATTATAAATCTTATATAATATATATAATAATTTTTAATTGGGTGATAATATATATTGAATGAGGATATATTTTTTATACATATATTTAATGAGAATATAATCATATAATAACATTTTAATTAATTTCCACGAGGAATTCTAAAGAAAGAATGTACATTAATAAGCAATTACTTAAGAGTTGTTATTAAAAAAGAAATTATAATTCCATCAATCAAGTTGGCTGGATTGATTGAAAATTTGAAATAATTAGGGAAGAATCTTGTAAATATGGTTAGTTTAAAGAATATGATTGTGATTTCCAAAGATTTTTAAAATAAATAAAAGAGACAACACAGAATGGGGAGTAGAGGATTTCTCATTCACAACCAAAGCAGCAGCGTCCAGGTGCATCCCCTTCCTCCGTCAAAACCACGCCCATTTCATTCTTCTCAATTCCCAATTCCAAATTAGGGTTAGGGTTTTCACAATCTCAATGACCTTCTCTTCTTCCTTCACCTTACAATCCCTATTCCACTACCGCTACTACTACTCCCTTTGTCTTCGTCGTTGTCGTTCGTAAGGATTAATCAATTAACCTATCGAATCGTTTCAGTATCTTCTTCTTCTTTTTCTTCCATGGACCTCTCTCACCCTCAGTCTAACTTGTCCCTCGGATTTTCTTCCTCCCACGCTTCGCCGCCTCCTCGCTCCGACCCGCCGGTGCCGCTGCAGCTCATGGAACCGCAGACGGAGAATGGCAACTTAGATGTTGAATCGGACGACGATGAGGACAAAGAAGTCGAGGAGTTTCGCATTCTAGGCCACTCAATGTGCCTCAAGAGGCGAAGAGATTGCGACTCCTCATCCTCCTCCTCCGCCGCCAAGAGGGTTTCCGTCGAGCCCGATCTCGACGCGCGTAAGGCAGCGGTGCGCGCGTGGGGTTGCCAACCCCTCTCCATCGCGGACCCCGACGTCCACGAGATAATGGAAAAAGAGAAGAAACGTCAATTTCGCGGGATTGAACTCATAGCCTCCGAGAATTTCGTGTGCAGAGCCGTGATGGAAGCGTTGGGAAGCCACTTGACGAACAAGTACTCTGAGGGAATGCCCGGTGCGCGCTACTACGGCGGGAACCAGTACATCGACGAAATCGAAACGCTCTGTTGCGAACGTGCTTTGAACGCGTTCGGTCTCGACCCCAAGTGTTGGGGAGTGAACGTGCAGCCATATTCGTGCACATCTGCTAATTTTGCTGTTTACACGGGGTTGTTGCTGCCCGGTGATCGTATCATGGGGTTGGATACTCCTTCTGGAGGGAACACTAGTCACGGTTACTATACTCCCAATGGGAAGAAAGTTTCTGGGGCTTCCATTTTCTTTGAGAGCTTGCCCTACAAGGTGAACCCTCAAACGGGTTATATTGATTACGATAAGCTTGAGGAAAGGGCGCTTGATTTTCGCCCCAAGATACTTATTTGTGGTGGGAGCTCCTACCCTCGAGAGTGGGATTATGCGAGGTTTAGGCACATTGCGGATAAGTGTGGAGCTGTGTTGTTGTGTGACATGGCACAGATTAGTGGCATAATTGCAGCCAAGGTGTGAAATATATTCCTCCTCCTACTTTTTACAAAACCTTTACTTTTTATACATATTATGTTGTTGTTCATAGTTGCTTGTGAAAATTTAGTTACAGTTCGTGTTTGTTGATGGGTCGTCGGGATTACATTACTTTTATGAGTTACTTATGTCATGTCTGTTGCCAGTTTTTCGTTTCCATTTATTTTACATCATTCTTTTGCCATTTATCCGTAAGCTACAGAAGTTCGTTGTTGTCCTCCAATGGTTGCTCATTTTGTGAAAGTGGTGAAAACCCCATCTTTGATGTTCTTGCCGTCATTGCTCTCTTACTTTGTTATACTGTCTGAACAAGACATAGAATGCTGGTTTTGGACTTTTTTGTCACAACTCTCTTAGCTTTTTTTTATTTTTTATCTTTTAATACCTGGAATGGCTATTTGGGATTCTGCTTAAGATTTGATTTGATTGTATTTTGATTTTTCTTCTTTTAAGTTACACCAATACAGAAATCTTAGTGAGATTATAATTTGAATTGAAGTCAGAGTCCCTTTATGATTTATATGAGATTTGGACCATGGACTGAAAATTCTATTTAGTTTTTGACAAGGGATGCTATTGTGTCTTTTGGCACTTTTAAACTAAAATGTAAGGCCATAGTCTGGAATTTATAGACCAGGCTGGATTAGTCCACTATTGTCTCTTGGGAAAATATCCAATAATCAATTAGTCTTCAATTTTGAAGAAATGCTCATTATTTTCTTTAATAGTATGGTGGTGTTGTCTTTGCAGGAGTGTGTGAATCCTTTTGATTATTGTGACATTGTTACTTCGACAACTCACAAGAGTCTTCGAGGTCCAAGGGGAGGCATAATTTTTTATCGAAAGGGTACAAAGCCAAGGAAGAGAGGGATACTTCTAAGTCAGGGACATGAAAGTGATCAATATGACTTTGAAGAAAAGATAAATTTTGCTGTTTTTCCATCAATGCAAGGGGGGCCACACAATAACCACATTGCTGCGCTTGCTATAGCTTTAAAACAAGTTGCTACTCCTGAGTATAAGGCATACATGCAGCAGGTGAAGAAGAATGCTCAAGCTTTAGCATGTGCTTTACTGAGAAGAAAATGCCGTCTAGTAACTGGGGGTACAGACAACCATCTAATACTTTGGGATTTAAGGCCCCTGGGATTGACAGGTATATCATGAGCATGCCATATTTTAATGATATATTGCTAATTGCTTCTTTTTTTTATCTGTTTAATGTCTGTGTGTCCATTAGACTCAACTAGTTTGCATGTTGGCTGCACATTGCATTGTTTTGTAAGTCTAAACCTTTAGATTCTTTGACATTTTATGTCTTCACATTTGCATATCAAGATGGGTATACGGATTTTTATAGAAAGTAGTGGCTTCCTGAATGGGCTTGCCCCCAAAAAGTCCGAGGTGTTTCCTGCTGTGTACCAGGGCAGGTGCTTCATTGAGACAAGGTGGCCAATGAAATATGAATTTAATATAAAGTCAATTATAATGACCAATTCTTATCTCATCAGAAGAAGTTTGCTACATGGATTGAGCAACACCATTAGGCTCTAAAAAAAACAAACAAATTTTGGGTAATTGATACAATGCCTTTTTTCCCATGGTATTTCTCAATATATTTGTTGGTGCTCCCTACCCTTTTTTAATTGAATTATCTTACATTTTGATCCACTTTTCATAAAAGTACCTCCACTGGTGTTTTTCTCACGTGTTGAAACCAACTTAAGTGAGTCCCATTATATTTCTCCTCAGTAGGTGAAACTTGAAACTTCACGATACATTTGTTCTGGATATCTTTTCTTAAATGTTAGTAAAACACCTTAGCATTGTCATCTTTATTATTATTTTTTGAACACTTTTAGGCACTTCACTACTGAATATTCATTTTCAGTAGAACATTGTTGGTGTTCTGGTTGTCTGGTAGACTTTTGCTTCGAGTTTATGCTTGAATCCTATTGTTCAAGCTGAACAAATAATGATTTTTTTTTTTTGCATATGGTAACAGTCTCTAACACTAGCTTCATTTTGTTTTGTGCTTGTAGGTAAATTTTATGAGAAGGTCTGTGAAACATGTCATATTACTTTGAATAAAATTGCTATTTTTGGCGACAATGGAACTATAATTCCTGGAGGTGTAAGAGTAGGTGAGTAATAGTTTATTATCTTTTCTGCTTTGCATGCTTGGAAGGAATATTTTATTGGCTGTACTTTCTCACGAGGCAGATTTTTATGCTGTATTTGTTACTCAGGTACCCCTGCCATGACGTCAAGAGGATGTCTGGAAGCTCATTTTGAGACAATGGCTGAATTTCTCATTAGAGCTGCACAAATTGCAAGCATACTGCAGAGGGAGCATGGGAAATTGCAGAAGACAACATTGAAGGGACTTGAGAGCAATAGAGACGTCGTTGAGCTCCGGGCACGGGTTGAAGCTTTTGCAACTCAGTTTGCCATGCCGGGTTTTGACATTTGAACATGAAGTGGCCGGTGAATTGCCATTATTGATTATTTACATATGCGACAATGGTGGGTCGTTGTGCCCGCTTTTTACAAAAGCACATCTTGTTCTTATATTTTGTGGAGCTTCTCTCTTCTCTGCATTGTATGCAGTTGTCAGATTTTCACATCTTGCAGTGAGTTGCAATCTGGTACAAGACAGTATGTAAGTAGGTACTTCCGTACTGCTGTTGAGGTTTTGTCTGGTGATCAAGTATCTTGTTCCTACCTTGGAGGCTGCACCATCCCAGCGGAATGCATCAAGTTAAGCCATTATAGGGGTTGGAACAGGGATTCTTGATCAACCAACCTGAGTACAGAATTCTTCTGGTGAATCTGCAGAAAATAATTACTCTGATAAAAAGGTTAGGCACTTTGAATTCTTTTAGCTGATGTTTGATGCTGAAAGCTATGTTATTAATCCTATTTTTTGCTATATTTTCCCCCTTTTTGGGATCATATTCGATACCTTACCGTGTTAATTGTTAAATATATAGTTTGATGTGGTAAATATGTGATTGCTTTGTACCCTTGTATTATTTTGCAAAACAATTTTTTTCTCAAAAAGAAAGGTTGATTATTCTTTGCGAGTTGGGAATGAAACATACTACTATTTCAGAAGCGCTTGAGTTCATCCGCAAGTTTTGTCAGTGCGGTTTGTTTGATGTACTCGGCGCAAGGGAATTAAATTGTTGCAGGTCAATTGAGATTTGAGGGGCAGTCACAAGGTCTTTTTTTTTTCTCTCTTTCCATTTGAGTAGTCGTTACCTGATGCTAGTGTAATCTTGGGAATTAAACCGTCACTTTCTCTCACGGCTTTGTGGTTTGCAGATATCTTCTCAAACCATTAAAGCTTGGGTTGGATCGTGGCATCATCTTGGGGATTAAACCTTTTATCTCACTTGCTAATGTAAGAAGGTTGCGTATTTTGTGATCGGTATTATATGCATATGTTATGCAACAGATTTTTTTATTACTCTTTCCAAAATACATTATCCAATTTAGTGTTTTTTTCAATTATTGGTTAAAATTCACGTACGACTTACTAAAAAGGTAGGTTTTAATTTTTATCTGGCGAGTTTAAAATTATTGTGAATTTTGACTAATATAATATGTTAGAACTTTCTGACCTTAATATCAATGTTGCTATTTCTTTCATTTTAATTTAACTCTCAAATAAAGTATTGCATATACATCAAGAACACTTATATTTTTTTTCTATTTAATGGACAACCTGAATGTTTATTTAATCAATAATTGCATCTAACTCTCTTAATAAAAACATTTTAGTTAAAAGAATTTTTATGAATCAATGCAGTTTGTTTAAAGATGCATGTATTACTATTGAAGCAATGCAATTTAGAGTTGAGTTATTTGTGAATTATTTTAGTTTGATTCATTGAATGCTTATCCAACTATATTTGTTTACCTAAACTTACAAGCTCAAACAAAATCTAGGTTTAATTATTAAATGTGTCAAACATAAATTTTATTAGTTTGTGATCTATAGCTTGGAACTCACAAATATCACTTAAGATAATTTTTATTTGTTATTTTTATCATCAAAGATTTGCTTTATATTTTAAATCATTCTTAACAATAAATTATATTTTATTGTTTTACCTTTTTAGTATCAAAGTATATCATATACTAAATTAATAAACAAAATTTGTGTTAATTCAAGTTTCAAAATTTTATTGAAGTGAAACTTCAGTTTTAAATTTATTTATTTTAATGAGTTATTTTTTTATTTCACAAGGCAAAATTGAACTATAATTATTTGACTTTATGTACCACTAGACCGCTACCTCAAAGTTGATGATGCTTGATGGAAATAAATGTTGTAAAGAGATACAATTTCATTAATTAAATATTAAAAAAATGACACTGAATGTGACATTATATTATATATAATATGAATGCTAGCAAAATTCTTTCTTTTCTTACTCTTTCTTTATAACACATTTTTATTGAAATTTATTAGTTTTTGATGAGTTTTACACTTTTATGCTTTTTTTTCTTTCTTATTTTAAAGTGGGATCCGACTTATGGTTCACAAGAGATGTCAAGTGAGTTTCTAGCATAACACCAGATATAATATAGTTGCTGACATGACATTCTGTCACACTTAGTGACTAATTTCAAGGATAAGGATAAAACAAAAAAAATATTACTGGGACAACAATTAAAAAAATGTTAGAAAGACTAAAAAAACTAATATATTATAGAGATTAAAAATATATTTAAATCTAAAAATTACATAAAAATTATCTTGAATATTTTCTTTTGACTTTTCTATATAATTTGATTTTTTTAAAATTATAAATTGTATAAAAGTTAACTAAAAGATCAATGACACAATGAACATCAAAGGTTTTAAATCACAATAAAAAAGATGACAAAGAAATGTATGTATAAGAAATATTATATCATCTCCTAAATAGCCGAAATAGTATTAATAAGACATCTCTTAATAGCTCATCAATTTATAATGACCAAGTATCCTATTACCTACGAAACTTAAAGAGACTTGAGGGTCACAATGAAAAAAAATCCACATATATTAGTCTTATGCCTCTGGTAGATCTATTGATACTCAAGTAAGAACAAACTAATTTATCTTATTAACGAGCCATAAGTTTATACTTTTTAAATATAGAAATTAACTCAAAAATAATTTTTTGACATATTTAAAGCTGAAACAAATTTGGCAGGAGGGGTCGGGCAACTAATTTACACGAGATTAGTGTGAGACATATGAATGATGGCGGTAGAAATAATATTCTTGAAATTGTACTTGTTAGGATTTGGCAATTAGTTTCATCATTCATGAGTAGACTAGGCTTAATTAGCAAGATATAATTCTGACTCAAATAAGACATGCTATGAAAGCTACTTTGTAGCAAACAGTTTAGGCTTTGAAGCTGTTTATTGAATCATTGTCAAATAGCCATCACAGCAAAGTTCGCAAGATTTACTATATATGACTGAGTGAGTAGGATGGGATCCACCAACTCTCTAGGTCTAAGCCATCAAGTTCAATATCTGGCCTCTACCCAAGAGAGGTCATGAATCATGATCCACTTCGTACCTCGTCAAATGATGTTTCTTGAAGCTTTACACTTGAATACATGTAGGGTAAGACTAAGGACTAGGTGCCATAAAGCAACCTCCACCTCCACCTTCCTGTCATTAATTTGATTTTTTTTTTTTTGCCTTCTCTTCACCTCCCAGCTTCCTCATTCTTAATACTAGAAGAGTCCCCAAACATATTCTCTAATACACTCTTTTATTATTCTCTAATAGACATATTTTTTTATTATTTGTTGATATTTATTGAAAATTATAAATTTTTATAGGTCTCATTTCTTATTTAATGAATTTCTCTCCTAATTTTATAATTTTTAATAAATTTCAATTAATAAGAGAGTGTATTTAAAAGAGTATTTTAAAGAGTGTGTTAGTATTAATATTGGTAGTAGAGGAAAAAAAGTGATTTTGTAGTTTTTCTCCACCCTTCTAATTCTAGATATAAAACTGCGGTTTATTCACGTTTTTTGTCCTTTCAAAATACACATTTTCTTTATATACTTTTGATCTTTATATATATTTTTTCAAAATATTTTCTGTAATATTATATTTTTTATTTTAGTTTCACGAGAGACTACGTAAAATTTTCGGGTAGGATTACATGTCAACAACAATATTATTAGCAGCAGGGAATGGAATGAGATGAATTTGAATAGAATGAAATAAAAATATTGTTCCATTGTTTGAATATTTTATAATTAAGGTTGGAAGATATAAGATGAGTTAAATAATTATGAAAAAAAGAGGGGAAATGAGAAAGGTCGTGAGTTCAACCTCCTATTAACAGAAACTAAGAATTAATATTTTAAATAAAGAAATTTTTAAATAGGATTAAACAATGAAATGAATGGATCATAGGTGCAATCGTATCAACGATAATGCATCAGATCTCACCAAAACTTACCCAAAAAAGAAAAGAAATTATAAGAATCATTTTAAAAATATATTTTAGAAGAACTAAAAAAAATATCTATTATAAATTATATTCATGTTAAATTAGGAATTTATTGGAATTGTAATTCAAAATTTTGATATGTCAATATCATCTACAAGGAGAAAATTTTAACATATCCTATAAGAATTTACTTTTAAAAAAACTTATTACTTCACCCAGGTAGCACTTCCTAATTAAATCCCCTTCTCTCAAACAGGTGGCACAGAGAATAGTTTTAGAGAAACAAGCTTAATGTTCAGGTGGTTGTAACCTGAGAATTTTATGATGAAGTTCACGAATAAACGATAGAGTTAATTATATAGTATAGGTAGCAATGGAATAAGCTGCAGTATTTTGCAGCGGCCAAACTAGACAATTTTTTTTTTAATTTATCATTTGGGGTAAAATTTAAGTTAATACTCTGAAAGGAATAATAGATGTTACAACTTTTAGATTGAAAGTTATAATCATAGTTCAAAAATTTGGTTTGACTTAGTTGGTCGAACTGGTTCAACGGACCCTATGATATAACTGAGTCAGTTTGAATATTGGACCGATCATGCATCTGATCCGGGATGACTCAGTTAGACCCGACTGATTTGGGATAAACTGGTGACCCACTGGTGATCCATACTAGTTTTTAAAACCCGTTTTGCATAAAAAACAAAAAAAAACGCTCTGAAGCACTCCAAAAAAAAAACCTAGGAGTTGTGTTATTGAATTATTATTTGTGTATTTTTGTTATTAACTTTAATACTTCAATTGTTATTTTAGATTTTAGAGTATAAATGAGTTTTTCTTAATCAAATAATATTAGTTATATATTTATATATAATAGATACATATATAATTTTAAATTTTTTAATATACATTGGGACAAATCGAGACAATTACAGATCCACTGATTAGACCACTGACCCACTACATTAACCGAATAACTGATTAGACTGGATTTCATAACTTTGGTCATAATATCTATTACATTTTTTTTACATTGAAGTCGTAACAAATTTTACTACTTCAATTTTTTATTTTTTATTTTAAATACAAATTTAATATCGTAAGAGTTTTCTTCCATGACTTTAAAGTCGTAAAGGAAAATATTTTTTATGGAAGTTGTAAATTATTTTACGACTTCAATTTTTTTTTTCATTTTTTCAATCATTAATAATTTTTTATTTTAATTATTAATGAATTAATGTAGGTTTTATTTATTTTATATGATTTTATTTAATATATTCTATATTGTTTTTACTAATGTTAAGAATTATTATTTGTTTTGTAAATTAAAAAAATAATGTAAAGACTTAAATTTCAATAAAAATAAATTTTTTTATTACTAATATTAAAAAATAGTATTAACTTATAATTTATCAAATAATATTACTTTTTTTTAAAAATTAATTAATTTTACAATTATCATTAAGTAAATTAATAATTTCATTTAGTAGTATTAATTTATTTTATTTTATAAATTATTTTAATATTAACAACAGAAAATAATTTAATAATAAAATTAGTTGTTAAAATAAAAATAACATAATATATTAATATAAAATGAATAATACAAATTAAACATAAATATAAAATTAAAAAGTAGAAACAATATTAACCGTCAACTTGCTTGCATGGACAGTTATTATGATTTTGTCCTCGAGTTCTACACAATAAACATTTCTTAGGTTTGTTTGGAATTATTTTATCCATCTCATTATGTATACGACTAGTGGCTAACCTTCCCGTTGTGTTTTGTCACTTCAAAGGATCACACATAAAATATGGACTCAAATATTGACGTGCTTTATCTTTTCTTCCAAGGGAATAAAAGTAATATTGATAAACTTTGTAAATGTTTTCTAATTTGTATGGAGGGTCAACAAAGTCACCTTAATTTAAATGACAAGAAACACATGTTGCAATTGCTTGCGAGCAAGAAATTTGAAGTGTCTGAAATTCTCCACAATCACAGTATCATTTGTTCAATTTGATAGTGCATGATATTGCTCGTTACCCAAGTCGCCTATTTGTAATTTATTGAACCTCAAACTTCCTCATTTTCCTAACATACATGCGAACATAATGCGTGATAGCAATGTGTCGATTTTCTTGCATATGACATATACCTCTTCAGGGTACCTATGTCATGTCTTTATCATATTCATAATTTTCATACAATTAGTAACAAATGAGTCATTTATTTTATTAAATGTTTCCTTGACTAATAGATAATGCTTGAGCTCCTTTCAAAACATAATTCATACATTTGGTAAGATTGATAGTCATATACCCATACCGTTTTATTACTAAATTATTTCTTGTTGTTAATATTAAAATAATTTATAAAAAATAATTAATACTACTGAACAAAATTATTAATTTACTTAATGATAATTGTAAAAATTAATTGTTTTTTTAATTAATATTATTTGATAAATTATAAGTTAATAATATTTGTTAATATTACTAACAAAATAAAACGAATATTTAGTACATTTTAATATTTTTTATTTAAATTTAAATGTTTTGCATTATTTTTTTAGTTTACAAAACAAATAATAATCCTTAACATTAATAAGAAATATAGAAAATATTAAATAAAACAATATACAAAAAATATTATATAAAATCATATATAAAATAAAAAAATATTAAATAAAACAAAAAAAATAAAACATACATTAATTCATTAAATAATTAAAATAAAAAATTATTTAAAATTAAAAAAAGTGCAAAAAAAATTAAAGTTCTACAATAATTTAAACTTCAATAAAAGAAATATTTTCCTATACGACTTTAAAGTCATGAAAAAAGTAATATTTAAAAAAAATAAAAATTAAAGTCGTAAAATATTTTATGATTTTAATAAAAAAAACTCATATTACAACGGAAGTATTAATTTAAATTTTATCCCAATTGTTAAATTTTTTTAAAAAATTGTCCCTTATTGATAGTTTGGCCATTTTGCAGCAGCTATTGACATTAGGAAGCACACATAATATGGATGGATTGGGTGTCCCTTGGTTTGAATATGTATGGAGTTGTTGATGAGGCGAATATTGTTGTACGTACCACGTTAAAATAGATAAGTGTCCTTGGGTTGATGGTTCCTTCACATAATCACATAAACATAAACATAAACATGTACGTAGTGATAGTGAGATTCCTTCCTTTGTAGGTGATGTGAAATGACCAGTTGGAAACAATGATGGAGAGAGAGAATCTATAAGACGATTTAATTTCAAAAAGCTTCTCATCGCAGTCGCACTACACAAGAAGAAGGTGCCTTTTGTCTGATATTATCTCTGTTAAACAGATACCATTTGGTCTGATTATTTATATATGTATGAAGCTCCTCATCATCCTCCTTTCTTCTTCACTAACGCTATAATGGATCTGTCACCTCTCTTTTCCACACGACTCAGGTCACCTATTTTAAGTCTCATGAACACGCTTCTTATAAAGTCACCAAAGACTATTAATTTCAGCAAGAATTTGCATACTATTTATCAATAACAAAAATTTGAGAATCAAATATAAGTCCACAGCTAAGCTAATTGATGAAATTTATAATACGTGGATAAAAGTAGAATAAAATAAGTGAAAAATAATATAGTGAGTAGTTCCACCCATTTTTAAAATTATCTCTCACCTCCACTAGCTGAACTAAACCAATCTCCCTCAATTTTATCCATGTAAATTATCTCTGTTTACAGAAACAAAACAGACTGTTAATTTTATATAGAAACTAAGTATTTAAAAAAATAAACTTTAAAACTTACATATAATTTTTGGTTTAGTTATAATTTCAGTACCCATAAAATGTTTTCTTTCCTTGTTTTCTTTTGCTTTTCGTTATTATAGTTTTTTTTTTCAAAATAGTATTTGCAATATAATATTTTTTTTGTTTGTTCTTGTTATTATAGTTTTTTTTGTTTCAAAATAGTATTTGTAATATTTTTTTTTGTTTTGGTGTTGTATGTTACTTTACCTATGTTAAGTATTAATGTATAGAGATATCAAATTTATAAAATGTGGAGATGAATACAGTATAACAAGGTAGAAAGGTAAACATTTGTCTATAAGTATTTTAATAGAATCCGTGATCTTTCTTCATTTTTCTTTCTTAATCACTTAATTTATCTTATATTTCTATTTGGTAGATTTGATTATAACAAAGTCATATACATACCTAATAAAAAAGGTCAAACAATAAGAAAAACTGTAATATTCCATTTTTTCGTAAAATAAATTAAAACTTTTTTATTTAAAAATAAATAAAGTTTTAAAAAAATAATAAAATTTTTATAATCAAATAAATAAAGAGAAATAATTTTATTAATTAAAATAATAGTTTTAAGGTAAATAAAATAAATATATGTTCTTAAAAGATATTTTACTTATTCATTTGATAGGAAGTAAAATAGAGTTTCTTTTTATAAAATGAAAAAAAATAGATTAAATATTACGCTATGAGTATCTTAGTTATAAATAGAAACATGTTAGGTCAGTTTTAACATTGATGATAAGTCTCTAGGCTTCCTCTTCCTCTTAATTGTTTTTCCTTCTTCCTCTTCCAAAATCTTCTTGTATACACCCAAACTTATCTCATTAAAACGACGATCTCAGACTCGTTAACGGTTGGATCGTTATGAAATTTGAACACCATGCTCGAAACTTATTTTTGCACATATTAACCGTTGGGATTTTCAAAATAATGTATGTGGTGAGGGAAATGTCTCTCGCACGTAGTGATGAGAATCATGAAACTGGCCAAATACAGGCTAAAGGCCCAAGTGGAGAAGGACGAAGGCCCAAGTGGAGAAGGACAAAGCCCCCGAGTGGAGAAGGGTGAAGGCCCAAGTGGAGAAGGATGAAGGCACAGAGGCAGAGACACTATCAAGACTATTAATTGTTGCTGAAGGCCCAAACTAATTTGAAAGCCCAAGTTAAATAAGTTTTTAGTTATAATTTATTTTTATTATAATTTTGGCCCAAACTGTTTAGAAGGCCCATGTCTATTTTTATATTTTTGTTTAGCTACACTATAAGTATTGGTTTTTGTTTTGAATAAAAAAAAACTTTTGGCATTTTGATAAAATTTGGTGAGAGTTTCTCTCTGGGTTCCTTGTTGAACCAATTATCAGACTTATCAAGGTAATCCTTGTGGCGTCTACCCTGACTTATCTTCCTTCACTGGAAGTGGCGTCTACCCTGACTTATCTTCCTTCACCGGAAGTGGCGTCATCCAAACCTTCGTAGCCTGTATCAAACGATCCGCCCCGTAAGATTCACATCATCTGGTATCAGAGCTTCAACTCTTGATACAGGTTTTATCCTATCCTATCCTTTTTTTTTCTTTTTTTTTGGGTAATTTATCCTTGTTTCGCTCTTGTTTGCGTCTTGTTGCGTTCTTGTTTGTGTCTTTGTTTCGTTCTTGTTCTTGTTCTTGTTCTTGTTTCTTGTGTCTTTCAGACTTTGTGTAAAAAAAAATCTGTTTGAGTTTTATTTCAAGTTTTAAAAAAAAAAGTTGCAGAAATTTGAAAAAAAAAGAGAGAAGAAAACAAGAAAAAAAAAAGAAAAGAAAAGAAAGTGGGGTGTTTGATCTTTGAACACGAAATTGAGGAAGTTAGAGGCTTTTTTTGGCAGAAAATCGTGTACCAAATCCCCTTATCTAGATTCTCATTTGAATTCTGAGCGTTTTGATATAATGTGGGCCTCAAACGGACAACCGTAACAAAAGTTATGAGCATTTGAAGTTTACTTAAGTTTACTTGTCATATCTGTTATCTTATATGCTATCCTATCTATTATCTTATCTGTTATCATATCTGTTATCCAAATTAAATCTAATTTGTTATCCTGATCTGTTATCCAAATCAAATCAAATCAAAATTTGTTATCCAAATCAAATCAAGTCTAATCTGTTATCCAAATCAAATCAAGTCTAATCTGTTATCCAAATCAAATCTAAATCCAAATCAAGTCTAATCTGTTAACCAAAATCAAATCTGATTTGTTATCCAAATTAAATCTGCTACACAGTCTGTGATAATTAAACTGTCTTTCTTGTTATATACCTTGTGTGTCTAATTTGATTCATCCAGGAACTTAAGAGGGAGTGAGTGGTAAAAGGCAAGAGTGAAAACATCACACAAAAGCCTATATTGAGAGCATCAAACACGAGTGAACTACCATCAAAGAGAGAAACACGTGAGTAGAGTGAGGTGAGGTCCTGAATTTTTTTTTAATTTACTGCAAAATTCTTTGTTCCTTAATCATGGCAAGAGCTGGTGACAATGGTGGTGTATATAATCAATTGGACGAATCTCAACGCTTATTTCTGGACGCGTGGACTACACAAATGCAACGTTTGTTGAACCGTAACAAAGAAGAGCTCTACAGACGAATAGCCGAATCTTCCTCATTTACTCTTAAACCTCTATCCCCTAGAGAAGTGTGTGATGACCAAATCAGAATGGGAGAAAAGAGAGAACAAGAGAAAGAAAATAGTGAGGCACCACAAAGGAATATGAAAAAGAAGAGTGATACACCCGAGGAAAAGAGTGATACACATAAGAGAGAGAGAGTAATACACATGAGAGAAAATTTAATTATTTTGTAGAGGCGAGTGAAGTGAGGAAAGTGTTACCTGCTCATGAACCACTCAATCTACAGTATTGCAAAGACAGTAAAATTTCTACTGATAATTCTAATGAGTTTACTATTTCTATTTCTCCTAGTGTTCAACCCTTATGACAGGAATTTAAAAATGTCTTTCCTAAGGAGATTCCTCATGGGCTGCCACCTTCAAGAGGCATAGAACATCAAGTTGATCTCCTCCCCGGAGTTTTATTGCCTAACAGGCCAACTTACAAAAGCAATCCCCAAGAGATTCAATGTAAGGATGCGCATGCCAAAGTTGAGTATGTGAAAAGATTGTATGACCAAGTGAAGGTGCAAATTGCAAAGAAGAATGAAAGCTATGCCAAGCAAGCCATCAAGAAAAGGAAGGAAGTGGTACTTGAACCCGGTGATGATCCTGGACATTTGAGGACAAATGTTTTCCAAGAAGGAGGGAATGATGAGAATCATGAAACTGGCCAAATACAGGCTAAAGGCCCAAGTGGAGAAGGACGAAGGCCCAAGTGGAGAAGGACAAAGCCCCCGAGTGGAGAAGGGTGAAGGCCAAAGTGGAGAAGGATGAAGGCACAGAGGCAGAGACACTATCAAGACTATTAATTGTTGCTGAAGGCCCAAACTAATTTGAAGGCCCAAGTTAAATAAGTTTTTAGTTATAATTAATTTTTATTGTAATTTTGGCCCAAACTGTTTAGAAGGCCCATGTCTATTTTTATCTTTTTGTTCAGCTACACTATAAGTATTGGTTTTTGTTTTGAATAAAAAAAAACTTTTGGCATTTTGATAAAATTTGGTGAGAGTTTCTCTCTGGGTTCCTTGTTGAACCAATTATCAGACTTATCAAGGTAATCCTTGTGGCGTCTACCCTGACTTATCTTCCTTTATTGGAAGTGGCGTCTATCCTGACTTATCTTCCTTCACTGGAAGTGGCGTCTACCCTGACTTATCTTCCTTTACTGGAAGTGGCGTCTACCCTGACTTATCTTCCTTCACCGGAAGTGGCGTCTACCCTGACTTATCTTCCTTTACCGGAAGTGGCGTCATCCAAACCTTCGTAGCCTGTATCAAACGATCCGCCCCGTAAGATTCACATCACGTAGCTCGTTGTTTTTCCTGCATACACTCAAACATATCCCAGTAAACCTACGATCATGCACTCGTTAACCGTTAGATCGTCATAACATTTGGAAATCAGGTTTGAAATGCATTTCCTCACATCTCCAACATTGGGATTTGCAAAGTAATGTATGTGGAGGGAGAAATTCTCATCGCACGCAAACAGTAAATTGAAGGCTCCAATCCCTTTTCCTTCTCTCTAACACTTGAAAATCATAACAGAGCAAACAAAAGAAAAACTTGAAGAATATTAGGAAATTGCTAGAGACGCCACTATCACTACCAGACTACACATGTGAGTCCGTTTAGAGGTAAGAGATGAGTTTATCGTAATTGAGGTTAGAATGAACATGTGTAGGGATTCTTAGGGAATCAAATTGAGGTTTATTTTGAAATATTTATTGTATTGTAATTCTTCATGTATGATTATAATTACGAGATTGTAATATTGAAATCATGAAATTGTGATTAAAAGTGTGTGTAAGTGATAAATTGAATATATGATGAATTGTGAAATAACATGTTGCTTTGAGATCGTAACATTGTTATTGTTATTGAGATTGAGTATAAGTGTAAAGTTGAACATGCGTTGATTTATGAAATGCACGTAAACATGTGATGGTGGATTGTGACGTTGTGATATGTTAAAATTGTGGACATGAAATTTGGTTGTAAATAAGTGTGTGGTTGACACTTGATGTGACAATACTTGTGTTGTGAGCAGTGAATTATACAAAAACCATACTGGTGTTTACCTTAAGAAAAATGTTTATGCGTAGTGTTAAAGGAAAAATGTAGGATTCGTAGTTAGAAACCTAAAGTGTTAAATTATAGCGCAATGTGTTAAACGTGTTTGAAACACGAGTGTGAGGTCGTGGTATTGTATAATTCATGAGCAGTGTCTGCGTGCAAAAAAATATTTTAGGGGTTGAACCTAAATCAGGAAGGTGAGACCCTAATGGATTCTTCAGAGTCTAGGCCTTAGGGGTAAAGACACTCGACTTTAGTACTCCTTTAAGCCTATGTTGATCCCATATGATTGGAACATTCTCGCAAAACAGAGTAACTCTGACTGATCACCTTATGATTTTACTTAGTGAGAGTGACCTGCCCATTGTGTGGTGTGTCTTGTTATGTACTCCTAAGCGCCCCAGTGTGGTTTTCCTCTAACATGGTACCACATTACATATAGGCTTAAGTCTTAGTATAAATGTTGCATAATGTCTGTGAATTGTTTATTATGAAATTGATGAGTGTTGTTACGTCTTGACTCGAGTGTGTAATTCATGTGTAATATGATTGGTGAATGAAAAATGAATTTTAAATGATAAAGTGGTAAAGTAATGTGGATTATATTAAGTTGAGCTATGTTATAAATACTTCTATAATTTATATTGATTATGTTTTTGTTTATCTGTATTTTATTTAGAAATGTGATAACTTACCCTTTTTGTGTTGTTTGTATTTGGATCCTGTAATGATCTCAAACTTTGTGTCCGTGGAAGCAGATAATTAGGTGAATGACTTTAAAGAACCTCGTGCTAGAGGACGTTGGGACACAATGCCTCTGATATGATGAGACATTGTGGCATGAGTTTTTATTTCAATTGCATGATGCTATTTTACTTTATTTTATTTTACTGTTTAACAAGATTTCTTTTGTAAACTTTGAAGGCTTTGTTTTGAGTCGAATATATTTTTAATAAGTTTTATTTGATAATAATGAAGTGAATGTGACTCTTTTACTCACATGAACTCATTTATGTTAATTGAATAAAATCATTTTAATTAAATTTCACATTTTTATATGTTTTTCTTATTTATATGTATGTCTGAGTAGAGGGTGTCACAAAAACACTTTTAAATCGATTGAAAAAAATTAAGTAAAGTTACTTAAAGTTAAACAACTAATGTAAGTATATTCCTTAGAGATGCTCTTATAATAACTAGTTTCGTTAAATACTTATTTAATAATTTTCATTACATAAAAATTTATATCATAAATTTAATTATAACTTTTAAAAATAAATTATACTGAAAAATTTATTAAAATAAATTTAAAAATTTATAATATATTTTCATAAATTTGAATAAACTTACAATAAACACTTAAAATGCCGTGATAATCTCATGAGTCATGAAAAGTGATACTGGATGTCTGCCACTCCTGCTTATAGCAAGGTGAAATAAACACATATTACACTTTTTAATGGAGTCACAAAGGTGTCGCTTATTGTGATCTTTTCTTGTTAAAGACAAAAACGTGTTTTACTATTTTTACAAATGAATCTTGGGGTCGGCATTGAGGGGATTATGCTTGGATCTCTTTTGTTATAAGAGAGAATTTGTCGTGTTTCTATTCTTCCCCTCTTAAAGATTTGTTGTCTTTAACCTAGGTTCTTTTTCATCGTTTTATGTAATTGTTTAATACTTTATGGAAAGCTTGTTTCTAAACTTGAAATTTTACTCTAAAAATGAATTTTGACGCAACAAAAACATTCTCTTTTATTAATACAGTTAATTAGAGTAATATAAAAAAGAACACATAATAAATTATTTTACACTATCATTCAATTATATATTTATTATAAATAATAAATTTATTAACTTTTAATATATTATCCTAAATATCAACTATAAT
The DNA here is from genome assembly GCF_004193775.1 of Glycine soja. Taxonomy (NCBI): domain Eukaryota; kingdom Viridiplantae; phylum Streptophyta; class Magnoliopsida; order Fabales; family Fabaceae; genus Glycine; species Glycine soja. The sequence continues at coordinate 36,946,315 of NC_041013.1, forward strand.
AAATTTAATCATATTCTTGTCCTGCTTTGAGGGAAGCTAAAGGGAAACTTTCTAATCCTCCTAATGACAAGATTGAATGTTCATTCGATATTTCGAAGGAGGATCAAGTCTTTGATTATCTTTTGAAATATCAGCAGCTTTGTTTGATGAAGGGTCATAAGATCCCTTTGACAGATGTGCTAAAAAATTTGTTGATTTTTCCTATCAGTTCTGATTATATATATAGAAGCTTTTTTAAGGCTGGATCAAAGAATCTAAGAGATTGTTTTAGTAGTAGGAGTAGTGTTTGGATAAATTTTCCGTAAGTACTCATAGGAAAAAAATGAAATAAATTTACTCCAAAAGCAAAAATTAACTTTATATACAAGTTAATCAATTTTAATTTGTCCCTAAGCTAATTTTAGCTCTTGGGAGAAGCTTATTTTATTCTTTCTTATCTAATGAAAATATTTATCAAACAAGATCTCATTAATTTACTTAAAAGACTTTACTATAAAATAAACTTTTAGGTTAAATAAAAAATTTAAACATAAACCTATATCGAATATGGTTTAAGCTTTAAATTAGGGCACTAGGTCAAAGCTTAATGTAGCTCGACGCATTTCTACCCATATAGGGGACATTCGAAGCTTGCAAAATGAAAATAAAGAGTTAGGTCTACATCTCCTTATATTTTATGAAAGTTTTTTTGTTTGTTTTTTTTTTAAAATATGAAATAGAGAACCACTAAGACTTTCCATAAATTACTATGGCCCTAAAAAATGCAAAATTTTTATATTCATCTCTTTATCCAAATCCTACCATATATCAAAAGTTCAAAAGAGATAATTCAAATATGAAAAAGTTGTATAAAAAAAAAGTTGTACAACATATTTTAGAATGCACGTTTAATTTGTAGGATTATACTTAAATGTTAGTTCTTATATGTACAATAAGGAGACTAAGCGAAACATTTAAGTTTGGTAAAAATATTAATATTTTCATTCAGAGTTCAGGTTATGCAATATAACTATATAAGATAATGCGAAATCCATGTTCACCACCATAAATGCATATGAAATTTTGAGTTTTTTTCTTTATTTTTTATTCAAATGAAAAAGTTGAATTCTGGTATAAGTTTTTTTTTTTTCATTCATAAGTATCAAAAACATGTAGTAGAAAGCTTATAATAACTTACACAATCTATTCAATTAATTAAGTTAGACCTTTAGTTAAATTCTAATATAAGTGAATTTATAATATCTTTTAGGCATTATTCAACCAATTTAATTAGACTCATGCAATCTGAAATTGTTTTAACTTGAAAAGAAAAAAAATGAGTAAGTTTTTGAGACAAAAACTAACGCTAGCTACTAGTTGATTTGCTACTTTAGATGTGAAATAGACAAGCAAGAAGAAGGTAAAAAAGGGATGACACAGAAAGGTGAAAAGGGAAGGTTGGTATTTTCATTAAAACATTTGATTTGTTTCCTGAGTTTCTCTCTTTGTCCAGTAGGCAGGCAACACAATCCTCTTTTCTATGTTAAAATCATTGATCATTTCCACTTTCTTATTTTCCCATGTGGAACCACTTTTGACTTTAGCAGAGGAAGAGGAAGATCTGCTGTTGTTGCTGGTGAGATGTCAACTAACCTAACCCTAGGGACTAGAAAGCTTTAATTGAAAGGTAGTTTTCACTTAGTATTTCTTTAGCCTTTATGGGTGTAGTAATTCTTGGAGAAAGTTTTTCTCTTCCTCTGTCTTAACCATGTCGGATTGTGTTAACCTTTATTTTGCGGAAAGGCTAAATCACATTTTGTTTGCCGTACAATCTTTGTTTCTCTTGTTTACAATTAGAATGACCCTTTTTAAAAGTCAAATACGTAATCATTTGAGTCATGGCAAATTCTACGCTGGACAAGCAAAATACGTGATCCACGGGTGAATCACTAGTTTTTATAATTTTTTTAATATGTTAAAAATCCATTTTACCCTAAGAAAAAAAAAAAAATCTACTTCTACAATCATCTTTTGTTCTCTGTCACCCCACCTTCATCCTTGTTCGTCCCAAAACGACACATGCAGGGCCGCCACAAACGGTCGTCTCCATGCACAAAACTAGTGCGTGTTTGCTTTCAATTTTTTAATGTGATTAAGCACGTTAAAATAGAATCAACAAATACTTATTTTGCATAATGAGAATATTGGACGTGGAGAGAGTATCTTATTCACATTACATAATTCGTTCCAAACATACCGTAGATTGGCGGTGACAACAACTGTGGCATCCAAGAGACGCTGGATTTACGCTGTCGTCGTCGAAAATCTCCATTGTAGCTTCCAGGAGAAGCTCTACCACCTGGAAGAAGCCGTCTCCGTCAAAGATTGAATTTTTATTGATAATTTGATTGCTGTGATTAAAATCTGTGGAGGTTGTGGTATTGAAGTTTCTATTGTTTGTATTTTTGTGGGATTAAAATTTGTTGAGATGTTTTCATGTTTTTGTTCAGTTGAGGTATTGAAGTTTGGTGGTAGAGTTTTTGTATGAGCGGATTTATTTTTTTTTTTCCTTAGAACCCTTCCAATTTTCCAGTTGAATCTCTGGATGGTGGGGTGTGATGCAGTCCTAGTTTCCGATTGAATCTCTACCGTGTTTGCGCCTGTGTTAAACACTATATATGAATCTGATTTTCTTTTATCATAGCATACCAAAAGGGTGAGTTTAGAGCATAACGACCGGTGAAGAGTAATAAGCACTCGTTGGCGACAAGAGTTCTTTGGAGTGTGAATCCGGCAATAACCAATTTTTTATATATCAAATTAATATCTAATTGCCCCTCCCAAATCTTAACCATCCAACGGTTACTGATGAGATTAAAATTGACATTTCCTTTTCCAAATTCACAAGTCCAACGGGTGAACCATCAACTTATTACAAAAGAGCATGTAAATTTGGTTTCACAAGTATATATTAAGGGAGTGGTTGATATATATAGAGTGATGTAATGCTATTTACCCAATTAAATTAAGCAGCCAACAAACCCAAAATCAAAAGGAGAGAAAGAATGAAAAAAAATGAAGGCATATGATGGAGAAATAAAAAAGAATTAGAAAGAGAGACCGAATAGGATCCAAGTCCAGCAAATAAAAGGTATATATACATGATGTAAAAGAGAAAAAATGCCTAAAAAAATATTATAAAAATTTGTTATATGATTAACATTATTTATTGGTTTAGGCTAGTTAGAAGTTGAGCACGTGACCATGCCACCATACTTTCATGTTCCAAACTGGGTATGTCTTTTGGCATAGCAGTGACAATGAAATTTGATCCTATGAGCTGAATAAAATTACCTAAACTACTCACGCTAACCCAATATTGGTGGCTTATAATTGAGTGTATCTAATATAAAATGTAGATCTCTTCCCCGCATAATTTTCTAGCTACTTCGAAATGCACCAACAGACAATGCACAAGATCTAAAGGCTTTATTCAAGATAACTTTGCACAACCATTAGAATACAAAATTGTGATAAGAGTGAACAAGAGAATAGAATAGAACTCATGTCTAGTCTAGTTGCTTCATAAAAAGATTCTCATTGACTCCAGAATATATTTTAAATGAACAACTGAGATATGCCATCGGCTTTCTGATCCAGCAGGATAAAGAAAAAGCATCATTTAATCCCTCAAAAAACAAAAAACAAAAAACAAAGGAAAAGAAGCTCTTTATCAGAATACCATCTTCTTTCGAATTTTTTGCCACTTCCTTTCCCCCTGTCCAAACAATACTGCCCCTTGGATAGAAAGCCGTTTCTTTCTCTTGAAGTCACCAGCTTCTTAATATTCCGGTTTCTTATGGAAGAATAGTACTATAGTAGTAATGTTGCTTTTCTTCAAAGCAAGAATCACATTCTTTTTTCTCTTGCAAAATTTTCTTCCTTGGTTTTATCAGAAACTTGTTCAAGGCTTAACAAATAGCCTAGATTGCATTAATTAATGATCAATCAATTTGACTATCAATTAGGAAATTTGAAAAAAAAATTTTAAAAAACAAAGACCAAATATTAATGCATAAAAAAGGGGATGACATATTGCTTCATTTTTTTAACATTTTTTTCTCCTCCTGCTATGGCTGCGTATAATAAAATTGTTTGGTTTCTACCTATGACTGCACATGTCCAAAAGCTTCTTCCTTCCTTCTACTATTTCATCAAAGAAATCATCAAGTTGCCCCGTTATAGTATCGACCCCACATCTCAACAACCCAAAGCAACTCTTGACGTTGTCAACTTTTTCTTGGATCTCAGCATAACTTAAACTTGCTATTCTCTCCAACTCCACTTTGAGTTCCTCCATGGCACTCTTTGCTTGTTGGAACTCAAACAGCAGAATCCCTGGCTGCCCTTCAATCTGGTCTATCTCCTCTGCCACTTTTTGCTGCAATATTGCCATTGAAACCATGAAGTCAGATCCAAAAACCATGTGCCCATCGTACCCTTGGTGAAAGCAACAGGAGGACCAACAATACGCAAGCCCGTTAAGCAGAATCATCAGAAGTAGTGAACTAACACTCCTCATTGCATAGAGAACACCTCGGAATCCACTGAATCCATTTAACTTGGATTCCATTGAGATGTTCTGAATCAAACATTGGGACAACGGTTCAATCCTTGTTTCCATTAAGCTCTTGTTTTCCTCTTCCAATCCTAGAATATCCCTTTGACAAACATTTATTGCTCGAATAACCTGTATTACATTATTAGACCCATTAAAATTTAAGTTTTTGGTATCAAACATGTATCGTCCAGAAAAGACAATTCTGCTCGAATTAGATAAAATCACTGTGATAGACAATCTTGTTCGAGCTGAATAAACAAGTTGATGTTAAAAAAACAACAAATAAGCTTTTGAGAAAAGAACAAATTAGTATTAGTATTAGTATTAGTATTAGTATTAGTGTTAGTATACGAACCTGACGTGAAAGTTCTGGAGTAAAATGATGGTAACCATCCAAAGAAGAAGCAATGTTAGAGGCAGCTGAGTAATAATTCTCCATTCCAGAAATGGCAGATTTGAGTACATGGCAAGCATCCCAAAGCCTCGAGCTTTCGTCCATGTATTCATCCAACCATTTTCCTCCAACGGGCAAGCGAAGCTTGCGGACCAAGATGGTGAGTTGGGAATGGAAGGACTGGAGAGAGGAGATGACCTGTGAAAGGAATTGGAATGACATGAAGGAGTGGGAGAGGAAGGATTGGTGGAGTTCATTGAGTCCTTGTGTGAGGAAGTTGTAGAAGCCACTCACGGAAGTGTTAGTGCCCATCATGCAATTGCAATTGCAAGTTGATGGAGATTGATGGACTTACATATATATAATTGCAATCAAAGAAGTGGGTAACTTAGGAGCTCAGGTTTCTATGGTCCTGTTGGGTGTAATTATGGTTGTTTCCCAAACAGTGGAAGGGATGATTGGGAATCTGCTGTTTTTTTCTTTTAGTGAAATGGGCTGCTATGCTAATATATACACAGAGAGAGAGAGAGAGGGAATGAATGAAAGCAGAACAAATGAAATAAAATAAGGTAAAGTTTCTTTTCAATTTACCTGACAACTTCTTTTTCCTTGTTTGTTTGTTATTCCTTCAAGGAGTTGGTGTTAAGTGGTAGAAAGGAATATTAACAATCTTGGAGCTCTTCATATACGATATGTTGGATTATGTTTCTTGGGGATTAAAGTTTGACTACTTTGACTAAGATTCTGCTTCTCATTTTTCCATTTTGATTTGGTTCCCTTTTGGATTGAGTGCTATTTGCTGTGCTGTGCTATGCTTCCCTTTGGCTTCTTCCTTATCCTCTTCTATTCTCGCGAACTGCACCTTTTTGGTTTTGTATTCTTAAAAGAAAGTTGTACATAGTTCATTTTGGTTATTTTGAAAAGAGAAGTGAATGATAGGGTTCTGTGCACCCTGAGTATTTTACACATTACTATGGAGATTCTTCTTTCTCCTTTAGGACCCAACATTCTATAAGGGGCATTAAATTAAATCACTCATTTGCATGAAATATAGTATACAACGCCAAACATGTTGCGGAGGGTTCTATTTCTAGATAATAACAACTAACAACATATTCTTTAATATATTTATTTTTATTGATTATTTTTAATAAATTTTATCAATAAAAAAATGTGTGTTAAAAAATGTATAAGAGAATGTGATAGTAACATTTCTCATTTCTTGATAGCATATTCATATATGCAATGAATGTGTAATGTGTCTTCTTGTATGGACCATCCTTTTTACACACAAACAAAGGCTTCAACAAGACAATTCGGTTTTGTTTGTGTTACTGAGTGAGATAATTGCAAGCAAAATCTGCCAGCTGGAAGCTGATAATCTTCACTTTATCTGGGGCGAGCAAATCAAGTCAAACTGAGGCTAAATTTTTCACCGTATTATTATATCCACTAATGAATTTGCATAATGGAAACAAAAATCATCATTTCACATCTCAAAAGGTGTATAACAACTTGAATAAAATCCTCTGGCGACTGCACCGTTTAACAAGGAAAGAGAAAGATTCGGAGTTAAGTTTAGAATGAAAAAAAAAAGTATTAAATGCGATGAATGATGTAATAAAATAAATAAGATAAAAAGCAGTATAAGAGAATGTAAAAATTAAGACATGAAAAAAAAATCAAGATTGTAATAGAAGTATGGGATTAAATTAATACCAAACTTCATCTTCTATAGATAAAAAAAGTATTGTTGGTGACTTTCGTACGGTATAACAAAGTTGAAGAATCGTCTCTTGTAGTTTTTTGTGGTTTATTTCTCACCAAATCATTGCAGAATTTAAGAACAACAAACGAAATCAAAGTATATCTAGAAAGGACAACACTCTAATCGCTCTTTCCATTTGATTAGTCCGATTTTAAGGGCAAATGCAACCTTTAAAGGAAACCATATCACATATTCAAATATTTACGAATATTGGTCTTGTATTATAAAAAATTCCCTACTTGTTGATAATATAGTCTTTGTTAAGGGCATCTAAATTAAATATATTAAGTCTCGATACCAACTAGTCATTATCTGCGGTCTGGTTAGTTCTCAGTAATTGATTAATTTTGGCATAAAAGAGGTTCCATTTTTATTTTAATTAGGATATCTCTAACAACCTTCATATGTACATTTGTTGATGTCTTGGACTCTTTAACAGGTCTCATGGATTCGAATCAGAAAATGATTTGCATGTTTGAGATAGTTTAAATAAAGTACTTCTAGCGAATAATATGTCGAAATCATGTAGTTATGCTTATCATTGTTAGAAAATGAAGGATTATCGATCAGAGGTGTTATTAATTTATTCTTTTTGTTTTTCTTAACAGCATAACCAGAAAATTATCTTTCTTTAAAATGTCATAAAACTTTGAACTCTGCTTAGATTTTTGTGTAATGTAACTGTTACTTTTCATAAATAGAACAGTCTCAGTTTTGAGAAGTTAATAAAAAGAAACTTCAACGATATACAAATGCATAAATTAATAATGATTGACCCGTGATAATTTAGCTTAGAATAAGCTGCAATTTACGCACTCAGTTATCTTTTTATTCTCCCTGTGAAATAAGTTATTGGTATGAGACGTCATTCACACGTTTATATTGATATTAGTTGAAAGTTAATAAGTTAGCTGAAAATTAATAAGCTGTTTTATTTAATTAGAAGCATTTGTTAAAATTAGTTTGGTAAAATAGTTAAAAAATATAAAAGGACATAAAAGAATTCATTTATATGTTTTTTTAATATAAATTCTATTTTTTAGACAAATTATCTTCTAACATCATCGCAATTTTAATGTTGCTCTGCAAGAAAGCAAATTTGTGAATTATACACTCAATTATTTTATTCTCTTCATATAAATTCGTGGCTTATTAGCGGCATGAAGTTGTTTGAAATCTGAACACTCAAGAAAGGTGGTTCACGGTAGTAGCATGAATGTCTGTCAAAAATATTTTGACACCTAAATCAAATTAATAGTAACATTATTACATTTCGAGAGATTAAACCTTATGAGACTTATGATGTTGAGAGTGAGCTTCTATTCTACACTTAAATTATTTCAATAGTAGAGATCACGATTTGTTATTAGGAATGACAATATATAGAGTGTAGGTCAAATGCCATATATAAAAATCATTCCCCGCAGTGAGGATAGAAACTCAGGTGTCAGAGTCTAAGATGTATTACCGTCATCTTAACCGTCATGATCACACTTTAACCCAAAATATTAAGACTGAAGTTTATGATGTGAAATTTTATCTCACACTTATATTCCACACTTTTTCCCTTTCTCTTCTTCCTTAATTATCCAACCCACCATATTTTCCTATTCTTATTTTGCTGTAACCTTTGTTTCTTTTGGTTGTTTGATTTGTGGGCTTTGATTAAGACGATTTTATACTCCCATTTTTAGGAGTGTTAGCGTCTCTTTCGTGTCATATAGTATCTGCTTAGCTCCACCTTACAACATTTTGTTAAAAAGGAAGTTGTTAGCAACCATTACGTTATCCCCCTCAACTTATGATAATGTGTTTGGTGTTATAATAAGCATGTCATCAAGCTGTTGGGCTGGGTCAGGCACTTAGACAGGTAGTTTGGTGACTTGGTCGGGATGCTGCCTAGCAGAGCACACTTGGCAGGTCTTTCCCATTACGGTTCAATTATGTTATGCTAAAATAATAAATGAAATTAACATTTGCAATTCTTTAAGGATTCATAACCTCGACAATAACGATTTGAGTACCACAATTTGATTCCTACTAGCAAGACAATGGAATTCCTTTTGATCTTGTTCCTCCTGCAACTCAAAACTGTTCTCTATTAATTCTTTAATTAATCCAACACCAAAAGAAAAAGAAAAATGTCAACTGTATTTTGTGTAATAGGAAGTGATTTTTCAGTTATTGGAAGTAAAAAACTATGAATTATAAACCAAAAGTCAACTGAAAAATGTTTCCAATCAAGCCACTTCTTTATGGCTACAGGAAGAAGACAAAATTACTAACACAAAAGAAACTTGTAAGTAATTCTGTTGTGCGAGATTATATATTTACACTTGACATTTTCGCATCTCAGATTATTCAACAAAAAAAAGTTTGTCATTATCTCTGATCACATCAATGGAATCTATTTCTGCTCCTTCTTCATTTGTCACCATTGCATCTTTTGCATCAAACCCAAATTTTTCACCTGTTGAAGAAGATACAATATACAAACAAAAACATTTTAGTGTACTAAGACCTGCAAATTTTCTTTCTCAAACAATGTACACTTAACAAAACTATACTTTTTTTGGTGAATTTATATAGACAACCATTTAATAACAGATGGGGTTAGAAATTTGATTAGTGGAGATTTTCATAATTTCAATGCTGACTTGATGGAAATTTGAAATGTTACCTGCAATAGTTTTGAGTTCCTCTAATGAATCAGGCAACCTTATTAGCTTCCCAGCTTCCACCGAACCTTTTTCTCTTCTAACTACAGGGTGACCTCTATATATGCTTACCCTTGGAAACTTTAGTCCATTAGATCTTCCTCCATTGAGCTCCTGTTCTTGATGTTTCCCCTTTAATACAACTCCACTGCGCATGACCTCAGTTACATTAATTAGATGCCCAATTTCACGCTTCTGCAGCATTTCATCTAAGGTGGATGAACAAAATTCATGGTTATGCACATCAGAGACATCTGCACCATTCATGACAAGCAAATGAACCATGTCCACATGATTTTCTGCCATGGCAATTTGGATTGCAGTTGTATCATGGTGATCTTTGGAGTCAACGTTTAGTCCTTGCTTTAGAAGATCGGTCAACACTGTTAGTTCATTTCTTTTTGCTGCTGTACACAGGAGATCGCCCGCTGTGTTAGGATCAGAGACAGCAGAAAGCTGGAAGAGGATCCGGAATATGGAGTAATGTTTTGATGCTATAGCATCCCATATTGCAGTGTTACCATTCATGTCTGCCAATAATTAGAATATAAATCATTTCATGAAAGTGAACTATATATAATCAAGAAAAATTCAGAGGGAAATTTAAGTTTAAGAAAGGGAATAAGTATGTTATACCTTTTATATGCATGTTGCATGCATGCTTGAGTAAGACTTTAACACACTCTTCATGCCCTTTTGATGCTGCTATGTGCTGCACAACAAGTAACAATTAGTTGACGAATAAATCTCTTGCTAGTTTTAAAGCTGTGATAAGAACTATAGTAAAGGAAGGAACTAATCATGTAAAAGGTTAAATTATTTGGTAACGAGGTCCATTTGTTTTTATAAAAAAAAATACTTATGAGATCTGGACCAGATATTCAAGAACAATTTTAGAATGTGCATATTTTTTATTTGATTGAAAGAAATATAAAAAGGAATGAATAAGAACATGAATATTAGATATGAACATACCAATGGAGTTTTCCCTTTGGAGTCTCCAATGTCAGGATCCAAACCTGCTCTTAGAAGCTCCTCAAGAAAAGCAGCATTGCCAGTGCTAGCCACAGTTAACAAGTTCACAGCCATGTTAGGGTCCTCTTCTTCCACATTCTCCACCATCAAATCTTTGATACTCAGATCCTTAAGCTGCTTGATATGCTGCATTTGCATCACAGCTATTATATTTCAGAATTGAAACCGACCATAAGCATTAAGACCTATGACCCACAAGCCAAGATAGTACCCCACCTGAAGAAAATTTTTGAGTATTTGTCTGTCTTCTCTTTTAATCTGCATTGCTTCCATAAGAGTATTGGTTTTGAGTCTCAGGAGCTGTGTTAGAGTCTTGGTTCTGTAGGTAAAGCTCTGAGGTCTACTAATAAGTGCACCAACCTCTCCAAACATGTCCCCAGTATGTAGAGTCCCCAAAATTCTTTCTCTCTCCATTTCAGTATGGATGATCTCCACTTCGCCAGAGACTATAATGTAAATATCATCTGGTGCTTCATTTTGCATGATAACATCCTCTCTTGGTGGTATGTATTCTGCCTTCATTTTTGCAACCTGCACATCAACAATTCATCCCCATCAATTTAATTGCACAATGGTTCCATACAATTGTTAGAATCAAGTTTAGTTTTTCATACCAGGGACAAAAGAATTTCTTTTGAGACGTCTTTGAAAAGATAGACTTTCTCTACAGTTGCAAAAAACAAATGCTGGCAGATGCTTTTGCAAATCGATTTCGGAAGCTGTTCAATAAGCTGATGCTGATTCAAGTTCTCTGCCTTAAATCTTAAGCACATATAAGCCAAGATCTGCTCTTTTAACCTTGGAGGCAACCGATTTCGGCTCACGAAATTTGATGCTGCTTCAATGCTATTTCTCTGCACAGATAATGACATGAAGTTACATGGGACATTAGTCACAATAACATATAACTCTGGCAGCATTCCAAGAAACCTAGATGGATTCCAAGTTGTCAAGAATCTGAACTAAAGAAAGTAGAGAACATGGAGTAAAGAGAAAGAGAACTTTGGCAGAGAAGACTATCCAATCTCATTATTAAGCAAGATTCACATATACACCAGTATTTATAACTTTAGGGGGAAGACAGAAACAACTGACAAATACTAACTAATAAAATCTGAAACTAACTCTTAACAGAAATAACTAACTGCCTGATCACGACTTAACAAAGTTATCAATAAGAAAAAGGATGACATAAATATAATCTCCAACACTAGCTAATCATAACCTATATAAATTATTTTATATAGTACATGTACATGACCTAAAGTTTATTTATATCTCCTAGGTGAACCAAAGAAAAGTGACATAAATGTGAAGCAATACTTACAAACTCCATGGTACGGCGAGTTCCTTCAACAACAAGATTTGTCATGTTACCAATCAAGTAAGCTGTTAGGCCAAGGTTAAAGAGCATGTAGAAAATAATGAAGATCATTTCTAGGGTGTTGACGGCGTGGAGGTCACCATAACCTACAGTGGTCATGGTAGTGATGGACCAGTACATGGCCGAAATGTATCTGATCCGAAGGCTTGTCTCTCGGAAGTTTGGGTTCACAGCTCCAATCCATGTCTTTCCTTGGTGGGGGTAACGATCAGCTAGCATGTAATAGAGACAACCAGCACAATGAATTGAAAAAAGTGTTACCTGCACCAGATTTCATATAAATGTTTCAATATTTTGTATTTCAAAAATAATATGTGATTTGTCTAGTCGAAGCTAAATGTTTTTGTATGTGGGTGAGTGTGTCTTCCATTTTCTTAAGTGCAACATTTCAAAGAAATAAAAATAAAGTCATTTTGGCAGCAAATAGTATTTTGTAAGCATTGGCAAAATCCTGAAAAATGAGGAGTTTTAATGAAAGAATATAGCAGATGTTTATTGACTAAAGCATATAGTGAAAATATTTTTGAAATAGGAGTGAAATGAAATATGACATACAGAAAGAAGCCTAGCACATCGGACCCAGAAATAGCTGAACCTGATGTCTTTCTCAAGCCTGGCAAATGAATGCAGCTAGATCAATTTTAACATCGTAATAATGGTACTAAAGTGGATTGATTATTATTAGAAAAAGAAAGATGGAAAACCTTGTGAAGTATTGCTTGACCCGTCTGATTCTCCAAAATCTAAACAGACCCAAGAGGAAGTATGGGAGACCCAATTTCCGTTTGCCAGTGAACAAATATCCAATTGCCTCGTATGGTATAGTTGATGCCAAATCCATCACGAACCATGTAGACAAGTATCTACCACGTTACTAACACTATCTTAATTAGTTTTACTTTACTACATATGTATATAATTTGGACAAACTTAGCAAAACAAGACCACCTTAGTCACATAGTCTAAATTTGTAAAAATACAATTAGATGGCACTTGCTTATAAGAGGAGTGCTAGGTATATACCCTGTTTCTTATTCCTTTGTTCCAGGTGATTATTTACTCTTCCAACTCTTAGCTTCTCTTTGAATATGGAAAAAAAGATACTATTCAAATTACGCAAGAAATGTGTTCAATATGAATTATTAAATGCCATATGACACGAAAAAAATTGTATGAAAACACAGTAATTTCAATTTTCAAATCAAACAACAGGCAATGCATGATTCAAAGGAGAGTGAAAAAGATATGCATAATTTCGTACCATTTATCAATTTTCATATTTAAAAAGAAATTTTTTGTATTGTGAAACTAGGAGTGATGTTATTCAATAGCTTACGTGATAACATGCAAGAGTATGACTAAGTTTACGCAAATATTATTGCATTCTTAATTTCCTTGTCATATGGGTTTGGCAATTATCCCATTTGGGATGAATTAGAGTAGAAAGAAAATGAGATGAAAGAAAAAATATAATAAATATTTTTCATGCAAAATTATGATATCTCATAGCTTCATACTATTCACACCTCCTTTTTTTTAATTCATCATCTTCCAGAATTATTATCTCTTATGTAAGAGGAGTGCTATAACATATTTTTATATTGATTAAAATTTATTAAAAATTATACCATCATTAGAGAAATTTACTAAATAAAATATGAAACTCTACATAACTTTTTGATTTTTAATAAATTTTAACGAACATCAGAGGATGTATTTAAAGAGTGGATTAAAAGATGTTTTGTTAGCATTTCTCCTTCTATAAATACCATGTAACACCCGTTGTCTCTTTACTTCTGGAAACCCTCTGATTCTTAGTTTCTGCCCTAGTCCCTACCTCACTCCTGTCCCTTTGGATTTGTCATCCCTCCTCATTTTATTTCTCTTTTTCTTTGTGGCTTGAGGTCGTTTTGTCTCCTTTAATATTTTTCTTCTTCTCATTTTACATAGATTCCGGAATTTGTTTTTCTACAACTGGTCTGTGAGTGTTGAAGATATACTTTTGTAACTGCATAATATTTTAATTTTCAGTTTTTAAAATAGGATTTAGTAAATAAGTTGATTTCCTATATTTTAGGAGTAAGTCAGTTTTAATGGATTAGCCTAGTCAATAAGTAGTTTCTCTTATCTTTAAGGAGCAAGTTAGTTTTAATATTCTGTTTTGTTAATATCTTGTTATCTAATTAGTTTATCTTTTGCTATTTATTGTATCGCTGCTGAGAATAATTTTGAATTAGAATAGAATAATTCTATTTCCTCTGCATACGTATTGTCTCTCTTCTCTCCTCTGTTTTTTATAATTTCCTCCACAAAAACCAACAATTGGTATCGAGAGCCTTATTCTTACGGGACCTCTACCATGGAAGGTGAAGCAAGTTTTTCCCACATAACTCTTCCAATCTTTGATGGAGAGAATTATGATCTTTGGAAAGTGAAAATGCAATCCTATATGGAGTCTTTTGGATTTATGGGATGCTGTGGAAGAGGATTATGAAATATATCCGCTGCCTGAAAATCCCACCATGGCCCAAATTAAAAATCACAAGGAAAGAAAGATGAAGAAGGCAAAGGCGAGGTCATGTTTGTTCACTGGTGTTTCACAAATGATATTCATCAGAATCATGCAAGTGCTGAATTTAAGGAGAGAATTTGAGCTTCAAAGGATGCAAGAGTCAGAGACAATCAAAGAATACTCAAACAAATTGTTGGGTATTACCAACAAGATAAAGTTGTTGGGAAGTGATTTTGCTGATTCGAGAATTGTAGAGAAAATTTTGGTAACGGTGCCGGAGAGGTATGAAGCATCTATAGCTTCATTGGAGAACACAAAGGATCTGTCGAAAATCACATTGGCAGAAGTGCTACACGCCCTGCAAGCTCAAGAGCAGCGAAGGTTGATGAGGCAAGATCGTGTTGTCGAAGGTGCTTTGCCCGCCAAACATCATGAAGTTGATGAAAGCAAAAAGGATTTTTTCAAGAAGAATCAACCAGCAAGCAACGAAAATAGTGCAAACAACCAAGGTAAGGATAAAAAGAAAAATTATCCACCTTGTCATCATTGTGGCAAAAAAGGTCATGCACCTTTCAGATGTTGGAGGAGACCAGATGCAAAATGTAACAAGTGCAACCAGATAGGACATGAAGCGGTGATCTGCCCCAACAAAAATCACCATGATGAGGGAGCTCAGATTGCTAATCAAGAAGAAGAGGACCAACTGTTTGTGGCCACATGCTTCTTGAGTAGTAAATCAAGGGAAAGTTGGTTGATTGATAGTGGTTGTATGAACCACATGACATATGATAAGACCTTATTCAAAGATTTGAAGCCAACTAATGTCTCAAAGGTCAGAATTGGGAATGGTGGCTATATTCCAGTAAAAGGAAAAGGAACTATTGCAATTTCAACATGTTCAGGTATCAAATTAATATCAGATGTTCTTTATATACCTAACATTGACCAAAACTTGTTAAGCGTAGGTCAGTTGATTAAAAAGGGATTTAAAGTGTCATTTGAACATCAACATTGCTTTATCTATGACATTTTTGGCCGGGAAGTTCTAAGGGTTAAAATGAAAGGTAAAAGCTTTTCATTTGATCCAGCAGAGGAAGAGCATACAACCTATTTCACTCAAGTCACACCCATGGAATTCAAGCACAAGAGACTTGATCATTGCCATCTTGAAAGAATGCTAAACATGAAAAAAAGGAAATATGCAAAAGAAAATTTGAAAAAGTTTCAAATGGAAGAATGCAAGTCTGTTAGCACACCAATGAATCAAAAGGAAGAGTTTAGCAAGGAAGAAGGTGTTGATAACATTGATGAAGGATATTGTGGGAGCTTGATTGGATGTCTAATGTATCTCACTTCAACAAGATCAAACATTCTATTTTCTAAAAAGAATAAAACTGGAATTTTTGTTGACAATCAAGTAGCCATTGCTATTGCAAACAATCCCGTGTGTCATGGGAAGATTAAACATTTCAACATCCAAGTTTATTATTTGATAAAGATGCAACAAAGTGGAGAAGTGAACTTAATTTACTGCAAGTCTAAAGATCAATTGGCTGACATGTTTACAAAGTCACTACCTATCAACAAACTTGAACTCAAAGAATTGGAGTTTGCAGTTCCAAAAGCAAGGAGGAGTGTTGAAGATATACTTTTGTAACTGCATAATATTTTAATTTTCAGTTTTTAAAATAGGATTTAGTAAATAAGTTGATTTCCTATATTTTAGGAGTAAGTCAGTTTTAATGGATTAGCCTAGTCAATCAGTAGTTCCTCTTATCTTTAAGGAGCAAGTTAGTTTTAATATTATGTTTTGTTAATATCTTGTTATCTAATTAGTTTATCTTTTGCTATTTATTGTATCGCTGCTGAGAATAATTTTGAATTAGAATAGAATAATTCTATTTCCTCTGCATACGTATTGTCTCTCTCCTCTCCTCTGTTTTTTATAATTTTCTCCACAAAAACCAACAGTGAGTCAAACAAGACTTAGGAAATAAAACTCTGAAATGTAAATCTCAATTTCAAAAACAAATTTCTAATTTTATTTTTTTCATGTTTCAAACAATTCCGAAAATCATTTCTATTTTCATGCTTTTGAAATTTCAACTCCAGAATAATAAAATCAAACTCATATATAAGAGTATGTACCAGAAAAAACTGATATATAAGAGTATAGTCAAAATACAATTTTACCAAAAATAATTTAAAAGTGTGAATAGGGACAGAAGGTGATGCAAATACTGGACCCAACAACTAAATTGGGCTGGCCCGTTTTTGACATTCTAGTATCTTCACATTTATTTTATGGTACTTGGACCTGGCCAATATTTTGGTGATAAAACTGAACCAGATGTCCGTTATCTAGAAAGCAATAATCACTCAATATTATTAGAACAAAGACCTTTATCGGGTTGAATTTGATTGATTATTCAAAACCGACCCCTGAAAAGTTTGGTCTAACACAAATCAAAGTTATCAAACTTAGGTGGAAATTAGGCCCCGCGTTTGGAAACGAAATCAGATCAGAATTAATCCCTCATGCTTGCTTCGGGAGAGAGAATAATATGTTGTGCCAAATCAAGTTCTTCCAGTGTTAAGATAATATTAAATAGTGTGGTGAATGAACTTTATTATTATTATTATTTTTATATTGGAATAATAAAACTTTTACTTTATATTGTTGCATTCAAATTCTTTAGAATTATAAAATAGTAAAATTGTTTAAAGATAGATAGCTGAAGACATGTATAAATAAATTAGTAGTTTCTTTTTGTTTGTCCTGATCTAGACCGAGGGAACCACCACTATAAATATGATCCAATTAAGAGGCAAATAAATAATTAATTAGCAGTTATTAGTTGCCAAAGTTTGGTTTTTGCAACAGATTATAACTAACCTCACTACAATCTTCTTCTTGTCTCGAACTAGTAGATGAGTGGTTCGATCAATGTAAGCCACGAAGAATGTCAAAACAATATCAATACCGAAGAAAAGATCAACAACACTGTCCGCAATGTAGATTTTCATATTAGAAGACTTGTGCATGAAAGCAACTTCAAAGGGATACACCCATGCAGAATATGCTACCAGAAGAACCATAAAACTCTCCCAACACCTGCACATATATCCAACCAAAATGAAAATTTTAAGCCCCTCAAATTTGTAATTAAATATATATTTGCTTCAAATTAAGGAAGTACTATAAAGAATTAATCAAGTTAAAAGCTTAAAATTTTAAGTAAAGAACTTCAAAATAAAAAAAATTCTCTAACAAGTTCATATCATATTAATTGGGCAATAAACATTAATCAGAAGGCACCTATATATAGCAGTGTTAGGAATTCACCTAGAGAAACACACACGTACGGTTTTTCCAAATCGGGGTCTTAATTAATTAGTGGTAAGATAATAAGTGTACCTGTATCTGGAATCCATTGGTGATATGATCCATCCTTTTGAGTTAACTGGATTCTGGCTTGAAACACCCAGTGGGGGAAGAATGAGCTTTGAAATATTCCGCAGATTGAAAGAGGGAGACATATAACCTTCTTCATTGAGATGATGATGCTCCCCTGAATGATTATACTCTTGCTTACTGTAACTTTTCTTAGAGCTAGAGGCAAGTTGAGGATTGTATAAAGAACTGAAGTTCATCCCCTCCATTCTACTTCTACAGTTAAGACAAAATTGTTGGTTGGTGGATTTTCAGAAAGACTAAGGAGGGAGGGATATAGAGAAAGAGGTAAGAGTAGATTCTAATTAAGAAAAATGCTTGTTAAAGGAGAATAGTCAGAAAGGGCAAGCTCAACATATAAGGAGCAAGAGCTTTTATGATGATGATATTATTGTGGATGTATGTAGGAGAGTTGGCAGTATAGCAGTAATGAGGAATGGTGACCCAAGAAAATGAGGTCTTGATGATAGCGAATAATTCCAAATTCTAATGGTATAGCTACTTACAGTTCGTTATGTTTTATGTGTTTATATGTTAGAAAGCTGCCTTAATTTTGGTCATTTTTGACTGGCCTTAATTGTGACATGTTTAGTTGCCAATGTTTCTCAAAAGATTAATTATCTAATCAGAAAGACTAAGTGAAATATCATCATAGTATAATCTTTTTTACCGTACAAATCGAGTTTCTAGGATTGAGTCAAGTTTTAACCTCAAATTCTCAGATTATATGAGATAAAACCACTTTGAAGTAAAAACGTGGGGTATTATCAGGACTGTGTGGTGCAAGATCCACGTACTTCGTGCGCATTCCTCTCTCTTTCCTTCTTCCTTCCCCCCTCTTGTATAATATTGTAACATCATTTTCTGATGTTACATATTTGGTTGACAGGTTCCAATAATATTATAAACTTTTAGGAAAAACACGTAGAAAGTTTTTGACCAGCTACAAATTATTGTGGTTAGAAAGGTAAAGAATCATGACATCCACGTGCATTGCTAGAATTTTGAATTTCTGTGGTTTGTATCTTGGCATGATGTAAGTAAAAAAAATTAAAAAGGTAATTTCTCTTTGTTGTTATTATTACTATAACTTTTGAAACTTTGGGGTTTTGTACACTCAAATTTTGACTGCAATTAAAAATTAAATAAAAAACTTTTGGATTGAGTTAGCTTTAAACTTGAATATTTTTTATTCTGAAATTAAAAATGTGAAGAAATCATACTTCTATACAATATCTTAATTGAATTGAATTGTATGTAATGATCAATAAATTTAGTCTCATTAATTGGCCCGCTGGAACTAAGCTACGTACGTACTGCCTCTGCATTTAATTGTACGACTCCAACACATGTAAATTGGTTGGGTCGTTTGATATGCTAATTAATGGTAATTGGTGACTTGGTGCATCATTAGTGATGAATGGGTTAATTAATAAGATCTGCGAAATCGTTTTGGCACATTTCTTAGAGATAAAAGAGATGTTAATCACCAAAAAATAAGAAAGAAAGAAAATATTGGTAACGTTTGTTGAATTTGTGCACGGTATCACAACCATGTTTAACTAATTAGTCACCTCATCTTCCAATTAGAAATCCGTGTATATGTAGTGTTTAACATGTGTTAGTGATTAATTTGACTCGCGGGAGTTCGCATGCAAGAATAAGAACACAGGTAACATATATATATATATATATATATATATATATATATATATATATATATATATATATATATAATTTTCTGCAGATTTGATTCAAGGTTTTTAATAATGTTATGCAATTAATGTTAAACTGTTATGTATAATAAGATTGGGAGCTTTTATAATAAAAATTATATTTTAGGGTGATTTCTAATTGGTGTATGAAAATTAATCTAAATTTTTTACACCTCCAAAAAAAAAAAAACCTAGGACGCTTGTTCTCGAGTCAAATAACAAGAGTCAACCGTAATATACTCACCATCATGACCATGAATATGGTAGAAAGAAAAAAAAAAACACAACTTTATTCTCGTTGAGTTTCAAGCCAAAAGATAAGGTGCATATACATTTGAATTAAATTTTTATTACTAAGGTTTAGGTGACTTAAATGCAAAGTGGAAGATTACATTTTATTAAATAAACCTTAGTTAAATGGATGCATTGAAAGTTATTTTTGTTTCAACTTTCAAGATAGCTTATTTATTATAGTTGGTGACAATCTTCACTACAAATAGAGAAGAAAATTAGTGAAGAAAAATAACACATGAAGAGAGTGTGTGTGTGTGAAGAGAGATTGTGAAACAAAGTCACTTTGTTGAGAGAAAATTGTCTTTGTGTGAGAGTGTTATCATTTCTTGTAACCATTAAGTGGGCTACTCGGGTTTGTAGAGTGATACACTATTTTGGGTAAGTTACAATCTTGTAATCATTTTGTGATAGTGAAATACTTTTTGAGTTGATTCCGTGGACGTAGGCAAGAGGTGTCGAACTACGTTAAATTCTTGTGTTTGTTATTATTTTTCTTACAGTGTAATCTTTGTTGTATTCTCACGATCTTTTGTAGGAGTGAGTAATTTTATTTGTGAGAGCGTTGATTTCCCAACAGTGGTATCAGAGCTATGGCCGGGAGCACACAAAGGTTTGAGATACCGTTGTTTGATGGAAAAATAAATTTTATGATTTGACAGAGTATTATTCAAGACCTGTTGGTGCAGCAAGGTCTTGATCGGGCATTAGAAGATGAAAGACAGGCTTCTATAAATGAAATCGAGTAGACTAAGATCCAAAGGAAGGCTATGAGCACGATTCACTTAGCCCTTGCTCCCGAGATAAAACATAACGTGTTTAAGGAGACAACACCGAAGGCCTTGTGGGAGAAGCTCAAGAATATTTATGCATCAAAGTCGCTAACCAATTGCCTCTATTTGAAGATGGAGTTATATCGACTCAAAATGGAGATGGGAGGAGATCTCCATGACCACATCAACAAGTTCAATCAATTAATAAGTCAATTGTTGAATACAAATGATAAACTCTCTGATGAAGAGCAAGCGTTGTTGTTGTTGGCCTCACTACCAAGGTCCTTCAAAGTTTTGGTCCAAACATTGCTTGTGGGAAGATCAACTTTGAATTTGGATGAGGTGACTACAGCTCTTAGAGAAAATGAGAGAATGATGAGAACTGAAAATGTTGATGATGAACACAATGCAATAGTTGTGGTGGAGTTTAAGCGGGGGAGAAATCATTCAAGGAGACATGATGGGCCAAGAGGAATATCAAAATTGTAATTGCGTCCGCAACGAGATATGAGTAACATACAATGTTACTATTGCGGTGAGAATGGTCATATGCAAGATGATGTGTTTTTGGCAACAAATGACGAGATCGCTAAAATAAAATGGGTGATGGATTCTACTGCCTCAAAGCATATTTGCAAAGATCGAGAGATGTTTGATACTTTAAAAACTGATGGAGAATTCAGCCATTTTAAGTTAAGGAATGGTGGAAAAATGAAGGTTGAAGGCATAGGAAGTGTGAGGATGAAGCTCCATGATGGTACTATTCGAACTTTCTCAAATGTGAGGTTTGTACCTTTTGTTGTTATTAATATGATTTCTATGGGGGAAATGACATCTCAGGGGTACAAATATGTTGATTCAAAGTGGGGATGCAAAGTGTACAAGGGGAGACACTTGGTGTTGCAAGGACAAAAAAATAAAGGTAACATTTGTTATTTGGATGGTCAAGTCTTGAAGAGGAACCATGATAGCAAAGTGAAGAAAAAAGTGAAGTTTTCTAATGTTGTGAAAGTGTTGGGAGATACTTTCGTTGGAGGGAGAGTTTGTTCACTTTCAAATTAATTGAAGGATATTTCTCTTTTGGCTTGAGGGAGAGAATTATGGAGTTTCAAGCCAAAAGATAAGGTGCATGCACATTGGGAATTAAATTTTTATCACTAAGGTTTAGGTGACTTAAATGCAAAGTGGAAGATTGTATTTTACTAGATAAGCCTTAGTTGAATAGATGCATTGAAAGTTATTTTTGTTTCTACTTCCAAAAGAACTTATTTATTATAGTTGATAACAATCTTCATTATAAATAGAGAAGAAAATTAGTGGTAAAAAACAACACATGAAGAGGGAGTATGTGTGAAGAGAGATTGTGAAACAAATCACTTTGTTGAAAGAAAAGTGTCTTTGTGTTAGAGTGTTATAATTTCTTGTAACCATTGAGTGAGATACTTGGATTTGTAGAGTGATACACTATTTGGGGTGTGTTAAAATTTTATAATCATTTTTGTAATAGTGAAATATTTTTTGAGTTGGTTCCATGAACGTAGATAAGAGGTGTCGAACCATATTAAATTTTTGCGTTTGTTATTATTACGGTGTAATCTTTGTTGTGTTCTCACGATCCTTTGTAGGGGTAAGTAATTTTATTTGTAAGAGCGTTGATTTCCCAACAACTGTGAAGAGTTCTTTGATGTTGTGTTGCATCTACTACCTTTTGCATAATTTCTACTATATGTTTCAAGCATAGAACAAATAAAGTAAAAAAAAAAAGTTATGAATTAATTAGGGACCGAGGAAGCATGATCTTCTTCCGTGGTTACAATGATTTTTGAGGATAAATTTCACCACAACCACTCGCATGGTTCTCTATTAATATTTCTTTGTTCTTTTTTTCCTCAAAGAAATGGATTGCATGAAGACAAGTTAGTCACGTAAGTATTGTTCCAGTTATTTTGATAAGATATGGCGATCGAATCCATCAACAATGACAATTGAAAAATGAAATTCATTCTCCACTCTCTTTGGAACCTTCTTCCAACTTCACAAACCATGAAAATGGTGTGTGCATGCGCGAACTCGGATTTTTTTCAGGGCCACGTCTTCAGGTTTTTGTCTAAGAAATAAATTAAAAAAAGGTAAACGATTAATTAAAAAATATTAACTTTTTTAAAACTTTCTTAAAATAGAATATATTGATTATTGAGAAAAAAAATTATATACCGACCACGTAAATCCAATCACACTTTATTATGATAAGGTTGGTGATTTTTATAATAATTATATTAATGATAAATTGTAATTAAACAATAATATAAAAATATAAGTACTTTTCTGATTAAATTCTTGATTATATAAGTTGATGAAGAGTTTAATTAAAATATGTGTAAATAATTTTATACTATTAATTAAGAGTTTTATATGTGGTAAGCCAATTGACTTTTGTGATAGTTGTTGTTAAAATTATAAGAAATTAAATTCTTGTATGAAAATTTTACGGATGCTTTTTTATTATTATTAATTATTAGTATATGCTGTGATATATAAATTAAGGTAGAAAGTACAATCGGAATCGCATTGGCTTATCTTGGTAGGGACATGTCATAAACTCACCAATCAGAATTCGTAAACTAACCGACATAATATCACGAAAAACCATACATAGCTTTGTGATGAACTGATTATGATGATTTAGAAGAAAAATATATAATAACGTTACACGCCTTTTAAAACACGTTATTTTATTTTACAACTTAAAAAAAACTGTACCTTATTATCTCATCACAAATTCACAACTAATTTTATCTTTTTTTTTTTACATAACTATGTCTCATAAAAAATATATGATGAAGTATGGCTTCTATATTAAACATGTACCTAACGCTTTTAATAAAAGATAAATAATATGAATTTAGCACTTGATCCTACTCTTCCACGATAACAATGGGAATAAATGAAAAATATATACCATTATCAGAGTTGAATTCTTTATCCAGAAAATACAATAAAAACAAAAAAAATACACAAAGAATACATGTTTGAAATTATTTACCAAAATGATACGGCTTAGTGCTTTTAAATTTTAAAAATGATACGGCTTAACATGTTGTATTGCTGTAATGTTGATCAAATTTCATGCAATTTATTTTAATTAAAATATTGTAGCTTACAAATAACTTTTTTAACAACTGTTAAATTATTGGATTTTTAACATGTTTAAATCTTTATTATAGATTAATGATACAAATTTCAAAATTCAATATATCCTGTCAACTGTTATTTATTGATGTGAAATGGGTATCTCAGTGACCGATTGAAAGGCGCGTCATGCCTGGCTCTGCCGACACCCACTACTGTACTAGTGTTTTAACTTTTCAATGAAAACAAATTAGTAAGTTGGTGATTAATTTCTCTCTTTATTAATTTATTGGAGAAAGCAACATCGTTTTCACTATGCATTGCCTATTCGAAACCCATTACTTGTGTAGAGAGAAGACCGTGGACTAAGGGGAATAATGATCACCACTATCACTAGGTTGATTTGAACCATGTTATTTTTGTTCCCCAAGTGAACTTAATTCAACCTTGATAATACGGTACTAAATATCTCTTTTGCACTCAAGTTTAAGTTTATTCTGTATTCTTTGTTCACATCATAGTACTAGTAAATTGTGTGTGTCTATCTTCTTAATTAGGATTGAGCCAGTATATTGTGAGTAAAGGAGAAGAAGATTGAGTGCCTTGTTTCGAGGTTAAGGTCCCTTTTATGGGTTAAAGCTTTTTCTTGATAATATTCTTTGGTTTTATTCATTTCGTGCAAGGTCTTATATACAGCGTTTTCCATGCATGCACCTTATACATAACTACTTACAAGCGGTTACAACAAACTAACGGCCCTTTAACTAACTAACGGCCATGCTAAGCTTATTCACACGTAGTCATCTAAATGTTTGGGTCTCGAGACGTTCCTCTTTGGCCTTTCTGCACGTGCTCCTTCATTCACGGTGTTTGCTGCACTAGTGGCTCTATCATCATCCCCCCCCCCCCCCCCCCCCCTTGGAAAAATCACCTTGTCCTCAAGGTGGTGGGATCTGCAAATGTCATCCCACTTTTCCCAGGTAGATTCCTCAGGTGCTAAGCCAATCCATTGTACTAAAACTAACTGAGTTGAGGGGTCAGTAGAAGGATCCATACGTGAATTAAGGATGGTCAAGGGCTTCAATATGGGCTGGTTTTGAACTGTGTCTGGTGGAAGGGCGGAGACTGGTAGTTCCAAGGGGCCATGGTGGGGTCGTAACATGAAACAATGGAAAACCGAATGGATCTTAGACGCTTCTGGAAGTTGTAATCGATATGCTACCTTACCAATGCGTTCGATGATGGGGAATGGTACTAAGTAACGTTTGGCAAGCTTGTTAGGTGACTGGTCCTGCAGGGAAAGCTGGCGATGAGGACGAAGGCGGACGTAAACCATCTGCCCTTCTTCGTACTGAACATCTCGACGTCTCTTGTCCGCGAGAAGTTTCATATCTTCTTGAGCCTTTAGAAGTTTCCTTCTGAGTGCAGCGTGAACGACTCCCCGTGTGACTAACATTGTATCAACTGCATCGTTGCGGGAAGAGCCCTTGAGGTAGTCTAAGACTGAAGGAGGAGGCTTGCCGTAGACGACCTCGTAGGGGGTGAACCCCGTGCCGGAATGCTGCGATGTGTTGTATGACCATTCAACTAAGGCCAGAAACTTGTACCACTCAGCTGGGTTTCGATGAACGAAAGAATGAAGATATTGTTCAATCATGCGGTTCATCACTTCGGTTTGACCATCCGTTTGTGGATGGTAAGTCGTGCTCATGCGTAACGTTGTGCCACTCAGCCGGAAAAGCTCCCGCCAGAAGGAGCTGACCAAAATGGGGTCTCGGTCGGAGATGATGCTACGAGGGAACCCGTGTAGCTTGCATACGATATTGAGGAAGAGATTGGCCACCTTGAATGATGTATAGTGGGAAGGTAGAGCTCCAAGGTGGACTCCCTTGGAGAACCTGTCGACAACGACGAGGATAGCTGTGAATCCCTGAGAGCTTGGGAGATGAGTTACGAAATCCATGGAGAGGTCTTCCCAGATACCCGAAGGTATCAAAATGGGTTGTAAGAGGCCAGCACTTTTGCGCATGATGGGTTTCACTTGCTGACAGGTGTTGTAGTTGCGGACGAAAGTCTTAACGTCTCTGAGCATGTTGGTCCACTGAAAGTTGGAACGAAGGTGGTGGAACGTCTTCTTTACGCCGAAGTGGCCTGCGAGTGGAGCAGCATGATACTCATGCAATAATGCTGGAATGAATGGGTTTTGTGCATCAATCCAAATTGCACCTTTGAATAGAACGAAATCACCTGAGATGGAGAAGTCAGGGTGATCTGCAGGGGCAACTTGGATCGCTTCACGTTGCTTTTGGAACTCTGGGCTGCTTGATAAGGATTGCTTCAGCTGAAGCATGAACTCATGGTGAGGGACTGAGAGGACAAGGCACTGTCCTTGAGTTGAATCACTCACACGTGAGAGGGAGTCAACAACCACATTTGAGGTACCTGCCTTGTACTGGATATCGTAGTCGAACCCGAGCAGCTTGGCTAAGTAGAACTGCTGCTTCGGGGTCTGGATGGTCTGAGATACGAGCTCACGGAGGCTACGATGGTTCGTAAAAATGGTGAACCTGTGACCCAGTAGATACTGCCTCCATTTGCGAACGGCGGCAACGATGGTGTGTAGCTCGCGGACTTACGCAGATGCATGTTGAAGGCGTTGGCACAGTGGTTTGCTGAAGAATGCTATGGGGTGGCCTCGTTGATGAAGGACAACACCCATAGCATAGTTTGACGCATTCGTTTCTAGTGCAAAAGGTAGGGTAAAATCAGGAAGGGCCAGCACCGGTGCAGCTATCACGGCCTTCTTCAGATTATCAAAGGCTGCCTAAGGCTCTTCTCCCCATCTGAACGCGTCTTTGCAAAAAAGTTGTGTTAATGGTGCCGCAATGGCTGCGTATCCTTTCACAAAGTTTCGATAGAATCCAGTGAGACTGAGGAAAGCACGAAGGTCCCTCGGGGAACTGGGTTTGGGCCAGTCGAGAATGGCTTGTACCTTGGAAGGATTTGGTTGTACACCTTCGCCGAAGACGACATGCCCTAGATAATCAAGCTGACGCTGTCCAAACAAGCATTTGGAACGCTTGAGAAAATACTGAGCTTGAGACAGGGAGTTGAAGACGCATTCCAAGTGGTGTAAGTGGTCTTGCAGGGTTGCACTGTAGACGAGTATATCGTCGAAGAACACCGCCGTGAATTTCCTCAAGAATGGAATGAGCAAGGCATTCATTGCTGCCTGAAATGTTGATGGCGCATTGCACAAACTGAAGGGCATGACTCTATATTCATAATGCCCCTAATGGGTCCAAAAAGCTGTTTTCGGGATATCTCTTTTCACCATTAAAATTTGATGGAAGCCCTGTCTTAAATCTAACTTTGAAAACCACAAAGCATGGCCCAATTCGTCTAAAAGTTCTTCGATGGTTGGTAATGGAAAGCGATCACGAACCGTGATGAAGTTTAATGCCCTGTAATCCACACACATACGCCAAGTGCCGTATTTCTTCTTCACTAGTAGTACCGGAGAAGAGAAGGGGCTACGGCTGGGTTGGATCAGACCGAAGTCAAGGAGCGCCGTCACTTGTTTTTCGATTTCAGTCTTTTGGAAGTACGGGTACCTATAGGGTCTAACGTTGATGGGGTTAGCTGATGGGGTTAGCTGATGGGATGAGGTTGATTTGGTGGTCATGTTGGCGAAGAGGAAGGAGGCTTGTGGGTTGGTTGAACAGGGACTCGTATTTGAGTAGAAGCTCATCAATGGCGGGGACGGGGTGGAGTGCGGTGTTTAGTAATTCAGGTGAAGGAATGGGTTGTAGAGATAAGTGGAATAGGCCCGAAGTAGAGTTAGTGGATATGAGGCGCTTTACCTGATGGGCCGAAACCAAGTTGGTGTCTACCTGAACATCTGCGCGAAGATGAATGGGCTTTCCAAAAAGGGTGAACTTCATAGTAAAAGCGGTGTAGTCAGTAACAACCGGGCCCAATGTTCTTAACCACTCAACTCCTAAAATGACGTCGGCTCCGCTTAATGGCAAAACACGCAGCGTGACCACGAAGCTGTGATCCTGAATGAGTATCTTGGTCTCAGGGATCATTAGCTGGCAATCCAACACAGAACCATTTCCCACCATCACTCTGAGAGGTATCGTATCTTGCATGGGTAAGTTGAGGAACTTCGCAACACGAGGTTGAACGAAGTTATGAGTACTGCCGCTATCTACTAAGATGGTGACACAAATGTTGTTGATAAGGCCGTATAATCTGAAAGTATCCGTGGCTGGCACGCCAGCCATGGCATGGAGGCTTATATGTGGTTGCAATGAGGCTGGGTCGAAGGGCTGGGTAGGTTCGTCCACTGATGGGTCAGGTTCACTTCCAAAAGGAGGCAAGGTTTCCGTGAGACTCAATTCTGATGGTGATGACTCATCGGAGTTCGCAATGAAGAAGAGAAATCGCCCTTTACAACGGTGGGAGGAGCTCCATTTTTCATCACAATTATAACACAACCCCTTTTCGCGTCTATACGCCATGTCTTCTTGAGTTCTCTGGACGAATGGGGGCTTTGGTCGAGGTGTCTGCGTTGAATGAGAGTTAGAGGAGGTAGTGTTTGGTGATGGGTGGTTACATGGAGTGCGGGCGTGTTTCCGACGATCATTGATTTTATCTTCCTGAAGATGAGCAAGAGCTATAACTTTAGGTAGAGAGAGGGGTTGGAAAGCTTGTACCTCACGGCGTATCTCCGGGCTTAGGCCGGAGATGAAGCAACTGAGAAGAACCGATGGGGACAGGCCGGTGATGCAATTTGCGAGCTTCTCAAATTTCGTTAAGTACTTTGTGACTGTGCCTCGTTGAGTTAGCTTGAATAAAGCTTCGCGGGGGTCATCGTAAATTGAAGGAGCAAAACGGGATTCAATTGCTTGGAGAAGGGCCGACCACGAGGTGATGAACCCGTTTATGAACATCCATTGGAACCAACTGAGTGCGGGGCCGTCCAAGTAAAAGGAAGCTACCATGATACGATCCTCTTCTGGAGTTCCCTGGTAGTCGAAAAACTGTGAGATTTTGAAGATCCATCCAAGCGGATCGTGGCCGTCAAATCGCGGGACGTCTAGCTTGACTGGTGGTCGCGGAACTTGGGGACGTGGCGGAGCAGAAGAAGACATGTGAGAGAGACGCTCACACATGGCCTCAAACTTATTAGCCAAATCGGAGTGTTTCTCGGTGAGGGCGGCTATGGCCTCCTCGAGGCAGTCCGTGGTGGTGCGGCGGGTTCCATGCTCTGCCATGGACGAGGGCAGGTCGGACCAGTTGTTGTGAGTAAAGGAGAAGAAGATTGAGTGCCTTGTTTCGAGGTCAAGGTCCCTCCTATTGGTTAAAGCTTTTTCTCGAAAATATTCTCTGGTTTTATTCATTTCGTGCAAGGTCTTATATACAGCGTTTTCCATGCATGCACCTCATACGTAACTACTTACAAGCGGTTACAACAAACTAACGACCCTTTAACTAACTAACGGCCATGCTAAGCTTATTCACACGTAGTCATCTAAATGTTTGGGTCTCGGGAGGTTCCTCTTTGGCCTTTCTGCAGGTGCTCCTTCATTCACGGTGTTTGCTGCACTGGTGGCTCTATCACAGTAGAAGAAAGAACCAATGTTGTACTTAATTGACATTTTTCACTAAGAATAATGTCAATTGTGCCTTCTGAGCAGACGTCCATTGCTTATCAGTGCATCATCATTCTTTTGCACTTCAATATTAGGGGTGTTTAATCAGAAAAAAAAAGATAATTAGATATGTGGCACCAACCACCAAGTCACCAACTTTTACATACGGTTTGAAAGGCCAAATTGGACTCACATACAGTTGCTGCCCTATTTTCCTAAAAACCAAATTGGACACCATTGCTTTTCCAAATAAAAAATTATTGGTCAAACTTGAACTGATGATTGGAACACTCAATGATAAAAAGTAATTTATCTATATTGCCAAATATAAAAAAATATTTATTAACGTATAGACGTATAGTTTACCACAAACTAATTACTTTTGTCGAACCGTTTAATTTCCTGTAAGAAGTTATACAATTAAGTTTTATATATTTAGATTAATTAAAGAATAAACTTGCTACTAATTCTTGCAAGATACATCTTTTTCATCAATTTTGTTTTTTTATAAATAAGTTTCATTAATTTGGCTTCTAAAACTTCAAATTTGTAAATTTTTAGTCCCCCTCCATCTATTTGAGTTTAATAAAGTTATTTTTTAAGGCTAATTTATATCATTAAAAAATATCATTTCGTTCAAATAACTAAGGCTTTGATTCCTTTTATTACCAATGAAAAATGGATGTCAAGAAAGCTTTGTTCCCTTAAAAAGGTTCACCTAGTTCAACTTAATTAGTTAGGGGATAGTTTGTTTGAACTAAAACATATTTTTTTTATAAAAAAAAAAAACATTCTTTTTAAAAAACACTTTTTTAAGAGGAAGACAGGGGATATGTACCAAAAAAGAAGATAGGGGATTAGTTTGTTTAAACTAAAAAAACATTCTTCTTAAAAAAAAGGTTATTAAAAAATAATTTTTTAATAGGAAAAAAATAGTTTAAATAAACACATCAAAAAATAAAAAGTAAAACTGTTTATTTTATTAATTTTATAAAAATAATAAGTTTAAACAAATGGGCCCAGAATTGCTTCTTAAAATAAGAAAAAAAATCTAGTCTTTTTTAAAAAAATTGAACAAACACATTAAAAGGTATAAAATTGCTTATTTTATTAAAAAATGGGATTAAACAAAAAGACCCAGTATCTAAATGACTTTCTACCAGTGAGTTTAAGGCTCTACTTGTTTTTTTGTTAGAAAATCAATTCTCACTTTCCAGTAAAAAATGTTCCAATGTAATTTCTCTCTCTTTTTTTTTCAAAATTAACTAAACTAAACCGACACCAAGTCAATAAATATCATTAAAAGATGACATGTCTTGTGCAAGTCAAGTAAACCAAAATGATTTCATTTGCCAAAATATACATCTAAAAATGTATATAAATACTCTAAAATGAAAATACACTCAAGTATATTTTGAGTTCTTCGAAATATGACTTTCTTGCTCTATTTAAATTTTATTTACTTTTGGTTTTTGAATTAAAAGGACTACAAATACCATGGTCTTTGTAATTTTAAAGGACTGAAAGTGTAAATAAAATTCAAATGGATACTAATTTAAAAAAGCATCACATTTTTAAAAAATAAAAGCTTAATGAAACCAATTGAATACCATGTTTGCATACAAGCCCCAATTGTAAACTCAATAAAATGTCATCTTTTTTTCAACTTATATAAAATGAAATTTAACTTATATAGATGGAGGTATAAAAATAAAATAAAAAATCAAATTTTTAGGGACTAAATTAATATTTTTTTAAAGACGAAAATAAAAGTATTCTTATCATATCATATCACTTATGCACCTAAAAACCCTCTTAAGAATATGTTAGAATCTTCCAAATTATGTTAATATTGTAGCACTTTTTCTAATTGTCACCACTACTAAAAAAAAGGCCTTCTACATCGGTTCTGAGGACCTTTCTACATCAGTTATGACCTGTGGTGGTAGTGGGTGTCGTTGAAAAACCTAGGCCATTCAACATCGGTTGAACGACCTTCTTTAAAGGGCATGGGTTCGAAGACGGGCATGGTGCCAGACCCGTCTTAGAATAGAGATTGTTCTACATCGGTTGTGAAGGGAAAATCGATGTAAAATGGAAGTGTTCTACATCGGTTGTGAAGGGAGAACCAATGTACAATGGGGAGAGTTCTACATCGGTTATGAGGGTGAAACCGGTGTAGAATTGGGAGTGTTTCTACATCGGTTATCAGTAAACCGATGTAGAATGATGATTGTTTCTACATCGGTTATCTTTCAACCGATGTAGAATGGGGCTTTTTTTATATTTTTTTTGCGAAATTTATAAACCCAGGTCAAATTTCAGCTATCAAATTAGTTACTGAATAAGTACACGAAACTACGTTGCTTATATGTAATACAATACAAATATAATGAATGAAGTTCTGAAATTTTCTTAGATCAGCTAAAATATACTTACAATCTTTGCTTGAACTATGCTCCATGTCACTAGCATATATGGTGTGCGACATTGAGAACAATGATTTCACGACCCATGGAGAACAATGATTTCATGGCCCATAGAGAACAATGATTTCATAAGCTTGTACCTATAAAGATCTCATCTCATTAATTGCAAGAAACAATAGTATCAAGCGTGCCTGTAGGTATATATAATATGTAGATTAGGATGTCTTTGTAGAAAATGCCCAAAATAAAACAAACTATGAAAAAAATTCAGCTGCAAATTCTTAACTGGACACAAAACAAACTTGAAGGTGATCATATGCCAAAAATATATGCTAGTAAGCTACTTAGCAATGATATTCCAGGGTATAAAATGAATGTACCTCCATTTAAGCATTACTTCCTTCTGGTAATGTAATCAATCTTGTTTTTGAATCATACACCATTTTAGTTTCACAGCTGAGGCAAAATATAACTTTGGATGGTTAAACTAATGAGGAATCATAATTAATAAATCATATTAGTTTAATGATATGAAAATGAATAGTATGGAGAGACAGGGTGCGGATAGTGCAAGGCTAACTAGTTTTATACTTACTTTTCACATTTGACTTTGTTGGTGGAATCGCCACTTGAAACCGACAGTATAGTCTTAAAGAAAGAGGTATTTTCAGTACCATAGTTTGGACAAGGGCCCTTTAAAGATAAAACTATGTTAGTATATGTATTGGTTCGATATATAAACAGTGTAACAAAAATTTTACCTTTAAAATAAAAAAATCTTGTACAGTTGCCCTTGTGATTGATTGAGCCAGCCACAAATTAAAGGGAATAGCGGCAGACCAAGTTAAAATGAAACTAAAAGGCTCTGGAATATGCATTTAACAAATTCACGACATTAGTTAGAAAAATTAAAGGCGTAATGTACTATTTTCAAATTTCAAAGAAATGATTTCTAGTCTAGGAGATAAATCAATCTGATTTTCCTAGATAAGGTTTCTGCTCACCCTCAGACCGGACATCTCATAGAAAAATCTTGTCTAATAAATAGCAGAAATTCTATACTAAGGTTGCTTACTTCTTTTGGATTTACAACCTAGCTAGCCTCAAGGTTCTTAAAGAAGAGGAATATGGTCAATTGGTCATCATGTACTACAACAACATCTAGACAACACGTTATATTGTGCTTATGATTTTGTTATCAAATGGTAATCCACTTGCATTTTACTCTCTAAACTCTAAAGTGAACTTTGCACTCTAGAGGTTCTTTTTTCTGACTAGAAGATATACTGATATATGAAGAGGGGAAAGGGACATTAGAGGGAAATGTAAGAATGAAACTATTGTCTGTCTGATACTATGCCATTCAAATCAAACTAAATCTAAATAGACAGTTAAAAATGCCAAAACAAGGAAAAACGAGGGAGCATACCTTTATCAGATATGAGATCTCAAATCCAGTCACATCATCAAGGAAGAAGAACCTAACAAATTATAGGGGGGAAATGGAAAAGGCAAAATAAATCGAGATTTAATATATGCAAACAGTACCTTGCACATTACTTGAAGTCATGCATGCATACACAGAAAACAAAGTTACTTACAATCCTAGTGCAACCACAGTCTCTGGGACATTCAGCAAGAACATCTTTAAATAGTCACAGACAGGGCACTGTATACCTATAAAAAGGATGTCAATTAGAAAGCAATAACAAAGTACAATACATAATCTCGGTGACTTACTGCCAAAGTGAAGAGCAAACCTGTAAAACTTGATTTACTGTCAACTTGATAATAGCATAAGAATGAACATACTAACACATACCTTTCTACTACGAAGACTACACCGTGGACCTTCAGCCACAATTTCACTCCCTTCCATCTAGAAAATACAGTATGTGTCATTAAACATTAAAAGGATTTAATAATGGCTCATATAGTACATCCACTCTCGTTGTATACTTCCCATGGCTCATACAACAGATCTCCATTGTAGCTTTGGACTTATATGCCTTGTTCCACTAGTTTTTCTTTCATGTTGTGATCACGGACAACCTAAATCGGATCTGGTAGAATAATTAGGGAAAGAAATATGGATCAGCTAACTAGCATTGAAATGTGAAGAAATATATGTGGAAGTTATTTTGTTCATTATAAAGCAATCCTATTAGTGCCACTTAATTCTCATGTCTCAACTGGTTAAAGCGTCCATCTATAAACTAAATAATTGATTTGAGAAACAAAAGAAAAGTAATAGTGCTAGAATGCTTGAAACAAGTAAAGCATCATAATGTACATGCATTTGTGTGTCAACAGTTAACAAGCAAACATACAAATTTAAATGCATACTTTGTGCCACCTGCTATATAATGATTTTTAATGTGTCATGGCATTTAAAGAATCAATGCATTATTTTTTAGAATTCTCTGACCATCATGCACTCTTCATTTTTTACATAACATAATATCAAACAGAAACACAAAACAAATGAACAAAAATAGTAAGGATGAGAAAACATCTCAAGAAATTGTCACTTAGTGAACATACCATATTGTCTTCTAGGAGTACCTTACCTTGAAGGTCAGCCCTAAACCTCTTCTATATTATCAATAGAAAAAGCCTACTTGCTTCTTCAACTTTTGGAGATCCAAAACATTAAATGACATCAAATATATGACAGGTTCAAAATTGGCTAAAACATTTAAAACAGAAGGTTAAATCTACACTAGGTTGGACAACATAGTTTTTCATTAGAAGCTCAACAGATTTTTTTAGCAAAGGAGTTACAACATAAAGAACATGTACTATTCTGATGTTGTTGTATCTGCAACCATTTAACCTTTTAGGCTTATAGTGAAATATACAAAATAGAAAAAGTGAAAACTTGTGGTTTGACACTAATGGAAGGGTAGCCCTCGAGATTCTGAGCTTGGTGACCCTTCACTACTTTGAGAATGCCCTCTCCATGCATGTTGTAGTTGAGATGCAAACTGCAAGTTCCACAAAATATATTCTATAGATGGCCTATCTGCTGGCTCTTTAATCAGACACCTCACATAAATCTTCATCATTGTCTTCAATGATTGATCCAACCATGCCTTGCGAAATGCTGGATCAACAGCGCTCCTCCTACCCTCTTCATCAGCTCCTAAGCTTGCTTGCAATTGCCTCATTATGCAATTAACAGAAGCAAGGTCATACAATTTTACATGGTTTATATTAAATATGGATAATGAAAACTAACATTATCTTGCAATACGAACATTAATTTATGATGTTGGAGATCCTACATCGACTTATGATAATGTCAAATTAAAGTATGAAAGTTGAGGGCAACTTTTTTTTGTAGTGTTAAGCCCAAATCAAAATTCTAAGATATGGTCTCAGACTATCAAATAATTTCTTGATCATTTAGGCATTTACTTCGATACCACGAGGATGCAAATATGGATACGAAGATTGCTTAATCCAATATCCTTATCCATTTGTATTTCCTGTAATTCTATCTTATATTTTCCTGCTTGGAGTGTGTGGAAAAGTTTTTTGACATTTAATTAGTTAATTAATCTCTTTGGTGATAATATGTCCATATATAATAAATTAGTTTTGTATTGTGACTGCATGATCAAATTAGTTTTGTGATGCAGTCTATTGTACCAGTCAATGAGAGGAAATAAAACCACTGATTTTGTATGAACTTAGTTCTAAAGCAATATTCCTCTATATGCAAGATAATTTGAGACATTGTAGCATACCTTCCCATAAGAATCTTCACCCATTAAAGAAGTTGTGTCAAAATAGTTGTAGCTGATTCAATCTCTTCCAATGAGAAACTTCGATAAGTTGGCAGGCCAACTGCTCCCAAGTTCTTTGTTTGAGATATATACCCTTTTAAGTACAGGAAAAAGACATGTTTGTCAATCTATATTTAATATGGAATTATACTGAGAAATATATGAATGACTTATTATTCTTCCCATATGATCCTGTCCAGAAATATTTTTCAATCATTTTTGGACTTCATTAATAAAGAAGGATTCTAATAAATTGTTTAGTTGCAAATAAACTTATGTTTCTTTTATCAAATTTAAACAAATATGATGTCCTTGTATGTACAGTTTAGAAATGGGAAACTGTTTCCATTCAGGTATTAAAATTTAATATATTAAAGCAACTTTTGTCGATCAATTAGGTACAGAACTGTTGCAACAAGCTAGAGATAGAATGCAAACTTATAATTCCAAGAAGGTAAGTTCCTACTACTAACTCCCATACTTTTCTTGTTTTAGTGATCATTAACTTCAATATTTAATTTTTCTTTGGCTACAAAAGAAAAATCCCATTCTTAATAGTTATAATGCTGGCTACATATTAATTAGACTTGTAGATATCTGAGAATTTTCTGAATGTTCTGCATGTTGTGGATGAAGAAATGTATAAAATTGGACAAGGTAGTTTGATCATGCACCGGCTAGATATTTTAATATTGACAACCCCATCGAAGTTTAGTTGAAGATAATTAGAGTTGTGTGTTGAAATGTAGTCCTTCCCCATTTTTGTTGACTATAAGAGGTCCAATCTCAACAACTGCACCGTACCCAATATAGGAGCATCTGGGTCCTTCCAAGCAAACAAATTAATCAAATGAAATGATATCAAGATAATAGGATCTCTAATCTAGCTATAACCTTACTTGTAAAGTGGAAAACTATGTAATAATATCATAATGGTGGTTGACGTGTGACAGGCTTGATAGCAAACAATCACATACCTCCATTGAGCCAGAAAAGGAGAGGCTTCTTTGATGGTTCAAATTCAGTTTCATATAAGTAGAGTTGCGGCAGAGTGAAGGACCAAGGTATGACAAGTGATAACTGCTAAATAATAGTGAATTAATAGTGGAAAATCGGTCTAAAATTAACTTAGAATTAATTATTTAGCAGTTATTTATGCTTTAATTTGGAAAGATTTAATTAATTTCAAATTTTGATTGCAGATGTGAAAAAGGGAGGTACAACAAGAAAAAAGGAGCAGAAATAAAGGAAAAAAGAAGAAAATCAGAAAAAGCCCAAGCCCAAGTTTGCACCTATAAATAAGAGGGTCAACCTAGGAAAACAAACACACTTCCTGAGAGCTCAGTTTTCAGACCTCTGGCACTCAGTTCTCTCATTGTCCTTCCCTTTTCTTATATTCTTATTATCTTTCTTTCACCCCCTTCTCATTGTAAAGCCCTCATGACTATGAGTGGCTAAACCCCCTAGCTAGGGCCTGGCAGGCCTAAAAAGCCAATGATGTATGGAGCATTTCAAGAGTTATCAATAAAAAGAGGAATTCCCTCCAGGTTCTATATTTATTTACCGTTCTTTCTTTTTACATCTTGTATCTCTGAACTTGCTTTCTGTTAGGGTTTAGTCCACTTGGGAGAGGGTAAAGCCTAATTAGGGGTAAGGAATGAATACTTGAATCTGTTTTAAGGGTTAGGCCACTCGGGAGAGGGTAACGCTTAAGAGAACACTAAAAGGAAGAAATTATCAGGTTATCTTTTAGAGGGTTTTTCTTCCAGTTTCTTTTATCTGCTTTTCTTTCTTGCTTATTCTGCATCTCGGACTTTGTTTTCTGTTAGTCTTTAGGCCACTCGGGAAAGGGTAAAGCCTAATTAGGGATAAGGAATGAATGCGTGAATCGGTTTTAAGGGTTAGGCCACTCGGGAGAGGGTAACGCTTAATAGAACAATAAAAGAAAGAAATCATTGGGTTAGCATGACTTAATGCCTCAATGCCCATGCTTTAGCAAACATCTAGAATGTAATCTTAAAGCATCTTAGTTATTGAGTCTTCGCAAAGGGCACTTGGAAGATAGGTAATTAGGGTAGGCTTGTCATCATGAGACATCAGGGGCAAGTAGATGGATAGATGTGGGACAGAATTAGTTCACTGGTATTGATAACAGACAAATCCAGAATCCATATATCTAGGCTAATTAGACTTGTCAGGTTTTAGCGATTTTAATATATAGATTTTATTCCCTATTTTTTATTGTTGGTTTTTCTTAGAAGTAGTTATTCCTTATTTTACTGTTGGGTTTTAGGAGTAAGTATTTAGATTTAGTAGATTTAGATTTTATTTATTTGAATTTTGTAGAAGTAGTTATCTTTATCGCAATTTAAATATTTTATCTTCTATTTTTATCTTTTAATCTTATCTTTAAATCTTTTATCTTATCTTATCTATTATCTTTATCTTTTATTTTAAATTTTAAATTTCTTATCCCTTGCTAGATTTAGATTATATTTACTAAATTTACAATTTACAAACTGAAAAGTACTTCACATAAGTGCAACAAAATCTCTGTGGTACGACATTTGGCTTACCGATAAATTATTACTACGAGCGATTTGGTACACTTGCCAAAGAGCTAACAAGAAGGTTGCGGCGGAGTGAAGGACCCAAGAAGGAAGATGTTGAACGCTGACCTGCATACAATTAGAGTTGCACAACAAAAACACTAATCCTATATTGGGACCAATACAAAACGCAACCCAAAATCAGTGCATAGTAATAACGTAAACAAGTCACATAATCATGTAACGATGTTGAATTAAAAGTCATGACCAGACATAATGATGTGTCTTAATGAATGAAAATTTTACAAAGGTGCTTAATGTTCCTATGTCATCTAAATTTTTCTAATTTACATCCATTTTCCAACTTGTAGAAAATAGGCTGCCCATTTCTTGCGTAGTATTATGATGGTGTCAGTGTCTAATGGTGTTCCATCAGAAAAAAAACTACAAAGGGGAAGAAAATTAAATTTAGTTAGTACATCAACCATTTAGGTACGATTTCATACTACAAAAATTCATTTGTTAGTCTAATAGAGGACATACGTTGTGGAGTTCATTTTTCAAACCGCCGCTGACGATGCACCACATCCAATGCATCACATAATATCCACACTCATATGCTCCGGGTTGTACATGGCTCTACATGCAATATAAGCGCTCAATAAATGCTGGGTCATTCCAATTGAAACATCATTCTTTTTTCAAATTTTCAAAAATATAGGGATTACGACATACCTTAGCCTCAATCCATTGAGGTGGAGGTGCATTGTCCTTGCCTTGGAAATTACTGCATATTATCTTCATTGCACTAAGTTTGAAAATAACAAAAGACGTAGTTAACATGTAATGTTTTGACTAGTAAACTATAACTAATGACCAATGCTAAATTGAATAAGGTTGCAAAGTACTTGTTCACTGCAAACTTAATGTGAACATCAGGCTTTCTCCATACAGAACAGAACCATACTACAATGTTCTCTCATGGACATAACACAAGAAGTTGCCAATGTGCCCTGAAGTCAACAACATGAAATTCACCATCAAACTAATGCAAACACATTGATAACAACCATATGAATAGACTTATTGATTGAAGTAAGGTCCTAAGTAGACTTGTCGATGTGATTCCTTGACCCACGTTTCTATATACAGTTGACATTCTTCACGCGTGTCCTTTGTGCAGCGTATAGACTGGGGCTCAAGGAAACCATACACTAGAGCAAAACCAATGCTTGTACTCCAATCATTCATAAACTTGTTTTAAACACAATCAACAATATTCTTAGACAAATATGGAGTGGACAATACCATATGACAACCATCACAAAATATGATTTACTTACATCATCCACAATTGCAGTATAGATATGTTTAAACATTTGTCACCTAAAATTATTTCAATCACATCTGCATGTGTGATGAAAAAACCATTTGTGGAATTAGGTAACCCAAATTTTGCCTCGTCCCATGCCAACTCCATTGGCTTTGTGTAAACCACATACGACTTCTTAACCAATTCTCCCAGCGGGTCATCTGTGGCCACAGATGTGAACCTGTTCGGCTCTCCAACAAAGTTCAATGGAGGCTTATCGGGTCCCACGACCACCTATGATAATATAAATTAGTGTACATGTAATTATGCATGTCAACAAATAGAACAAATTCATAGGAGAAAAAAACTAACCTCATTAGTTACTTTTCTCACAAGATGTGTTGGCCATGCGACGAATGTGCCAATGGCCTGCTGAAGAATCCGAACCTCTGATGTAGGAAAAGGGACCTCAGTGTGATGAACATTCACCTTAACAACGTCATTTGCATAACGAACATTGTGTATGGTGGATGAATTCTCAAACACTTTTCCCAAGCTCGCAAGCACAGTATTTTCCCTAATAACTACGAACAAGCCCATCAAATCGTCATCAACATTCAAAACCTCTTTAAGTAATCCACTTCCGTCAAGTCCAGCACAGCTACCCTTTGTGCTGACACGCGCAAGTAGAGCTTGTATTTCTAGCACCTCAATGGGGGCTGACCGGTGTGATGCAATATGAGATAACTCTATTTTCAGTGCTTGCTTTAACTCTTGCTTCATTATCTCCATATTTTGCCACTATTTTTCTTCAACTGCCCTCATCCAAGCCTCTTGCTGCTGCTTGTGTTCTTCTTGTACCTCCTTTCTTATCTCATCCTTAATTCCACCGATGATTTCAGCCAACTGTTGTTGGCTGATCGATGGTGAGGATGTTCTAGAAGCACGTGAGGCTTGGCCAAAGTATTGGCTTATTGTGACACTTGTCCCTGCGACGCGAACACGACCTGGATGCTCAGGTCGGCCAAGGGCCATGTTCAGTATGTCCTATCGCCCATGCAGAACAAAACTCCCCTATGTTGCTTGTTCCTGTAATGAATCCTGCATGGATATACGATTGTCAAATTTGAATAAAATAAAGTTGACTAGGTTAGCTAACTATTATTTCGCAATGACAATAAACAAAGAATACATGAACTCACAATTTTGTCTTCAATTTGGTGTACCACTTCAGACGTCATTTCGCTATACCGCTTTGTGCGGGCGATCTTCCACTTCAAGTGTCTTACCACTGGGGATGGTGGGTCGACGTTTAGTGTTGGTTTTTCAGTAAATTAATCTTCCTCATATTGACGCTTGCTATTCTCCTCCTTAAGTTTCTTGTCAAGCAGTTCATACTTTTATGGCAGGAGATTTATGTCACATAAGGAATGTTGAAAATTGTTAAATGTTGCATGGATTAATGAAGAAGGTTACAAGTTTGGGTTATAATTGTAATACCTGAGTAGGATTGAACCATAGTTAATAGTTTAATTTCATATTTTTAAGGAAAAACCACAGTTTGCCATTCAATATCACAAAATTTCTCCGCTTCATCACTTTCCTACTTCGATCAAGTCAGAACAAAGTTAACCACAATGGAGCAGGCTGTCAAGACAGCAGGAATGAAGATAAAATCTTTCAAGGATGAGGATACAAGGATTTCAATATGGAACATTGCTGGTCAGCATAATTTTTTATCCCTCCATGATCTTATGTTCGCAGGGCATGGAAGTGCCTCATTTTTCATCATCATATCAAGCTTATTCAGAAAACCATGCAACAAAGAACAAAAAAGTTCAATTGAAATTGAAGAAGACCTGCAATATTGGCTCAGGTTCATTGTTTCCAACTTTA
This sequence comes from Glycine soja, assembly GCF_004193775.1. Classification (NCBI taxonomy): domain Eukaryota; kingdom Viridiplantae; phylum Streptophyta; class Magnoliopsida; order Fabales; family Fabaceae; genus Glycine; species Glycine soja. Next base: position 36,987,724 of record NC_041013.1, read on the forward strand.
AAAGGGCAATACAATAGATTAAGTTCCAATAATGATCTGTTAGTCAGGTTATTGGATTCTCAAAATCTTTATGAACTTCGAAGATGGTTGACAATGAAAATTTTGGTGGAAAGGGGAAGAAAAATGACAAACGGATTAAGAAACCAGCAAATGTTGGTGCTGGATGGGAGAAATACAGTCCTGCGTACTCCCAGCTAGTCAAAAAATTGACAAGTTTCCAGTTCAACCTACTCGAATAGTGGTATTGAAGCCTAGCCCTGGGAAGACACATGAGATTAACGTAGTGGCTTAAGGTCACTCATTAACGCCCTCTAAATTTCCCACCACCTCTCAGTCCCTTGTGTCTCTCTCCCCTTGCAAAGGAAGGGAAAGAATGGAAATTGTTGTTTCTCTTTCCTATTTTTTATCTGTACCAATATTTTTCCATGTAACTTAGTCTGTGCCTTCTCTACCTAACTAATAAAATTAGTCCCTTGAAACTTATGGTACTATAGATATGCTTGCATGAGTTGGAGGATGCATGGTTTACTGTTACGTGTCATTGGATCATGTCGTAGTAGATTCTATTTAAGCAAAATCTATTTAGTTGAGCAATTGTTTTGGATTTTTTGCTACTGCTGGAATGGTGAAACAAATGAAAACTTTACCTGGTTATGAAGGTCATTGGATTCTAATTGCTACTTGATAAATAATAGAAATAGCTTTTCTCAGTCATCATTAGTAGTACAACACAGTACAACCTATTTGATTTGTTGTTATTGCAGATTACGAAATGTCCTAGGATCATATAAGTAAAATGTTATATCTTTACAGAAAATTGGTAAATAAATAGACTGGAGGTTTCTGAGAGTTGTGTTTTGTTTTTACAGCCTAGATTGACTCTGTGAAAGCCCATGGTGCCTGGGATTTCAAGTGAAAACCAAGGTCAGCCCAGTCCAATTTCTCTCACCTTATCATTGCTATTTCAGTAAGTTCCTTTTTGATATTTCTTGTGTTCTTTACTGTTTTATTACCTGATTGTGAATTTTTTTTGTAGGATCACGACTGTCTCTAAAGTCTAATTTAATTGATAAATGACCACCTATAGAATCAATAGCTCGGACCCTCTCATGGGACGATTCTTGTGCAGAGGTGGCAAGTCCATACCCTTTGAAGCCCTCATTGGCATCCTTAGACCCTAAGGTAGAGGATCAAGACTGGTTCGTCTTTGTTGACAAACTACTATCAATTGCTGGAGTTGATGATCAAGTGCAAACTGACTCATTTTACGCAAGATGACATTCCCTTAAAAGCCCATTGGATCCATCATTGAGGGACAAATATGCCAATCTCGACGACACGGAGCCTCAACAGCTCCACCAGGCCAAGCGAAGGCAGAAGAGGTCTAATCAAAAGCTTGTATTTGATTCTGTCAATATTGCCCTAATAGAAATTACTGGTTATGTATCAGAGAAGAATTACTTGATGGGTAGCTTGTGCAGTGGGAGCCACAGCAGGGTCCAACTCCCAGAAGCTGCACCTCCTCCCCCACTGGTGGACCTCATTGTGGCCCAGATGAAGGAGTTAATATCTAGCGCAATGAGGTCTATTTGGGTGGATTGTGGGGACAGTAATAGCCCTGCTCTGCTATGCTCCACTGCCTCCATCTCAAATTGCTAACGAGGATCGATCCATCAAACTAGGGGACTTAAACACCCACGTTTTTGGTTTTAGCCCCCACTTCAATGCAAAATCCATGTTTTATCCTATCAAAACTATTTTTTTTAAGTAACACATGTATCTTTTTTTGAGACTAAAATTATAGTTTATCTTTTACCACTGTCGAATAGTATATAAATGAGTATTTTGAAACTATAATTAACTTTTTCATAATAAATATCTTTACTTCCCTCTTATGATGGAAACAAGTAAGAATTTGATGAGGATTGTAAGTAACATCATTTTGGTTCCCACTTAAATAAGGCTGTTATGGTGTATATCGTGTTTCATACTCCTCCAGACCGTGAACAGAGAACACAAGCTCAACCTTGGGGGACCACCACTCCACTAATTCAAGTGGGGCTTTGAAATGCTATTTAGGCTAGAAAGATTCTCACCAGGTCTAAAATAAAGAACATCCTAATCTAAAAAAGGTTTTCTATAAATTTTGCTAGTTCAATTAACTAGTGTAAATTCGTGAGTTAACTTAGTAATTAAAATAGATGTTTGTAAATGGCCTACATTAGTGTGTAGTATCTTTGTCATCAAGGTTGTTGGTGTATACCCCCTCCCAATCCCTAGTTTCAAATAAAAACATAATTAACCCCTTACCACAATTTTTAAAAAAATAGACAATGAACATGTCATGTATAGATTAATCTAAATTATATGGTGTAGGACCACCTAATAATTTTCAATTTACAAGAAAAAAGTAACAATGTTTCATTTCATGTCATGTATAGATTAATCTAAATTATATGGTGTAGGACCACCTAATAATTTCTCTAATTTGAAGAGAACAAAAACCACTCAGCCTAGCATTACCAGTCACTAAATAACAAGATTTTTCAAGTTTTTTTCTTTCTGGTTGAACCATATCACTATAGCTATGTTTGTTTTTCCGTCTAAAACTCCGTTCAACGCCAATCCAACCTTTTTCCCAATTATTAGTCACATTGAACTGCATTGGAAAATGGACAAACGTTAAAACAAACACACCCTATATGATTAATTTAGTTAACAATGTAGAACCACTTCCATCTAGCTAGCAAGTAGCAGTTGTCTCACTACACGGTAATCAAGTAGGAACTTGAACAAAAAATTGACTTCATTCATGACTATAACTGATGAAGTGGTTACTAATTTGTAACTGTGTTATCCACGTAGTACACCTCATGAATGAACCCTGCACTCTCAGAAAATGTTAAGATCATTAGGTATTCCACCTTCTTTACATTGCTGTTAACATTTTTTGTAAAGTGATATTTCCACTGTGAGAATTTTCTTAGAATTTTCAGCATCCACAATTTTATTAGTACTTTTTGTTGACTTTATAGTATACATCTAATACACAACTTCCATGGCATTCTTCTCTCTCTTTCCTTCATTTATCTCACTCATATGTAACGTTGCTTCTCCATTTCTTGCTTCTCCATTTTCAGTTATTCACCATAATTTTTTAGAGTAAAATCGATTTTACTTGGTATCCAAATATGCACTAAATGAATACCTTTATGATATGACTGATACAGTACACCAGTGCTAAATTACAAAAACTTATATATAGTAGCTACATTGTCCAATCAGCTTGCCCTATTTGGCCTAATAGTTGTCTCCGATCTTGTCATTAGGGAAAAACCTAAATCACTCTGTTCTGTTTTATATTTTGTGTTCCAAACTATAATAGAAGAGATCTTGCATGTGCAAATTATGAGGGATATTGTGTGTGGAAGTTTTAGGTTTTATATTTTTAAAATACATCAAACGTATATGCAATACAGTAGAATACAATACAAGGAAATTGTTGATTGGTTTATTTGTAGTACTATATAACTTTCTATCTACTTGACTTACAATCTTTTTTATTTCTTCTTCTAGCTATATCTTAATGTAAGATTCTCCTACTCCTCTACAAATCATCGACCGTACTAACCAAAATTAAAGGTCCTAGAACAAGTCACAAGTTGAAACAAGTTTTTTCTTTCTTTTCTCTCCTTAGTCATTACCTCTTCTCAAATCCCTTAGGCATTTATCACTCTCTAATTAAGGTTGGCACCAACCATGACATCCCAACAAGGCCTGATCTTAACACTGTGAATTTGGTGCTCTCACAGTTTCCACAAGCACACCTTGCTAAGGCAAGAACAGTAGCTGATAGTGATCACGAAGAGCTAGATCGATTCATTGTTGAGATAGAGGATGCAGCAGATAAAGAATATGAAGTTGAAGAGGCAAAAGAAAAAAAAATTTGGAAGAATTAGATACTGGAACAAAGAAGAATTTGGTGGAAGATACAGAACATCATATGCTTCTAGAAATGATGACCATGATGTTGAGGCTAGAGGCTTAAGGGTTTGGAATAATTTTTCTGTTGCAAAATAGCATAGATTTCAATGACTACCATGCATGTACTCTATCCTTTGATACCATTAACAGAGAAACATGATTTCTGTTTCATATATTATAAAATGTTATGTTAAACACAAAATTTGGGGAAAAAAAGTTCAGTCTAATAATTTCCTAAATGCTAAGAATGTAACCCCAACCAAGGACCACACACACTTGCTAATAATTTAATTACAAAAAACCAAAAAATTGTTGAGATTGTGAAATGAGTCATACCTTAACAAAAGCACTACGAATAATCTTAAGCAAACGAAGTTGATGATGTGATCCCTCTGCAATTACAACAATAGATAAGACAAAAAGCACGACACTATAAACACAATAAAACAAGCAACTAAGTGAACTTCTTTGACTACTATGAAGATCATGTCTCATTCAGAAATATGTGTGATTAATGGAACTCCCTATACATGTTGTAACTCATTTGTGAAGCATGTTCTTGAACTTGTTTTCTAAATCTACATTTTCTTTCTATTATTTTAAATGTTGATTGAGTTTTAGCCACAAGTTAACCTGCATATGCTGCTTGGCTGATGAAATCAATTGGCAAGGATTATGACAATATTATGGAGCACGAATCTAATAGGCAGCTAATTCCTCCAAGTTCTCCTGCTAAAAGCAACATACTTGGAGCCCCAAGGTCAAATCCAGGAATACGAATTGAATACCAGGTGAAAGTTCCTTCCATGATATTTTAATCAAAACGGCTTAAACTTATAATGAATACTGCTGATTCAAAACTTGTACATGATGATAAATCATATAATAAAGGGAACAAGCATATTAGTAAAACAAAACACAAGAAAGGTAAGCTTGATGACATTTCACCAAGTGGGACACAAACTGCTAAAAGGAAACCATATGTGCAATTGTTCTTACAACTAACACGCCAGTAAGAGCACCAAAGAAGCTAAAATCTAATTTTTACACATAAACCATTAAAGTTGATACTGAATATACTAATAATATTTTACTAAGCCAGTCAAACATAAAGTACACTTAAATAGGTTTGGATTAACAGTTAAACTAGAACTAAAAAGTAACAAAATAATACCCAGAGGTACTTACAGTGAGCTTACTCAGTCCTTCAAATCCTTCCAAGCTTTCTAACTTGTTTTCTACTATGGATACCCAGTTGCGGTTAACAAATGCTCTTAACCCCTGCTGCAGCAGCGTGCAAATCAAATCAATCAACATAATTTATGATTATACTTTTAAAAATTGAAATCATTTTTTTAAAAAACGAAAAACTACCTGAAGTGGAGTCAGATTGTTGAGTGTGAGGTGAAGGTTTACGAACTCTACGAAATTGGCCAACCACGTTATCTGCCTAATTTCCAAAGTTTGAAAAGTATTTTTGTTGGTTAAAATTGTAAAAGGGGTATTTTACTAGAAGCTAACCTCGAAAAGACCTTTGTTAGTGGTAACGCAAGTTACATCAGCGACATGGATGAGAGCTCAGGCAGAAGACGACACAATGCACAAACCTCTCGGGATGAGGAGCGCGAAGCACGACAAAGGGAAGAAGGTGTGACACAGGAGAGAAGCTACTGCTAGGGCAAGCGCTAGCACTGTGTCAATGGGAGATTTCGAAGTGATGATCGAATCAGCCTGCAGGCGCGAATGCAAAAGGAACACTCATGTGTGTGGCTCGTGCAGGCACTCTTGTTGTACAACGACAATTATTGGGACAAGACCACCTTTGTATGTTTATCGATAACATACAAAGGCGGTTTACTAATGACACTGTAGTAGAAGGAAGGGTGTAAATTATGAAAACACCCATCGCGCCGTAACTACAAAGACGGGTGTCCACGATCGACGTAGTTACTTTCGCTTTATTTACAAAAATGCCATCAAGGCATATTCTAAGGCGGTTATAGGGAACCGCCTTAGAATGTTTGTCATAAAGAAAGGATATTTTAGTAGTGAACTCTGGGTGTTATAATGTTCAAAAATGACCTCGGCAATCCAATGCAAAGCCACATACATTTAAATACTTGGTCTCATTTTGTTAGTTGGGTCCGAGTCACTTGGTCTCATTTGATCACTTTCTGTGGAAGACTTTTGGAAGAACTGCAAATTCAAATCATAATCCTTCAACATAGCCACACCAAGATAATGTTAGCTGCAACTATAAACAAAAATCAGGGTGAACTAGTACGTTTTAAAGGTAAGTTATTATTCCATCTGGTCCAATAAGGTATCATTTTTAAGAAAAATTGGTGATGTTTTTTATAAGACACTTTACAGTCTCTATGTAATATTTAATTATTTTGCATTGGTTGTCCTTATTAAATACTTTAAGTATTTGTGTTTTTTATTGATAGTGGTGCATAGTAAGACTTTAATATTTTCACATTACCAATAACAAGTTAGTGATTATTAATAAGGTTAAAATATGTTTTTCGTTCTCGCAAAATATTCAAAATTCATTTTTAGTCCTTATAAAAAATTGTCTATTTTCGTCCTCGCAAAATAAAAATGTGTAACTTTTTGACCAGAAGCTAAGTTTGGACGAATCCAAACCTAGGTGAAATTTTTTAAACTGAAATTTTCAAATATAATTTTTGGAGGTTAAAAACCACCATAAATTACATTAAAAAAAACAAAACATTATTTATGATGATTAAAAACCTTCACTGCAAAAAAAAAAATGCAAAAATAGAACCCCACTTCTCATATCCAGAAAGAAAAACACAAGCATAATAAAAAAATTGAAAGACAAAAAGATTAAATTTATTAAAACCAGTTTTGAGCACAAGATGCGCCAAAGACGGATCAAAACCAAGGTTACAAAATGTTGAAACAATTGCAATAAACATAGCACAGGAGCCCAACACACAAAACAATACAAATGTGCAGTGGGTCATCCATTTTCACCTTTGAAGCCAAGCCAATGAAATATTATATCATGGGTGTTGCTAGTTGCACCTAGCATTATTGCTGGAGCACCCAGAATTTTAAGTGAATGGGCAAAAATGCCCTTCATTTAAAATATAAAAGTTGTACACCCAACACTCCACTGTTCATGTTATCCGTACGTTCTTCTTTGCTGCGCCGTTTGCTTGTTTTCGCGGTGACGTTCGAGCTTCTTCTCCTCCCGACGTTGTTTGCTTTCGTTGGAGGTTCGTTTGCCACACATTAGGTGGTTTGTTGTCGGCATTAAGGACCTGCAGCTCTGTTTTGCTCTTCCACCGTCGAGGTAAGCTTCTCATCTCCGTTAATGGCTGCATTTTCGTATTTCATTTTCTGTGTTCGTATGGATCAACATGATCCGTAAGTGTTATATGATCCGTATAACGCATACAGATCAACTTGATCCGTATGACCCTTTTTAATTAAAAATAAAAAATAGGTATTTATGTTTTGAAAAATGTTTTTAAATAGGTATTTTATTTGTTAGTTTTGTTTTAAAAATAGGTATTGTTTGTGTTTTAAATAATAATATGTATGATTGCATGGTGTTATGAAATAGTTTTAAATTGTAATAGTAAATATATGAATTTTGTAGTTGTTTATGTTTATTTTATTTCAATGAAAATAGTCATATATTATTTAATTATGTAGTTGTTATTTTGTTTATGAATTTTGTGTTTTTAATTATGTAGGCATATATGGTGTTATGAAATAGTTTTAAATGGTGTTATTTTATTTCAATGAAAAATAGTCATATATTATTTAATTATGTAGTTGTTATTTTATTTACGAATTTGGTGTTTTAATTATGTAGTCATATATGTTGTTATGAAATAGTTATAAATGGTTTTATTTTATTTCAATGAAAAATAGTCATATATTATTTGTAGCTATAAATTTTGTAGTTGTTTATGTTTATTTTAATAGTAAATATTGAATTTGACCAAAAAATGCATGTATGTCAAAATGTGCAGATTATGGTTAAAACTAGAGGGTTAGGTCGTGCCTTAGGTAGGGTTATAGGTAGAGCCCTAGGGAGAGAGGATCATCATGATTCAGATGATGTTCCCCAGCGCTGAATGCCTACAACATCCACACATAGGCAACGGGAAGTTGCCCCTGTTGCTGAGGATGATTTTGTGCTTACTAAAGATGTACATGCACATGCTGAAGAAGCTATTGATGATGCTGAGGGATTTCCAGGTGGGCCGCGTGACCTATCAGTGTTGACTGACTATGGTGACCATGTTGCAGTCATCGTATGGAATGATGAGGTATTTAAAATTTTAAATTAAACTTATTTGGTAAGTATTGTTATTATTTAAATTTGTCATAATTTTAATTATTATTTTTATAAGTTGTCGATTTTTTTTTTTGTAGGAACGTCCTGAATTGAAGTTATCCTCCCATGGAAGGAAGGTTCTGAAATTTGGGAGGCCTGCTCCAGAAATTGAAGGGCTAGTCGCTATCACAGGATTAAGTCCTTTGATCGCATGTTCAGTAGACACTGGCGATCGAGGACTTATATCCACTTTTGTCGAGAGGTGGCATAAGGAAACTAGCAGTTTTCATCTTCCTGTTGGAGAGCTGACCATCACCCTAGATGATGTGGTGTCTCTGCTTCATCTTCCAATTATTGGCGCATTCCACAGTTTTGAGCCCCTGCATGTCGACGAAGCGGTCTTGATGTTGGTGGAGTTACTTGAAGTCTCTAGAGAGGAAGCTAGAGCTGAGACAACATAATGTCATGGGGCATACGTATGCCTATCGTGGCTATGAGATATTTATCAGAGTAGATGTGAGGCCAGACATTGGACTGTTGCAGCTCATGCCTATTTGCTGCATTTGTTAGGTTGCACTCTTTTTGCTAACAAGAGTGCAACACATGTTCATGTTGTTTTTTTAGACGTTTTTCGAGACTTTAGTCAGAGTGGAGCTATGCATAGAGAGCTTTCGCCCTAGTGCATATGTATGATCATTTGAATGATGCTTGTAAGAGTGGCGGCCGATAGCTTTCTGGTTACATCACCCTATTACAGGTAATTAATATGTTTTTAATATGTTAATTTGGACTATGTTATTAATATGATTGTTGGATGCCTTACGGTGAGCACCATGCAGTGCAGGAATTTGATTTGATTTCATGCTTTTCAGGTCATCTACGATGGGGTCCCATTGTCGTCAGACACCGACCAGAGAGGGTGGTGCGGCAATTTGGATATGTTCAGACCTTCCTCCATTAACTACGGGTTCCATGTTATCATTTGAAGATATTAACGACAGGTGGATGCATTACTCTAACTATCTTGCAGCAATGGGGCAGATTTGTATTGTGCCAGGACAGTGTGCATCAGATTACATACAGTGGTTCTTCATGATTTCACATCTGTTCATGACACCAGCACAACCTGCTGATCCGACCAGACATCCACCCATGACGTAGGATGACACATATGTGGAGCCACATATCCCTGAGGTCCTAGTGGCACCAGCAGCAGCACCGGCATATGCCCCTTCTGATGTGGAGCAGCCCAGACATGTAGTGGTAAATAATGTTGCTTTAATGTTTTATCAAATGTCATTTAGTTCACTTATTGTAATACTTTATGGGTTATTTTCAATGTCATAAGAGGCTTGCCAAACAATTGCAGAAAGGTTGGAACGTTTGGTCAACCTAAGGATAGTCACTGCAGGCACAAAAATACACGAGGTCATGGAAGACAACATAAGGATCGCTAAGGGTGTCACACCAGATGGCAATGTTTATGTCAGGTCGCGACAAAGGCGACGCACGGATCAGCCATAGGCATCATCCATTTTATATTTTAATATTTCGACTATGTTTATAATTTTCATGTATTTGATAATATTTTGGTTTTTCCAAACATTTTGTAAATGTTAACTTATTTTGGTTTATAATTTTTAGTCTGTGTTTATCTCTCTAAATATTAGGGTTAACGTTAACAAATTATTTTAAATTATGTAACCGTTAAACGTACTAGGTAATCCTAGTAATGAGGTAACAGTATATCCATAAGTTCTACACCTTTGCTAATTAAATTTAACGTGACAAAACTACTGACAATTATGTGAATTTGCAGCCTAACAATTATATATTAATGTAGGACTTATGGAGTTGGCCATAGGTCCCTACATGTTCAGTCTTTAGTTATGTTAACATAGTCTCTTTTCAACATCATCAAATTTCTGTATTGTTGCATTCTACTAATATATGGAGTTAGCCACTGCTTTGCCTAAGGATGACAATTCCTACACCATAACAATGCCAGAGGCGGTAAAGAACAACGGTCTTTTAAATAAACCTGTTGTACATGCACAAACAATTTTACGTCAAAAGAACACAAATGATTGCATAAATTTAAAAATAGGACTATCTTGAATCTACCTGAACAAAATGATTGTCATAGACATGACCGATACATATTATGCGATGCACAGAAGAATCTGTTGGTGGTTGACTTCTAAGAGGAAAGAACGTCATGCTTTGTTGTAATGACAACGATACAAGGATTACATTATACCTTGATGCAATGACATATCCCATCTCGCTTATATCCATCCAATTATCCGTAGTAACATGAATCAAACAAATATACACATCACATTTATTTAAAGTTAATTCTTCAAAAGCAAAACACAAATTACATACCATGGATAACCCATCAACAAGTAGGGACCTCCTTAATTCCTCGAATTTGTCTGTGCCACCAAAGAGCTTGATATAGTCATATGACCGTTTGCCAAGTTCTTTAAGCAAATAGTTGCACACCAAGGACCAAGAATCTTCACCTATACCTAATAAAGTGGCAATCGCACGATATCCACAGTTATCGTCAGCTTTGACATCCACAATGTTGTCAATGAACTCGTGTATAAACGGCTGAAATTGATCCAATATTGGCATGGTCCTTTGTTCTTGCTCTTCAGCAAGTGTATTGAGTCGCACAAGTAATATAAAACGGTAAGACCGAGTATCGTATCCTCAGGGAATTTGTTTCACTTAGACACAGTACATCCAGTATGCAAACATTTGTATGGATTAAAAGTAAAGTAAATATCAAGTTGAATTATGTACTAAAGTCTATTGGAATATAAACTAAATATCTAGAATTTTGGAATTGAAAACAGTCAAGTAAAAAGCATTGGGTTGTTCTACTGAATTTTTCTTGATGTTAAAATGTATTTTTCTATCCTAGTGTTCTTATGCCGTGAAATTACTCAAACCAGGATCCCTCTAGTGAATGAGCCTAACCCTCTTTAAACTTCATCCTTGACCCCTCAACAAACTTAGTCTAAAAGAGTTGCATTAAGCCTACAACATAATATGAACTAGATCACTGCACTCCATTCCTAGACATAAAAATTTCTAGCTTTCTCTACCAAGTTCTAAGGCTTTAAATCATTTTCCAATGCTAAAAATCCTAAGTATACATACAAATGGGTGATTAAGCCACAAACATGTAAAATAAGCATAGATAGAAGCAATGAACACAAAAATAAAATTAAATAGATAGTGAAAGAGTGTTACATCAAGGTTTCAGCAGAACTTCCCAAGAAAGAGGCTTAGCCTTCCATTACAAGCAATATACTCTCAATACAAGAAATGATGAGTTTTGAGTGAAAGAAAATGGCAAAGGCTGGTTGAGGATGTCTCCTACAACCTAAGCTCTCTTTGTTGCTTTCCTTCTGTCTTCTCAGCTTCCTCTAGTGCTCTCTTTTCGACTCTCTATCTAAAACTATGTTTTATTTCCGCCAACTTCAGTGTTTTAAAGGCTCTTAGACCTTTCAACTTTCGAAGGCTTGCTCAGCGAGACTGGGCGTGCTAAGTGTGAGAAGAGACAATGACCTCGCTGGGCGGGCTGGTTGCGCGTTGAGCGAGCACATCTCTGATTGATCCTCATCTAGGGTTTCCCAACCCACTAAGCGAGCTGTATGCCTTACTTCGTGGATGCCACTCGCTGAGCGGATCTGCCTCACTGAGCGAGTCATCAGCTACTTGAACCTTTTCTTCTTTTGGCCTGAAACTGAAGTGGTTTCAACATTAATTCACAAAATGGGAGTATCTACTCTATAAAATCACACTAAACATAAAAATATGTACAATTCCTACAAAAAGAACCATAAATTGGAGGTAAGGCGCCATTTCCTTGCAAATATTCAACATAAAATTAACTCTTGAATAGCGACTAACATCCTTCTTGGAATTGGCTGGTAAAAAGATGATGCACTACGCTTCACTGAAGAATTACTATTTTGCACAGAATGTAAAGCATCAACATACTCCCAGTAAGACGGATCACGCTTTGTTGATCTTTGGTTTCTGTTCATCAGTTTTTTCTGTGCACCTTTAGTGTTAACCTTTTCTGGAGGAGCACACATAGAGTTTTGATCAAGGTATGCAATTTTCTGAAATTTACTCTTTAAAGTTACTTTACCACAAACATCAAGTTCCTCAAATCACTTAGATATGGTTTCCATTTCTTCCTTTATGGTCACTTGGGGCTCAGATAACCCTTGGTCTGTGATCGAGGCCGTACCCGAATCAAATAAACATGAAAATGCAGTAACTAGGAAGTGATCTTAGGTCGTTTCCCAACGAGCAGTGACAAGCCAAATGTTCATAATATACTTGCAGTAACAGTAACGATGGGGGGGTTGGTTGTTTGGTAATTAAAGAGCAGAACAAATAAAATGGAATACGAAACTACTAATATTAAAAACGGGTTGTTTCCTCTGATTCAGAAGCCACTCTCTTATCCTGGGTTATGGAGAATTCGTCCCTAACAGTCAACCACTTAATCCAACCCTATTTCAATTTACTAAGCGAAAATCAACTTAGGGTTTTCAATACGTGATTAGGCACCACATACACCAGTTAGCCCTTCGTCCATTAAGCATGAATGCAAGTTAGGCTCAGAGGCAATTAATCGAACACGAAGCGTGCACTGATTAATATTCACGAAATTGGGATAACTGGTGAAGGGAAAACTGCCAGGAAACCACATTACAAACGAAACCTCAAAGAGAGTTGGGCTTCGTCCTCAAAAGGAAACAACACCAGAAAATCTAGCCTTCCATGGATTCAAACAGAAAACGCAAATGAAACATGAAGCAGAAACGTAAATGAACAAGAACGTAAATGAAAAGAAACGTAAATGAACAGAAACGTAAATGAACATAGAAGAAGAAGCAAGAATGAACTCGTAATTAGAAGCAGAAAACGGAAATTTGCATTAAGAACGAAAACTGTAACAAGGGAACAGAAAAACGTGAAAACCTAAAACCAAAGCTCTGAATAATGAAAATAGCCTAGCAGAATAGAATGCCCTGCACGAATCCCAAGGCAGCTATTTAAAAAGAGCCACTCAAAGTCACTGGGCCCTATTACAATACTCTGGCCCAAAATGAAATAAACACTGAACAACATAAAATAAAATTGCGAAATTTCCTAATTAAAAATTAACTAAGGTAAGCGCTGCTTTATTTACCCTCTTCAAGTCCACAACCAAAATCCGGATTAAGCCCAATGTTTCATTAATTCCTAAAATTAGATTAAAAACATCAAATTAGCTAAATGAGCCCAAATAATAAAACTGCCTAATTAATTGACAATTAAGACCAATCAAAAATTAAAATGGTGCAAAAAGGGTTTAGAAAATAGAAGAAAATGATGGCACATCAGTCTGAAAAACCCAGTCTCCTCCAAAACATATGGATTGAATCTAGTAGGATGCTACCAAGAACATATTTAGATAACTCACATGCACAAGGAAGACCATGTGTAGTTCTCATGACACAACCATAACAAGAAGGACTCTTGCCAGCATAATGTACACGCTCAAACTCAACAACAATCTGATTTAAAGCATACCTTGAAACCATGTCAAGAAGCCTCTTGTATAAGGTAACTTTAAAAACATGTCTAACCACACGTGTACTTGTTTCAAAGGATGCTTCAATTCCAGTGTGTTGCAGCGTGATCATGTTGTTCATGGCATCCCAAACACTACATAAGTCTCCAAGACTATTCTGTAATACTCTTTTTAAAGTTCAATGAGTAGATTCAACCCTACATTTGAAATACGTAAAAAACAATAAACAAATACAATAATTAAAATCCATCAATTCATCAACCCTATTACAAAAACTTGAACATTTTCATACTTATTTGTTGTTGTGTTTCCTAAGTGTATCACCTTATTCGTCCAAGTGTAACAAATTTTTCCTTGTGGGAATTATCCATGTTTCGTTAACATAGTCAACAAACATTGGCCAAGGTAAACAAACAATTTCAAACTTCTTAAGGCAATCATCGAACTGATGTTTCGAAGGACAATCACCTAAACTTCCTCAGGCATCCATGACATACTCCCAAATATTTTTTTGACCAATTATGGATTTACATTTTGCATTGACATTCTTGTTGATGTGAAACCTGCATAATAAGTTTGTACATTCAGGGAATACAGTTTTCACTACATTCATCAATGCTAGGTCTCTGTCAATCACAATAACTCCAGGGAGGGCATCACCTCATAGAAATAAACCTTGAAACCATTCTAAAGCCCATACCACATTATTAACATGTTCACCCTCCAGATATGCAAAACCAGCAGAGAATGTCATCCCCGTTGGTGTCACACCAACAAAGTCAAGTAGTAGGAGTCTGTACATGTTTGTTTTGTAGGTACTATCTATCAAAAACACCAAATTACATGCATTGCATAACTTCACCGCATCAGGGTGACAACAAAAGATATCACGTACCACATCTTCATCCTTTAATCTATGCCAATGAATATATTAATCCTATTCAAGAAGCTTCATTAGATGTTGCATTTTAGTATCACTTCCTCTAATGGAAGAATGGTATGCACTTCTTGCATTATATATTTGTTTGATTGTTGTACAACTATTGACATTGTGCTCCTTCAACATTAGCAGAATGTTTCTTGGTTTGACCATTGACTTTGTCATATCAGCAATAATTATCTTTTCATCCTTAGTGAATCGCCCAACGTATGGATGTCCAACTAATGACTTGGCCAATTCATGATTATGACTCCCATACATCAACTTCACCATCCAACCTTGCCCTCCAACCACTGGTTTCCCACGAAGCTTGAAGGGACACCCACATTTCCTACTCCCAATATCTCTTCTAACAAAATCTTTCTTCCTAGACCTATACTGACCACTCCTTTCACAACCAATTAACACAAATGAAGTCCTTCCTCTAATACCAGTGTTTGTGCAGACCTCATAATCACCGCAACAAATCCGTTTTCATGAGCAATTGATCGAGCTCACTGCAAAACATCATCTCAGGTAGCAAACACCTACAACGCAAACCAGAAAATTTTAGTCTTCAAAGGAACATTCATTTTATCAATTTAATAACAATAATGAACATTATTACCTGAGAAGTATTTAATGCATCCGAACAATCAACATGTTTCTCATTCACACCACATTCTTGTTCATTTTGATCATCCATATCAACTTCTTCAGACATTATACTGTCATACATCCATTGATATTCGTCCATCTTAACAACAAATCAAAAATTTCCAAATGACAAACATACAACACCTAACCGCACTATACATATAATATCATACAAAACTCTACATAATCTTTTATTGCACACCATTTTATAAACACTACAATTCATAATCATATATATTAAAAACCAAAAACGCTATATCAATTTACATACGAATTATTTCAAATACACATATAAACAAATAACTTCTTTTTACAAATTTACATACAAACATATTAATAATTAAAAAAATAAACTTTAAACAATTTTTACAAAATTCAAAATCTGTAAAACATACGGACCAAGTGGATCCGTATGGTTTATACGGATCAACTCATTCACCCAGCAACAACGCATACTAGGTGTACCTCGGACGACGAATCAACCACCGCAACAATCACCATCGACCCGTAACACTTTCACCTCCACCAAAGCGGCACCTCTCTCAACAATGAAAAACCAACACCAAAAGGAGAAAGTAAAGAAGAAAGAACCAAGCGAACCATAAATGAAAAAAGGCTTAAACATAAACTTAAAAACGAAGAAGAAGGTGTAGGGGCATTTACGGAATTATAAAAAATTGTTGGGTGCACAAGCAATAATGCCGGTGCACCTAGCATCACCCTTATATCATCCATACCCCTCCCTCCAGCTACTTGTTGTGACGTGAATAGTAGAAATCAGAAACACACGAGCATCGTTGCTTGGGAGTATTGTGAATCTTGGTCGTTGGAGAAGCAATATTACACGTGTCAAGTTTTCTATGGGCAAACAAATATCAATAGATTTGGACTTATCCAAACCTAACTTTAGGTCAAAAAGTCATACATCTTAAATTTGTGAGGATAAATTTTTTTACAAGGAACTAAAAATTAACTTTAGATTTTTAAGAAAAAACATATCTTAACCCGTTAATAAAGATAAAATTGGTACACTAATAACATTTTTAAAAAAATAAAAATAAAATTAACTACATTAACTCTTTTATTAGTTTGCATGATTTGTGTCCAAAGTGTCTTATAACAACAACCACAAGAACCAGTGGGAGTAATAATTAATACTAGTAATATTATGCTTTTGTTATCATCTTCCCTCAAGACTAATGTCTATAATACCGATAGTATTTAGTAAAACATTTTGCAATAACCCTCATTCATGATGAAATATGCAACTGCCAAAGAAAATCCTTTGTAATTTGGTTAAATGTTGTTGTTCATTTGGTTCGCATTACAACACTAACTCAAGACATTGTCCAGGATAACATGGATTTTAATACTTCATCTACGTATAGTTTGACGTCACTGAATTCAAGTGAACGACAATCTCTTTTTGCCATCTGGAAAAAATCATGAAACCTGAACCAAAAACGTAGATCTTTTGCAATTCAACAACTAACATAGCAATCTTTATAAGTGAATGACTGATTCAAAACAAAACACCAAATTATCTCCTCTCAAGGTTTTACAAAAGTGAAAAATATTTTTTTTTAAATATGAATAAATAATTTCACTTCAATCTTAATACTTAATCTAATAGTATGTTTGGATAACAGGCAAGAAATAATTCTACCACTACAAAATCATGGTGATACCATGAAAAAGTAGAAGTAACTTTGTTACTTTATCTTCACCATAAAAAAATAATTAATTATTTCTCATCATGAAGTTAATCCAAACATACAATAAATCATTCAGACAAGATTTAGTTCTCGAAATTTATTATAAGGACAATTACAATAATTTATAAAGCGGAAAAATAGGGGCGATAGGTGGATGTTGTTGCAATGCACCCATTGCAAGAGAGTTAGAGAGAGATTAATAAACAACAAATAAAGAGAATAATGTTACATTATAATAGTCTTATATTTGTCATTGCTAAAACCCAGCTTTTCCCTACTGTATAGAAAAGATTTATTCTTGAAAAGAACATAAAACAAAGGGAATGGGGCAGGGGGTTGGAGGCATTGGTTACTCGTATATAGGCTTAATGAGATTAGGTGGCATGGATAGCCAACCATGTCGGTGTTAATTGCATTTACGTCAAGATTAAAATTCACTAACATTTCTATCTAATCAAAATTTTCTTTATGATCCTTGAACTGAACAACAGAGAAAGCAAATCTTCATTGCACTCCACTGTTGTTAATTGTGTTTGGTGGGAATGCAAATATATCAGCCAGACAGTCCTTGATCAGAAAGATATCATGATGCTATATGGTGCCAAAGTGCACCAAGGAACGCATTTTTTTTCAGGAACAACTTTGGCTTGCACAAAACATCTGTCTATCATGTTCACAACTCTGCCTTGGATTCCAAGTCCTCTTTCAATGCTTCATCACTACTCAAATCCTTTGATTGGTTAGGGGGTTACAAAGGTTCTAGATCATCACCTAAGATTCATGCAGTGAATTTACTCGCCTCCAAATCAAGGTCTGGCCACTCGGATACTATTCGTCTTGCACCCGAAAGATCAAAGTGGAGGCAAGTTAAAAATATGTGTGAAGTCAAGTAGCTGCAAAACATGCCAGCGGTAATATGATGTGAGTTTACAAGTACTGAGACTTTTCACCTGAAGTTTGGGTTCTTTTGTCATGGGATTGTTTCATAGATAAATTGTTTTCGCCTTTGATTTTGTAGCATTACCACACCATGACTCACACCAAAGCCATTCTTGTGGCAGAGAGAAAATGGGCACAATATGCTGAGCATTGTGACACCCTCTACCCCATACATATATGTACTAATAAAAGGAAAAGAAATCATAATTAATTAAAAGTTTTTAAAACACATTTAAATAAAATCTTTTCAACAGGGTAAAAGACTCACATTCACTTTCTTTTACATCATATTCAAACTTGTCCAAATAAATAATAAAGTCATCTCGGCTCAAACAAAACCGCCTAAGACTTCATACAATTAATATAGAAACCTATACCCCAATATCACATCCTATCAGAGCATTGTGTCCTGACGTCCTTCAACACAAGGTTCCTTAAAACAATTCACCTAGTCATTTGCTCCCTCGAACACAAAGTTCAAGATCATCACAGGATCCAAACACAAACAACACACAGGGAATGAGTTATCACATTCTTAACTAATGGAGAGAAACAAGATAGCATGTAGGTATAAATATCATATAAACAAAATAAAACTTACTTAAATATAGTTCACGTCGTTTCACCATTTTGTCGCCCAACATCACATCTCATTCATTTTCACAACATTCACGTACTCAAGGGTCAAAACACAAAATCACCAAGTCAATCAACATCGATCAATACACAAGCGTTATGCAACATCTACACTAAGACTCAATCTTATATGCAATGTGGTACCATGTCAGTGAAAAACCTCGTCGAGCGCCTAGGAGTACATGACAAGACAAAACATACACTAGCAAGTCAGATCACTCTCACTAGGTAAAATCATAGGGAGACCAGTCAAGGTCATGCTATTTTGCGAGAATGCTCCAACCATATGGGATCAACATAGACTTAAAGGAGCACTCAAATCGGGTGTATTTACCCCCAAGGCCTATACTCCGAAGAGTCAGTTAGGGCCTCTCCCTCCTGATTCAGGTCCAACCTAAAAAACATTTTTGCATACAGACTCTATCTATGAATTGTACAAAACACACAACTCCTCAATTGTTCTCAAAATAGTTTTAACTCGTCGCCCTTTAAGGGTCGTAGCATTAACTCGTTGCCCTTAAAGGGTTTTAGCATTAACTCATCGCCCCTAAAGGGTCTTAGCATTAACTCGTTGCCCTTAAAGGGTCTTATAGTCGTGCGATTGTACAATTCATAGTTAATAACTAAATGCACACAACATCTCAATCACATACATACTCAATTTATCACATACACTCGATCTCAATCACAATGGTATAATCTCAATTTAACACGTTATCATACCTCATGAATCATATACACTTTACCTATGAACTATGCAATACACACAACTACTCAATTGTTTTCAAAATCATTTTAACTCGTCGGGTTCCCACAGTGGATCCTATCACAATACTCGTCTCCCTTAAAAGGTCTTACAATTGTGTGATTGCACAGTTCATAGCTCACAACTCAATACACATGTATTTTACCTTTAATCACAGGTTCAATTTATCACATACTCACGATTTGAATCACAATTTCATAATCTCAATATAACAATTCATAAAAAAGGTTTATCACAACATGGGGAGTAAAACCCCTCAAATAATTTCACACAATTATATCAAAATCATAGGTCAAAACATAAAAACATCAAGAACACTCAAATTTATCAATCAATTCTCATAAGAACATCAATTGATACGTAAAACATAACAATATTGTATTTATAATCTTAAAGGAAAAATTATAATTCAATAAACATCTCAAAATAAACCCCAATTTAATCCTCTAAGGATTCCTACACATATTCATTCTAACCCCAAGTGCGAGATTGTCGTTTTTCTAAGATAGGTTTGGTGGTATACGGGAAAAGAGAGGGTTTTGATTTGAGAGGAGGAGAAGGGAAAACGAAATTGAAAGAAAGAGGAAGCATCGTCAGTATGAAAACTGACCTAACATGTCTCTATTTATAGCTAGGGTACTTACAACTTATTATTTACTCTATTTATTTATTTTTACTATTTTATAAAAAGGAACTTTATTTTATTTTCTATCAAATGAATAAATCAAATATTTTTTTCTTCAAACCATTATTTTAATTAATAAAGTTATTTCTTCTTATTTTTTATTATAGAAAAAACTTATTATTTTTCTAAAAATATATTTATTTACAAATAATAATCATTATTAAATTAGTTTACAAAAAATGAGATGTTACAAGCATAATTAGGAAGATCCTGAACCATTCATTGAGAGCAAATTTCAGCTACGAAGGCTCGTCAAAAAAGCAAAAAGTGATGCACACTAAGGGCAACAGGTGCTACATTAGAAGTAAATGAATATGTGGTCGTCTCAATAAAATAACATGAAACCACATACAAGAAACCCATAACTTAATCACAGTCAAAAAGGGGCAAACATTTATTTACATGAAAAGACATACAGAAGCTATAATTTTTGTTTCCTTAAAATACACAAAAGGTATAGCAGGCTAACATTCCTAAATTAAACAAGTGTATGCTAGTTAAGCCTTCCTAAGAAATATAACACACTAGAATAATCAAATTCAGAAGGTCTACAAAAAAAAAAATAGTCATTACCAAATACAAAAACAAGGAGACATGACGGTAAAATTGCCAAAAGTTTTCTTTTCATGTTAGTTTCTTTAGTTGGTAATTGGGGAGGGCTCCATATTTTTTAAGAAAATCACTACATGGTTCTAATATATGAATGAGAAGAATTTGGTTATATAACTAATGATAAGGCATCAACATCTTGGTTAAAAGTTAAACAACTATTTTCCTTTCCAGCTAACAATTTTAGGATAGGTTTATTTTCCAGCATGGTACTAGAGCTACAGTGACTTTGGTTTGAAGATTGAACCTTACTGCCTTCAATCTTATAAAGTTTCAATTTAAAACTGAAGTAATATTTTCCAATATAAAAAATCAATAATTTTTTGTGCATTGAGGGTTTCGTAGAAAAAAACAATAGTTGTGGAGGATGAGCCCTTTCTCTTCTTTGATAGTCTACCCGTTTCTTGAGTTTCTCTCCCCCTTTGGCAACATCAAAAGGTCAAAAATATCGGACAAAATAAAGAAGCCACAAAATCCAAAGCAATCATCACAAAATAACAAAAAGCTAATCATCCATAGCAACATAAAATAACCAAGTGCAAAATATCCAAAGCAAACACGAAATAACCAAGTGCTAAGTATCTAAAGCAAGCACAAAGGAACCAAGTGCTAAAATATCCAAAGCCAAATACAAGGCAGAACCATCAAAGAAGAGAAAGGACTCATCCTCCACAACCACTGCTGCAGGACAACGTCGCCACGACACATCCGGTGACCCACCAACACCACCTAATCCTTCTTTTTCTTCTCCACGGTCATTGACTCTATTTTCTTCAGATGAACAATGTCAAAGGTACTATTCCCTATTCTCAAATCGTGTCATTCTCGATCCTAAATATCTAGACATAGAATTCTTTGATGGGGAAACCTTTGGTTGTTATCAAGTTTTTCAAAATTCTGAGTCAATTGAGTTTATGTCTCTAAAATTGTCGTTCTATCTTGAATTAGTTCGAGTCTTTTATAATAATTTGCAAATTTGGGATGGTTTCATTTTCTCTGAGGTGCATAAAATACCCATTGTTGTTGAACATGGATGACAAAGTGGCAAGGGCTTCCCTTGAACATGGACGATAAAGTGGCAAGGGCGTCGGCCATCTGGTTTTCCTCTCTAGGAATGTGATGAAATGATATGTCATCAAAGAGTTCCATCAATTTCCTAATGTAAGCCTGGTAATGCACCAATTTGTGGTCCCTGGTCTCTCATTCACCTTTCAACTGATGAATCACCAATGCGGAGTCCCCGTATACCTTGAGTAACTTGACCCTAAAGTCGATCGCTGCTCAGATCCCAAGGGCACATGCCTCGTACTCCGCTATGTTGTTTGTGCAGTCGAAACACAACCTAGCAGTGAAAAGTATATATTGTTTATTCGAGGAAACCAATGCTGCCCCAATCCCATGGCCTAGTGTATTATACGCACCATCAAACCACACAATCCACTTATCTTTGTCCTCATCTTTGACCTCCTCCTCAAACAAGGTCATGATATCCTCATCAGCGAATTTTGGATGCATAGGCTGATAATCATTGATGGGTTGTTGAGCTAGATAATCCGCCAAGGTGCTTCCCTTTATTGTCTTCTAAGTGACGTAGACAATATTGAATTCTGACAATAGAACCTGCCACCAAGCTATCCTTCCAGTGAGAGTGAGCTTTTCGAAGATGTACTTGACGGGATCTATTTTGGACACCAACCAAGTAGTGTAACTCAGCATATACTGCCTCAAACGGTGAGCTACCCACACCAAGGCACAACACATCCTCTCTAGCAAAGAGTAGTTCATCATGCACGTTGTGAACTTCTTGCTCAAGTAATAGATGGCTCGTTCCCTTTTTTTGGATTCAACGTGCTATCACAGCACACACCCCATTGACTCATCTAATACTGTCATGTATAGGATAAGAGGTCTTTCAGGCATTGGTGGCACAAGCACATGAGGATTCATCAAACACCATTTAATCCTTTCAAATTCCACTTGAAAATCATCGTCCCATTGGACAAACTAATTTTTATGTAATAATTTGAAAAGAGGCTTGCAAGTGGTGGTTAACAGTGATATGAATTTCGCTATGTAGTTTAACCTTCCCAAGAAACCTCGGACCTGCTTCTCAGACGTGGCTCGGGCATTTCGAGACATGTTTTTACCTTGTCTAAATCCACCTCTATTCCTTTCTGGCTAACGACAAAGCCGAGCAATTTTTCCAATTTTACCCCGAACTTACACTTTGCAGGATTCAGCCTTAACCTGTATTTACGCAGTCGCCCGAACAACTTCCGCAAATTGACTAGGTGTTCCTCCTCTGTCCTTGATTTGGCGATCATGTCATCCACGTAAACCTCGATCTCTTTATGCATCATGTCGTGGAATAACGCCACCATGGCCCGCTGGTATGTTGCCCCAACATTCTTCAGCCCAAATGACATCACCTTGCTGCAGAAGGTTCCCCATAGAGTGATGAAGGTCGTCTTTTCCATATCCTCTGGTGCCATTTTTATCTAATTGTAACCCAAAAAACCATCCATAAAAGAGAACAGGGCAAAATTGGTTGTGTTGTCTATGAGAACATCGATGTGCGGTAAAGGAAAGTTATCCTTTGGACTGGCTCAGTTTAGATCCCAATAGTCCATGCACATTCGCACCTTCCCATCTTTTTTAGGGACTAGCACGATATTGGAAACCCATTATGCGTACCGAGTAATGGCCAAGAAACCGACATCAAATTGCTTCTTCACCTCTTCCTTTATCTTTAGGGACATCTCAGGTTTCATTCTTCTCAATTTTTGCTTTACCGGGGAGCACTCGGGATTCAGAGGTAGCTTGTGTTGCATGATTTATGAACTCAAATTAAGCATATCTTGGTAAGACCAATTGAAGATGTCTTGGTAGTCTCGTAACAAAGTCACCAACTCATCTCGGACCTTCATGGACATACAAGTGTCGACCTTGACCTATTTTTTCTCTCCGCCAATGCCTAAGTTCACAACCTATGTCTCTTCTTGGTGCAACTTCACCTCCTTTTCTTCTTGCTCCAACATTCTTCTCAAATCCGGGGGAAGTCCCCAATCCTCATTTTCTTCCTCCTTGGATTGATTTACTAGTTTCTCAAAGTCAACATTCGGGTCCTCGGTATCACTACTTCCACAGGACTCATCGTTGGATCTATGTCAAATCATTTAATCGCAACGAAAATAAATATGCAAAAAAATGAAAATGGACGAAAGTGCGAGTGGGAACGTATCAAACAACAAAAGGTTGTATATTTATAATTGCGGGAACATTAAAGAAAGAGATATGCCCAACAAAAGAAGTAGACCATAAAGCCTAGGCCCAACAATAGGGTTCAAACTAATGGATTACATTGGATTTGACACCAAAATCTCGGGTCGCTCCACGATCCGCCAATTCTTCAAATCGAAACCCGGGGAGCATGGCTGCACCCAACTTGGCTGCTCTTGGTTGGTTTCTTTGTCTAGCACAACAACCTGATTCTCATGCATCCATCCCTCGCTGACAAAGCTTTTGCTAATGTGGTAGATAGGGACTCTTTCCATCTGTGGTCCCCACCCTTGTAAATGGGCTAGGCTTCTTTCTTTCCTTTCTAAGGTGATCCTTCTCTTGTCGGCATGTGTAGGCTCATAACCCAGATCGAACCTTCCATGGTTTTCAACGAACCTCATCAAGCTTGTCGTGTCATTACCATTCCAGCCTAAACCCAATCCAGGCTCATACCCATCCCTCAACATAACTCGGGCCACCATCAAGTAGGCACCAGATAAATGCGGTTGCACCGGAGGAGCCTCTGTAGAAGCAAAGCTTCCAAGAGTATTTTGATGATGCCAAAGATTATTAAAGATCCATTCAAACAAGATTAAAGAATCAAGAAGATTCAAGTGAAGAATCAAGAGAAGACTCAAGATATCCAAAACCTCAAGAAAAACATCAAGGTAAGTTAAAAAGAATTTTTCAAAAAAAAGATTGAACAATACAAAATTGTCCAAGAGAATTTTCAAGAAATATCTTTTACCATAGTTTTTACTCTCTGGTAATCGATTACCATAAGGTATTAATCGATTACCAGAAGCCCAAAACATGTTATAACTGATTTACAAAGTAGTAATCGATTACCATGGGCATGTAATCGATTACCATTGTCTTGTAAAGTTCAAAAATATTTTCAAAATAGTGTAATTGATTACACAATATTTGTAATCGATTACCAATGGTTTTTGAACGTTGGATTTCAAACCTCAACATGAAGAGTTACAAATTTTGATAAAATAAATTGTGTAATCGATTACACCATTATGATAATCGATTACCAGTGACTGGTTTTGAAGAAATTGTCAAGAGTCACAATTTTTAAAGTGATTGGTTTTGAAGAAATTGCCAAAAGTCACAACTTTTAACATGATTTCTTCAAAAGCTATCAAATGGCTATAAATATGTGATCATGGCACGAATTTCAAAGAACCAATTTCTCAACATCTTTCAACGAGTTTTTGTTCAACATTTGCTTTGTCAAGAAAAATTAATTGGGCAAAAACTTGTGTTATTCTATTTTCTTCCTCTCCTCCATTCTTACAAAAAGCTTTTCAAGAGACCGACTCTTGGTTGTAAAAGTTTTCAAGAGACGGTCTACTTGGTTGAATCACTGGACACATAGGAGTAACGTCCTTTGGGGTTCATTGCAAGAAATGGAATTTGCTTCTTGGTGTAATCACTGGACACAAAGGAGTAACGTCCTTTGGGGTTCATTGCAAGAGGTGGGATTGTCTCTTGGTGTAATCACTGAACACAAAGGAGGAAGGTCCTTTAGGATTCATTGCAAGAGGTGGGATTGTCTCTTGGTCTAAACACTGAACACAAAGGAGGGAAGTTTTTTGTTGTTCATTGCTTGTAAAGGGATATTACAAGGTTAGTGGAAACGCTCAAGTGGAATTTGCTTGAGGACTGGACGTAAGCACGGGTTGTGGCCGAACCAGTATAAATCCAATTTTGCATTCTCTCTTTCCTTAATCTCTTTTACTTTCTGTTGTGTTTATATTTCTTTAAGGTTACTTCTCCTTATTTGTTATTCGAGTAACTTACAATTAAAGAAATAATTGAATCTAGGGAATATCTAAGTAAGGGAAAATTTTCAATTAGGAATAGTCAATGAAATCTTAATTCAACCCCCCCTTCTTAAAATTTCGGAGACCACTTGTCCAACAACTGTTGGATCGAGTGGCCTCAGAATAATTAAGAAGGGGGGGTTGAATTAATTATTCCTAAACCTTTACTAATTAAAAATTTATTCTTCTAAGGCTTTAACTATGTTGTTAAGAGAATAAGGAGTAGAAGAGAAATTTAACCAAAAGTAAAAGCGGAAATTAAAATGCACAGCGAAAAGTAAAAGAGTAGGGAAGAAGAAGACAAACACACAAGAGTTTTTATACTGGTTCAGCAACAACCCGTGCCTACATCCAGTCCCCAAGCGACCTGCGGTCCTTGAGATTTCTTTCAACCTTGTAAAAATCCTTTTACAAGCAAAGATCCACAAGGGATGTACCCTCCCTTGTTCTCTTTGAACCTAGTGGATGTACCCTCCACTAGAACTGATCCACAAGAGATGTACCCTCTCTTGTTCTCAGTCAACAACCCAAGTAGATGTACCATCTACTTGTACCACCAAGGATGTACCCTCCAATGTGTTAAGACAAAGATCTCAGGTGGTTAAACCTTTGATACTTTGTGAATAAGGATACAAAAGAATTCTCAGGCAGTTAGTCCTTTGAAAACTTTTGTATAAGGGAAAGTGAAGAATCAAAAGAATTCTCAAACTGTGTCATTTTGAATTCTTTGACAAGGGAGAAGGGAGACACAAAAGAATTCAGGCGGTTAGTCCTTTGTTCATTTGGAAAAGGGAGAAGAGAGACACAAAAAGAATTCAGACGGTTAGTCCTTGGCGAATTCTTTTTGGCAAAGGGAGAAGAGATGAAAAGAATGAATAGCACAAGTTTTCAAGGTTTAGAAAACCAGAATACTTTGGAAAGCTTTTGGCACAAAGAAGAAGAAGAAGTTCAAAGAGATTCAAGGCTTGTAAAGTATTGTAATAGATTGATTGGATTGATAGAAAGATTCTTTTCTAAATGCAAAACAAAGTCTTGCTTTTATAGACTCTTCATGTCTGGTCAAGAGAACCATTTAGAAGAGTTATGACTTTTAAAAAAAACTTAAAACCAATTTGAAAAAGTCAAAAACCATTTGAAGAGTTACATCTTTTGATTTACTCAGAAACAATCACTGGTAATCGATTACCAAATCAGTGTAATCGATTACACAAAGCTTTTATGTGAAAGGATGTGACTCTTCACATTTGAATTTGAATTTTAACGTTCAAAGGCACTGGTAATCGATTACCAAAACATTGTAATCGATTACAGCTTTTTGAAATCAATTGGAACGTTGTAAGTTCAGTTGAAAACTTTTTCAAATCCATTTTGCTGCTGGTAATCGATTACCAGAGAGTAAAAACTCTTTGGTACACATGTTTTGAGAAAAATCCATGTGCTACTCAGTTTTTGAAAAAACCTTTTCATACTTATCTTGATTAAGTCTTCTCTTGATTCTTGAATCTTGATCTTGATTCTTG
The DNA here is from genome assembly GCF_004193775.1 of Glycine soja. Taxonomy (NCBI): domain Eukaryota; kingdom Viridiplantae; phylum Streptophyta; class Magnoliopsida; order Fabales; family Fabaceae; genus Glycine; species Glycine soja. The sequence goes on from NC_041013.1 coordinate 37,015,200, forward strand.
GAAGCTTGATCCTTGAATCTTGATTCTTGATCCTTGAAATCAACTTTCCTCTTGAATCTTGAAGTGTTCTTCAACTTTCCTCTTGAATCTTGAACTCATTCTTTGATTGACCTTTGAGCTTTTTGTCATCACCTTTGTCATCGTCTTTGTTATCATCAATACATCTTTGAATCAATCTTGATTCATCATGAAGCTTTGCTTCTACAACAACCTCAACATAAGCATTGTTCACAATTTTTAGCGTTTGAAAAGATGTTTCCAATGATTCCTCCGCATCTTCCACATAGGGCGTAGAGGATGGACAACTCACTAGTATATCTTCTTCCCCTGACACTATAACCAGCTGTCCTTCCACCAGAAACTTCAATTTCTTGGGCAATGTTGACGGAACCACCCCAATAAAATGAATCCAAAGCCGACCTAACAGACAACTGTATAGCATTGGGTGGTGTATAGTTGGGAGGCAAGTCATACGGTGGGAAAGGATGCTTGCTCAGGACTTGCGCAAAATGGAGACCGCCTGTACTTCCCAATGCTTCCCCTCCCTAACCTACCATATCCGAAACTGGACGACTTACTTGATTTACACCAGATGGGTGAGTCGGATCTACCTTAGTGACGCACTTGTAGTGGCAACTATAGTCATGTTGACCTCCATTGTTTTCCTCATGCTCATTATGGCCTCCATCATGGTGCTCATTTGGTCTTTCATGGCCTCCATGTCAGCCTTTATCTGTTCTTGAACTTCCTCTATCTCACTCATGATTTTAGCCTTGGCACGGGTTCGGTAAGGGTATCGTAAAGCGCGTTCATTCTTTTTGGTTACTATGGCTACTTTTTGATGATGACAATGACTGCTAAACATATAATGCAATGAGTAATGAAACAACTGGATAAATGTGAATGCATGACAATGATAAGTCATTGAAGTATTGAACTTACACAGAACATTCCATAGAACATAGGGTCGAATCAAATCTTATTTTCATTAAAATAACATGGTTCATCACATCTTGTCAGAGTCAAAACATAAATACAACACAAACGCCTCAACGACTCCTAATTATGTGGGTCATTAGGTCGACCATGTGTTAGCAGTAATCGAAAAAACCATAAACTTCGTTGGGAGCCGAGTACGTGTCAGCCACTGCCTTGGCTCTGGTTAACAACCTTGGAAGCTCTTGACTCTCATTCAGAGTGAGAGCGAATCTATTCATCCATTTCATAGCTTCCCCATGCAACAACTCTATCACCCTCTCTTTTGCTTCCCTTTCAATCTGCAGAGCTGATACCTTTGTCTATTCATTGAAACTTGTTCTTGCTCCATTCTTCCTTTTGGACCCTTTTTGTTTCCCGCTCTAACACTTCAACCGTGGTCAGGTTGATATCTTTCAGCTCATCACACTTTTTCCTTTAGTGACTATCGTTTTTAGCTTCTCTTTCACCACTCTTGTCTTTTCGAGCTCTGCTTTCAAAGTTTTCAATTCTTCACTTTTCTCAGGAATTTCAGCTTCTTTCCCACTTAGACTTTTTAGCTTTGGGAGCCACGTTATCCCTTGCGTTCTAGATTTCAACCACTTGTGAGAGCCGCCGATGACGCCATTGTTACTTCCTCTAAGCTCCTTATCTTTTCTTCCCACTCTATTCCATGCTTTACGGATTTTCTGAAGTATCCTCGCATTAGCTTCATTGAAGCCTCGCGCGATGAAAGGCATGATGACTTCCTCCGACGGCGCACCTCTCATAGGGTAGCCAAACTGTCTTATGGCCAGCACGAGATTATAATTAATACAACCCCTCGTCCCTATCAAGGGGACATTTGGGAATCCTTCACATGAGCATAACACTCCTGCCCCTCCTTCTTTCACCGTGGGAGCCAACTAACTGACGCTCCCGTCATGCCAGCCAAGAGTTCTTCCTAATTTGCTTTACCCTTTTCGGAGCACATGCGATGACTTTGTAGGGGACAAATAGATCTACCTTCATGATAAAAAAATGTGGGATACCAACCATGCATAAAGAGCAGGCGTACAACAGATAATTCTCGCAATGCTCTTCTCGCACCTCAAGTCGAATGTATCATATGCATCCGCCAAAACAACAATGACAGGGTTTTCCTTATGTGGTGATAAGCAAGAAAGGCATCGATCGCTGTTAGATCCACTAGCCCGTCTACATTCAGAAATAGTATAGTCCCAAACACCAAAAGTGCTAATATGTCAATGAACGAGGTCCACTCCCCTTGATTTGCCCAAGCTTCTGCCTTCTCCTCCAAGCGCTTCCTTGGTATCCCTACCACTCCATTCCTATTTTGCTTCACTCGATCTAGCTCTTGTTCCAAGATCTTGACCACTCTTGCTATTCTTGTCAAAGAATGATAGAATTCGAAAAAGAGGTATGGCTTCCTTCCCCCTAATGGGCATCCTAAGATCCCTTCAAACTCTTCTATGGTTGGTGCCAACTGAAAGTCCCCAAAAGTAAAGCATTTGAGTGATTAGTCGTAGTATTGAGTGAGGGATGCGATGGCTTCAATGGAAACTTTTATCATTATCAGATCCCAGATCTTCTCATATGCCTTGCTAAGGCTTGACGTCAAACTTGATCCATCTGCTGCCCTAGTTCTCGCAAGCTGGCTAGCTCTAGATTCTTGACTTTGAGATGATAGAACCTCTTTTTAAAGGAAAGCGCTTGGCCCGACCCCATGTTTGCGAGAATGAAAATTTTGACAACCAATACTTCAACACCCTATCATAGAAAAGATATGATGAAAGCATCAGGGCGTGGTTATGCTATGCATGACAAACGTATTTATCAACCGACAGAAGACGCTCGAAAGACCATCTTTTCTTATCCACCATGCATTGGACATCATGGTTTGTTTGCAGTTATTACCATGTATCTAATGCATGCAATTAAGAAAGCGGTGCAGACTTTCACTCTTCTTTGTGACTTTGATGACAAAAAAGAATGCAAGGCATGGGTAACGACATGGGGGAGTATTCATGAATGAACATAATGACTAATGACAACAAAAGGTATGTGGTTGGTAGCACAAAGAAACATGCTAGACGAATGAGCATGATAACATAATGACTTAATGTGAAATGTCAAGTGTGAACATAATAAAAATACGTGTGAACATAATAAAAATGGTAAACACAAGAATAATGTATACTATTATGACGTATAAAGATATGCATGACTAGATCAAGGAAACAAGACATAGTGAGTTTGTTCTGTGTCTCTAGTTTAGGATCCTAATGGAAGGGATCAAAAGTTCGCTATCTGGTGATAACCTCCAAGGGTAGTTGTATGTAACTTTCAAGGTTTCTAGAGATATCATCCTCTTTGATAACAACATTGTAGCGGTAGGGACTACCAGCGACAACGCATCATCAAAAGAGGAAAACTCTAGATGAGACTTCACTGTTATCAAGCGAGTCGAAGACCCAGCATTACCACATATCGACCTCCACTTCCTATGTCTCACACAGACCCGAGTATAGGGCCTAATACCTCAATGTGTGTGCAAAGGTGTAGGTGTCATGCGTGCATAGAACAAACAAACATTCCTAACTATGAATGTAATAGATAGATAGATACACAAAAAAAAACACAATAACACAGCAAGGGTTATATACAAATATGGACAAAACAAAAGATAAAAGGAAAAAAGAAACATAAATAAAGAAGAAGTCACGATAAAACATTGCACACTAATCGAATGGCCTAACTCTCTAACAAGTCCCCAATGGAGTTACCATCAGTCACAACCTACCCTACGACAGGAGGGCGAAGGCAAAATAGATAAGTCAAAGCGTCTGTCTCCAAGGGAGAAAACGCGTGGAGTCGCCACCAACGTTTTTTTAAGGAAAACGTTAGAAAAACCAAAAGGGGTACTTAAATGATATAATTACACTTTGTGTTATTCATAAGAGTTGTATATCAGGATGTTATCTAGCTAAGGGATTTGATTTCACTCAAAAAAGATTTATATAACTCCAGATATTGCAATTTTAGTGAGTAAAGGTTAAGTTGTAAGAATTATGCAGTCAATTTGTATATTTCCTAATTTCAGGTTTCTTAACAATTGAATGAATTTTGAGGTCAACATAAAAGTTGTAAATAACTATCTTACCTTTCTAACGAGATAAGAACCAACTTAATAGGATTAGTTCAACTCTAGATATGATTATTATACTCTATGAAGGTCATAGTAACGTAAGAGAAAAATAAGTGTGTAATATTGATATCATAATGAGTGGTAGTATGATGCATCATGTTTTAAAGAATGAAGTGATGTGATGATATTATTATGTAAATGGGGTGAATGTGCCCATGACTGATATTATGACTAAATGTATGATATCCATGAGTATATGTGAAAGTAATATATCATGATATGTGTATGTGTTGCAAAAAATGTTAGGAGAACCTAATCCCTGTGGAATAGAAATCTCGAAGGGAATTTGAAAATAAACCGTATGCATAATGTCTATGAACCATGCATCATGTTGTACATATGTATTTTGAAGCGAAGGAAGTTTATGAACCTAATCGAGGAGTTCATGTTGGAATTTTCTTTAAGCTCATGTTGATCACATGCGTTGGAGTATCCTTGCAAGGCTGAAACACCATAATGCACGATGAGGGTGATAGTGTCGGGTTGCCCATTATGTGGCAATTGTCGACTACATAGACTCTCAGGCTACATTCACAATGTTTTCCAAAATGGCACCACATGCATACGAGTTTATTGGTCTAATTTGTATTGTATTTCATGTGTGACTTTGTGTATGAAATGTTTGATTTGGATGAGACATGCTTGTGTTGTGGAACATGATTTTTTATAAATGTATCTTTATGACTTCCTTAAAGTTTTCAATTTATTGTGAGATGTATTTTACTTCTCGTTTGTTTGTCTTGTTTGTGTTTGCGTTGAATACCACCTCTGTAGGGGAGCCTTTGTTAGGTTATGATCATGATGCTAGATGAGAAACTTAGGTCTCCCCTTTATATTACTATTAATTTTATGGTTATGTATGCTTAGAAACAATGTAACATTGGGATATAGGTTTCATTCATTTATCTAATGATTAAATTATGAGTAGTTTTTTAGCATATTTTATTTAATATCACTTGCATGGACTTTGGAGCACCAACATTTGTTTAACATGGAGTTATGTTTTTTTATCGATTTATTTTATTTAAGTTTACAAATATTTGACATGTAATACTCTTACTGCAAAACAAGCTTTTTTTTATTAACAGTCTATACATCCTTTTAATTAAATTTCACTGCGGACATATCTAGAAAACATTACAAGTGTATGTGTCTTGGGGTAGAAGGATGTTACAATTTCAACACTTGTTTTCATGCCATCAAATGTGTCATTCTGAAGTTGATTTGTGTTGACAAACTTGTCATAGTTCTTTCCTACTATGGTTTGTGAGAATAATTGTTTTTCTCCCCACATTGTGAAACTTTTTTTTCTTATCTTTGTACACGTTGTAGTCATTATTGGGTTTTTCTTCAATCTTTGACTTTAAATTTTTAAAGAAGACAACAAAGAATTCATGTTCGTGGGAGTCAACAAAGATGACTAGACAATTATCTTCAAATCATCCATTCCTTTTGCAAGTTCATTCACAGTTGACAATAACTTTGTTAGTTGTGTTTGTATATCGTTCTGTCACAATTGAATTTGTTATTTTAAATAATAAGGTTTTGTAATGATAATGTTGTTAATCAAATATACTTGGTGTTGTTTATGACCTTTAAATGTTTTTCGTGATTTACACAAACCACCATAGTCATCGTCAACATCCATTTTATGAATGTTTTCACAATTGTCGTTGTAATTTAATCAAATAAAATATTAAGTATCAAATCATTAAGAGCCTATTAGGATTAAAACTTAATTGTAATTGAATTATGAACCAAACAAAAGAATGATAAAAAAGTAAACAATGAATGAAAGATTAGGATGAACAATCATACTCGGTAAAAGCATAATTAAAAAAAATTACAATACAAATTCTATTTTATAAAATAAATAAATTATAGGTTGAAATATAGGTTAACAAAATAGTAGAGTGTCAAACAACGAAGTAAGAGTCACGTGGACGAACGGATTACTTTATGATCCTATCTCTAAAGTTTGTGTTCAACAAGTCTAAAGTTTGAAGGAATTTGTAGCTTAAATAAAATGAATTGATAATTAAACAAATCCAGACTAATTTAATATGATATTATGTAATAAAAAATTATATTAAAAATTCATCATCTTCAAATTATTTTATCTCATTAGATAAGATATTATCTAATTAGTTTTGTATTCATCTAATCAAATGTAATAAAATATATTATCTAATCTTTTTTTAATTAATCAATTGTAATTAAATATTATATAATAAATTTTAAATTTATCTAATCAAATAAAATGCTGTAATTATGTCTAATAAATTGATTTAATAATTTTTTTAATCCAATATAAAACAAGTATATCTTTTGTCCAAGATTAGAATAGAATAAGTATATATAATAAAATTTAAAATATATTTTTTTATCTTTATGCTTATTTTCTTTATAGAAAAAAGTTAGAGAGAAAAATATTATGCATTTGATAGAAATTTTTTTAATTTTTTATCCTATTTTATAGTTCATAAAAATCATTTGAATATAATGGAGGTAATTATAACCCATGTATATTCATATTTAAAATTTGAATAAATTAATTATTATCATGAATGTGTATGTTTTAATCAAGCTAATTACAAATATTAATTTTTTTATTATAATAAAAGGAAACAAGTATGAGAAGCAATTCTTATGCAATTTATTCAAATGTATTTATTTAATAAAATTTAACACTATTACAATTAATTTAATTAATGATATTATTTCATATGTAATATTTTTGTGATAAAATATATTTAATAAATTATGGCTAAAATATGATTGAGTAGGAGTGGGTCTACAGACCGGACCGGTCCGGCCCGTTTAAGGTCCTACCTGTGAAGTTCATATTTTAGACAGACCAGATCAGTTCGGCTCGCAAAATAAATAGAATTTTTTCAAGGTCTATATCCATCCCACAAAAGCTCACCAATAAATGGACCGGACTACAAACCCAAATATTAATTTGAATATAATTTTTTAAAAAAAGTGAAAAATGTATAAATTAAATAAAAAAAATAAACTTCATTTTTTAAGTTAAAATCTATTATAATAAATTATACCAACATTTTAAACATAACAAAATAACAATATCAACTTAAATTAAAGATCAAAATTTTAACATAATCAATTAATAATACTTGCACATTGGACTTAAGAGGGTTGAATGGATAGTCCGTGAGTCCACCAATAACTAAAGTTATTTTAATTTAGAAGGAAATTATATTTTTTGTTACATATAATGGTCTCTAGCATGATTATCTTTTGAGAATGATATTTATGATATCTACTATAAAAAATTAGAATTAATTTAATTTATGATATTATCGATAAATTTATTTAAAATTATTTTTTAATAATAATTTTATATGAATTCAAACTAAAAATAAATATTATTAAATTTTTTATATGCATTCATATTAACTACCCACAGTAAAAAAATTGGCATCCATAATTGCCTTGAACGAGATTGTCTCATTTGAAAATATTTGTGATATCTTTTATGGTTAAAATTATTTTAATTCATGACATTATTAAAGCTTTGGTATATACTTGTGTGAAATACTTCCAAAAAGAGTCTTGTTTTGTCGTACATAACAATCTATAGTATGATTATTATCTTCTTCTCTCGATGATATTTGTAATCTCTACTATCAAAAATTAAAAAATATATTTAATAAATTAATTTTAAACACAGAAATTTATAATAAATATATTAATTATTTAGATGTGAATTTTTTTGTATAAATTTTAAACCTTTAATAAAATAGTAATCAATAAAATATTTATTTATGATTTTTAACTGAAAACAATTTTATATGATTTCAAAATTAAAATAAGTTAATTAGTTTTAATATAATTATATATAAATATATAATTAAATTAATATAATAATTTAAAAACTATATAGTATTGAGCATATTATTATATTCAATATTTCAAGAAAAAATATCCTAGCAATTGATAGTTGTCAACACTTAAGAAATACTAAAATTGTATTTACTAAGCATTAGATAATCTAGATGACGGATTCGATTGACTTACTGTGAGTTTTTAGTTTTTAATTTCTTTTTTTTAAACCACTTAAGATTTGAACAATGATATTTTTAATAGCAATTTATGAAAGAATCTACCAAAAAGTCATCTCTAGTACTAAGTTCTACATAAACAATTATATTTATTAACATATATTAAAATAATAGTGATTGTGTTCACATTCATTTAGTTTAATGTTTAGTTATCTAATTAAGTACATATTAATTATATAAAATAAAATTTGATCTTGATTGGACAAAATACATAATAAAAAAAATTACATCATGTAAATAATATGTATTGTATTTTTAAAAACAAAAGAATTCATTAATGTGATTTAAAAGTATTTTACAGAAAATTTCTAAAGATTTTAAAAATTGTTGAATAATTTTTTTTAAAATTTTTTGAAATTGGATAATTGTATTAAATTATGAAAAAGAAGTAGAAAAATATGGTAAGTGACTAACAATGTCAAAATCAACTACTACTTTGGTCTATCATTTTAGTATTTATCCAAAGACCTGCACATAAAAAGAATGTATAACTATATCATCTCCATGAAAGTTACAACCTTTAAAAGATACCTAGGTGAAAGTGGGATATCATCTCCATGGATTTTGTGGTGGGGTTACCTATGACCCCCAAAGGTTTAGATTCCAATTGGGTCATTGTAGTCAGGTTGACGAAATCTGCTCACTTCATCCCAATTAACATCAGATATTCCTTAGAGAGGTTGACTAGCTTATACATCAATGAGATAGTTAGACTGCACGGTGTTCCTTCTAGCATAGTCTCTGATAGAAATTCCAGATTTACCTCTAGATTTTAGGAGAGTCTTCATAAAGCCTTGGGGACCAAACTTAAGTTGAGTTCTGCTTACCACCCATAAACTGATGGTTAGACCGAGCGCACCATCCAATCCTTAGAGGACCTCTTGAGAGCCTGTGTATTAGAGCAGAGGGGTGGTTGGGATAGTTTCTTACCCTTGATAGAATTTACATACAACAATAGTTTTCACTCCAGTATAAGTATGGCGCCTTACGACGCATTGTATTGTAGGAGATGTAGGACACCTCTATGTTGGGTAGATCCCAGTGAAAGCATTGCCTTAGGACCTGAGGTGGTTCAACAGACCACTGAAAAGGTCAAGTTGATCCAAGAAAGGATGAGAGCAACCCAAAGTAGGCATAAGAGCTACTATGATAAGAGAAAAAAGGATCTTGAATTTGTTATAGGTGATCATGTATTCCCGAGAGTCACTCCGTGAACTGGGGTTGGCAGGGTGTTAAAGTCTCGTAAGCTCAGACCTAGATTCATTGGTCCATGTGAAATCCTAAAACGTGTCGGCCCAGTTGCATATCAGGTGGCCTTGCCACCATCTCTCTCAAATCTCCATAGTGTCTTCCATGTCTCTCGGCTCAGAAAATATGTTCATGATCCGTCGCACGTGATCGAGTTGGACAACGTCCAAGTGAAAGCGAACTTGACATATGAAACACAACCACTGAGGATCGACGATCGTATGGTTAAGTAGCTAAGGGGGAAGGAGATTTCCTTGGTCAACGTAGTATGGGGAAGTGCTTCGGGCGAGGATGCTACCTGGGAACTAGAGGGTCAGATGCGTGATGCATATCCTACCTTATTCGATACCGGTAAGTTTTGGGGGCGAAACTTCTTTTAAGGGGGATGGAATTGTAAGAACCGTGCCTTTTAAGTTCCTATAAATAAATAAATAAATAAATAAAATCAGTTAGGTTATAATTTCCCCACTATATAAAACTACTTTTAACCCACAATAGCTTTTACAAAACATCTTTTGTTCCTTTCTTCTTCTTCTGACGCACAAGAATCCTAACAGAGCAACTGGAGGAGGAGCTTTAGAGAGCACCAGAAATGACACAATTGCTAACGGAGAACATTTGAGCGATTACATCAAGGTAAGGGATGAGTTACTCACACTTGGGAATTAGAATGAACATGTATAGGGATCTCTAGAGGATCAATTTTGGGATATTTTCGGTTGTTTTTATAAAATTTTAATTCATGAACCCTTTCAAATTGAATATTTCATACGCTAAATTGAATGTAATATCTATTATCATGAAATTTTATGATCCTGTTCAACGTATACTGACATGATATTTTTTTTAGTGTATATCAGATTTTTTTAATTGTCAATTGTTATTACTTAATTTTTATTTCTATATTACCGCATATGATTTTCTTTGTTTTGTGCTTGTGATTTACGATTTTTTTATGTGTCAGTGAATTGTTATCATTGGAATAAAAAATTAGATCCAAATAATTATATTTCCATTTGTTTGTAATCAAATCATGCATGTTATATCACTTTGACTTAGATCCAAATAATTATAGATCCAAATAACTATTAGTTAAATTCTTATTAGTAATTAATCGAGACTTAGAGATACATATCAGTATTTTATCCTTAATGTTTTGATTTGGTTAGTGCGTATATACTACCTAGAATTCTTATTATTAATTAATTGACATTGAAGATGTTATAGTGTTATTTTGATATGATGTTGAAAATTATTTGAGTTGATGTGTATGTACTGGATTGTGGTTTACAAATATTACTACTAAATGATATGTGTAGGATGCATTAGATATGATAAATTATCTTATTGGTGTTATGAAATTGTGATTGGGATTGTGTGTAAATGATAATCATTTGGTACGTAATGGATTGTGAATTATATTATTGTTGAGATGTTGTATGTATTGAGTTGTGAGCTATGAATTATGTAATCACACAACTGTAAGACCCTTTAAGGACAATGAGCTAATGCATGATGAGTTGTGATGGGATCCATCGTCGGAACCCGACGGGTTTAATCACTTGAGGCGCGATGAGTTAAAATAATTTTTGAAAAATAATTGAGATTTTGAAAACAACTGAGTAGTTGTGTGCATTGCATAATTCATAGGTAGAGTCTGTGTGTTTAAATGATTATGGGTTGGACTTGAATTAGGAGGGAGAGGCCATGACAGACTCTTCAGAGTGTAGACCTTGGGGGTCACCCGGTTTGAGTGCTCCTTTAAGCCTGTGCCGATCCCACAAGGTTGGAGCATTCTCGCAAAATAGTATGACTTTGACTGGTCTCCCTATGATTTTACTTAGTGAGAGTGACTTGACATACCCGTTGTGTGGTGTGTCTTGTCATATACTCCTAAGTGCCTGACGAGGTTTTTCACTATAAAATGGTACCACATTGCGTGTAGGCTTGAGTCTAGAGTATTTGTTGCATAACACATGTGTTTGACTTTCATTGAGTTAACAATTGTAGTTTGATATTATTATTCTGGAGTGTGTGAACTTGAATGGATGTGAATAATATGTGTGATTTTGTGAAGTGATGTTATTTATATAAATTCAGCTTTAAGTATTATATGTTTTACATGCTCTAATATTTTACTATATATGAATGTGATAACTCATTCCTGGTGTGTGTTTATGTTTGGATTGATGGTCATTTTGTTCAGGTGAGTCATCACATGATGAGTTCCATGCTAGAGATGGAGAGACTTAGTCCGTGATAGGGATATATTATGATAAGTGTGACATTGGGGCATTGGATTGTACTTCGCATGTTATAATTTCCGTGAATGATATGATTGCGTTATATTTTCTATTTTAGTTTTTTTTTATTCAGAATAGGCGGCCTTGTTTTAAGTCGGGATAACTTTTTTTTTATTCAAACAATTTCTACTATGTTTTCACTAATTCAATGTGAACTCTTTATTTTTTTGGAATTAATTTAAAGTCAATGTGTTTACAAAAAATTTTGCATGATTTTATTTCCTTTTATTCGTTATTTGTGAGGGTAGAGGGTGTCACAGGAACAAAATCAGGACATGTAAGTTTTTGGTGACCACGTTATTTACATTTAGAACATTTATTATTTTTCTTGTAATTTTTCTTCCGTGGAGCACCTTTTGTATTTACCTTTACCAAATTTGGATCACACTAATTGTTTTCAAGAACACATTCACTAATATGCTATCTCCCTGCTTTTTTAATTTATCAATCAGATTCAGAATTTCATCTCTAACAAAATTAAAAACCTCATGCTTCCTGGTAGCAATGTGACAAAATTTATTATAAAAAGCAACTAAGGCCCCAAACCGAGTTGTAATCATCATGTCATTGTTCATGTTCTCAAGCTTATAGCCTGAAATAGCTGAGCTTTTAACATCCTTCAACCACCTATTGCAAATCAAGCTCACAGGAAATGAATCCACATGTTGAAGCCGCATAACACATATTATATGGCAACGTGGAATGCCTTTAGATTCATACAACATACAATCTCATGCAAATTTAGATTCCTCTAAGTCATATACAACTTCATGCTGCTTATGACGCTGATCAAATTTCTCTATCTTAAATTTAACCTTGTCCACAATTTCACATCTGTTAGTCACATTCAATGCACCGACATTTTCAATATGTGAACTCACCATTTTAAAAATATATCTGATAAAAATCTTTGAGGCATGTTGTTTGATCTTCTTGAGACAAATAGTTAATATAGGTTCTGTATAAAATGATCTCAAATATGAACTTAACTAATTATACTTGCAATCTCTAAGAATGTGCTCAAACTTAGACAACAAGCCCTCAATTGTACTCGTCCTCATAATATACCTTTTTAGACAAGATTTAACGCTTTTAGACAAAGAAGTATTCATCATACCGATAAAAAAATTATCACGAAGATAAGTTGTTGCCCACATAAACCTCTTCTCATATGTTTGGAAAACCCAATTATTTCCTCCAAGCTGGTGTTTCACAATCATGTGTTCCCAAAATGTTTCAAATTTTTTTAGTGTAACATTAGCATACATTGCTTTTTCAAAATCCATTCAAAATGTGAAACCTTCCCATTCTAACAAGTATTCTTGCATAGGTGCCAAGCACACAGTCCATAACCATCTAGCACAACTGATTTTGGATGCTTGTTGCACATTACTTTCAAATTTTTTTGTAAGACCCACTTATATGTATCAATAGTTTCATTTGATACAAGAGCACAACCAAATATCACAGTTTGTGAAATGATGATTTTTACTTAAGAAGACTACTAATGACCTATTGTACTTGTTCTTCTTGTAATTACTGTTAGATCTCCAAAACATTGAAAATTAGACCTCCTGTATTATAAACCCAAAATATGTAACTTAGTTTACTGTTGCCTACAACCAAGTAAGTATCTTAGAAAAAACATAAGATCGTTATTTGTTGTTCCATCTACATAATTTAATGCAACTAGTGCATCCCCATCTTTTATTTGAGAATGCTTATGCCGCTTAATATGATTATACAAATCTTTCTTGTTAAAGCCAAGATTTACATGTGCATACAAGCAATCCACCTAAGCCTTGTTCGCATCGGTCAATCCAAGATGTGAACAAATAAATGACACAAAATGCGAATGACAAACATCATACTTATGGGTCTCCATAAATGACACAACTATCCATTTGTGCTCTTTTTTCTATCATCCCTGATCAAGTGCTTTTTGTCCCTCAATCCCTCTTTGTTGCATAGCCTTTGCTAATTTCAAAACCATGAACTTTTGCATAGAAATTATAACACTCATAAGCATCTCGTTCATAAAAAAAGTCAATCACTCTATGTGTTCAACTGTTAAATCAATAAGAGTTTTGTATTCATCTTTTGTCACATCTTCATCTAAAGCATCTTAATTAGATTCACTTTTGCTTCCATCCTTACTCTCTATGTCACTAAAACTAGGGTCATTGTCATCTTCTAAATTAACAAATGAATCCTTGTCAAAGTTATCCATCTGCATTTCAAATAGAAAAAAATAAATAGATTTCATGTATAAAATAAATAATAAACATTTGCTATAGGGTTATGAAGAAATAGACTACAAAGGAGTTAGAATAAAATGAGTTATATTTATGAAATAATCTAACATTTTATTTGGTGTAAAACTTTCTTATTTCAATATTTTTTTCATCTTGAATAAGTCGAATCTAAACCTTTAAGCATATAATTTTTAATTTCTGAAAAAAGCACTAAAAAAGATCAAGCAAATGAGCTATTATTAAAATATTGCAGCATCAATGAGAGACAAATTATTCAAAGTATCATTCTATACGCACCTATATCGAACAAATTTTGATAATGCAACAGTTGCAGCTTCTCTTTGATATTTTTGGGATCGACCTAATGAATTTTTAAAAAATAGACAAATATTTTGTACCTATGTTTCCAACAAGACAAGAAAGTTTGTCAACATTTTCACAAGAACACAATTATTTCTTGCCAACATTCTTAGGAGCAATAATGTTGGCACTTCACAGAGCACAAAGCTTTTTACTAAATAGCTCTTAAGGAAAGCAATTGATCCTTGATGGTACACATTTCTATCTTATTAAGCAAAAATGATAAAGCAAAAGGTCAAAATAACATTCAATTCATTATTTGTATAGCAAAAAAGTATGGAGGTGACTAAGTGGAGCTAAAAAATAAACAGCATGTAAATAAAGAAAGAGACGAGACATCCTTAAATGGAAAAAGAGAAGAAAAAATGAATTACAAATTAACATCAAACTAACATACCACTTTATTCATGATAATGGTGTTTTAAAATTAGCTATAGTAATCATTGTATTTCCGACATACCAAAATAATCTATCCAAACTCAATGTAAGCAAAGGCTTATTTTGAAAAATTATTGTTTGTCCTATTTGTTGGTTTCAAGACTCACAAGATTTGGTTATTAGTTATGCACAGTTGATTGGTTGTGGTTTTGCTTTATTATGAAGTTGAATGATAAATTACTTATTATGCATGTTGTATTAAATTCCATTTTATTGAAGATTAATGTCCTAAGAAAACGAGGTATATCAGGATAAAATGAATGAGCATCTTGAGAATCTAAAAGAAATTCTATTCAGTAGGATGTGAATGTTACATAAGTGAAGTCTCTAATGTAGAATAGGGCATATGTGTGTGTGTGTGTTGGCATCTCACATCAACTATAGATATGACCAAAGTAGAGCTTATAAAAGTTTGGGAAATCCTCACTTGCCTCATGAGCTAGATTGTAGGGTTTAGTTAGGCATAACCCAAACTCAAGGATAAAGAACACCCAAAGCTTCAAACTGAAGTTGTACTTGCACTTCACTTTAGCCATTACAACTGAAAATACATAGTAACTAACTAGAAGTCTAGGACTGACATCTAGCAGAGTTGCTATAGTAACAAACTATCTAATTAGAACTGACCTTTATCATAATAGCTACAGTAACAATTGACAGTAAGGTGTAAGTATCTGAAGCCAACTAAAATTCCTAACAGAGGTAAACTAGTATCATTATATAAGAGGAAAAAAAGTACTAGGGGTAACTGCAACCCTTACACATCCAAACAAGAGTGAGCATAACAATCAAGGATATATAAGTCCTTTTATCTAAGTAACAACTATACACCTCTTATCTAAGATTTAAAAGTATGTATCTTTCTTTGTACTACCATTAGTGATAGTGATATGTATTGTTATAAACACATTGAATAGTGGATATAGATAAAGCTCATCATTAAGAGGATTTTATAAAGAAAATTATGCATTTGATGATTTATATCCTTATTTTTAAATAGAGTGTGTATGTTTTCTTCTAATGAAATTAAAGTTCATTAGATATATATTTATTGTATTGGATAATCATAAATGCATGGTTGAATTGGATAATGTTAAGATAAGAGACATAGTAGGTTCATGGTTTCACCACTTCTACCTAACTGGTTGGCCTAGTTTGGCTTTTAAAACATTTTTTAAATATATTACATATTAATTTTGATTACCTCTATGCGAAAATCCTTTATTGGAGGTTAAATAACCGATTACAGAGTCCAATGAATTATGAAATGAATTCAACTCAAGGAAGAATGTTCAAATGATTTATACTCATGAAACTACATTTGTGGCCTATAACCAAAGGCTAGTGCAATGTGAATTAATTACACTCTTACCAAGTAAGGTTTTTGGATTATCTTATTTTACTAAGATACCACTATCTCTAGCCTATTCTTAAATTTTAGGCTCTTCTAAGAAGAAGAAAAATCAATAAAACAAGAATCCTAAATGCATGATTGGAATTTAAGGTTGAACTAGATACCTATTGCCAATTCAGATTGGAAAATCCCACTGAACTCTTCATTCTGGGAACTATTCCTAATTCATGAATATTGCCTATATATGTTTTTTATCTGGCCTACTCTTTTGTAAGTATGTGAAAATCTAGAATAAGGTAGTTAGGAGACATGTCATGAACTATATGATAATGACAAAATTGTTCACATAACATGACAAAATGAAGACATATATGATAATGGAGTGTACTTAAATGTGAACAATTTAAGAGTATTGTACCCATTAGCGCAGACATGTACCAACATAATTACACCAATCATGTGAAGTTGTATCAAATGATAGCTTCTAACAAAAAATATCGAATGATAAAGGTACCCCCCCCTAGGCAAAGAAATAAAAACTAGTTACCCATTATATGTCTAGCCCGAGATCAACATTAGGGATTAAGGATTTGAAATAGACGAACAAAAAAAAAATTAAAAATACCTTGTTAGGAATTCGATTCAAGAATGACGAGAAGTTGTAGGATTGAATTTGAGAATGATGAAGATTCTTATTTCTTCTATCTTTCAAAAAAACTTGAGACTTTTGTTTGACAAGGACTCTTCTGCTTGATAACGACCAGTGACCAGGTAGGAGACATGGCGTAGGAAGCAGCGCAAAGAAAATGCTCTTTTGCTTGACGATGGTGGAGTGAGTGTTCTTCCGATCGATGGGGTGGGAAAGAATGATACACAATGAAGGGAAGACTAGGTTTAGAATTAGGGAGAATAAGAATTATCTAGGGATAAAAATGTATTTTAATAAAAAAAATTAAAAATAAAATAAAATAATAAATTTGCAAAAAGATCCTTAGAATTTAATTGAAAAAACTAAAAATTAAACTAATTTATTTGACGTGATAGTGTACACCACATGGCATTACATGATTAATTAGTATATATGTTATATTAGTGTGACTTATTTTCGAGTCACCAAGTAGTAATGACAAAAAAATATCTTTTATATATTTTAATAACATATTTAACAATTTCTTATTCAAAATTGAAAAGGAGTTAAATCTTGTGAGGGGAGTACGAACATTTTAAAACAACAATCATATTGTATCCTATTTTTTTTCATATATATAATTCTATAAATATATTTTGCAAATATTTTTAATTTTTATTTATGTTTTATAACAAAATATATTTTAAACAATTATACCAATATAAATAGAAATATCACAATAACTAAATATTATAATATTTTATTTTATTTATAAATCATTTATAAGAATTTTTAAGTATTAATTTATGCATTACACTAGACTCATATCATGTCTTATAATTTTAAAAATTCATCATATTTTTGTGTTCATGTCATATCTTTATTTTGTATCATATTAATGCTTTTAAGAATCTTGTTTTAAATGGATTTATCTTATTGTTAAATATAAAATTTAAATTTAACATTTTTTTATATAACCTTTTTTTCTTCTATTTCTCTCTTTCCTATTTCTTTTAAACCAAACATTTTTATTTTGATTATAGTTTCATTCACTTTATTTCTCTTTTACCCATTTCTTACTTATTTCTTCCCATTTTATCAAATAAAGCCTCACGAATAGAAAAAGGTAAAAAAATAGAGCCTAAAGGTGAAAGTATCTAAGGTCAATCTAATGTAGAGAAGAAAATTGACCTTTAGGCGAATGTTAACGAACATACTTGATTTAAGAAAAAGCAAAAATTATTATCACAATAATATAGCACTTTCATTTTTTAGGAATAATGTTTTAGAGATTCACATACACAAGTTACCGCAACCCAAGTCTATATGTATATAAGAGTATTTGTTGGAACATGTCAGTCTTTGGAATAAATCACAATATATTGATAGATTTTTCATTGACTATTGGTTAGAAATATCCATAATTCACCTAAAAGATGATTTTTTTTTCAAATTATTTTTTCCCATTCCAATCCTTTTGAAAGGGGGCAGAAGTATTTTTCATATTTATGTCTCTCAAATATAAAAAAAACGATTATAGTCCTTATAAAATTTAATACATTTTTAGTTATTATATTTACCAAAAGTGACATAATTTTAGTCCCTTTATAGAAATGAAAAACATGTTTTTTTTATTATTAAAACACAAGGAGTAAAAATGTATTATATTTATAAAGGAATTAAAATCGAATTTTGAGATACAACAGATAATAACATATTTTATCTTTGATTTTTTAACATCATGTTTTGTCTTTAAAAAATAAATACACATGTTTATTTGAAGGAAAAATAATACATATGGTTTTGTGTTTCACTTATTTTCTATTGTTATGTCATTGTTTGAATAAGTAATTATAGTCACTTTTATTTTGGTATACTTTATTGTTAGGAACCACAATAAATGTAACCTAAGTAAGATAACATGTTTTTTGGTTCCCACAAATATTTTCCTTCAAAGACAATAGACATTATTAAACCCTAAATGTGAGAACAATGATTTGAATATTTATTAGTCATTTGTTGGAGGATAATACTTGTTTCCATATCTATATATATATTTTAAAAATTGTACCTAAATTCATATATATATATATAGGTATTGGCATTAAAACGTGTTTGAAAAGACATTCTATTATCTTATAAGCTAATTTGAGAAACTCAACCCAAAAATACTTGTTCCCATATTAATGTGAAAATTTATTGTAATTTTTATAATTACATTTCTAAAATTTCATAAAAAATATTGAAAAACATTTTTATTTTTTAATAATAGTAATTCACAATCTAGGTAACAAATACAAAGTATGGAGACACCCAATAAATAAAATATAAAAAAAAAATTGAAATTACCATTTTGGGTACAATTACTCTTAATTTTTTTTAAATGTGGGTAATTAAAGGAGTTCAATGTCACCATGGTGAAACCCTTAATAAATTGTGGCAAAGAAGAGGAACTTGCAGAAACAAGGAAACGATTTGTGTCCATTGAACTTAGACGCGAGCGTACTGAAACCTAGCCCGGACGTGTTCCCGTTAAGAAAATCGGATTGAATATCGGCGACAGGTCCGAAGCTTAAAGTGTAGGTTTCGTTTTTGCTCAAACAGAAACGCACACCAACACGCAAGTAAGCTCCCAAAACCCTAATCGTCACTGACTTTTCCTTTTTTTGCTTGTTTTGTGCCACGATTTCGATTTGTTTCCATGATTAGCATTTTAATTTGTGCTTAATTTTCCCTCCTCGCCCATAGTTATGAGTTTTACTCCTAATTTTTTCAATTCATCATCTAAATTGTACCAGTTGCTTTTGTTTTGCTTGTTTTACTTAATTTGAGTAGATTGATCGCTGCTGGAGGTGGCATGCGCTAGCTTCCGGGGCCTTGCTTGCGGATTTCTCTTCGTTTTTGCTGAAGATTCTGTGCAAAATGGATTGGGTAGCCAGTTGCAAGGTATATTCATGTTTTTTAAATTTTTTTTTGGTTTAGTGGTGCCTTACTCATTGGATTGCTTGTTTACATTTTCCTTTTTTTTTTTTTGTAATTTGTGTTAGTTTGGTTTGTCGTTAAATTGTTAATGCAGAATACAGTTTTGATTTTCGTTGTAATTGGCAGTATAAAGTTTAGAATGGTGACTAGGAGGGGGCAAGGAAATTTATTACTGTAAAATTTCTAAATTTGATTTACATGCATAGGTATTATAAATTTCTCTGGCAAGCTTAGTTTGTGCTTTATTCATTGACTGGACTTGACAGTTTTTGTTTAGTTTGGTTTATTTATCATGATCATTGTTAACCAGGGGTCCAGTGGTGCCGGGAGAGGTTTTACTCATTTTTTGTCTGAGTTTATGCTGTGTAATATTAACCATGGGCTATGCTGTTCTACTTTACTTATCTAGTGACTTTTCTTATAGGAAAAATTGCAATATTTCCGTTTAAAAGAGCTCAAAGATGTGCTCACTCATTTGGGACTTTCAAAACAGGGAAAGAAGCAGGTGAGGAGAGAAAACAATTGCTGACTATTTATCTTCAATTTTATGATTTTTCTTTGGAACCTTAATGCAACTGTAATTGGCATCATTGAATGGTGTTCGTTGGCTGATTACTTGTTATTTTTTATATGATTCCCACTAGATTACATGCAATTTGAATTGCTGTATTTAGGTTGCATGGCTTAGACCTATATGTCTCCTAGTAATCAAGAATATGAGACTGAAATGCTTGGAAAAGATGGATATTATGAGTGGCATATACTTTCAACTTTCATGATTGTTGTAACTTGTGCAATAATAATTATTTTTTAATGCTTAACTCCATTCTATCTTTTTTGAGTTTTAGGACAATATAATAATATGAATAATGAATGCTTCATTTTCTGTAGGATCTTGTTGATAGGATTTTAGCTATTCTCTCAGAGGACCAAGGTAAGATTGTACTTTCTTTCTCCATGACATACACACAAGGTGGTTGAATTGGGATACAAACCATGTATCGAAATGTCTATTTTCCGAATCGTGAATCGAATCATATTGTGAATTGTAAGATTCACGATCATTAAAAAAACAGAGAATATATATGTATGTATGTATGTATGTATGTATGTATATATTTAAGACATATATTAACACTCTAGGAGCATTTTAACATAAAGAAATATATGAGAAATGAAAACATACATACATATTTGATGTCAAATAACTAATAAAGGGCAATTAAACAATAGAAAAAGAAAACCTGCAGCTCGCCAAATGTGCAGCCACATGAGCAGCCAAACAGGGCAACCAACAGCCGAAAACGTGTAGAAAAAAGGGAGACCAGGCAACCAGCAGCTCAATAAAATAAAGAATGGGAACCACCTCTCCATCGCCATCATGTGTTTAGAAGACCAAGGAACAAAGAGAAATGTTTGGGGGGAATAGAGGAAAGAAGAACGTGAATGAAGAGTGAGCTGCTGAGAAGGATGGAACTTAGGGTATGGGTCATTGAGGGTTCAATTGGGAGGGAAACAATCGGCTCATTCCCGCTCCCTTTGTCTTTTTTGTTTTTGTTTTTAGGGTTTTCCCGAATTGGGCGGCGCATGACCTGATCCATTTTGGAGCGAGACCAGCTTGGCCAATCACGTGTGAAGAATCGTGCAATTCATCTGCAAATCGCGATTCAACCATGTTTCATGTCCGATACAGAAATTCAAGTTGCGTATCAGGAACGAAAACGAGACACCATTCGATTCGTATCGATAGCGTCTGGAATTGCATCGTAATGTGAATCTGATACTAACAACCATGCAAACAGACACAGAGACTCAACCTTTAGTTGTAATTCCACCGTATTTTGTTATGTTTCTGTTTGGGTTGTGACAAAGCTTAATATATTTGAATAATACTGTTATTAACCAAACTCTTGAACATACAGATGCCTCAAATGTTGTATTTGTCTGTCAATATATCATTGCAGCTGTTAATTGTTGTATATGTTTTAATGTATTACTTTTCTTCAACTCAAGTTAGATGGAAATCCTTGGAAAATGCAGTGATTTTTTATTTCACTTTATAATAAACTTTCCTTATTAATCTGATGTGGTTGGGCTGTTTCTTTTCACTCGGGTTAGTGTTTGTACGGAAAATTTCCTTTTATGGCTTGTCATACAATGCGTGTTTAGAGCACATTTTTAAAATTCCGATCAGTCATCAACTCAGTTGAACTTCTAGCTCACAGGGTTACACTGGTCAACCATAGTTGTCAACAGTGCCAAATAGTGGCTCTATTGTGGAATTGCTTTGGGGAGTGGCTGGAGAATGCCACAGAAGTTGAATAGCAGGGCAGTTTGAAGTAGCAGTTGTCATGGCTGCGATATCTACTAAATTGAAAATTGTCGCTGGAGTGGGCACTATTGGTGTGGGTTGCAAAAAAACTATTTTAGCCCTGAAACAATGCCATTTAGGTCTGTTTTAGGGGGATGGACACAGTCAGCAAGAGGTAGAAATAGGAAGGGGCAGAACTGGAGTTCTGCAAACTGGCCATAATTTTTTACCTAATAGGCCAGACCCAAATTGGTTTTAATTACAGGATTCACGAAGAAAGATGGGTTGTTGTCAAGCTCAATTCAGAAGCTGATCCTCCACTATCTCAACCAGCAATGTGCTGGGATTTTATTCAATTGCTCATCAGTGGACCACATTGATTAGGCTCACATACCAAGTGGTTATCTAGCCACTGAAGGGGGTTACTTAAGGATGGTCTATATATAATCTGTTCCTAGTTTCCAGAATTTCAACTCGAGGATGGTTGACTTTTATTGGAGTGACATTATTAGGATAGAAGGGAAGAAAAAGTTAGTTAGGGACGTTAAAAGAAGTTAGTTAGGGGTACCAATGGGATAATTAGGGGGAATAAGGAGAGAAGGCATTCAGAGAGATATTTTGGTAAGAAAAGGGGGAACTCTTGTAAGGGTGAAACCTTGGAGGAGGACTAATTCTCCTATTTTAGCTGTTTAATGAAACTGTTCAGTTTCATTTTTAATTTGTATCAATTTCTCATTTCTAATTTCTCTATTTGTCTCTATCTTTTGTCTTGCTTTACATTGTCTCTGCCTTGCACATTGATGCACACAAGGCAACAAGCTAGCCACTGGCAAGGGTTGGGTGATGGCTCACCCCCTTACTGAGTGTAAGGGGTGGTTGGTTTAGAAAACTTACCAGTCCTCTGGGCGTGCTGCAAACCAGCCAAGTCAAATAAGTTTTTTCTGGTTTAATTACATTTTTTGGATCTGATTCGAGGCTTGAACTGGCTGGTCTAAACCAAGTTTTAAAGCACTGGTTTGAACTTTGGAGTGGTGGCAACTTCTATTAAGGCATAGTTCATTAAATATGAATTTTGGATTTTTTTTATTAATTATGCATATAATTTATTTTTGTGATTTTAATGTGTGAAGTTGCCTTTCTAAAGTTCCTCCGCCTTTTTTCCTTTAAACTAAGCTCACAGCTTGTGACTTTTTCCCAGTTTCCAAATTGTGGACCAAGAAGAATGCTGTTGGAAAACAACAAGTGGCCAAATTAGTGGATGAGACGTATAGGTAAGTGTCACAGACAACACTTGGTGATATTTTCTTTATCTAGCTTTGGTAAGCTTCGGATGAATGTAAAGGATGAAAATTTGTAAATCAGTTCGTAGTTCACGCATGATTTGATTTGTGTTTGTGTTTGCTTTAAGTTGATTATACTGGTATATGCTATAATCTCCTTGGTTTATTTTTTTTTCTTTCATGACTTCTTCTGTTTTCTTTTTGCCCAGAAAGTTGCAGGTATCTGGGGCCATTGATCTATCATCAAAGGGACAGGGTGCCTCAGATAGCAGTAATGGGAAAATTAAAGGTGAAATTGACAATTCCTTTCAATCAGATACGAAGATTCGCTGTCTCTGTGGAAATGTATTAGATACAGAGCCATTGGTCAAGGTGTAATATTAAATTTATATACCTTCTATCCTCATGATATTTTGTGACAACTTATGTTTGTTAATAAAGACATTTTGTTTTTCTTGTCTAATTGCAGTGTGAAGATACAAAATGCCATGTGTCGCAGCACATCAACTGTGTTATTATTCCAGAGAAACCTATGGATGGAATCCCACCCGTTCCTGATAAATTCTACTGTGAAATATGTCGACTCGATCGGGCAGACCCGTATGTTGTGTTCCCTTCATATTTTAGTAGATGGGGTGGAATAATTGTTCAGAACTTTTTTCTTCCACATTCAGTGCTGAATATTTTTTATCCTTACTTCAAGTCCCATTTTTTTTGTTTGTGTTCTCAAGGGCTTGTGTAGTTGTGTTGGTCAAAATTATTTGTTTTTCCCCCAATTTGTTATCTATGATATTCTGTATTGGTGGAATTAACTGAACTTATGAAATGATAACATGTTGCATTGTGGTAACCTCATTGTTGATGTTTTCTTGTCGTGGCATGTTGATAGTTGTAGAGGCAGTCAATTTATGTATTTTATTTTTCTCTGATAACATTTTTATGTCTTCTAGTTACGAATAGAGATTCTAATTATCATCATGAGGCTTTTTATTTTTGTAGAACATTTTCATTTCGAGGGCATGATTATGATTCTCTGATGAATGCTATGTTTGTTGTCTTGGACGATTTCTTCCTCTTTTTATCTGTTATATTCTCTTGTAATTGAAAGAAACTTCTCATTCATTTATTATTTACGTTTTCTTAAACCTATCACTCAAATTTGTATATTTTGCTCTTCTTTATGTTACAGGTTTTATGTTTCAGCAACACACCTATTGTTTCCAGTGAAGTTGACCACAACCAATATTCCCACCGATGGGTAAGAGTACATTTGCGGTTTTGTTGAAGTTTAGACATAGTTTGACATTGTGTAACTGGGTTCATGATATCGATTTCCTTTCTTTTAATAAAAGTTCATATGCATTGTGCATAGTTTTTTGGTTTCTTTCTATATATGCTCTACATTGTGCTATTTGAAAGGGATACCAGTATTGTGCTATGTCTTATTTACATTGCGTGAAGTAAAATTGTTTGGGTGTTAAATTTTTTTTTGAGGTGAAAACTCTCTCAAGATATTAATCTTTTGGAACTAAATTTCTCCCTTCTTTATTCGAGTGTTATCTTTTCTTGTCTCATGTTTTCTTAAATCATTCTCAAATCCATCACATATTTTTATCGTTTACTGTTGCTTTAACCCAACTTTTGATGTAACTTTCTGCTTGAATGATTTAACCATATTTCTGTTTGAATTGTTCAGAACCAATCCGGTACAGAGTGTGGAAAGAACGTTTCAACTCACAAGAGCAAACAAGGAGCTGGTATCAAAATCAGAATATGATGTTCAGGTTGGTTTGGTTTAGTGCTAGTAGTTTGATGCATAACTTTCTATCCAGGTATTAATGTATGCCAATTGTTTCATATTAGGTTTGGTGTATGCTTTTGAATGACAAGGTTTCATTCAGGATGCAATGGCCACAATTTGCAGATCTAAAGGTCAATGGTATGTTACAAGTTGTGATCTCCTCACTTTTTTTTTAGTTTCCTTTTGAGAATTTTGTTTCATGTTATGGGTCTTATTTTAGTTTGCACGTCCGCATATCATATTATTATGTGTAATTAGAAGTATCTATTTTGTAAGTAAAGCATCAAACATTTCTTCACAGAATTCATGAATTTTGTGGTTGAATTGAATTTTCCTCATTGATTTGACTATATTCATGAAGGTCTTCCTGTTCGTGCAATTAACAGACCTGGTTCACAGTTGCTTGGGGCTAATGGTCGTGATACTGGTCCAGTTGTGAGTTTATTGTCTTCTATTGATTATAGCAATTCAGAAATTTCTGTTATCGTATTTTCTTTGGTTTTTTTCTAATATAGATATTTATGCTTGAGTGCTAGTTTTAGTCCGATCTTTTCAGCTGTGTTAATTAAATTTCATTCATATTGGTTTTATTATTTCTTATTTTATTTCTCCTTTGTCAGATCACGCCATATACAAAGGACGGAATTAACAAGATTTCCTTAACAGGGTGTGATGCTCGCATATTCTGTTTAGGGGTCCGTATTGTTAAAAGACTCAGCATGCCAGAGGTAGATTACATTCTAAACTTGCTTAATTTCTAAGCATAGTATTCTGGATGACTTTTGGTTCCTTCAATCCAGGCTTATTGGAATAGTTAAGTTGATGTCAGTTCAAAGTTTCTGAAGCTGATCTCTTTTGGTTGATTTCTGAAAAAAAAAACTGAAATTTGGCAAAACTTGGAATGCTGATGTGATTCTCATTGTTTGTCAATTTTAACTAAGACATTATTGATTGAGGCATTCAACACTTCTATCAATTCTGTGATGGATTTGGGACAAATGTGAACTATAGTACAAGGTGTGGGTGGTGGATTGCCTTAACCAGTTCTATATGGAAGCATAGGAATCAGCTGGTTTTCCAAGGAAAACCTTTTGATCCTTGTAAAGTCATGGACCATGCTATCTTTCTAGCTTGGTCTTGGTTAAAGGCTAAGGATAAAGATTTTAGTACTAGTTTCAATCATTGGTCCTCTAATATATCCAGTTTCGTTGCTTAGTGGGGCTGGATCTGGTTGTTCTTTGACTGTTTTGCTGTTTTTTGGAGGGTAGCACCTTGGTGCTTTGTATTCTCTTTTTCTGGTACCACTGGTACTCGTTCTCTTATTAATAATATATATATTTTCAGCCTTCCAAAAAAAAAAAAAGTATTGAGGCAACAGGGTTGTTTATATAGTGCTTATGGCTTGATATTGTAGCTCTTGCTGATCTTGGCATTTTGCATTCATTTTAATTGTGAAAAGCATCTGTCTTGTTATTGTTGCTGACATAAGAATTGTATTTATCATTGACTTCTTATGCTTTCTTAGTTCCATGCTTTAGAGTTATCAGCTTGTTGCCTTGATTTTTTTGTAATGTATATTATCCTTTCACATATGTAACCATGGTTATCAACTTGAGAGTTTATGTGGACTCGTGAGAGTTTCATAAACTCAACTCGTAAACTCATAAGAGTCTACTTCATATAAAAATAATAACAAAATACATATAAATAACATACTAATTAAACATTTCAACAATATAATACAACAAAATAGTAGATAATAAATTTCACAATACTTAAATAACCAAGTCTAATAATGCATCACTACCAGATAATAAGATAATAATTTGCAGGTGTTATAGTAGTGGTAGATCATTCCCATTGGAGTTTGATGTTATTAGAGAACAAAGGTTTAATGTCATTAAATGTGAGAATTTTTTGATTCGGGAACAACCCACTAAATGAAGATATGTAAAACACTAAATAGATAGAAAATAACCTAAAATGACTTGCATTTTGGTCTAATATTTTTAACTTGTTAACTCGTTGACTCGGTGGTAAACTCGAGAGTCTATCGAGTTTACTTAGAGTTTATAGAGTCTATCCAGAGTTTACTAAAATGAGAGTTTACACACTAGTTAACTCACAAAGGATAAGTGGACTTGTAAACTCGTAAGAGTTAGCAAGTTAACTTGAGAGTTTGATAATCATGTATGTAACAAAGGCATGGTTGGGTCTACTGAACTGCTAACCAACGTAAATATGAATCTTGTTGATTTGCTTTTTATATGTGAATTCTAGTTTTCTGCTTAGCATATAAGGTGAAGAAATATTGCTAACACTTGTTTTGGATTAACTTCTTATGGAGATTTGAACATCTTGATCTCCGTTTCTCTATTTTATTTGGCATGTGTGTTTTTATCATGCTTCCTTTTAGTCATACCAAATTTGTTTTTGATTTAGTTTTGGTGTTTCCAAACAAAGCAGAAATGTTATATTGTTAATATTTTATCCATCATTCATATATGTTTAAGTTAGTGATCTAAATTTTGTTTGCCCTTCTCAACCATTTAAATGTGAAGTTTTGTGCATGGATTCTAATGGGAATGAGACATCAATGTCTAATTAAAAATAATTCTTTTATGGAAAAAGAAATTGTAGTGGATAGAAGCAAAGGAAAGCACAAGGAGTGAGGATAAGGTATCATCTAGAACAGGTAGAAATACAAGGGAGAAAACAGAGGAAAGGGCATTAGTTTCTGTTTGGTTTAAGATGTGTTTTGTTTCCATTTTGGGTTTTGACTGTTTTCACAAAAAATTACAAAAAAGTCAGTTTTTTCAATATGCGTCATGTTTACAATGATTTGTTCAGGAAATGGCAAAAATAAAATGACATTTTTTTGTAATTATCACTGGAAATAGAAAATGGAAACAAAACACATTTTCCTCAACCAAAGTGAAACAGGTCCTTAAATGCAGCAACCAGCAAGGCTACCAAATCTCTGCATTAGAGATTTCCAAACGTTAACAGTTACTTAAAGTAGAGCATCAACAATTAGTTAGAGAAGTTGGAAGGACAGCTTTGGCTTAATTAGGAGTAGAAGGGAATGTCATTGAGGTTTTCAGCACTTGGTTAACTGAGCAGTGTCATAGCATAATTGTAAGGGGAAACCCTGGAAGATATCTCATTTTCTCCTTGTTTTTTTTTCCCAGTCAACCAATGAAATCACTCTTTTCTTTTCTCCATTTCCATTATGGCTTTCTAATACAGTTGGAGTCGGCAACACTATTGAAACAACCAGAGATGCATGTTGATATTTTAAAGTCCATATCTTGTCTCTTTAAAATATAAATTTAATTTATGAAGGTTGTGACATTTATATCTCTGTTTTGTTGAATTGTCTTTGACATGCATGTTGATTTTGTAAAGTCTATATCTTCATTTTATGTTATTACAGATGTTTATTGTCCAATAATGCTGTAAAATTAATGATTTGCTGTTACCTAGGTCCTAAGCATGATTCCAGAGGAGTCTGATGGTGAGCGTTTTGAAGATGCTCTTGCACGTGTCTGTTGTTGTGTTGGGGGTGGAAATGCAAATGATAATGCTGATAGTGATAGTGATTTGGAAGTTGTTTCAGATACTTTTAGCATCAATCTCCGTTGCCCAGTAAGGCTTTCATGTATTGGATTATTTTAGTACTCATGGAGTTTTATAAATCAGTTCCTGAGGTCATAAATTTTATACGCTTGTGAAATTTATAGATGAGTGGTTCAAGAATGAAGATTGCAGGAAGATTCAAACCTTGTGTTCACATTGGTTGTTTTGATCTTGAAGTTTTTGTGGAAATGAATGAACGGTCAAGGAAGGTATGATTCTAAAAAGTTTGAGCATGATTTGTCGTATACCTTGTTTATTTTAAAAAAAAAATGTTGAAGCATTAATTCTTTCTGCAGTGGCAGTGCCCCATATGCGTTAAAAATTATGCTTTGGAGAATATGATTATTGACCCTTACTTCAATCGCATCACTACTCTGGTAGTGTGTTTTCCCCTTTGATCTTTATTTCTCTCTTCAATCTCATACTCTGGTTTGTTGAAATCAGTAGTTATTTCTTATATGCTGGCACAGATGAAAAATTGTGGTGAAGAGATTGCAGAGGTTGAGGTGAAGCCTGATGGTTGTTGGCGTGTCAAGGCTAAGAATGAAAGTGAACGCCAGGAGTTGGGGACTCTTGCTCAATGGCACCATCCTGATGGATCCCTCATTGTTTCGACTGATGAAGTCAAGAGCATGGAAAATTTAAAGCTCAAACAGGAAGGTCTTTCAGATAGTCCTATTGCTGGCTTAAAACTTGGCATCAGGAAGAATAGTAATGGTGTTTGGGAAGTCAGCAAACCTGAGAACACAAACACCTCTTCTGGTAATAATAGATTGAATGAGGATTTTGAAAATCATGAACATGTTATTATTCCAATGAGCAGCAGTGACACTGGAAGTGGCCGGGATGAAGATGATCCTAGCATAAATCAGGGTGGTGGTGAGCATATTGGTTATTCTACTACCAATGGGATTGAAATGAATTCTGTGTTTAACAATAATATAGATTCAGCTTATGGATATACTGTTAATAACGCATCTGCTACGATGGGTGATGCAAAAATTATTATTCTTAGTGATTCAGAAGAAGACAGTGATGTATTGATTTCTCATACTCCTATATCTGGGTACAGAAATAATCAAACTAGTGATGCAGTTGATGTTTACTCCGTGCTACAGCCTGGAATTATTGATCCATATACAGAAGATCACAATCCTGGTGGAAATCCGACCTTGGGAGTTTTTAATAATCCCAGTGAAGATGATTTTGGGATGCCCCCCCTCTGGCCATTGCAATCTGGAACTCCGGCAGTCTCAGGATTCCAATTATTCAGTTCTGAAGTGGAGGATGTTTCAGATGCATTGATTGATTTGCATCATGGCAATATTAATTGTTCCTCATCATTGAATGGTTATATGTTGGCTCCTGATACTGCTTTGGGATCTAGCACTCTGGTACCAGATTCCTCAGCAGGTCGACCTGATGATGATTTAAATGGTGGCTTGGTTGACAATCCACTGGCATTTCCAAGAGAAGATCCATCCCTTCAGATTTTTCTCCCTCCAAAACCAGCAGAATCATCTATGCAGCATGAACTGAGAGATCATGCAGACATGTCAAAAGGTGTCTTCATTGAGGATTGGATCTCTCTTCGTCTTGGAGGCAGTACCAGTGGCAGTAATGGTGACATTTCCACTGCAAATGGATTGAATTCCAGACAGCAAATTACACCCAGAGAAAATGCTGGAGATTCTTTGACAGATGCCGGTTTGTTACTTTTTCTCAACCTAAAGCTTTCATAACTCCTTTTTTTTCCTGAGGAAGTTAATTGTCCACTCGAGCAAAACATTTTTAGCTGGGGAAATCATTTTGTACAATATGCTAGGTTGTTTTGACTATGTTCAAGTTCTAACCCTGTGATTCTTATATGCAATGTTGCATTTTTTCTCCTCGCTTTATTGACTCATCATTCCTACATATGCAGCTCCTTTGCTTCCTGGTATGAATGATGTTAGATCTGAAAAGGCAAGTAGGCAAAGATCAGATATCCCTTTCTCATTTCCCCGCCAAAAACGTTCAGTAAGGCCCCGCCCAAATCTTCCTTCAGATTCCGAGTAGAGGTATTAGACCTTGTGTCTCTATTAAGTATTAACTCTAGATGCCCTTCTTAACGCCACATTTTAGAAACTGAAGAAAGTTGAGCAGCATTTTTGGTTCTCAGGAAATGGAAGATGATGTGGTCTGAGGCACCTCTTGGTATTGTTTCCCCATTGATGGTGAGGGTGTTGGCAGCAAAGATTCCCAATTCTTTATGCTTGATATTCAAGTCATATGACATACTGAAAGGTCAGGTCAGGTCAGGGGCATGCTATTATTCCCATTTTCAGCGAGGAACTGATGATACTGGTTATAGTGCTGTAAAGAAATATTATATCTGAAATTTTGTTTCTGCCGAGAGTAACTAACCTGTAAATGTTAAGCCATCAGATTTAATAGTAAAAGCTAAAATAGTTTAATCTTATTCATACCCAGGTAGACGCCCAATTTTGTAACATATGGTTGCCAATATTTGTAATATATTTAGGCATTAAGGTTGCCTCCTGGATTGTAATCCTGGTGAGTATAAATATTTTTACCGTCTTCCTGTGTATTTAGTATGCACAGCTGGAGTAAAATAGTTGAAATATGACCTTCAATATACCGAAAAAAATTTGTGCCCCTGGATAGATGCTGTTAGACAAATGTTAAAAGTAAATTGCAACTGTATGGGTAGATTATTTGCCTGTTTTGGAGCTGGGGAAGAAGCAGGAATTTTATGTTGTAAAGTCCCGGATTTATTTTAATTGATGTTCAAGTTTACTTAATTTTTCAAAATTTTAGATGTCTAAAGAGGGTGGTAACGTTATTTAGTCTTGATTATACCTTTTTCTATATTCATTTCTTTCGCCATTTCAACTGTGCCGTGATAATTATAGCTTCTAAAGTTGAAAATTAAAATGCCAAGTTATTTAGTCTAATTATACCTTACTTCTAAAGAGGACGGTAACGTTGTTTATTCTTAATTATACCTTGTAAGGTTGAAAATTAAAATGCCAAGTTACTTAAAACCAATTCGGCTATGGTTAGTTTTCTTTCAACAAAGTTTATAATGCTACCTTGATTTTTTCCTATCGATTTTCCAATTTATCCTTGAAATCCTAATGCTTCACCTTCTCTGTTAGAACTGCCAACCTCCTTCCAAACCCCCATGACTCTCTTCCTCTCCACTTTCGGCATGACTTTTCCCCTCTCCACCCCACTGCCTCTATCCACATAGATCAAAAGACGTTTTTGTCACGCTTGTGCTGGTATGGTGTTGTCACACGCTCTCGTTCACGTAGAGTTTCTCATTGGTGTTGCCGTTATGTTCACTCCCAAAACGAAGCATTAAGAATTGTGCGTGAATCAAAGCAAAATTGTGCGTTGTTTGTTGCTTTGATTTTTTCTTCTCTAGTGTTTTGTTTGTTTGCTGGGAGGTGGTGGTGTTTGATTCTTAGCGATACATTGATGTTAGTGGTGGTGTGAGGTTTGAATTCATGGAGTTCTAAGGGGTGCAAGAGGGAGAGGAAAGGAAGAAAGAAAAAAATGAACGTCATTTCCAGAAATTGACTTTAGCAATAGTTCATGTTGGTCCGTGGCGGTTACGACGGTATGTGGAGTATGTAGTTGAGGGGTTGTTGCTTCAATAAGGAAAGTACGGGGATATCAGAAAAAGAGAGAATAAAAAAAATTGAAAAAAAAACTCAACCACTGATTTGAATTTATATAAATATAAGATTTTAAACTAGTCTTCAATTGTGGGAGACATGTCAAGGTCCCACCCTAGTCAGATCCTTACTTTATATTGAAAAGAAGCTTCACACGTTCACATATAGGCCACTTGAAATAAATTTTATTGCATGGTGTACGTTGTAAAATCATTATGCTTTTATTTAATCGTTTAAAACTTTGAAAATTGTTTTTGATATGAAATGGATTTTTTTTGTACTCAAGTAAGTGGTTTAAACTTTAAAGAGCAAAGTATGATTATTTTTATTCTAAATAAATGTTCATTTTTTTTTTTTGCAAATTTGTATGTTCTCTCGGTTTTAAAAGGATGGTTGCATGAGGAAGCACATTAGATATGATATCGGTCACTTGTAAATACTTACTATGTGGTGAGGAAACTTCAGTTTCCAACTGGATGCAAACACTTTACTCTATGGTTAACTGGTCCCATTTGGGTTTTCCTGAAATTGGACGCCTTGGGTTTTTAAAATTATCCACATTTATTTATTTAAGGGCAAGCTACAAATCCACTATGCTTCGGTTTAGAAAGCAGTAGCACAGACGTGATATATTATTTTTCTTTTGGTGGGTGAAATATTGGTGTTTGACCGTACAACTCAATTATTATATGAAGCGATTGTGTTCTTTAAAACCATATGTTGCTATCACACAAGGTTGGTCCTAAGTTGTTTGATTTCATTAGAGCATGACCATGATAGGGGAATCTTGGATTGGATGCCACCATTATTACTCCAGCAAATCGTTTATTACATTACATAGTGCCAGGCAATATATGATGGATTGTGGTATCAACAGATGTGCAAAATAGTATTTGATCATATAGTATAGAAACAGGGCTAAACAACACAATACATAAGACAACTCTGAAACTACATTCTAACCACTGTTGGAGAAGAATCTGGCTGACCCACAGAGGAAGACTTTGAAGCCTCCACCATCACTGGTGCCTGTTCCAAACAACTCTGGCTATCATCATTGATCATCATCCCAATTGTCATCTTCTCCACCTCTTCTTGTGTATGTATATGAATCTTGGATACCACATCACAGAACTCACTGCAGACAAAAGGCAAACTGCAATTTTTTTCAGTGTATTTCACCTAAAATGTTATGTTACATAGGATGGAACAGGTGTGAGGTTCTATTGGTCCCATCAATTAATTTTGTAGAATAAGGTGATGATGGCCAACGATAACTAAAACATGAAAAAGCTAAGGAAGATGACTACTTACTGCCACGGATCATCCCCCACAACCATAATGTCGTTTTCACTGTCAGTGTAGAGGATTCTCCATCCCTTATTAGGATCTATTAGAAGGCCTTCCATGCTAAATAGTCTCTCTAGTTCAATCAGCAGGTCATTG
The DNA here is from genome assembly GCF_004193775.1 of Glycine soja. Taxonomy (NCBI): domain Eukaryota; kingdom Viridiplantae; phylum Streptophyta; class Magnoliopsida; order Fabales; family Fabaceae; genus Glycine; species Glycine soja. The sequence goes on from NC_041013.1 coordinate 37,049,199, forward strand.
TAGCTGCTCAATCTTGAGAGATCAATGGCTCTTCCAACTAGGCTACCTTGCTTGTGAACCTTCATTCAGTGTTATGTTACATGGGTGGGCAAATTGTCAAAGGAAGAGAAAAAGGCACATTCACAATATAACTCTGTTGCTATCATCATGGCTCACCTTTGTGCAGCTTCTTTTGGAAGAGTTCTGTAAATTTTGGGCGGTAGTCTCCCTGGACAAGGGAAATCCAAATAGTTTACATGCGTTTACCTTCCCCTTGAAATTGTCATCATTTGGAATCCTCATGTTTGCCCCTAAAGAAGCAGCACCAGAAATATTGTCCTGCAGCTTCTGCTCATTTGGGATTGTGATGCCTGACTGAATGGAAGGAGTGTTAAATGGGATATCCTCTCGTTGGAAATTGGTTGGATTAGAGCACAACATGCTGCTACCTTGACCAGCTTTGTGAATATCACCATAAGGGAAATATGCAGTTTGAACAACTTCTGGTCCAAAAGAGTGAAAGTTAGGTTTGGTTGCCTGATGCAGGTTGTAATTTGTGTAACTGACATTGGGTTTGCCCCAAGAACCGAAGTTCAAATCAACCTTTCCTGCCAGGGATCTAAACGGACATATTTCTTGACCTTGCAAGACCCTTGGAAACATGTTAGTTTCCGTGAAGCCTGCATAACTAGAAGGGTGAACCCTCATAAACTCAGCAGCAGCAATCTTTCTCACTCCAGTTGAAGCAAGATTAGGGTGACTTGGAGATCTGATCTCAAATTCTGGCTGCTTAGTTACTGTGTCACATCCATAATATAGTGACATAAAACCTGTATTTTCTTGACCTTGCAAGACCTTGGATGATCTTACCGACTCCTCAGAGTCCATAAATCCACTGCTTCCTACTGTCACAAACGCAGAAGCCAAAAAATAAATAGAGGATGATTAGGATCTCTTACGTTTACTGATTTATTTTTCTTTGGCTATCTTGGCATTAGGATTTTGGATTTATACCAGTGGTGAGGTGATTGGGTGCGGCAGCCAGCAGACCTGGCCTCAGTTTCTTCAGCCTTCTGGAGGATTGAATGCTCAGGGGAGGGAGAGATGCAGAAGGATCAACCTCCCAGGGAGACACTCTATCTTGATGATTAATCTCAATATCCTCATCCCATCTGACCTGTTGGATATCACAGTAACAAGTTATCACCATTTGGTCTATATTAATATACTGTGTTAAAAAAAAATGATGCAGTACTGTGTTAAAATTTAAAAAACACTAGTTTTGTAGGATGAGCAGGATTGCAGGCTTAAATGAAAGTTCTTCTCTGGATATGATAATTGCATGCAAAACAATTCAGAGTGAAATCAGGCCAAACAGAGTACATGAAGACAGTATACTGTGCTAGCATGTATCATATATAGAAATTTTGGGGAAAGGATTAGATTTCTCAGTGAATTGTTCCAAATAAAGTGGCTTCACAAAATTTCAGTTTGATGAGGGTAACTAAAAATTAGATTTATTAATTCCTTATCCTAACATTTCTTAATGAACTGCAGCTACAGAAGAAAGTGATAAAAAGAAACATATAAATAAAAAAACCTCACATGAAAATGCATCATCGATAAAAGGTAGACAAAGCATATACTTCAATGGCAAAGTCGGTGAAGATAAAATCCAGAACAAATGCTAAATGTACAATATAAGGTCAAAACATACTGCGTAGTTTGTAAAGAAAAAAAATAGCAAATGTACCATCAAGCACCTCCATTTTGACTTAGGCCATTTATAGGGATCCAAATCACTCATTCCAGTCACTATGCCACTAGTGCACCTGCAACACAGGAAGAATGTCATATTCCTATAGATTTTTCTTTTTTTAGTTCATGGAAGATAATGGTTAAAATATTATAACTGGGTTGCAGTTGACCTTCTTTCGGGAGATTCATCCATTTCAAATTTCATTTTGAATCTTGTCCCGATGGTCACTGGATTCTTGATGCTTTTGATATATTTTTGGTAGGGCACAGCAAAATCCGCATGACTTGCTCTGTATTATACCAAATTTAAGCACGTTACAAATTTATTGCAAGATTCATATACCAATCATGAGTTCGCTGAAATCCTTTATCAAACAAAAAAAGATAAAGTTCATTAATCCAACATAGGCTCCTTACTATTTGACACAACAGAACAAAACAACAAAAAAACTAACAAGTTACAGGTCAAATGGACAGATTTCAATCCTCTGATGACAGAATAAGGATAAAAAGATGTGGTTATTTTGTTGAAGGAAAAGTAGGTAGCAGGATGATCAGGGAAGCCTACTATAAAGAAGGGGGGAAAAGGAACACAAAATGCAAGAGGAAAATTAAATCAGCTGAAGGTGGTTATCCAGTTCCTTTTCACAGGAAATATCACATCTATTCTATTTCTTCAAAAACTGGGAAGAAGATGGAACTCAATCTCGGTCCAAAAAGATCAAAAGAAGTAAGCTGTACGGATCTTATCATCTAAGTTTCTAGAAAGGCCATGAGCCAGATTCTCATTTCTGTTCAAATTAAATTCTTTCACTCTTCACTATCCTTGCATCCACATTCATATGCTAAGAATAAGGGATTTTTCCTCTCAATAGACTCCCTAATATTGAAAGGCCCCAATTCTCTCATAACTGACTGACAAGATTTATACAGGCAACATGGCTTATTTCTTCAACCAATTGACAAGATGAAGGAATAAGGCAGGTTTGTGTGTGTCAGTTCCCACAGGATATGGTTCTGCTGTTGTTTAACAGAAGCTGATGTAGTTCTATCTACAGCAGACTATCCACTCCATGTATGGTTTGGGAAGTATTTTGGACAACACCAAAAATCAAATGATAAGGATATATTGGCTGATAAAGCCTACTTGTCTATTTCTGACCATTAAATCCCTTCCTTGACAAGGATGGAAAGCCCTTACCCGGTGTTGTCCGTTATAGTTACAGTATCATATTGGAAGAATAACAGACAACTAGGAAACATTAAATAAACATGTGAGCCATCTTTTTTGCGCTTCTAAGTAAGAAGAAATGCTTTTATGGGGGTGCTCACTCTTTTCTCCGTACCTTAACATGTGAACTAGAACATACTATGACTTCACTTTCATTGTAACTAACAGTTGATTACTAACTGGCAAATAAGTTATCATCACATGCATCAAATTGATGTTTCATCTATAATTGCCAACAGCATAATGATAATGAAAGGTAATAATTAGAGTCTGAACTTCAAAACTTTGCAAAACGAAAAAAAAAAAATGATTCATTAATGTAGTACCTTGGACTGTAGAAAACATGAAACATGCTTTTCGCTGATATAGCATTAGCCACAGAAGAAAGGAAATTGGGATAATAACTCTGGCTACCAACAATTGATTCGGGAAGACCATTTCTTGGTCGAGCAGCTCTCCGGATTCCCAATCTCAATTCTCCATTTTCACCCCTACAAAGAAATTAATGAGTAATAAGGATCCACTATAAGGATATCATTATCACTCATTTCCCAAGCTTCCTGATTTTGGTAAGACATAAATTCTAGATAGTATTGAACAAAAAATATCAGAGGTTTAAAGATATTTTCTATGAGAAGTCTTTTTTCTTCCCCCCTTACGGATTTCTAATGCTTATTGGTACTTTCAGTCACTATGACAGGAATTTCCCTTAATATTAATAATCAACAAAGAATATACACTATTCATTCCAATAAAAGAACAACATAACATTGATTGGTAAAACAATATAGAAAGAACATACATATCAATACCAATTAAAGCAAGAGTTTAATAGATAAGGTAAGCACTGTTAATGTAAAAGTTTGTACATTGTTAATTAATCAGAAATAATTCCTTGGTATGAATTTTAAGGTAGTTATTTTGAAAATCGAACAAACTTACTACACATGGCTGACGGTTTGTAATTGAGTGACACTGTGACAGTATAATAATTCTTTACACTATCAGTGTTTATTATATTCTTAAAACAAAATCCTATTTGAACACACACATATACACACCTAAGAAAGAGAACTGCATCTCCAGAAACAAGATTCTTTTGGCTAACAAAAATACTCCAGCCAGTAGTGAGCAGATGCCGCCTTGGCTGACCTGACAAAATTACCACAGGGACTTCTATATCATTTATATCAATATAAGATTATGAAGCCAGCCACTCACAGTTTTTTAATTAATTTTATTTTTTTCAATTACCTCTGTAAATATGTCGAAATTTCCACTCCACACCATGCAAGTCTTTGGCAACAAGCTCTTGAGAAGGTCTTTGCTTCTTATAATCCTGTAGTGAAAGCAAAAGCAATTCATCACCCCTAGGGAGACAGTGAATTCAAAACTCCTAAACAATTTCATGTTAGAAATTCAAAACTAGAACATGGTGTCACACCAAAGGAGGAAAACAGTCTTCAGCAGCTCTGCGAGGGACAGAGAACCCCCCATGAGTGCTGGTATCTGAGGCGGTAAGAGTTTTGCAAAACATGTGAGGGGTTGACTTTGTAGGTGTTGTTTCATTTCCCTCTTCATCTGCTCCCAATTTCTCAAGCTCTTTTCCCTCCATATACATCCCTGCCAACTGAACACAACCCAATATTTCAAGCCACTACTGCCCTTCTACTACATACAATGCTCAAGCCTCAAAGTAATAAGAAATTCTCATCCTTTTAGGGAACAACCAAAAATTAACCAAAGATGCACCCAAACAGAACAATTATGAAAACCAACCTCAGCCTGGGGAAGCAAAGTAACCTGTGTATAAACCTCATCATTCTCCTTATTGGCCTATTCATAGAGAAATTACAATTAAACCAAACCAAACCAAATAAACAAATAGAACCAATACAAGGGTACGTGCAACTACTTTATACGAATTAAGCAGGTACAATACAAGTTCACTCTCAATTCGAGCACTCACAAGTAGCTGAATATTGACAACTCTACAAAAGATCTGTGGCTGAAGATCATAGGTTGGCATCTCCATTGGTGAAAAGGGAGAGAAGGATGCAGCTTGTTCTAAGTGCCCTTGTGGGAAATACACCACCACATTCCCTTTCTTCGGGAGGGAAGTAAGGGGGCCAGCACAAGCATGCCAAAGCTCAATATAAGAAGAAGACACACGTGTGGAGGAGGAGCCAGAAGATGAACATGTTGGAGATGACAAAGCAGCACCTTTCTCACACTCCCCATTGCAAGACGCACTCTTTTCAGCCTCACTCGTCACTGCATCATTCAGATCAATTTCCATGAACACACCCCAGTGTGGTTGTTGTTGTTGGTTCTTCTTCTGAAGTGGAACTCAAATGGGAAACCAAAGAGGATAAAAGAAAAAAAAAAAAGCAGAGAAAAGAGAGGATAAAGGAGGCCAAGAGTGCAATCAAGTGGGTTTTAAAAAAGGAAAGGCAGAAAGTGAGAACTGTAACAGAATGGAAATGAGGTCAAATCACGAAAAGGAGTTCATGTTTGGAGGGACACCACAAGGGAGAAAAGAAGAAAAAAAAAACAGGGGAGGAGTGGAACAGAGGACATGGTGGGAAGAAGAAGAGAAGAGTGTCAATCAAATAATAACAAGAAATTCAAAGTAAGATTCCACACCCATTTGAAGGTACTTGAAAGAGGGAGCAGAAACAGCAGACATAGACAATTGCATAGGAGGCACAGAAACAAAAGGCAACAAAAGCCAATGCGGTAGTAGTGGCTTTTGGAGTTGTGAGTGTTAGAGAGAGAGAGAGAGAGAGAGAGAGAGAGAGTTTGTGTGTGTTGGGTGGGGGGGACAAGCCAAGACAGTACAGAACCCACACTCCCGCACCCTCTTCTCCTTTGCTTTGCACTTAACTTTATCTTTTTTTTTTTCTTTATTAATAATTTCCATCACTTGTGTTGTTGTGGGTGAGGCCCTCCACCAACACCACCAAAAAGGAACCGAGGAGCCCTTTCATTCATTCAATTGTAATCTCTCTTCTTTTGGGTCAATTCATTTGTAGACTAAAGTGATATTTTTAGTTGTTATTTCATGTTCAAATCGAATATCCAAGTGATTAAATATTTTGTGTTAAATTAATTTTCTCCCTTCTCCCCTTAGATAAAATCCAACCTGACACCTTAACCCACCACACATTTTATTAGGTACGTAAATATTATGACAATGAATACCATGGTTGAATTCAAGTGAAAGTTTGTAGGTTAATTCGTCAACCATAAGTAGAAAAAAAATATTACCTTTTTTCAGCTGATTTGATTTGTAGGCTTTTGATATCCGACATTTAGAGGGACCTTGATTTCCTGCGGTCATAAAACAAATGTAGGATCTTGCGGTCATCGTTATCATTCAAGGGTATAAACTTTTTTGAATTAATTATTTAAAATAGATAATTTATTTTGGAAGGCTGAAATCTCATGCAGTCACATAAGTGACAGCAAAGAATCCATTTCCCACTTAGAGCCACAAGGTTCATTAAATAGAATAACTAACTTCTTTAAAGTTTACTAATATTAAAGAATGATGTTAAGTAACTACAATTAAAAATAAGTTTAATTAGCATACACAAACAATCAAAAATCATTCTTACTATATTTTTAAGTTGGTTTTCATGATTTTAAATTGCAGTTGTCAAGGTTGTAGGAAAGTTATCAAGATTGTAGGCTGTGTTTGGAAACACATTATATTCACGTTGAAGGAAAAAAATTCACATTCCAAAACAACTAGTGTTGCTTTTGCATTGCGTCCAGTTCATCGGCTACACAAGCACACCCATAAAAGTTACAGTAGGGATTTTGTTACAATCCTTCACATTACAGAAAATTACGAACAAGTCAGTCAATGCGACCCAATTGTGATCACGAGTAAAAAAATCTTAAATTATAGTCAAAATTACAGTTGTGAAGTATCTTTTAAATCTTAGTAATTACTGTAAAAGTATGATGACTTGGTAATTGAATGACAACTTAAAAAAAAAAACCTAAAACACTCTTCACTTTGCTTGTATCTTTAAGTAATAAATATTTTTTAATTGAAGTGAGTGAGTGAGAGGAGAAGAGTGAAGAGTGTGTATAGGATACTGTGGATTGGGTTTGATTTGGCAGCAAGTATGGTGGGCGTGTTGTTAGGATTCATTCCTAATCAGTGGCTCAGACTTTAGAAAGAGGAGCCCTCTCTGAATCAACAGTTCACTCCTTTACATATCTCACGTCTCATCACTCTTTCCTTTTTTCATATTTTTCTAGTCATCATCTTTTCAACTGCATCCCACGCGCCTGCAACTTTATTACTTGTCCTTCTTTTATGTGTTTTTTTCCTATGCAAAATAGACCCTTCATCCCCATCAGTTCGTGTAGCATGTACTCCGGGGGTAAAAAGTAAAATCTAATTCCAATGGGGTCGAGTTAACAATGAATTTCATTTTTCATGAATAACTATAGCATTGACAATTGGACAGCTATAGAATTGACACAACAATTTGCAAGACTTTCAGATTGAAATAAATCGAATAGGACAGGGTCTTTAAATGCTACTTTTCTGATGCTAAATTATGATAGATAAATGCTGCACGTTCATGTCTTTATTTTTAAGCAAGCAATTAAAGGGTCAACTAGGATTTGGTTGACTAACGGTTGCTTAACTAGTGTAAAATAATAATGAAAGGTTTTACTAATTTGTAAGTTTTGAATTCAATCCTCAGTGAGTTATTAGCTTTCATTATTGTAGGTAAAACGTCAAATAGATATAAAAACCACTAAAATTAAGCATCAATTATTAAACTCGGTTCGGTCCAGCCGATTGGATCGCTTCAACCAAGACTCGTTGGCTTAATCGGACCAGTTTTATTATAGGATTAGTCGTGTATTTGATTTAGGATGATCCGGTCAAACCTGACCGGTTAGGTCACTGAATCCTAGTTGGATCGATATGATCCGATCGATTTTACAAAAAAAAATAAAATTACTACTACGACGTTGTTTTGATGTCTCATTATTATCAATTGTTATTTTAGATTTTAGAGTATGAATGAATTTTTTTAATAAAATAATGTTACTTATATACTTATATATAATAGATACATATATAATTTTAAAATTTTAATATATAACGGGTCAAACTTGGTCAATTACTGGTTCATCGGTTGAACCACTAATCCACTATCTCGAATAAGTTAATGACCAAATCGAATTTCATAACACTACAAGCATCAATCATACAGGCATGAATGTGGAAGTGTTTTTTTTTTGTAAAGAAGAGGCTGGTTTGTTTTTATTTTTCTTTTCCTCTATAGGTTCTAATATGGAATGATGTTACACACTCGAGCAACATAGTTTGGAAAATTGACCATGACTTCAGATGTCAACTTCACGTTGGACTGACTCCTTCAAACACGATCCTCAATTTAGTAGTCATTTGGTGTTCGATCCCTGAAATTACACAACTACCATATTACATAAGCATGTATGTATTAGAATTTTAAGAATGAAGATGAGAATATTTTAAGAAGGAATAGTGAAACTCCTGTATATCAAGTTCATTAGAAAATAGATTTTATAACAAAACATGCGGGGTCACGGACCAAAACTGTTGAAGCTGACCAAAGCTACCTAACTAACTTGACTTTTGTGCCAAAACTTTAGTTGGTAACACCACTACAACTACTTTCTTTCTTTTCTATTTTTTTTATTATTTTTCTAAACTAGAACTATATGGATACATCAACATTCCTCCCTAATTCTAGTTTAAGCAATTCACTATGCCAAGTTTTTCTCTGAACTTGTAAAACTTCTCTCCACGAAGCGCTTTGGTTAGAATGTCAACTTCTTGTTCTTCTGACTTACAATAAGCCAAACTTATTCTTTCTTTCCTCACTTGATCCCTAAGATAGTGGTACTTTGTCCCAATATGCTTTGTTCTTCCATGTGCAATTGGGTTGTTGGCAAGACATATAACAGACTTGTTGTCCATGTTAAGTTGAACAACTGAATAAAGCTGAATCTTCAATTCTACAAATAGTGACTCCAACCAGGTTGATTGACAAGCTGCTGAGGCAACAACCATGTACTCTGACTCACAAGTTGAAAGTCCAACATCTTTTTGCTTCTTAGAACTCCAACAGATTGTTGATCCAAGTAATTTGAAGACATATCTAGTGGTGCTTTTGTTGTCCTCTAAATCACCACTCCAGTCTGCATCAGAAAAACCAATTAACCTTAGTCCTTGATTATGACTTGCTTTGGAGAATAACAAGCCATAATCAAGTGTGCCCTTTACATATCTCAAAATTCTCTTTGGTGTAGCCATATGAGAAGTCCTTGGATCATTCATATATCTTCTTACCAGACCCACACCATAAGCAATATCTGGCCTACTATGGCACAAATATCTCAAGCTTCCCACCATTTGCTTGAACAATGTGGCATCCACTGGCTTTTCATCAAGACCAACACCTAGCTTTAATCCAAAATCAATTGGACTCTTAGCTAGGTTGCATTCTTCCATCTTATATCTTTTAAGAACTTCCAATGCATACTTCTTTTGATGCATCACCAGTCCTCCATTCTTGTAAATGAACTTAATTCCTAAGAAATAAGACATGACTCCCAGGTCTGTCATATCAAATTCCTGTTGCAACTGCTTCTTGACAGTTTGAATCACAACTTCATTACTGTCTGTGATTAAAAGTTCATCCACGTATAGATACAATATGATTATGTCTCCATTCTCATCCTTAACATACACTCCATACTCCACCTTACATTTCTCAAAACCAATTTTCAGTAGGAACCCATCAATTCTTTTGTTCCAAGCTCTTGGTGCCTGTTTAAGACCATACAAAGCCTTATTTAGTTTGAACACCAAGTCTCCACCTTCCTTGTTCTCAAATCCAGGTGGTTATGTTACATAGACTTCGTCCTTAAGTAATCCATTGAGGAAGGCTGATTTTACATCCAACTGCCACATATTCCAACCTCTTGAATGAGCCAAGACCACTACAATCCTGATTATTTTAATTCTAGCAACTGGAGTAAACACTTTAGTATAATCAAGACCTTTCCTCTGCATGAAACCTCTTACAACTAGCTTTGCTTTATGTTTTGCAATAGTTCCATCAGGTTTCCTTTTAACCTTGAACACCCATTTCAAACTAATAGGCTTCTTTCCTTTTGGCAGTCTGACCAGTTTCCAAGTGTTGTTTCTTTCAATTGTTGCCAGTTCTTCCAGCATAGCCTTCTTCCATACTTCTTCCTTCAGTGCTTCCACATATCCTACTGGTTCTGCATCAACTAGAAGAGTATAATAAACTAGCTCTCCTTTACTTGTGATTGCATCATCAGTGTACACCTTGAAATCACTTAACCTTGTAGAAGGCTTTGATACTCTTTGAGGTCTTTGAGCTACTATAGGAGATGCCCCACCTATGCTATTGCCAATTGCTTCTTCTCCACTGGTTTCACCAAGTTCATCAAGCACTGACATGCCTTTTGATTGAACCTTCTCAGTTTTATTCTAGTCATACAAGCTTTCTTCATCAAAAATCACATCCCTACTATAAGTGACTTTCTTCTCAATTGGATCACACAGTTTATATGCTCTAGTGGGATGATAACTAACCATGATCATCTGAGTGCTCTTGTCATCCAATTTCTTTCTTTTCTCATCTGGGACATGTTTCCAATAAGGTGAGCCAAAAATTCTGAAGTGACTCACCCTTGGCTTCTTTCCTGTCCATGCTTCTTCTGGTGTGATCTCTTCTAGCTTCTTTGTAGGTTATCTATTGAGTATATAGGCAGTTGTGGTGACTATTTCCCACCAAAGTTCCTTTGGCAGCCCCTTCAATTTTAGCATGCTCCTCACCATGTTCAGCAAAGTTCTGTTCCTTCTCTCAGCCAAACCATTGTGTTGAGGAGTATAGGGTGTTGGAACTTAATGTACTATTCCTTTGCTTTCACAAAAGTCTTCAAATTCCTTAGAGATGTATTCTCCTCCCCCATCTGTCCTCAAGATCTTCAAGGTTGCTCCATTTTGCTTTTCTGCATATGCCTTAAATTTCTGAAAAACAACAAACACCTCACTCTTCCTTTTGATTGGATAAACCCATAACATTCTTGTGAACTCATCTACAAAGATTACAAAATATAAATTTCCACCATATGTACAAGGTTCAATTGGACCACACACATCAGAACAAACTACTTCTAGTGGTTCTTTAGCTCTAGGAGGCAAAGGCACATTGAAGGAATTCCTAGGTTGTTTTCCTGCAACACAACCTTCACATACTTCTACCGGTGCTTTGATTTGAGGCATACCACTGACCATGTGCTTAGCAACTAATCTACTTAAACCTTGGAAGTTTAGATGTCCATACCTGAAGTGCCAAAGCCAATTGACATCATTTCCTTCAGCAGTTATGCAGTGAACATCTGCTACATTGAAATTTACCTTGAATTTTCTATTACTAGACATCTTGGCTTTCAAGATAAACCTTTGTTTTTTATCATATACTTTCAACATCAAGTCCTTCATCCTCATCTTATATCCCTTCTCAAGCAGCTGTCCTAGACTCAGTAGATTACTATCCATTGTTGGACAGTACATCACATTCTCAATTACATCATTGCTCCCATCCTTTCTCTTGATCTCCACATTTCTTATACCTTCACAGTTGATTAAAGAACTATCAGCAAACCTTACTTTGCTGCCTTGTGAAGTATCAAGATTCACAAGCCAATGCTTGTTTCCAGTCATGTGGTTAGAGCAATCCGTGTCCAAATACCAAACTTCTGATCCTCCTTTGTCAGATTTCTCAGTCACCATTAGCAAAACCTGCTCAGAGTCATTATCAGCTCCTTCTGCTAAATTTGCCTCATCACCAGCCTTGTTCCTCCCTTCTTTCTGTTTGTGAGTAAATTCTGAGGCAAAGTGTCCATACTTATTACAATTGAAAAACTTTACCTTTCTTTTATCAAATTTCTTTCCCTCATTCTTCCAACTCTTCATTCCATTCTTGTGTTGTCCTGAAGATTCTCTAGTTTCTGATTGAGTTTCTTCAAAATTCTGGCTATGAGTTTTGCGACTTCCCTTTCCTTTATGAGTGCTCCACTTCCCTCTTCCTTTGCCTTTTGAGGAATGAGCTTGTAAAGCTTGGTTCGTGGATCTTTCTGTGTCTCTATCGTTCAGCCTTTGCTCATGTGCCTCCAATGAACCTTGCAGCTCCTCTATCTTCAAATCCTCAAGATTCTTGGATTCTTCTATGGCACACACAATGTAATCAAACCAAGGTGAAAGTGACCTCAAGATTTTATCCACAACCATCTGATCATCAAGCTTCTCTCCACAACCCTTCATCAAATTGGTAATGCTGAGAATTCTTGTGAAATAATTAGCTACCTTCTCAGTTGGCTCCATTTGAATCATCTCATATTGTCTCCTTAGAGTCTGCAATTTCACCTTCTTTAACTTTGCATCTCCTGAATATGCCTTTTCCAAGATGCGCCATGCCTCATTTGCTGTCTTTGCATGAGCAATCTTCTAGAAATTCGCCTTGTCCACACTTTGATGAATAAAAAATAGAGCCTTGCAATCATGTTTCTTGGCATCTTTGCATGCGGCTTTCTGCGAATCACTTGATTGCTTTTCAAGTTCTGCAATTTCACATTCCACAACCTCAAGAACATCTTGAAATCCAAATACAACTTGCATCTGAATCCCCTATTCTCCCCAATTCGTTCCATCAAGAATTGGAAGATTGCCCATGAGATTTCCATTTGAGCCTGTCATGATCACGATTTTGTTATGTTGATGAAGCTATTGCGAAACTAATGATTCTACCTCCACGAACTCACGAATCTTTTGCAACGGAAAACAATGATTTGAACTTGTGCTCTATGATACCAGATATTGGAATTTCAAGAATGGAGATGAGAGTATTTTAAGAAGGAATAGTGAAACTTCCATATATCAAGTTCATTAGAAAATAGTTTTTATAACAAAACATGCGGGGTCACGGATCAAAACTGTTGAAGCTGACCAAAGCTACCTAACTAACTTGACTTTTGTGTCAAAACTTTAGTTGGTAACACTACTACGACTACTTTCTTTCTTTTTTATTATTTTTTTTAACTAGAATTATATGGATACATCGTATGTTGTTTATTTGGGTATGTTTAATGTGATATGTAATTGATCTTCTAAGTATATTTTTTTAAGTTGTTTATCTTAGTAAATATGATAGGATGACGACGTAAAGCCATTAAACTCGTCACCAAATTCCTAATATATAAATAGCCACATTGTTCCTTTCATGTACGTTTTATTTTACCTACCTATAGTGTCGTTGTTACTATGCTAAATGAGCATCAAAGTGTCTACAATTATGCATCCTCCCACACACGTGAGGACCCATTGATATTGATGCAACCAACTGATTAAAGTTGTTGCTACAGCAATTTCTTTCCTGACTATAAGTTAAGAATTTTTTAGATAAACATAAAATAAGACAACACTTTTCAAGAGGTTTTGAAAAACTATTAACATTTCCCCCCTTTCAACTGTATCACTTTGTCGGCGTCTTTGCTAGAGAGATCAAAACACTCCTATAAGAAGTGATTCCTAATAATGCTTTGAGTAATATCCTTTTATAAAGTAATATTAATTAAAATATTGGCATGCACGGGTTAATTCCGCTTTTTTTACTTTTACTTTTCTTAAATAACTATTTATAAAAAGATGTTAACGCAATCATTTGTCATTATCGACGAAGTTAAAAAAAAATGTAACTTGATCATAGATATTTGAATACGAAAGAATATGTAGAATTAGAAAGTTGGCGGTGTGAAGTTACTAAACATTAAGATGTTAACATAGTTTTGTTATACTTAATTATATGAAAAAATGAAAGCAAGGGAATAAAATCTAAATTAGTGCTCTTTCTTTAATAGTAAAGATACATTGCATGTATACTAGGGTTCTGTTCACTATGTGTTTGCATTGCAGAGTTATACACTCTTCCTAGTGACTAAAAGCTGCTAGTGTCCACCAAAGGATGCTTTCGAAGTTCTAACTTTGTCGTATTTGTTAGCAAATGGATTATGAATTTATTATTATCACAGTCGTATTAGTAATATTCTAAGAACATGATAATTAAAGTGATTCCTATTAGTTATTTGGCAAAATTACACTTTTACTCTCCTAGTTTATCTTCAATTTTGGATTTGGTTCTCCTATAATTTAATTCACAAATTTGATCCTCCAATTTTATAAATCCTTACAAAATTGATCCTGAAAGCCCGATTTAGACGTTGACGGCCACGTATCAATGCCATGTGTGACTGCCACGTGCGACTGCCATGTGTCAGGGTTTGAGTGGTTCCTTGTAAAGACTTCATTTTTTGTAGGTAAAATTATATTTTTGGTCCTTTAATTTTACTCTAATTTTGATTTTGGTCCCCTTATAATTTAATTCACACATTAACATATGGCATTAACATATGACAGTCACACGTGGCATTGACACGTGATAGTTAACATCTGAGGTTAACGGTCAATGTCCAAATCGGACTTCCATGACCAATTTTATAGGGATTTATAAAATTGAGGGACCAAATTTGTAAATTAAATTATAGGGGGACCAAAACCGTAATTGGAGATAAAATGGGAGACCAATTTTACAAATTTGCCTAGTTATTTATATAGGTATAGCATCTATATACTAAATTTTTTTAGAGGATAAATTTGTTAACTTTTATATTAATTAACTTTTTATATTAGCAATAATTTTGTTATTAGTTGGCATTGTAAATTTTTTTACACTGACAGCGACAGGATTTAACCTATATAATCTTCTTAATTAGTTTTCAAGCTCTTTTGATTTCCATTGGATTATTAATGACTTTTATTTTTCTTCTTGGGTAGTGCATTAACTTAGTTTTAAAAGATGCCCACAGAATATATATATATATATATATATATATATATATATTCACATGCTTACAAAGGGATAGTAGACAATTGGATATGGACGTGACTTAAAGGTTTGTCTGTCCTCGTGCTAAAGTCATGCAAGTTTCATATATAAAAAAAAGTTGGTTTAGTCCACATCAAAAGTGGGGTTATATTGACTTTAGTTGGCTTGATATTTCTCTTTTGGTATGCGAATATGAAGGGAAATCAAAAAGATCAATTGTATTATGCTTTATTATATGTCACCGACAAGAAGTATTTTATTATTTGTTTACATTAAATCAAAATATATACTATTAATTAGTTAGCATAAATTAATAATAAACTATTTTAAAAAAAATATAAATTTTAATTAAAATACACTTGCAGTATAAAGATATCTTGTATTATCATCTAATTACAAATTATCATAGATAATAAATTTAATTTATATAATAATTATTTTAAAAATCATAACTATGATATTTTTGTTTGATTAAGGGTATAATATTTTCTACGCTTACGATACAAGAAAATTAAACTAAAAGAACATCATTATTATAATGAACTATTTTATGATCCTATATTTAATGTAGTTATATGTGTGTGTAACTAACTTAATATTTTAGGGAACATTATTTACATTGCTAGCGAATAAATGGTTTCAGAAATTTGGGTATAAAGTAGAAACCTAAAAAGGTCGCAACTATGCTCCACATGTTAAACAATGACTAAAGTTAGTTATGGTCTATATGTCTGCCACCAAATAAGAATAATTTTCATATATATATATATATATATATATATATATATATATATAAAGCATGCTTTCCTTTCCGGATTTTCTTTTCCATCTTGAAATAGCATACTGACAATAACAGTCTTGTTGGTGAGATTCTGTCCTTTTTTAAGTACACGCGTCCTATGTAATTTTTTTAGAATTCGTTAAATATCTAATGCCCTTTTCTAAGGTTGTTAATTTTCTCAGTAAAAAAACAGGGGATCAATGAAGAATTGATTATATTTCAAGTTAAACTCACTGTTAATTAATGATGAGTATTGCAATTTAAGGAATCTTTTCTTACCGAAAGTGATGGTAATTTTAAATTCTTTTATTTTTAAATATAAAAGAAAAGTTAGAGTCTTTCATGATTAAATTCATTTTGTACGTTTTTAACTACATCCATCTTTTTAGGTTTTCTTGTGCATTTTTACATATTTTTTACTCCTAATTTTTTGCATTCTTGATTTGTATATTTCATATGAAATCGGTTGTGTATATTTTATCTTAAATAGAAAAAAAGCACGGGAAAATATTTTTTTCTTCCCTCTTAAAATTTCTGAATTTTGTTTTAGTTTCTTCAAAAATATTCATTCTATTTTTTACCTTAAAGGTGTCATTTTTGGTCTAAGTGTCTAACTATGCTAATTTAGTTAGAAAGATTCTAGATAAGAGATAAAAAGATATATCTATTTAACCTGTGTCGTTATGACAATAATTAAAGACATAATTATGAGATATTTTGGATTGTTTACCTTATTAGATAAATAAATGGTTATAATATGTTGATGTATATTCTTAGTCTAAAAGATAATAAAGATAATATTTATCAAGTATTTATACCTCATGTATGAGAAATTATTTTAACAGGTATAGGTCATTCATTAATCTCGGTTGAGGTAACCTTATTTTCTCAAACACTATTTATTTTTATATAAGCAAAACAAATACATTAATATTGAGATAAAGATACAGGGGTACCCTTTGCAAAGGTCCAATTATTTCAAGTTTCTTTTGCAATGAATGAAAAGACCTAATGATTTAAGCAAGATAAAAAGAATAAAAAAAAAACTTTTAAAAGTTTAATGATGCAAGTGTCCAAACCAAGATTTGTCTCATTTCTATAACTTGAAGATAAATTCAACAAACTTAAAGACAACCATTTGAAGAACATAAAAAGCATAAGAGTTTATATTCAAGATGCAACTATTGACTGAAGTTTATTTGGATGAATCAGATAGTTTTTGAGCTAAATAACCAATTAATGCCCATTATATTTTCTATTTTTCGTTAATGTTTTGTATTTTATTTTCATGTAATAAATTCAAATGCCTCTTGACATCTTTTGGGTTAGGTTTTATGTTTTTTAGCTAGGCTTCTCAAGTTATTACATTGTTAGTTGAGCTTTATTTCTAATGAAAATTTAATGTAAGTGAGAATTAATTCCTAGTGGGATGTTTAGAGGGAAGTCTAGTCTATATAAATAGGGGAGACTTTGTACCTTTGAGGAATATTGAGTTTGAACAAAAATATGAGTTTTCTCCCTTTTGTGAGAACTTCTCTTAGTTCTTAGACAAAGAATTGTATCTAATCTTATCAAAATAACTTATGGTGATTAAATTTATGACTTATGATTTACCTTCTCACTTATTTCTTGAGTGTGACATCAATATCTTTCTCTAATAGTAAACCAAAAATCATTTTCTAAGTTATTCAAGATGATCTGTCTCGTTTTCATTTTCATATCATTTGACATCAGAGTTTCGACTTCTTAAAGTTTAGGTTTGAGTTTTGTTTGTCCAGTTCTTGTTTTTTCTAGTTTGTGTTCATATTTTTTATTTCCTGTGTCATCTTGTTCTATTTCTTTTAGTTTTGTTTTCATTTTGTGTTTCCTTCTTCCGGTTTTGTGTCTTTTCACTCCCTTTGATCTTTATTGTGTTTTAGATTTCTTTTTGATTTTTGAGTTTTGTCCAATAAAGAGAGAGAGAAATTCATAAAAAAAAGAGAAAAAAGAAGAAAAGTTGCTAGAACCATTATTCTGATTAAAAAAAGAATGAAAAAAATTGTAAAAAAAATCTGGGAGGATTCAAGAGTGCATCAACAACATATAGCACAATCCAGTTTGTGGAAAAACAAAAGATAAAAAGGAAATCAAAGACTTTTGTGAATTGGAAGGATTTTATACTCTCTTTGTGAAATTTGATCTTGTGTCTTTGTTCTTATCTTTGGTGTATCAATCATCCATCTTGTTCTTATCATATTCCTTTAGAGTGTGTTTGGATAGAGAATTTTAACTGAGAAAAGTAATTTATCAGAAAATTTGAATTTCTGTAATTTAGAAATAAGTGAGAATTTAAAATTTTGGAATTTTAAAGTGCTTTTTATGAAGAATTTAAAATTTTGGAATTTTAAAACAGAATTTTAAATAACTAAAAATATGGAATTTCAATTTCCTTCTAAAAGGTGAGAAATTGAAATTCTCTTCTTACCGTCTTCTTCAAGAAACAGCATCTGAGCTCCTAAGATATCAATCGAGTGTGAGCATAGAGAAACACATATAATTAGCACACTAACCATATCTTTTTTTTTTTTTTTCATCCTCATAATTTTAATTTTTTTTATCCAAACACAAAATTTTGAAAATAAAAGAATTTCAATTGAAGTATTTGAAATTTTTAAAATTTAAAATTTCTCCATCCAAACACACTCTTAGCTCTTTTGTTCTTTAAATTCTAAGTCACTTGATTGTTTCTCTTGTTGTCGAAAAAATATTATTGATAAGGTTATCTTTTAAGAACTTTAAGAGGAAGTTGAGTGATAAAATGCAAGAGTAGCGAGATCATCATCAAACATCTTGATGGTGTGAAACACAAGTGATTTCATTATTTGAGTGAAACACTTATTAAGGGGAGAGAATCCATATTTTTACTTGTTTATTGTTGAAGGTATGACTACTCATTGGAGTTTTGTATGGATGAGATGGAAAGGAAAAATAGAAGACAGTTAGAGGATTTGAAGCTTCCAAGCTTCCAAGGAAGAAGTGAAGTGTTTGCATGCTACCAATATAGCGTAAAGAAAAAAATTAAGGTAGCCGTTCTTGTGTTTAAAGAGATAAATAAATGGCTATAATATGTTAATGTATGTTTTTAGTCTAAAAGATAATATTTGTCAAATATTTATATCTCATGGGAAGTTATCTTAACATATACAAGTCATTCATTAATCTTGGTTGAACCAACCATATTTTCTCAAACACTATTTATTTTTATATAAGCAAAACAAATGCATAAAGATTGAGGATAAAGGTACAGGGGGTGCCCAACCCTTACACAGTTTGAGCCATTACATAACCAACCCAACTATGCCAATTAATCTGCCAAATTAATTAACTAAGCACGTTGTTCTCAATGAATACGGAGGATAATTATATTATCTATACCATATCCACAAATCCTATCTCATCTTATCAGTAAGTAGCTTTTGACAAATTCCAATTCTGTTGTGTAAAAACCAGTAAACGTGAATCAATATAAATTCTCCTGTAAAAATTCTTATAGAAAAGTTTACCCAAACAAATTCCATGATTTACGTAACAGTTGTGTATGTGACCATGACTTTGTAACTACCCATTTGTTCAAGAAGCTAGCTAGCGCTGATCCCATCTACACATACATGCTTACCCACTACGCGAATTAATGAATAATGAAATTAATCTGCACCTTTGCCTTTGTGGTTTAGCCATCACACCACACGAATAGATAGGATATCCTGCATTATCTTCTCAAGCAGTAAATTAGTCATTATTTGAAGGATGCATGCATGCTTTCAAGAATTCTTTCTTAGTATAGACAAAAAAGGCTCATGATTACAATTAATTCGTTCGCATATTTTTTCCATACAAAAGTTGAATTGCATCATTCTTTGGAACAAACGGTTAGAAAAATAAAATAAAAATGAAAGAAATAAATAAGAAGAAGAAGATGCATAGTCTTTAATTAAATAATAAAATAACAGTAGAAAAATAATTTTAATTGACATCACATAAATCAATAATGTACTATATCATACAATAAGAACAAAGAAAAAGTAAATTAGGGGAAGAAAGATATAGTTTGGGTTGAAGCGCGTAAACGCTATTCTCAGAGAGAAGACGCCCCACTGCATTGGTAGAAAAATTTGATTGTACTCCTTTTCCAAGATACGACAACCCGTTGGTTCCGATCGTGTGCACCAAAAGGATCCCTGCACTTTCTGAACACCAATGCTCTTGCTCTCACAAAAATAAGTTTTTGTTGCTCTATCATCTTTTCAGAAAGGAGGAAAGATATATATATATATATATATATATATATATATATATATATATATATATATATATATATAGGCAAAAACCACCTTGTGCAAAATAAACACAACAAACTAGTAGACTCATTAAAACAAAATCTTAAGAAAATTTAAAATAAATATTTTATTTTATAAAATAGAATTAATATAATTAATATATATTTATAAATTTTAAATTAAAACACAAGTATTTACCAACATTTCCCCACATAATTTAAAATTTTAAGATATATTTTCTAAAAGATAATTTGTATAGAAACATGAGAGAAAGAGCATGTGATATTGTATTTCGATATAAGGAACCTTCTGGGTTTGAGCCTTATACCTAGTGTTTATTAACTTCCACCCGAAAAAAATGTAGTGACTTGATTGTCTTGAACTACATATTCTTTAACCGGACCTTAGTACACAACCCCTACAATATTGACGTTCAATTAGGTTCTAATCAGTGGTAGCGCGTTACACGGTCTTGCGCTTGTATCTTGTTTCGTGAGTGTCACTTAGAGATTAGTCCATATCTCACAGTGGCGGCCCCACCACCACACTCACTAGGTGAATCCTCAAAGAGTGGGTTGTGACCCCCACCCCTACAATAATTGTCATCGGATTCATTAAGAGGTATTTTGTTTTTTTTTACCAAAAATACACATATATAAATACTTCAACCTTAATATTGTCACAATTTATAATACACTTGGTCATAGGAATGAGAAACGGAACAGCTCCGCCAAATTTCATTTTGGTGTACTTTAGTCAACAAACAATTTCGTTGTTACCCATTGAATTCCATTCATGGGATCACCAATCACACGGAGACGGGTGTCCATTGTTGTAACTAAATAATGGGCTTTAGTCTCATTCTCCTTGACGACTCAAGTACTTGTTGGTGCGTCAACCCTTTTGTAAGCGAATCCGCAATATTATTTTTTGACCTGACAAAGTTAAGAGAAACGACACCATGAGAAATCAAATTTCTAATAGACTTATGTCTCACTCTTAAGTGTCTTCTTTTTTCATTAAAATTTTTGCTAGTAACTTTAGATATAGCAACTTGACTATCACAATGCGTTGGAATTGGAGGTATAGACTTATTCAACAATGACAAATCACATAACAAATTTTTAAGAAACTCAGTCTCACTAGTAGCAGTATCTAAAGCAATAATTTTTGTTCCATAGTAGAACGTGAAATAATAGTTTGTTTAGTAGATTTCGATGATACTGTACCACCAGTTAAAGTAAAAACATAATCACTTGTTAATTTTGTTTCCTTAGAATTAGAAATCCAATTTGCATCATTAAACCCCTCAATTACCGCAAGAAAACATGTATAATGAATGTCATAATTAATGGTTCCTTTTAAGTATCTAAAAACTCTTTCTAATGCAATCCAACGAGAATGATCAGGATTATTAGTATACCTTCCTAATCTACCAACTGCATATGCAATGTCAGGCCTAGAGAAGTTTGTCAAATGCAACAAAGAACCAATAATTTGAGAATATTTATGTGAAGAAATTCCTTTACTCAAATTTTTCTTTAACTTGATGGATGAGTCATAAGGAGTAGAAACAGGTTTCACATCAAAATAATTAAACTTCTTCAATAGCTTTTCAACATAATAAGATTGGGTAAAAGTCATGCCATCATTTTTCTTTATAAGCTTAATTCCCAAAATCACATCTATTTGACCAAGGTCTTTTATGTCATATTGCTACCAAATATCAATATGTCATCCAGATACAAACATAAAATGACACATCCATTATCATCAAATTGTTTCACATACACACATTTATCACTATCATTAATTTGAAAATCATACAAAAGAATAACTTATTCAAACTTTTGTGTCATTGCTTTGGAGCTTGTTTCAAACCATATAAAGATTTAACGATTTATTTTTTAAGGAAAAAGATTTTCAAAGAAAGTGACATCTCTAGATTGCATAATAATAACATTAGAAATTTCAGTCACTTCTGAATTAACAACTAAGAATCTATAAGTAGTATTATGTAAAAAATATCCAACAAAATACAATTAACATTTTTTTTCAATTTTCCTTTTCTTATTAATATGGATATTAATACCAAATCCGACCTCTGTATAACCTCTGCAAAGTAAAAGAAGTTCTTGGAAAAATCAAAGAAAAAGTCTATTCTTCTTCTGTAAAGAATTCTTCCAATAATTTTTCTGACCCTAATCTTTTCAAAAAAGTGTGCGCAATACTTTTGTGCTTACGAGCCAAAGTTTTTATACAAGAAAGCCGAAGTATATATGTTATTTGATACAAACTCTTTTTTTTTGTGGATCCATTGTAATAATGAGAAAATTTTTGGCATATCCACAAAAACCGATCAATAATATCAAAATAAGATAAATTGGCCCAAACTGGTTTACACACCCCCACACTTTAAGATATTTCAGATTTGGTTCTCTTTTTCTCCATAGCTCATAAAGATTTTTTTAAAATTTTTTTATAAGATACTCTATTAAGAATGCAACATGCAGAATATAAAGCTTCACCAAAGTGTTTACTTTATTGTTTTTGTGTTATATTTTCACAGGCTTATCTTTTATCAATGGGTTATATATAAAGA
This sequence comes from Glycine soja, assembly GCF_004193775.1. Classification (NCBI taxonomy): domain Eukaryota; kingdom Viridiplantae; phylum Streptophyta; class Magnoliopsida; order Fabales; family Fabaceae; genus Glycine; species Glycine soja. The sequence goes on from NC_041013.1 coordinate 37,071,862, forward strand.
GACAATCAATCAACATGTAGCAACAAAATACTTGCAGTAATAATAATAACGTTAAACAATAGAAATTTAAAAACCAAACAACAAACGTCCTGATTTTAAAGACTTGTGTTCACAAGATTATTTGACCAAGTAAAAGATAACTTCCTAAGGCAGGAATGAAAGTAGTGAAATGTTTTTAGTTTTTCACATAAACTAATTCTAAAAGCATTTTATCTTTAAAACCATCATTAATAAAGAAAATATATTTTAATTATAAATTTCAAATTATAAGAAAATATTTTTCAACATTCTCACACTAATTTAAAATTTTAAGAAATGAAATAATATAAAAAAGCATTTTTAATGGAGCATAAAAACTCAATGTATCCATTATACACATTTTGTTAAAACAGGATGCTACCGTAGAAAAGACTATACAAGAAGAAAGTATAAAGTTTTTCTCTCTAAGACTGTTAGAAAAATAAAATAAAAATGAAAGAAATAAATAAGAAGAAGATGCACAGTCTTTAATTAAATAACAAAATAACAGTAGAAAAATAATTTTAATTGATACCACATAAATCAATAATGCACTATATCATACAATAAGAACAAGGAAAAAATAAATTAGGGAAAGAAAGATATAGTCTGGATTGAAGCGCGCAAATGCTATCTTAGAGAGAAAACGCCTCACTGCACTGGTAGAAAAATTTGATTGCGCTCCTCTCCCAAGATATGACAACCCGTTGGTTTCGATCGTGTGCAGCGAAAGGATCCCCGACCTTCTGAACACCAATGTTCTTGCTCTCACAAAAATAAGTTTTTTTATAGGTAAAGAAAGAGACAATTTTGTTGGGAGAAAGAAATCACATGTTGTCCTGTCATCTTTTTACAAAGGAGGAAGGAGATGTATATATAGACACAAACCACCTTCTGCAACGTACAAAGTATTATCATTGGAGATATGACCGTTGGAAACCAACCTACAATCACCAAAACAAATATAACAAACTAGTTGACTCATTAAAACAAAATATTAAGAAAATCTAAAATAAATATTTTATTTTATAAAATAGAATTAATATAATTAATATATATTTATAAATTTTAAATTAAAACACAAATATTTACCAACATTCCCCCCACATAATTTAAAATTTTAAGATATATTTTCTAAAAGATAATTTGTATAGAAACATGAGAAAGAACATGTGATATTGTATTTCGGTATAATGAACCTTCCGGGTTTGAGCCTTATACCTATTTATGAACTTCCACTCGAGAAAAATGTAATGATTTAATTGTCTTGAACTACATATTCTTTAACCGACTTTAGTACGCAACCCCTATAATATTTACGTTCAAGTAGGTTCTAATTAGTGATAGCGCGTTACTAAGCTTTGCGCTTGTATCTTATTTCGTGAGTGTCACTTAGAGATTAGTCTATATCTCACAGTGACAGTTCTACCACCATACTCACTATGTGAATCCTGGAACTAGTAGGTTGTGACCCCACCCCATACATGCTTACCCACTACGCGAATTAATGAATAATGAAATTAATCCGCACCTTTATCTTTGTGGTTTAGCCATCACCACCACACGAATAAATAGGATATCCTTCATTATCTTCTCAAACAGTAAATTAGATGCATGCATGCTTTCAAGAATTCTTTCTTAATATAGACAAAAAAAGGCTCATGATTACAATTAATTCATTCGCATATTTTTTCCATACAAAAAGCTGAATTGCATCATTCTTTGGAACAAACTAGGCATTGAAGTGCTGCATCAACATATAACAGCTATTATAATTACAAAGTCGATCGACTTATTTTTTTTTCATTTCTTTCCTTCACGAAAATTAAGGATGTTTCTTCCGGTCGTGTTGAGATCGCACGTGGCGTGGGGCAGTAAAATTCCCTTGGTTTACCCGTGCACTACTAAAAAAATAGATACAGCGTCAGTTTTAATAGCCTTTCAAAGATAATTTTTAATCATTTTTGTAGATTATGTTGTGAAAATTGAACACTTTTTCATTTTAGAATAAGTTTTTTTTTAAAAAAACACTTGTATCTAAGACAGTCTAAAAAAATCGTCTTTGAAATCTTGTTATTTTTAACCCAATTTTTTTTAAAAAATCGTCTTTGAATTAATATTTAAAAAAAAACATTTCTGAGACCCTCAAAGTCAAAAACCTTCTTAGAAACGGATTAATTTTTTTATTATTATTTCTAATACCATTTTGGTAGACAATTATCTTAGAAAGTTATTTTTTTTTTTTTACACGAAATTAAACCGGCAGGCCCATCTTCTGCAAGAGCCGACAGACGTTAAGAATGTTGTTCTTTTATAATAATAATAATAATAATAATAATAGAGAACAACAGAATTATTGCCATAATTAACACTTTCTTGAACAATAGAAAAATAAAATTTTAACTAGATATGGCCTTTGTCAATGCTAATTTTTAGATTACAACTCTCACTCTATCTGGATCTACAAGCATTATCTGCTCAAACATTAAAATACACTCTGAAATTCAAAATTTTATAAAAGAATATAATGTGAACAGAAAATCTAGTCAATTACAACTAGCTTCAAAGTGTTCTAAATTTAATAAACCATACTTTTAATAAATGAATTGTTGCCCAAGAACCTAAAAAGGTTGCATGCTGCACGATACTATCATTAACTGTTAATCATAGTTTGACAAAAAAAATGATATTACAAGTTACAAGAATGTACTATATTTATGTTAATTTTCTGTTGAGAAGACATATAAACCACACATAAAATCACTATAGCCAAAGAATGATAAAACAAAAATAACACTAGCCAAAGTGGGATGAATCCAGTATTTCACTATGGCCAAGGTGGGATAAATCTTGTATTTCACTGCAGGCTCCAGTACAAAATGTCACTTAGGTTGCAGTACCAAATACTTTTATTTGTGATGTCAATGCCCACTAAAAGCATAAATAAATGTCATGAGGTAAAAAAAAACACATGAAAAACTAAATATTACAAAGAAAATATTCAAAGACAAACTTAGGCATACTTACATCACAATTACATCTCCTTTTTTAGAGAAAGCAAGAATTACACTGAACATGGTGGAAAGTCCATCAGAGTACATAAATGATTCAGGGGTTCCTAAAATTTTTGCTATTCTTGCTTCACAGTCAAGGTGGACATCTGGGAAAAGGAAAGTTATCATAAGCATACAAGCATTTCCTCAGAAACAAACTTTAAGATTGAGTCCTACCAATTGTCCCAGCAGCACTGCATAAAAAATTGACAACTTCTTTGCCATTAATTATGGTATGTGACCCAACAGCACTGCATAAAGATATGTCTAACAGAACATTAGACTAGTTAGAACTACACAAAACAGAACATCTCATATTTATTTCATGTTTGATGCATAATATAAACAGAGCAATACATGATAAAAGGGAAAATGTGGTACACTTAGTTCTAATAAAAAGGGTGGAATAAAGAAAATAAAAAACACAAGTCTCATACCATTCTTTTTTTAATGTCAAATGCTACATAAAGATATGGTGACTTCATGTTCTAATTACTAATGTGTTTCTTACTTATAAACAGATGCAAGTAGAAATAATGAGCTAGAATGGAATAAGCGTATTAAAATCATTGAAGGCACAGCTCAACGACTTGTGTATTTGCACAGATATTCAAGACTAAAGGTGATACATACGGATTTGAAGGCAAGCAATATATTGCTTGATGAAGAAATGAATCCAAGAATCTCTGACTTTGGCTTCGCTAGAATATTTGGATTGCAATGATCTGAAGAAAACACCAATAGAGTTGTTGGAACATAGTAAGTATACACAACAAATCTGATAGAACACCAAGAAAATATTGTAATTATATCTATCTATCATATCTACTAAATAAGGAACTCATGGCTTTTACAAGTAACATGATAAACACTCGAGGATTCAGTCATTGTCTAGTTTTACCCAATTATACAATTCTTGTTGCTATGATACAATTTTCCTAGTAAACTTCATGATTCTATTCTATCCTAATAGGTAAACTTTCTTTATTTCTTAAGTGGCTACATGTCTCCAAAATATGCAATGAATGGTGTTGTCTCGGTCAATACAGAGGTATACAACTTTCGTGTGCTGCTACTTGAGATTATTAGTGGGATGAAGAACAATACTTGCATCCACTCAAATCATCCATTCAATCTCATAGTGGAAGCAACGACAATCGAATCTAAGTCCTTGTGCATCTATCACAACCCCTCAACACTGGATCGATCATATTATAGTGGTTCCATCAAATTTAACTTTAAATGCACATTTTCTCACTCAACTATTATATTGTTCTGAAAGCCACACAAGAACTCGCCATTATGGTTGCGAGCGCTATTCATTCCCCACCAAAAATGAAATTTAAAATGAAACGAAATAAGACATTCTAACGCTAACCTAGCTTGCATCATTATTCTAACTGAAATAGTCAAATAGGGGAAATAAGATACCGACCTTGGATGATGACGGTAGTAATTGAATGGCGGCCAAATATGTTCGATGACAGGGCGGGCCGGCATGGAAGGGTGAGTGACGAAGAGGGTGAGCTGAGTGAGGGCAGCGCGCAGGTGGTGAGTGTACTGACTGAGGGCACGAAATTGACTCAGTTAATTAAATGAGTTCACACGACTAAATGATACAAAAACCATGGCGATTTTTCCAAAAACATTGTGAAAATTATCATATGTATCATTCGAAGATGATTTTTCATATGACTGTCTTCATTTTCAAATTTCGTAATTACGAAAGTGTCACCGCGTATTATATTACAATGATTTCAGAAGATCAATGTCGTATGTGCGTCATAAAAAAATATTTTTTTAGTAGTGATGATTTTCTCTAAACTCTTTTTTTTCTGGATAAAAAGCTAGGTAACATAACATTGTGACACAGATATTGACATGTAGTATAATGACTTTATTAAAGCCACACAGCATAAGGGTATATCAATCCATTGCAGCAGAGAGATTCAGAGAAAGAAAGAAAGTGTGAGATTGAGAGTGAAGTGAGGGCGAGGCTTTTGTCTTTGTGTTTGTTTTTTGTTATAAAAACAGTTACACACCCTAACACAATAGAGACACATAAAGATATAAGAGTCGAGTGGATCAATGTACGATAATTACTAATTAGTATTATCAATCAGTATCAATAAAATTAAATTATAAAAAACCACCCCATCCTCAACACTCTTGTTTCTTATTTTTGTCTAAATCACATTTATCTTTTTAGTGAAATTCAATTTTTTTTATTAAATTAAAATAATTTCATACCAAAAAATTCACATAATTGATGTAATAAAAGGAGGACAAAATAAAGTTGTTTAATATAAAAATACAGACTTCTCTTTTTTATTTAATTAATTTGGTAGATAAAAGAATAAAAATATGTGATAAACAGTATTTAAATGGATGAAAACATGTGAACTCTGACCAGTATCATTCCTTCCTTCACGATCTTTCGAAAAAAGGAGAAATGAGAAACTGTGTGACTAATGAATTTCTCAGCCATCCAAATTTATGCCTTTCCATCCTATCAAATAATTAAGGGGTCAATCTTTTCACCCAAAATTAATTTACATACCAAATGAATCATCACAATTCTTCATTCAATTCAACCTAATCAATGTGTCTTTGTCCTGTTCCTGTGGATTGATCCTGTCTTTGTCTGGCAATAAGCAACTTTCCCCTGTTTCGTTTTTAGTCTTATTTAACGCCCGCATTCATCGAACCTTTCATCATATGTCCATGTCTCCTATCCAGTATTGTTGCTGTGGGTATATTTCATTTTAGAATTTTCATATTTATGTATAAGATATACTAAATTCTCTTATAATAATTTTCTTAATTAAGTATCAAATAAAAAAAACTAAATACTTTACATGCATGTTTTTGAAATAATAAGGTATTTTTGTCAATTTGTTTACAAAATATTTGGAAGGATCATTGAGAAAATACTATAAGGTAAAATAATATTGCTCTTATATTTATGTTCATATCGAAACATAAACAAATGAATAGTCTCTGAAAAGTTAGAGTCTAGTTTAAATTGTTGGAATTATTATTATAAAATTCGAATCTAAACATTTAGAGAAAATCGACACCTCTAAATATTTTACTAAAAAGGGATTTATATAGCTCTTAATACGGATAAAAAATATAGTTCTTAATTAACTCTATTTTGCATTTGTAAAATTTTAACTAACATGTAATTAGTTGGCTAATTATGTAAGTAGTTCTTTTTTCCGTATAACTAATTGTAAAGCTGCCCCTTGCTTAGCTTAGTTCCAAAAAGCAAAGAGCTGGTGGGTCCATCATAGCAGACAAAGGGTATCCCCATGATTACTGACCTGCAATTGGGGGGTATCACACCCATAAACAGTTACTTTTACCAAAATTGAGTTTGGACGAAATATCAAAGAGAGAGAAGAGGTGCCTAGAGTCATTATCTCTCTTTTGGATATTATACTAGTTTTAAGCAAGCATAATTATAGATGAAAGATTTAATTGGATTGAGGTTTATATATGTTTCAAGAGCTTTCATTACCACTAAATCGTGATAAGGTTATCTAAACCGGACCTACTACTCATCTGGTTCTTTTCAACTTCAAGAGTTTAAAGACTCCAAAATCCTTATATTAGGCTGATTGAATTAGTTACAATTTACTTATGTAATTTTTTTATTTGTAAGAATCAAAAGTAATATGGGAGATTCATAATAATTTATACATTTTGTTTAACCAATTAAGTTATATCCTATGGGTGATTGATACACAATTTAAAAGACAATTAAGTTAATTTTGATATAAAAAATAAAAAATACTACACATTTTCTTGTGATGCACCAAATATATTAAATTGCAATGTTATTATTTTTAGGATAAAATATGTTTAAAGTTCCTATAAAATTTGAAAAGTATTAATTTTGTTTTCATAAATTTTTTGTATTAATTTAATATCTATAAAAATAAAACATGTTTTTGTTAGTCCTCTATAATAACTCATTAGATAGTGTTCTAATGTGTCTAACGAATTTAATTACTTTCTCTTTTTATCTTTTCAAGCACCGTTAAAAGACACCAGAATCGATTGTTGCTTCATCTTTCTCTTAATCTCATCAGAAAATACGAGAAAATCGCTCAGAAAGTGACGAAAAATTACAAATTTGAGGTTTTAGTTGTCAAAAAATGTTTAATTCATTTTGAGGAACTTTAACTGCCACACATTATTTAATTCATTTGTAATCAAATTTCATGTGTAAATTTGTTAATCATATCAAATTATCGTCTGACAAAATTACCACTAAGGACCAGTATATAAATATTTTATTTTTGTAAGGAACAAATTAATAACAAATTTTTTATAAGAACAAAATTAATACTTTTTAAATTTTACAAAAATCTCAAACATATTTTACCCTTATTTTTAAATTGTTTAAATAATGTATAATCTTCCATATCACAATATCATAACCATCTTCCTAACTTGAGCAGTTCCCTCTAGGGCGTCAAAAGATGTGATAACCCCTTGTCTATTGTTATTTTACTGATAAAGACTGAAAACAATCACTCACATTTTGAGAAAAGTGGGGAGTTATATATTGCAACTAAGATTTGTGTACTAACAATGGTTTATCACAATAGAGGTAGGCGTGCTTTATCTACTTTAATTTAAAAGTTATTTTATAAGTTAAATATCGAAGTGACTTTTAAAAATGATATAACAGTTATTTGTCAATTTTTATTTTCTTTATTATAGGAAAAAGGGAAAATGGAAAGAGAGCAGGGAGAGAGAGAGGGGTAAAAGAGAGAAACCGCTAGATAAGAGGAATTATTTTTGTTAAGTTCTTTTCACCTATTTCTTTCATAAAAATCAAGTTCTTCAATTTCTTAGAAATTTAAAAAATATATTTGACATAACTTTTCCTTTTAAAAATGTAGAAGCTATTAAAAAACTAAATCCTACATAATTTTAGACAAAACTTTTGATAGAGGCTATAACATCTTTCATTAAAGAGTAAAGACAATTCTTTCAATTGGGATAAAATTACTATGAAAGCAAAACTCTCCTTTCTTTTAATTTAAGTATTTAACACAATTATATATTCTGTACTTAAATTTTATTTATAAGGGAAAGTTTCAAATCTTAAATTTTTTACTTAAAGAATGGACTTCACCTTGAACTCATTCCAATTTCAAAGTTTAGTCGATTCCTAGCTAAAAATTACTATAAAAGAAAAAACACATTATATAATTGATATTATTATAGGGGTTTGTCCCTTTGTTATAATAAATATTTATACATTCTTTAAGCAATTTTAAATTTAGGTAAAATAAATTTATATTTGAAATTATAAGATTCATAATTAACTTTAAATTTATGAGTTAAGAACATTCAAAATTAATTAATTATGCATAGTTTATTTAAATCACAACAGTATTTATATTGCATTAAGCGCTCCCAGCCATACTTGTGCATGCTAGAAAATTTTCGGGCTGCATTTACACGAGCATTATAAAAAGCCCACTAAAATTTTGAGTGCGTTGCAAAAATATATGTGCGTCGAGGGAAGGACGAATGCAAATATTCTGAACGATGATTAATTTTGGACTCAAAATGTATAAGAAGAGCTCAAACAAAGGGAAAAGATAGGAGAAGAATAAATCTAATTCAAGATTGAATTTCTTAGAATAATAGTTTTGTGGACGATTTTAAAGTCAATTTAGTTTTTTTTTTAAATGTGCAAAACGAGAAAATATGACTGATTTCATTGCTTCTGTTGCCACTAATATATATAATTGAGCACTTTTCAAAGATGATTTTTAAGTATTTTTCACAATAGTTCTAAATCGTCTTTGAATTTGTCATCATGAAAAATAAAGAATCATCATGAAAAATATTTAATTTTCATGATGATTTTTAAACCGTCTTAAAATGTTAGTTTTTATATTAATTTTTGGATAAATAATTATTTTTATTCTTAAATTTGTTGAGTATTAACAAATTGAACCCCAAAAGATAAAAATTCAAATTTTTGTCAATGAAAGTGAAAAAGTACACCACATTCATTCATCCGTTAACTTTCTTCTGTTATGGTTAATGAAAATGAAAGAGCATACGTAATGCATTCAAGGACGAATTTGTAAGTACTTTACACATTCAGGTACAAAAATGACTATTTATCCAAAATATAATTTAATATTCATTTTCTCCCTTTTTTAATCGTTGCATGCATAACATTACAATAATCACTTGTAACGATTAAAAAAAAAGGAGAAAAGATGAAGATTAAATTATATTTTGGATAAATAATCATTTTCGTCCCTAAATAGAACACTGATAAATTCATCTCTGAATGTGCCACGTAGACTCTTTCATTAACGATAACGGAAGGAGGTTAACAGATGGATAGATTTGTTACACTTTTTTCACTTTCGGGGACTAAAAATTTAAATTTTCATTTTTTGGAACGAATTTGTTGACGCTCTACATATTTAATGACGAAAATGATTATTTATCCTTAATTTTTTTAAAAATCGTCTTAGAATCTTAGACTTTTTATTTAAATAATATTAAAAATGTTAGAATTTAAAGACATTTTTTAAGAAAATCATCTTAGAAAATAAATATTTTAAAACAGTTTTAAGAAAATCGTCTTAAAAAATGTATATTCTAAAACAATTTTTCTAAAAATCGTCTTAAAAAGTAGATACTTTTAAAAACGGTTTTTTAGAAATCAATATTTTTTAATGGTTTATTTTGTTTTAGAATTCTTAATCGTTGTTTTACTATATTTTAAAATAATGACAAAGAAAACCTTGACATTGTGAGATATATGGGACACTAGTTAACTGAAAATGACCATAGCCTTCTTCGTACAACTAGTTTGTATGATAGTTTTGGCAATTGAAAGTACTAGGTCTAAAAAATTGATGAATTGAGCATGAAAAATTGGTTAAAATTGGAAAAACAATAAAAAAATTGGCAAAAAAAGGCCAATTACAGGGAAAAAATCAGTTCACAACGGGTCAATAAAAAGAATACTTAATATTATAGTATTTAAATATTTTCTTAAAAAATAAAAAACCAACCAAGATACTTGTTATTTTATTTTATTTATTTATTTATTGTACAATGTGAATCTATTATTATTATTAAACATTGGTTTGTATTATTCGAACCTAAATATAAGTATTATAATATATTTGATTTATACTTAAATTTTGAATGTTTGTAGCATATAGATGGTATTTTGTTTTTGGTTTTTAATATTATATAATTATGAAATCATGATTTTATTATTATTATTATTATTATTATTATTATTATTATTATTAAACTATTTATTCTTGAACTTGTGTTTGATATTTTAATGACTAGCTAGTCTGAACTCAATTTGTGCTCTTAATTTTCATATAGTGGGTTTCTTGTTCTCATTTAAGATTTTAGAACACCCATTAATTTTATTTTGATTGTAAAACAAATCTAATTTGTATTCTTAACTCTTTTTTTAGTGGATATCATTCCATCTCTCTGTTCACTCAACAACCTATATTTTAACTTAAAAATTATTTTCTTTATGGCCGGTTAAACAAACTTTAGTGATAGTTATATAAGCAATTTTTATAAAACTCCATAAAAGCTCGTAGTATTATCAACTTGCTTAATTTGAATAACTAACCTAAGCAACTTGTTCTAACCTTTTTTTGGGGGGGAATTGCAACTTGCTCTTACTAGTGTATGTATGTATATGTATAGTCAGCATCAAAGTAGAAACAAATGAACGAATGGAAGAGGTAGTACCACATTTAAAATTCCAACGTGGTACTAGAAGCATCACTACTTTTCACTTCTCAGATTCTTTCATTGACTTTTAAGCATTCAAGTATTGCTATTATTTTAATTATAGATTTAGGATTTTTTTTATTCTTTTGTCGTTTTAAAAATTTAAAAGAATATTAATTATTATATTTACTTATATTCTTATATGTATTTATTTCACATGTTTTTCCATATATTTTTTTAATAATTATTAAAATTTAAAGAAATTTAATATGAATATTGTTTAAATATTTTATATGTTTTAGATATTTCAAAGCATTTGGTAAAAGAAATTCAGAGCATCAAATAAATAAATCATAGAATAATAAAGAATGTATATACAAAATTAATATATTTTTAATATAAATTAGTTATTTGTATTTTTTAATTTATACACACACACACAAAATCTAAACAAGTCATTTTTTCAAATGTTTGGCGATAGTTTTTATTTATTTTTATCCCCATTTTTTAAATTTAGATAAAAAAAATGCTTTAATATTAAGTTACATGATCATTATTTTGAAAACATCAATCAACTAATCAAATATAAAAAAACTGTAATATTCTATCAAATGTGCGTCATTTTTTCTTTTATGAAGAAATTTTAGGTAAAGAGATGATGTTTTGTTTTAAAATAGGAAAAGTTTTAAAAATTTGAAGAACATTTATCAAATTTTAATTTCTATTTTCTCTACATTGTTAAACGTAGAAAAATTTAGACTATCAACCAATAAATTTTTTTATGATTGTTATAATTTTTAAAATAATTATTATAAAATTTAATAAACTAATTATATATGTCAATTTATAATTAGATGATAATATAAACATTCTTTATATTATCATTACATGCACTATATGATGCACTATATGGTCTTTAACTTATTTAAAGAAAATAAACGAGGACTCAAACTTATGACTTATCCAAAATGAATTTTATTTTATTCAGCTTAATTATCTATTTAAGATTTGCCTTAGTTATGTTTAGTGATGTTGCTTAAAGACTTATTATACGAGTTTAATTTTAACCTATTACAAAATAATATATTTTTTATATCATCAGTCAATTAACACATTATTTAGAAGCTTAGTTTCTAAATATTATTATTATTAAAATTTTAAATTAATTAATCAGGTAAAAATAATAAATTAATTTTTTTTTTCATATCCATAAAAATAACGTTTGTTATTCTTTGTTTCAATAAAGTTTCCATTATAAGTGTCTATAAATTTGATTGGATGCAGACAATTTAATGTGGGCATTTGGTCTAGTGGTATGATTCTCGCTTAGGGTGCGAGAGGTCCCGAGTTCAATTCTCGGAATGCCCCCAATTTGCTTTTTGATGTCGTGGTCCCAAATTTTTTACAACCTCTTGTATTTCGTCCATCCCACAATACGTTAATTATCTTATAAGCTCACTGATTATAATACTAGGCATCATTGTCTGTGTTTGCAAATTTCAATTATGGTTATTCATGAAAATTTAAAATATAATTTATATATTGAAAAATATTTATTTTTATACTCAGTAAAAGAATATTTATCTTTTCATAAATTTTAGTTATAACATATTAAAAGTATTCATTTATTATATTTTTTAGTTATATAAAATAAATATTTATATGGGTTTTACTAGCAAATATCCATGACTACAGATATTTTTTGTGAAGCTGAAGACCCAAAATTAGAGCAAAGCACGAGCAATAAAATAAAGTCCTCTTTGAAATTCAAGGAAATACAAAATATCTTAATAACATACAAGTAACTATTTAATTTAACTAGCTAGTTAGGTAAACCATGACTTGCATGAGATGTTATACATATTTATTTGGTAAACGAATATATATATTTTTAATGAAATTAGATAGGTATAAACCACGATTAATTTGCATGAGACAATTATACATATTATTATTTAATTGATAGTATACTTTTTTATATTTCTTAAAATATTTTGATTTGAATTAATATATTATTAAATATAATAAACTTTTTACATGCCAAACTAAATATTGTTAAATATAGTTTTTCCAATGTAAATCATATTCATAATAAATTATATCAATGGAATTTAGTATCTGAAAAAACAATTTATATTTGGAAAACAAACTTTATTTTAAACAAGTTGACCCTCCTATATCTAAAAGTAGGCGTGCAACAAGAATACTCACAAATAATTGGAATATTTAAAAGCAATACAATTAACATATTAAATACAAATAATAAAAATATTATCATGAATAAAAATAGCTTGTGCTAATTTTCTAATATTTAATCAAGCAAATAAACAATGGAATTGCAGTATATTAGTTCAAATCATGGTTCAAATAAACATAATGAAAGTTGAGCCATGGATCGAATCTATATAGCCGGTAAAGGTTATATTAATGGCTGGTAAAAACGAGTTATACTATAATATTAATGAGCCATGAAATTTACGTAGGAACTGGGACAAAGGTGATTCAACTAAGTTGCAGCAAATGTAGAAAGCTCAGCACCATGGATATACAGCTTATGTAACAAAATGCCCGAATTTAAGTCATCGTCGATCGCAACACAAGTAGAATCAATATTACGCCTAGCTAGGTAGCTTTTATTGTCCATGAGAACACGCCTCTTGATCAGTTCTATGCACTTTTTTATTTGTACTAGTAGTTATCATCTTGCACTAGGATGCAAAGTGACTCTTTCTTTGTAAATTTAATTCCAAGAAGATTCGAAGAAAAATATAAGATAACAACGAAAATGGATCAAGCCAGCTAAGGTGCGATATATATACTTGGACTATTTGGGAATTCAACTTATCGTAAGGTAAAAGCACCTATACAACCTTAGTCACTTTTTGACATTGTGGCATATTTAAGTTTGGGAATTCAACGTATCGTAAGGTAAAACCACCTATTACAACCTAAGTCACCTTTGACATTGTGGCATATATTTAAGTCATTAATTAATTGCAGAGCACCCTAGCTATTATTAATTTTAGGAGAAACTTATGTATGATCTATATGTGTTCTGACCAATCTTCTTCATCTCTCTAATATTTAAACCAAACCATATATATTGTCGTGGAAGCTCCTACGTGATAATGAGGGTAAAAAATGCAATTACAATTCGACAGCAAAGAAAAACAGCAATCAATATTTAGTCTAATCAGTTTGCATTTAAGAAATTAAGGAAAAAAATATACTATACCTGTCTTCACTGTTTGTTTACGTAAAATTAGTATCTCTAACCGGAGTTGCTTAACTAAAGTAATTTTTCACGTAAGGTACGGTCCCTTATCTAGTTTCGTGGTTAGAGTTTGGCGAACTAATTAAGCATTGTTACATAGTCTTCAACAGGGAACCGTTTCTTAATTAGCAGAAAAAAAGGGGACCAAAACTGCATTGTGGGTGTCTGGATGAGAGTGTGATACTGCGAGGTGGGCTAGCTTTGGTGGGGGATGAAAGTGGGTTCGGTGGTTTGATGCGGCGGATGACAAGGTTTCCTAAATAGTGGCCGATTCAAGACTCTAAATCAGTTAGTGCAAATTATAAAAAAATAAAAAAAAGTCAGTAGGGTCAATTATATAAATATAAATAAAATAAAATATAAAAATATAAAATTTTATTTACAAATTTAGTGAATTTTAAAAGATGAGAGGATGTAAGTGCATACCCTCGGACCAATGTAGGTCTACCATTAATTTTACATGAAATTAATTTTGAAGTAAGTGATTTATGTTTGAAAGTTTTTATTATATAATTAAGTTAGAAATAAAATTTAATGGTATAAATTTTCTGATTCAACATAAAAATTACTTAAAATTGTTTCAACTCAGAATTAATTTTAAATTTAAAATCAATTTTGAAATTGTCTATAACCTGAAATTAGGTAAAATTAATTTTGGACTCATAATTGATTTTTGAACGTCAAACCAAACATACACGTAATGCGTGTTAAAAATAGAAGAATCTCGTTTGACATTTAAAAATTATAATTATTAACTTTTAAAAATTATATCTAACATGTAAAAAATTACATTTAAAATGTGAAAGTTGAAACTACACAAAGACTATTAATGGTGAAGAAAGCTCCCCGTGAAAACACTATATATATTGGATGTTTTCTTACCTCCAATAAATCCTTGAGATATAGGGCTTTTAAATTTGGATTAAGGTCTGGTTTGCTATATCAATGACAAGTTGACGAAGCCTGATTGAAATGGTCCAGCTACCCTTGAAAATAAGCTCCTTATTAGTTTCTTCGCCTCCAAAGCATATATCTCCAAGGCTGAACAAAAGACGTTTCTTGGCCATCCAGCTACCATATATACGGCGTACCCTTTTTGTTTTTTTTTTTTATAGATAATTCGGCATGTATTTCTCATTTGAAGAATCTGCATATCCAATTAATTCTCCACGTCATTCTAGTAATTTAATAGATAGACAACTTGTACTAACTTTTTGGTATTTAATATGATAAATTAATACTCAAGTTAGTGATAAGAGTATAGTCTAGTCATCAATCAAAAGGTTAAAAAAAACGATAAAAAAGTAGAGAAAAAAATACACTTATAATATAAAGGATTTTATCATTAATTATCCACTAATTAAAAAACGATTATATATATATATATATATATATATATATATATTAATATTCTCAGTTTCAAATTATACTAATACAAATTCATCTATTTAATTCTACTCTTTCATTTTACATGGAACAAAAATAAAAATACTGACAATATTAAAAAATAATTACATAGTATCCTCTTTTTTTTTTTTTAAAAAAAAATTAGAATAAATTAAAACTGCTAATTTAAACAATAATTTGTTTTGGTATTTAAAAACCAATTTTTAACCTTTAAAATTAATTTTAATTAAACATAAAACAATTATTAAAACATAAAACTGGTTGTAAAAGTGTACTAAGCTAGTATAAAATCAATTTTAAAAATTGATATTTTTATTTATTTTCCAACCGATTTTTCCTATAACTGATTTTAACTATAACTCATTTTAGATATATAACAAAAAAATTAAATATAAAACCTGTTTTATACTAAACCAAAACTGGTTATGGAATTTAAAGCCAATTTTGATTTGGTTATAATTTCCACTTGCTATATCTAGTTATTGAAATGGTTATGGTTAGATTATTCAAATAACCTAATCATAATCGCAAACAATATCTCTCCACTTTCTATCCAAATCACTTAAAATTTATATAAAAATTTCTATATACTAGAGAGAGAAATAGAAAAAAAAAAGAAATATAAAATAAAATTAATATTATTAAATGAAATAAAAATTATGAAGATATCTTAAAGATTTTATTGACAGTAACAACACTTTAATATTTATAAATAAAAAATTAAATATCATACTCATTATATATTTATAAATAAAAAATTAAATATCATACTCATTATAAAAAAAAGTATACACATATCTCAAGTCAAATCTCTTGGTGATATAACAATAAAAGTCAACCAAATACTCCTGTTTTAGTTTTTTTTTTTATATTTGTATTTCTCTCTATTTTGTTACACCACATCATCACTTATATTGGTTACTGATCTGATCTCTCATATAGTCATATTTTAGTATCTGAGTTGTATCATAACCAATATTTACTCCAAAACAAAATATCTTTCCGTTCATATATGCGTCAAGTCAAAAGCTTTATATATGTCCGTTTAGTGAAGAGCAAACTGGATTATTTGATTCTTCCTTATTAACATTGTTATAAGTACAATAAACAATGAAATTAATTAATGACCTTCTTTGTTCGAACCTCACTCCAAGTACGTAACCCCACTATTAGAATATATAGATATCACATTATGACCCGTTCAATACGGGGAGCTAGCTAGCTGAGTTTCTAATTTTGGTCCCCCCCTCACCCATCTCTTATCTATTTATACACCTAGAGTCAAAGGAATAACAATAATAATAATAATATAAAAAAAGAATCATATTGGTAGCAACTAAAGAAGCTAAGCATGGGAGGAAGTGGAGGAAGAAATTTAGACGAAACGCCTACTTGGGCTATAGCCGTTGTTTGCTTTGTTTTGCTCTCCATATCTATCACCATTGAGCACATCTTCCATGTCATAGGAAAGGTATATATTGAATACATATATCAGTTAATTACATGTGTAAGTGTTTAATTTTAACGATCAATATTAATATAATATACTTGCACCACCATGTGTATATATGTTCATGCGAGAAGTGGTTTAAGCAGAAGCACAAAAGAGCTCTATACGAGTCACTTGAAAAGATCAAATCAGGTTAGTTTGAGTATATATGAAACAATTAATTAGCTTGTTTAAGTGACAAATTAAAGCTTAGTGAAAAATAATTAACTTGATATATGGTTGGATTACATGCATGCATGCAGAGCTTATGTTGTTGGGGTTCATATCATTGCTCCTAACGGTAGGACAAGGTCTAATATCGAGGATATGCATATCAGAAAAGGTTGCCGGAACATTTCACCCCTGCAGTACCAAAAGAGTGAAACACAGCACGCCCCCATTAGATCATGATGATGACGAAACCAATGGCCAGAGATTACTAGCGGCGATTCTCAGTTCCGATGACGAGAGTCACCGGCGCATTTTAGCCTTGGGTGCAAGGGACAAGTGCGCAGCCCAGGTATGTATGTAGGGTCAAGATCCTCTTCATGTATGTTATACGTTTTCAAACATTGATAACTACTCATTCTTTTTGAATATATTGATTACTAATTGAAATTTATTAAAAAATGTTTTTTTTCTCAAATAATTTTTATTCTAATTTTATAATAAATTTTAACTAATAATATAATGTATTAAAAATAAGACTTGTTTAAATTTGAATAATTATTTTTTAGTCATTCAAAAAAATTATTTTTATTAGTCTCTCAAATTTTTTAAAAATTAATTTTAATCTTTTTATTTCTTTGTATTAATGGTGTTATAATTTGTGGTTGCTTCTCACCACCAATTTTTTTAATTTAATTTCTTAGAAAATGATTTATAGTAATTTAAAATCAGCAGAATTCAACATTTATGTTTTTATTCCTTCTTTAAAACCATCAAAATATGTAAAAAGACTATACACCAATTCATATGAATCAAATATTTTAGCAATTTAAAATTACCAAAATCATTTTAAAAAATAATTTTGACAATTAAAAATATCAAAAATTGTTAAACTATAAACACAATGAACAACTAAAAATAATTTTATTTTTGAAGGACTAAAAAAATAATTATCTAAATTTAAATGACTAAAACTATATTTCGACCTAAAAATAATAAAAATCGTGTTACTAATATTTGGTGTATTGTTGAAAAATAACATGCTCTAACATTTTTAATATATATATATATATATATATATATATATAACACATTTTTGGTATGCCTTAAATTTATTAAAAATTACAAATATAGTCCATTATTAGAAAAAAATCACAAAATTTTGTTTCAATACATTTCTATCAATAATAATAAAACAATGAAAATAATATGTCAAAAAAAATACTAATAGAGAAACTTCCACAAATTTATATACTATTCTGCTTCCGTTTCTTTTGGCACTCTAGCTAGAAATTAAAACCAATATCTATTTGAGTTTACTATAATTCTTTTGTCTTATGTGATGTGTTGTTAACTTCCTATATTACAAGAGTTGTAGTAATGATAATTGACAAGAGAAAAATATTTCTCCCCAACTTAATTATAGTACTATGATATTGACCTCTCCATGTACGAATTAGTTTGTTAGGTAGAAATGCACTCGCGGAAAATTTTCAACTAGACAAAGGAATGGCCATTGTTCTTTGCCGTAAATACAGGGTTAGAAATATCCAACATTAATTATTAATTAATTAATAATGTTTTGAGTTTTATACATTAATTCATTTTTGGTTTGAAGAGAATCCATCATGTGAATCCTTGTCAAAGCTTAAGGGACTCATATTAAAAAAAAATAGAGAAATATTAACCATATTTTCTCTAATACTTTCTCAAAGACTCTTTCATGATTCATTAAAATTTATTAAAAATCATCAATTTTAATAATTTTATTTTTTATTTAATGCAAATCAAGAGAAAAAATTATTAAATAAGAAATGAAACCTAAAAAAAAATAATTTTTAATGAAATTTAATCAATCATAAAAAGAATATTTAAAAAAAGTATCAAAGAAAATAATATTCTAAAAAAATTCATATAAGATAGTTATTAAAAGAATGTTATGAAACACATCTACAAAACCTCCAATCAATCAAAACGCATAAAAAAGATAGTATAAATACAATATTATACCTCTTGATCAAATATAATTTATTTTTTTATTTCAAGTAGTTATTCTATTCAACTTGTTATTAACTTTTTTGTTAACGTTTCTTAATTTATGAACACTTTTAAACTTTATCTTAATCACGAAGCATGTATCGACAGGTTGAAAAGAGGGAAAATATTGTAATTGAGAGAGACTCACATTTCATTCGTTCCATTTAAAGCTAGTCATTTTTACCTTTGTTCTAAATTTTAATTCTTTAATCCAATTAGGGATAAGCAAAGAATAAGTTTAGACAAATTTATCTTTGTTCTTAACTGACCTTAAACTTTGATATGATTATTTATTTGAATCCAATCCAATCAAGACTCAAAATATAAGGAATAAGACCCTAACTTTTGAATGTAATATATGTCAATCATAACAATATTTAAAGTTAAATTGTATAATAAAACAAGTATAAAAATTAAATTAAAGTACATATTACAATATAGTTAAAACAAATAATATAATTATAAATATAATGTTATGTTATTAAAAAATTATCTATTAAATAAATTATTTTATTATTAATATACAATTATTAAAAAAATATAGTTTTTAAAAGAATATAACTATATAAGACACTGAATCATATTGAAATGATTTAAAAAATAATTTGAACTTTTTCACAAAATACATTGGATCTAATTTCAAAACTCTACATACCAAAATCAACCTTGAATCGGGCTGAATTAGTAGGATGATCCGGGTTATACTCACCCCTAAATCTAACTACATATATTTTCTTATTCAGGGTTAAGAAAATTAATTTATTTAGCGGGTCCTAGCTAATGTAGTTTTTATTGTATAAATGCGTAGGGTAAAGTCCCGTTTGTCTCATCCGAGGCCATTCATCAACTCCATATATTTATCTTCGTGCTGGCTGTGTTTCATGTTCTTTACTGCATACTCACTCTAGCTCTGGGTAGAGCAAAGGTAATTAAGAATATATATATATATATATATATATATATATATATATATATATATATATATATATATATATATATATTCCTTAACAACTTGTATATATACCTCTTTGGATACATCTGAGTTAATTACTTATTTTCTTGAATTATTTGCTACAAATAGATGAGAAGATGGAAACGGTGGGAAGTGGAAACCAAGACAGCAGAGTACCAATTTTCACATGGTTAGTCGTCTGCATATGCCAATATATAAATGTACTCGTTTTTTTTTTTCAAAAACGTTAATGTCTTTCACTTCCTTTTTCGTTCCGAAACATTTATTGTTTTAAACCTTTAAGACCTAGGTTAAATTTTTTTGTTAATCACATCCTCACTTTTCACCTATCAAACTCTATCTTTTACTAATACTTCTCTCTCCTCTCCCTCTCTCTCTCTCTTAACTGCCATTAATTAATAATAAAGCCATTTTTAATTAAAGTATAACAATATTTTTACATTAATTAAATATTTCTTAATTTATATAATTTGATAAGCAATGAATATAAGGTTTGTAATCTCACATTTATGAGTGCAACATTATGTGTTGTTATTTACCACAGATCCTGAACGATTTCGATTTGCGAGAGAGACATCGTTTGGAAGAAGACATTTGAGTTTTTGGACCCAAAATACAGTCCTTGTTTGGATTGTAAGTCATACCTATTCATATGTTTTTTTTTCCCGAGTGCGTGTATCTATAAAAAAAATCAATATCAAAGACTATATACTAATAATAAAAAGTATAATTTTTTTTAAACAAATCAACTAAGTGATGAAAACTCAGTATATAGCTCAAATGCTGAAAATCATATCATTCATGTTCTACTAATATGACAATGCCCTAAACTTATAAAAGGACAAAATTGAAATGCGTAGCAGTTCCTAGAAGATGGGAAAGAAATAAGTCAAATAACGGTATAGACAGGCAAGTTGGAAACATTTTCAGCGTAGTGACGCTGCTTCTAAGTACTGCGCGCTCCTATTTCCTGTCCCTATATATGATATCTCATATTTATATCAGTTGGACCATTCTTGCTTGTTAAATTACCATTGTAACAGAGCTAACAGAAGTTTCTAATTTCCGCAAGTTTTATAAATGAGATTTTTTTTTCATTTTTTAAATATAAGAATGTGTCGCATATTACATTTTTTTGCTTATTGTTGTAACAGGTTTGTTTCTTCAGACAGTTTGTACAGTCAGTTCCTAAAGTAGATTACTTGACATTGAGACATGGATTTATGATGGTAATCACATTACACCCTTACCAATTTCACCTACCATTTCTCTGATTATTGATTGATACTTGGTTGGTATAATGGTATGCCACTTTTTATTTTTAGAATAAAGCAAGAATTTTTCTTAAAAAACTATATAGTAGATCGATTATTTCAAATTTAACTTTATGAAATTTCATGTATATTATTTTCACCTATAAAATAAACATGCCCAAATAAATTTAGTTTTAATAAACGAATTATATTCACACCCCTAGAACTTAAGTCCAATTATGTTTTTTTTTTAACCTTACACAACCTTCTTTCAATTTATATAACAATAAATATCTCGTGTATCCTTAATACATATCTACCCTAGTTTATGAGTTACTCCCCCTATTTATTAAATTAGGGGGTATGCATATGGTCAGAAAAATAAAGGATGTCAAGTGAAATATTTATGATATGCAAATGTAATTTGCCCGGCCGTTATATATTAGACATACATTAATCGTTTAAGGTGTGCCTGCTATTTGAATAAATAATTTACTCAAGTGTTTTTTATTTAGTAAGTTTATTGCAACAGATTATATCATTATAAACTTAACACGTGGAAACTATTTTAATTCTTTTATGAAATTTATTGAAATAAATTTCAAAAATATGAAAAAGTTATAAATTTCTTTCAAGGGTCCAAATGAATTTGTATAAACTCTTCGAAATGTATTCTTGACGAAATATAACTTTAATTGGGTTTAGGCACATTTGGGGCCTCAAAGTCACCAGAAATTCAACTTTCGGAAATATATCAAAAGATCTCTGGAAGAGGACTTCAAAGTGGTCGTTGAAATCAGGTTTTGTGCTTAATTCTCGCCCTCTATGTTTATGTTTTTTTTTTTTCGAATTTTCCAACTGCTATATAAATAATAACCATTTTTTTTTAAAATAACACATGTCATAATTTGATTTACACATTTATAGTATAATTAATTGCTCTCTTTCTAAATTTTTAGTCCTCCAATCTGGTTCATCACAGTGCTTTTTCTCCTGTTTAACACTCACGGTAAGGGAATATATCTTATTATAATAAATCACTAAGCTAAATCACTTTATTGATAATTATTAAGTGTATACAACTCTACATATATACCTAAATTTCCGTACATCGTTTGTATATATGGACAGGCTGGTACTCTTATCTGTGGCTGCCATTTGCTCCTTTGATTGTAAGCACATGCAATGACTTATGTTAACTAATGATATATTTCTTTTTTCTAATTATAATTATAATGTCCACAAAATGTAGATTGTTCTATTAGTTGGAACCAAGCTGCAAGTGATAATAACAAAGATGGGTCAAAGAATTCAACAACGAGGAGAAGTTGTAAAGGGAGTGCCACTGGTGCAACCTGGGGATGACCTCTTCTGGTTTAACAAACCTCGACTTATTCTCTACCTCATTAATTTCGTGCTCTTTCAGGTGTGTGTTTTATACCTCTTTCAAAGCAATAACAATATAACATGAATCAATGCATTCATTTATTTGTCAAAATGAAAAATCTTAATTTCCTCTCATCACTGTTAATTACTAATCCAAGTTATACATGTCTCTTTTCTGACAACAGAATGCTTTTCAGCTTGCTTTCTTTTCATGGGCTGCGGTAAGTCCTGCAAAATAATTAAATTTCAGTTATATGCTACTACTCTTGTAATTATATCAAAAACGAAACTTTCCAATGTTAAAAAATACTTAAATACTGTTGCTATATTGATTTCTACGTGATCAGGACTTGTGAGTGCAATTGTTATCCGAACAAATGCTTTTACTATATTTCTGTTCGAGTGCATTTTTTACCCTTGATGCATGACACTATCTTGTTTTTTATTTGCGTTTAATTACTTATATGAGTGATAGAACTTTTTTCTTTTATGTATTTCAGCTTCAATTTATGATGAAATCCTGTTTCCATTCCCAAAAACAGGGCGTGGTGATCAGAATCTCAATGGGGTACGTGTGTCGTCCCGTTTTCTAGATTTATACTTGTTTAACTCGTATTAAAAAACTTAACCAGTATTAGTCTCAAGTTAACTGTATATATACATTAACAATTTAACTTGGATGATGTGCCAGGATCTTCGTTCAATTCCTTTGCAGCTACGTGACCCTTCCTCTCTATGCTCTCGTGACACAGGTAGTTTAATAAATATCAATTGTTCCACAAATAATTTACTATTTATTTCATTTTTCCTTTTGATTTTCTTATAAAATTTTCCTCTTTATTCATCAAAGTAATCATATATAGAGTTTAATTATTATGAATTATCGGTATCAAATTTTTTAGATTGTCTATTAATTAAAAAATATTCTCAATATAACTTTTGAATTTTTTTTTACAAAAATCAATAATCCTATCCTATATGTTTATTCGCGTTTGATTAAAATGTAAACAACTATTAATTCTAATTAAATTCGATTACATGTAGATAAAACCAAACTTCGCGTGTAGTTCATGTTTGCATTTTCTTATTTTAGTCGAACTAGTGAACTTACTTTATCTAACTTGTTTTTTTTCATATAACAATTTTTAGAGTGTCCAATATATCCGATCTAATAGTTATTAAAAGAAGATCTTTATGAACATTTTTTTAATTTAAAGCTTCTCAAACAAGATTTAAAAATGAATAAAATTTGCTTGGTTGTGGGTGAGAACAGATGGGTTCAACAATGAAGCCAACCATTTTTAACAAAAGAGTAGCCACAGCTCTAAGAAAGTGGCACCACACAGCGAAGAAGAACGTAAAACAGAACCGTGGATTGCGATTGCAGACTCCTTCATCAACCAGGCCCACGACCCCGAACCACCCTAAGTCTCAGGTTAATTTCCTACGCCGCTACCATAGTGAAATGGCCCCTTATCCCTCGTCTCCAATAAGGTTCGATTTTGAGGCAAATCTTTCTTATGAGGTCAATGCTACTAGTTCTTCTATTCACCACCATGAAATGGAAATGGGTCACCAGGCCTATGATCATGCTGAAAAGGTTGATGAGCCCAGCTCTACCCTTGTGGGTTTAAGTCTGCCTCAACGCGAGATTGATATCGAACATGGCAAGGAATTTTCTTTTGATAATAAAGAATGACTACACGTTTTATTAAATGTCAAAATGACAAAGGTGATGTTGATTTTAGTAGCATCTCACCTAGTGTGTAGATCTTTCAAGGCATTGAATATTTTGTAATATATTATTTATACACATAGTTGCAGGTGTTCCCCTTAGCAAATCATTCCAAAAGTCAGAATTTTTGTTAAGATGTAATTTGAATGTGAACTAGTGTTGTAACTAAAGGAACAAACTACAATTGGATTTCTTTTTCACCTGAAGGTGTAGAGAGGAACTTATTGTTTTCAAGTAAGTGTAAGGCTTGGTTCAAGTAGATATTGGAGTAAGGTTGACTTAGTGGTTGTAAGGGGAATTTAAAGGTTGAAGAGAGAAGGAGGGAGAGGTGGTGGATTTGAACCCACCCACTAACATTCTAATAAAAAAACTAATATATCCAATATTTAGCTAAGAAAGCTACTCGTCATGGACTTCCTATTTCCTATATTTAAAGATCTAGGATGTTAATATCTTTTTTGTTGTCTTGCTGAAATCTGTGATTATGCGCTTGAGGAGTTATGAATAATCTAACTGAGTAATTGTTTGTCCTTCAGGATATGTTCTTGAGGGGTTGCGGATTGTCCCAGAAAGTATTGTTTGATCAGCAAGTGTCCATAAAAGATTTAACAATTGAGAGGCTATAGACTGTCCGATTAACTATGTATATATCTCTTTCAACTTATAAAACTTAAAACCTAATACACTATTAATTACATTTGTATTTTAGAGAAAAATAAACTAAAAATGGAGGCGGAAAAGTACGGGACATACAACAAAGAGCGAGAAAGAGAGTGTGCTTGATTCCAAGTCTCCTTAATTAATTAATTTTTCTTCTCACACTGTCTGCTTGATGAATTGCCTTTTAATTTGTTCATCTATGGCAGCAAGGTTGGAATATAATTACCTATTTCTGTTGAGTTCACTAGTAAAGCTTGCGAGAGAGGATAGGACTTCATATATATTCATAGCAAGTGAAATCTTCTGGAAATTGTTATGTAAGGCTATTGCATAGTTCACCTCATCAAGCAGAGAACAAAAAGTTAAAACACTATTTGACATATCTTAGGAAATAATTGAAACGTTCTTTAACAAATGCTTCTCAAGCAAACAAAAAAAAAAAAGCAGATAGAGAATAATATTACTCATTGCAAATCTATATAATCACAATTAAACATCAACCACACAGACGAATCTCGATCTGTCACTAAGGGTGAGAACTCATTTGATCATGTTAAAATTCATTGTAGAGAGATAGAAAAGAGAGAAAATAGAAACTCAATATTAATTTGGATAATGATCAAAATGAGTAAAAATCAATTTTTACATGAATACATTGGGTCTTATATAGTTAAACTTGTAACTAATTTGTAACTAACTAAACTAAATCTAAATTGTAACAAACTAAACTAATAACTAATTTGTAACTAACTAACCTAATTTTATCTCTAATGCCCCCACAAACACTTTCAGCTTGGAGAAGACAATACATCAACATCAAAGAAAATGAAAAAAAAAATTGAAAACTTAAAATATAGTTAAACATGCCAGAAATACATCAGTCAAAAACAGAAACTTCTAAAAATCTTTGACCAACTTCGACTTTCTTAATCTTCTTCTAAGAGTTCAAAGCAAGTATCAAAGTTTAACCATCAAGCGAATCAGCAACAAGGTCATTTGACAAGAGCTCAAATCATCAATCCAAGAAACTATCAAACCTTAACCACCAAGCAGAAACTATACTTCAAAGTTTAACCACTTGGGAGAAGCAATGATGCTTAACCATCAAGAGCAAAAGCAAAACAACGATTCAATGCTAACCATCTATGGCAAAAGCTTAAACAATGCTTAATCATCACAGACATAAGCTTACATCAACAAAATAGAAGAATCACAAAATTTGTCTTCTATAAGGACTTTTCACAAACACTTAGTGAATCAACAATAACTAAGGCTTAACCACTTATGACAGAAGCTAACAAATGAACAATGTTTAACCACCACACATGGCAGAAGTTAAAATCATAAAAACAAGTCAAACAATATGTCACAAATCAAGCTTGAACTAGAAAATCACCACGCACAGATCTGCACATTAGGTGCAGTAGCTATCGAGATAAAGAAAAGCAGAGGCTATTGCTCGAGAAGAAAAGAGGAAAAACTTATGAACAAGAAAACAAAGAAATTGAGCAAGATGATCAAAACAAGCTTCTGTCTTATTCATTGAACAAAAGGAACTTATATACAGATTAAGAATAGATACATAAACTAACACAAAAACAGTTACAAAGTTTGTTACAAATCTGTTAGAGTTCAAAATGAATTTGGCGGGAAATGACAGCTTGATTAAGAGCCCCCCTCAAACTGGGAATAGATGTTCATCATTCCCAGCTTGGAAATCATGAATTTGAATGAAGCTGGCTGCAAGGCTTTGGTAAATGCATCGGCTAGCTGCATAGAGGACCGGACTGGTAACAATTTCAAAAGACCACTCAAACATTTCTCCCTAACCATGTGACAATCCAATTCAA
The DNA here is from genome assembly GCF_004193775.1 of Glycine soja. Classification (NCBI taxonomy): domain Eukaryota; kingdom Viridiplantae; phylum Streptophyta; class Magnoliopsida; order Fabales; family Fabaceae; genus Glycine; species Glycine soja. The sequence goes on from NC_041013.1 coordinate 37,098,926, forward strand.
TGTGCTTAGTTCTCTCATGGAATACTTGGTTGGAAGCAATTTGGATTGCTGAATTATTATCACAGAAGATGTTTGTTGGTTGATTAAATGAAATGCGAAACTCCAGGAGGAGATAAGTGAGCCATTGGATCTCACAAGTAGTTGCTGCTAGTGCTCGATACTTTGCCTCAGATGAGCTACGGGAAACAGTCGATTGTTTCTTAGATTTCCATGAAATGAGAGAATTTCCTAGAAAAATTGAGTAACCAGTAATGGAGCGCCTGGTATCACGACATCCAGCCCAATCAGAGTCGCTAAAGGCTTGAATATGAATGGATCCTGAAGCTGGGTAGAATAGGCCCTGTCCTGGTGATCCTTTCAGATATCGCAAAACTCGCGAGGCAACCTTCTGGTGATCTATGGTTGGGACATTCATGAATTGACTAAGTTGTTGGACAACATAGGAAATGTCTGGCCTGGTATTAGTTAAGTATATAAGTCTGCCAATTAATCTTCGATAGGAAGAAGCAGCTGTAGCTGGCAGGGGGTCACCTTGGCTTTGAAGATGAGTAGTACAATCCATTGGTGTAGCAGCTGGATGACAAGCTAACATACCAGAATCAGAGAGAATATCTAGAGTATACTTTCTTTGGCATAAGTGGATGCCTTGAGGAGATCGAGCCACTTCAATTCCAAGGAAGAACTTCAAATTACCTAGATCCTTAATCTTGAAAACAACATCTAGTAATGAAGTGATCTGATTGATTCTTTTAATGTCATTCCCAATTAGAACTATGTCATCTACATAGACTAGGATTGCTGTAAAACTCTCATTATTGAAGGAAAAGAACAAGGAATGGTCTGATGATGCTTGAGTAAACCCATTATTCAGAAGAAGGGTAGACAATCTATGAAACCACTGTCTACTAGCTTGCTTAAGGTAATAGAGTGATCTGTTTAATCGACATACTTGATTGGAATGAGGGACTACCATTCCTGGTGGAAATTGCATATAAACCTCCTCATTCAATTCCCCATGAAGAAAGGCATTATTTACATCTAATTGCCTAAGATGCCAGCCATTTATGGCAGCTAAGGCCAAAACCAACCTGACAGTAGTAAGTTTGGCAACTGGAGAAAATGTGTCCAAGAAATCTAGCCCCTCCATTTGTGTATATCCTTTAGCTACTAATCAGGCCTTGTACCTCTCAATGGATCCATCTGCATGATATTTAACCTTGTAAACCCACTTGCAACCTATTGCTTTCTTGTTATGTGGTAATTCTGTCAGAGTCCATGTATTATTCAATTGGAGAGCTTCTAACTCAGCTTTCATTGCCTTAAACCAGCAATCATGCTGAGATGCTTCAGTGTATGTCTTTGGTTCAACAGTTGTGGAGATGGATAAGGCAAAATGTTTGTGGGATGGAGACAATCTAGAATAGGACAAAACTGAATCATGAGGATGAGTTACAGAACTCTTGCCTGGATGCATCACTGAAGCTGATATTGGATTGAGTGTATTAGTTGAATTGAGAAATGTGTGGTAATCAGTAAGGAATGTAAGGGTTTTCCTATCTCTTGTTGACCTCCGCAGGACTGGTTCAGATGGCATAGAGGTATTTGAGGGGTTAAAAGCAGGTGTATCAAATGAATATTGTTCAGACTGGAATGGTGTAGGAGAAACTATAGGTGGTATTGGCTGTGTTTCAATTTCTTTGGTTGTATGATGCAAAGGAAAATGATTTTCATAGAAAACCACATTTCTGGATGTTGTTAAATCATTTGTGTGGAGATTGTAAACTAAAAATCCTTTTGTATTTGGTTGAAAGCCTAGAAACACATATGGATGGCCTTTTGGGTCCAGCTTCTTCCTATTGGCTGACAGTGTGGAAATGTAACATAGGCATCCAAAAACTTTAAGATTTGATATATCACATGGTTTTCCAAAAAGTATTTCATATGGAGATGCATCTTTCAAAAAGGGAGTAGGTATGCAATTAATTAAATGAGTTGCATGAGTCAAAGCAAATGACCAGAAACTATGAGGCAAATCTGCTTGAAATAGAAGGGCCCTTGTTACATTCAATAAATGATGGTGCTTTCTTTCTATAATTCCGTTTTGCTCAGGTGTTTCAACACATGTGGTTTGATGCATAATACCTTTTGAGCTATAAAAATCATTCATAAGAAATTCTACCCTATTATCAGTTTTTATAACTTTAACTTTGCTATCAAATTGATTATGAACTAAAATAATGAAATCCTGAATATGTTTTCTAGCCTCAGCTTTGGTATGCATAAAAAATGTCCAAGTGAATCGTGTGTGATCATCAATCACTGTAAGAAAATACCTATGTCCTAGCATTGATGTTTTTGCACATGGTCCCCAAATATCTATGTGTAAAACTTCAAAACTACATGATGCATATGTACTGCTATTTAAAAAAGGAAGCCTTTTATGCTTAGCATAATGACATGCATTGCAAACTAAATCTTTATTGAATTTCAGAAAGGGATAAGTGCCTTGCATTTTCTGTAATCTTTCAAAAGACAGGTGTCCTAATCTAGAATGCCATAGATCTATTGGTATGATGGTACAATTTGGATGAACAATTTCTATTTCAATACTACAAGTGGCTAGTCTGGTTGGAGTGAGATAGTATAATCCATTTCTCATTTCAACTATACCAATCTTGGCTTGAGTGAGTGCATCCTACATTAAACATGAATCAGAGGAGAAAATGAGCTTGCAATGGTTTGTAGAAACCAACTTAGATATTGAGATCAAGTTAAAAGAAAAAGCTGAAACATATAGATCTGAAAACAAAACTATTGAGTCAGAAATGCATACATCACCCGAATGTGTAGCTGACACATGGTGACCATTGGGAAGCTTAACTAGGATTGGAGGATTCAATTTTGTATATGATTTAAAAGAACTAAGAGATGCCGACACATGGTCTGTTGCACCTGAATCTAAGACCCAAGTGCAGTGTGTGCATGTGTTATTCACAAAGAATGGGTGCTTACCATGGACTGGTGTTGTATCAACTGAACAAGAGGCAATCTGTTTTGAACTACTAGACATACTGTCTGAATTCCCTTCACTCGGTTGCTGGATTAAGGCAAGTAGAGCTTTGTATTGCTCAGGTGAAAATCGAATTTCTTTGGGCTCAATTTGCTGTGTTTGATCATTGGTGATTGCTTCATCTCCTGTCACCAAGCTATTTGCACTGCTCCTTGAATTAGAAAACTTAAAACCTGGTGGAAATCCATGTTTCTTATAGCAAACCTCAACTGTATGGCCTGTTTCCCCACAGTAAGTGCAGATCTTATTATTTCTAAAGCTATTCATCCTGTTCCTCTCATTACTACCCGAAGGCATGCCATGTTTTTTATAACATACACTTTTAGTATGTCCAGTCCTTTCACAATAATTGCAAACCAGTTTTGCTGCATTAACCAGGCTGGGTTTCATTTCTATGCTGTTAACATTTATCAAACTATTTCCAAGCTGCCTCTCCGGCTGTGCAACATAGGAAAAAATTCTAGAAATCTCAGGAAGTGGATCCATGAGAAGTACATGTGATCTTACATTTCCAAATTGCTCATTCAGACCTCTAAGAAACTGAATTGCCCGATCCTCTCGTTTTCTCTGTGCTACAGTTTTAAGTGCTATACAAGTGCATCGTGAACTACATGTACATGTAGGATCAGGCCTAAAATTCTCTAACTCATCCCATATTATGCGTAGTTTTGTAAAATATTCTGTAACTGAGAGGTTACCTTGTCTAATCGAAGCTGCTTCCTGTTGAAGGTCTGAAATCCTGAGTAAATCGCTTTGTGCATATCAGGATTTTAGATCTTTCCAGATCTCTTCAGCCTTATCCATCCATAGAATGCTTTGTCTAATTGTCATAGACACAGAATGTACAATCCATGAGACTACCATGTTGTTGCTCCTCTTCCAAGCTCCATAGGTCTGGTCAGTTTTCAATGGCTCAGCTGCTCCTCCATCAACAAACTCAAGTTTATTTTTGGCACTCAAAGCAGTCATCATTGATCTGCTCCATGAGTGATAATTCGTGGAATCAAGAACTCGAGATACAAGCGAAACCGCGGGATTCTCGCTTGGATGCAAGTAAAGGAAGCTGTCTATGGCTGGGATGTGTGTATCTCTTTCACTCATTGTCACAATCGAAGATCAAAGCCAGATGAAACTCAAAACAGAGGTGAAGAAAAGATAAATTGCTCCGGAAACTTCTCTTGATTGTGCAGCAGAGCTCTTTGAAGAGCTCTGATCCCATGTCACAAATCAAGCTTGAACTAGAAAATCACCACGCACAGATCTGCACATTAGGTGCAGTAGCTATCGAGATAAGGAAAAGCAGAGGCTATTGCTCGAGAAGAAAAGAGGAAAAGCTTATGAACAAGAAAGCAAAGAAATTGAACAAGATGATCAAAACAAGTTTTTGTCTTATTCATTGAACAAAAGAAACTTATATACAGATTGAGAATAGATCCAGAAACTAACACAAAAGCACTTACAAAGTTTGTTACAAATATGTTAGAATTCAAAATGAATTTGCGGGAAATGACAACTTGATTAAGACAATAAGCAAAAATCTTCAGAAGCATTTAATCAAGCATCTTGTAGGCAGAATTTGAATAGTGCTAAACATGGAAAAACTTACAAAACTTCATTTGGAGGAGATCACTTGACATTGAACTCCCTACCTACACCAACCTTAACCGTCTCGTTTCACAGGTGATTTCATCCCTCACTGCCTCGTTGAGGTTTGATGGAGCACTAAACGTTGATGTGACAGTTCCAAACCAACTTGGTTCCTTATCCTAGGATCCATTTCATGCTTTCCTCATACGCCCCTGTTATCTCTGCTGAGAAAGCATACCATGAGCAGCTTTCCGTTGCTGAGATCACCAACAGTGCCTTTGAGCCATCCTCCATGATGGCCAAGTGTGACCCTCGCCACGGCAAGTACATGGCGTGTTGTTTGATGTATCGCGGCGATGTCGTGCCGAAGGATGTGAATGCTGCAGTGGCAAGGTGGAACTGCGGCGCAGTGGCGTGGTGAAGAGAGACCAGTGGCAGCGGCAAGGACACACTCATAACATCCCACAACAACAATGACTTGTCAGCAGCAGATACAAGAATTCGATTACCACACTTTGACCAACAGACACTGGTTATTGGAGATGAACATTCATCATCTCGTAGCTCTTTAGCAATGGCCCGGGTTTCAAAATCCCAGATAACGCAACTTCCGTTGTTGCACCCAGCAGCAAGAAGTGTACCACGACGATTTAAGGCAATACATTTCATACACCCATGTTCCAAATACTCCTCTATCACTTCTGGAAAATCTCCCTGTAAGGGGTCAATGATGGGTGCGTTCATCGTAGCAAGAAGCTCGAACGTAAAGTGAGACAGAGAGAAGCTGAAGTAAAGCAAGCAAGGGAAGAACAGAGGCAACAACCAACATTACAAGAACTGAGACAAAGATAAAAGGGATGAGAGAGAAAATAAATGGTCTGATAACATGTTAAAATTAATGACAGAGATAAAAAAAGAGAGAAAATAAAAATTTAATATTAATTTGGATAATGTTTAAAATGAACAAAAATAAATTTTTATGAGTAGATTGAATCTTATATAATTAAATTTGTAATTAAATTATAACTAATTAAATTAAATTGTAACAAACTAAATTAATAACTAATTTGTAACTAAATAAATTATTTTTATTTTTAATAAATCATAAATATCTATAATAAGAAAAGATAGAATTTCTAAAACTACCTGATGAGACAAGGAAAAGGAAAAAATAAGAGACTTTTGTTTGGGCCATTTTTGCATTGACTAATAGTTGAACCCTTTATTCTTTTATAAGTTTTTATTTAACTTTTGTTTCACACAATTTTATTTGTACGCTGTTTTACACGGTGTATATATATATATATATATATATATATATATATATATATATATATATATATATATATATATATAGTTATTAAACTCTCTTTTTTTAATACTGTTGTACACATTCATACGCGTGATAATCTATTAATTAGTATATACTATTTTGTACTTATTTCATAAAAATCTATAAGTGTTGAAAAAAAAATAAACTTGTATATTAAAAATCATACAATAAAAAATAAGAGATAACATTATAAACAAAATAAAAAAAAATCATAAATTTATAACGTGATTTGGACTATCACTTCTACATTCATAATCTTAACCTCAATTTGTTTAACATAGTTTGAAAACTCATTTCTATATCAGCGTTCTATCTCATAATACAATTTTAGGATAAATTTATAAACATTCCTTCAATATGACTTCTTTCTCTCACTTAGGATAAATATTTATATATAAATCTAGTATCGTAATTTTAAAAGGAAAAATAAATATTTAATTTAAAAAATATATCTTTAATTCTAAACAATATTATATAAATAAAATAATATCATTTTTTAAATTTAAATAATATTCTAAAGACTTAAAATAGTATTTTCCAATCTAATTTCCATTGATCGTTGCCTATGCTCCATAGAACCGACAAGAGACATACAGTTAAGTGCACATGCTGCCTAGGACAACAATTTTCTGACTTCTGAGAATGACGTTTTCATGTTTGAGTTAGAATTCATTAATCTGCTATAATAGTGCAGCAAAAACCTGCATATCATATCAGAAGAAATAAAATATCGATCTATACAAATATCTACTAGTTTCTTATCCCTGTGATGCACGACTTAGTAAAAAACTTTACTCCTTATCTAGAATGCAATCTTAAAAACAAGCAGTATTTAATTGTCCATGTGTAAATGTAAGTCTTGGACGATATATTTTAAGAGAAAAAAAATATGACCTTGAGATTTATTAATTATCATTACAAATAACATAACAATAGAAAATTTATATACTAAACATGTATATGTAAAATGATCGCGATATATCGATCTATACATATTCAAGAAAAACAAATAAACATGTATGGTAAGTTTATTTATTTTTATAATGATTATTTATGAATAAATAATATATATTAAAGATTTTTTTTAATTGATGATATAATTTTTTTAAAGTAACATGTCTATAAGTCTATTATACTCTACTTTTATTTAAATTCTATTTTTCTTTCTTAACTATATAATGTCCTTTCTTGAAAAATACATTAATCAGTTCTACTCTTTTCATTTTGAAAATGAGACGCGCAGTTTTCCTTTTCTTTAAATTTCAACACATTGTTATCTACTTTCGGGTTTCTATTCTATTTATAGATTTTTTTTATGTAAATCATATTCATAATAAATGATATCAATGGAATTTAGAAAATAAAAAATTATATATTTTTGAAAAAATAAACTTGATTTTAAATAAGTTAGTTAACCTTCTTATATCTAAAAATTGGTGTGCGACGACTACGTAATATTAAAAATCAATAAAAATAATATATTTAATTAAAAATTATGAATAAAAAATTAGCTTGTATGTTTCAGGATTTTTTTTGGATACTTTTTGAGTATTTTATAATATTTAATTAGGCAAATAAACAATAGAATTGCAGTATTACACCAAATTAACCATGGTTTAAACCTCATAAAAATTGAGCCACGAAATCTATATAGGAACAGGCACAGTCAACTATGCCTTGTAGTATAATGTATAGAAAGCGAAACCTCACTGCGTACGTAATTAACTATATGATCGAATGAAGTCATGATCGATCGCAACAAGTAAAATAGTAAACCTAGCAAGCTTTTAATGTCCATGAGAATACGTTGATCAGTTCTGTGCCCTTTTTATTTGTACAAGTAGTTATCATCTTAATTGCACTTGGTTGCAGCGACCCTTTCCTTTCTAAATTATTTCCTAGAAGATCCCGAAAGAAAAAAATATAACAAGAAAGATAGAAGAATGAATACTTGGATTAATTTCGACATTGTGACATTTTCGTCATTGCGGAGCACCGTAACTATCATTAATTTTAATTTAGACCATAGTGTCGTGAAAGTTCATTCCTACGTAATTAGAGAGAAATCATTACATATTTGGACTACCACATATTTATTAATTTAGTAATTAATTAATCTCTATACGATATAGAGCAAAAAACTTAATTTACCAAAAATATCAATAAAAATTAACTATACATCATATAAAGATTACTATAGTTTGGGATCATGTAAGAAATTCTTAACTGTAATAACTAAGGAAAGAATTGCAATTTGATAACAAAGAAAAACAGAGAATACAATTTAATCACTTTACAAATTAAGGGAAAAGGTCTACTACATATACGTCTTTGATCACCGGTTGTTAATAGTATTAATTACATAAAAGTACTCTAGCAACACGAGTTGCTTAATTTACAGGTTTTTCACGTAAGGTACGGCCCCTTAACTAGTTTCATGGTTAGAGTCAAAGTTGGCAAACTAATTAAACATTCATAGTCTTCAACATTCAAAAAGAAACCATTTCTTAATTACCAGAAAAAAAGGGGACCAAAATATGTAGCTTAATGGAAGAAGGCATGTAGCTTGGTGCATGGTGGGGTTGGTGGCTATGCGCGCTCTCGTTTTCTTTTTGAGAAATGGTGAGCACATCATGGGACATTCGGACGTACGTGTGAAGTGTAATTTAAAAAAGGTAAAAAGAAAAGGAAGAGAGAAAAAGTAAAAAAAAAAAAAAAAACAATAAATATGAAAAAGAAAAGAAGAAAATGAAATAAAACAGAAAATATGTGTTTACAAATAGTAGTTTTGTCTAAATGATCGCAAGTACAATGAGGTTTAAGAACCTCATCTTAGATAACAAATGAACCCTAACTAAGAAGGTTTTCCCATACACTTAACTAGGGTTGAGAATATATGACGTCCCTCCAGATTTCCTTAATTTCCTAGCTTATTGTTGCTAGCTAGGTGATTTTTCTGCAACTATATGTGCTTAATTAAGAAGTTTAGGTTTGTGTTTTATTAATTTTGTCTGTAGGCGCCTTGCCAATCACGCAACAAATATTTTTAACAAGGGCGCGCGAATCATTATCTAAAAACAATGAATATTTAAGATGCATGTTGCTTGAAATATTGTTCTGATGAAGAGGGCAACCGGTAACAAAGGTGGGTATTTAATTAGGCATCGATAATTTAAAAGCTTGACTTGACCACAAAACTTGAGAATCAACATATTTATTATTGAATGTGCAGATAATTGAGTACAATATTTTAATTTAATCAGTAATTTTGATTTCAAATTCTAAATACGCAGTTACTTAGAAATACAATTTTATCAGTCATGAAAATCCTATTCGATTCTCTAGTTAAAGATATATGTAGGATGTGACTAGGATTTTAGTAAAGTCACGACCAACGCAAAATTAACTCCATGCAAGACATGTTTTGCTTAGACCATTGAACAAATATGTATATATCCAAGGCAAAAGCTAGAACACAAGAACATATATATTCGGCTGCTATATCAACAGGACGTGCCCTTGCAAAGCATCTCCAAAGTCGGCACGTCATTCCATTAATTTCATAGATAGAAAAATTTACTTAGACTTATATATACCAACTGTTAAACAAATGATGAAGTACAAAGGGTTAATTACTTAAAATTAAGATTAAATTGTTTGAATAATATTTGAGTTTGATTTTTGATAGAAATAATTCTTGATTAAATTATATTTATTTTTTATTGAATTTTTGACTAATCATAATATATTATTTCTGATAAATTAGAGAGTTAAGATAAAAAAATATTTAATTATTTTTCTTTTCAAATAACACGACTAATATATAAGTTAATATCCGGTAGAGTCTAATCATCAATCAAAATGTTAAAAAAAGTAAATAAAAAATGCATCTTTCAAATAATTGGGTCATTAAATAATAAATAAATATTAAATATTCAGAATTTCAAAATATATTAATATAATTTCATCTGCCCATATATATCACCATCCCATTTTACTCTTTCATATTTTCTTAGAAAAATACAAAAAATGATAATATTAAAAAATAATTGGATAGTATCTTCTTAGTTTTTAAAATAAGGAATAATTTAAAACAAATTAGAACTCCTAAAATAATAAATACTTTAACATTAAAATGATTTTTACATTAAAGATAATTTAATTGATTTTTATATATGGATATCATTTCTTTGTTGATCTTCCTACGTTTATATTTTAAATTTAAATTAATTTAAATATATTATTTATTATATAATATCTTTGAACTTTATTTGATAAGATCTTGCAATAAATAAGAAGTTTCTTAGACGCCAACTAAAAAACGATCAGGATTTGACTCCTAAAGGGTTTATTAGGGTACTGATTTTTTTTTTATTATCAAATTTCGTGAGTCATCTTGACCATAATTAATTTTAAGATTTGGCTCCTCTCATTCACAAAAATTGATGTAAAACTAAAAATAAATTGTTAGAAAGAAGTTATTTTGTGTGTTCTCTTTCTCTTTTATCTTATTTTTTTTCCCCTATAAAATTACATATCATAAAATTTATTCTCTTAATGAATAAATATTAAATTAAATTAAACTAAAAATAAAATAAAATAATTAATAAATGTAATAAATAATCTTAAATAAAAATTAAAATAGAAGAATAAAGTTATTAAAAATATTAATTAGAAGTGAAAAATAAAATAAAATATTATGCATCAAAGTCCAAGCTAAGTGAGGCAAATCTCTTGCTTTTCGTATATACGTGAAAGTCATAAACAATAAAATTTCGTTATATTATTTTATTTTTAAAATTCTTAAAAGTGTAATAAACAGTAAAATAACCTTCTTTGAACGTACCTCACTCTTCTCAGTTTCCCCCACTACTAGAACATATAGATTTTTCCGTTCAATATCGGGGAGCTAGCTATGCTTACTTGGTCCCTCTCCCTACTCACTACTCACATCATCTGCTATCTATTTATACACTCAGATTAATTCCGGGGAACGACAAAAAAGAAAAAAGAAAGAAAGAAAGAAAGAAGGTATATGATAGCAACTCAATTAAGAAGCAAGCATGGGAGGAAAAACCTTACAGGAAACACCTACATGGGCTGTGGCCGTTGTTTGCTTCGTTTTGCTCTCCATATCTATCTTGATCGAGCACATCCTGCATCTCATTGGAAAGGTATATATACATACACGTATATTAATTACATTTGTAAGTATTTGATTTTGATTATGAATATTGTCTATGTGTTCATGCGAAAATAGTGGTTGAAGAAGAAGCACAAGAGAGCTCTATGCGAGGCACTCGAAAAGATCAAATCAGGTGTGAGTCTGAACCATTTAATTAGTAAAGTTGTTTATGTGACAAATTAAATCAAAGCTTCAGTGAAAAATAATTAACTTAATTGATAGTTGGATTACATGCATGCAGAGCTTATGCTATTGGGGTTCATATCGTTGCTCCTAACGGTAGGACAAGGTCTAATATCGAGGATATGTATATCAGAAAAGGTTGCGGGGACATTTCACCCCTGTCCAAAAAAATACTATAAGAAGAAGGAAGAGTCAGAGCACCGAACCAATAATGGTCGGAGATTACTAGCGGCTTTTCTCGATTCCGATAACCAAAATCACCGTCGTATTTTGGCGGCGGGAGGTGGTGACAACTGTCCCCCGGTATGTATGTATTCATGCATTTGAGTCGATTAATGATAATCTTTTTTTGTCTTACGTTATATATATGTTATTATATTAAAAAAGTTTAAGTAATTATGGTATCCTTATAATTTCTTTTGACATGTAACAACTTATAAACAATAAACAATGTAATATATATGTTTTATACTGGCACTGAATTAAATATTTAAATCATATAATTATCACGAAATAATATTATTTAAATATATATAAATTATAATAATTATTGGTCTTTGCTTTTATTGCCGTAAATATGTGTTCTCTCTCTTTTATCTTGTTTTTATTTACTTTTTATTTCTCTATTCTTTTCCTATCAAATTACTTATCATATAATAGATTTATTATTATTTTTTATTTCTCTCATGCTTTCACCTGCATGTAATAATATGCCCCAAGTTGGCGCGTATGCTAATCATTACTCTATAATTTTTTTGTTAAACTATTATGATAAGATAAAAATAGTTCTCCCTAAATATTTTACTCGATTCAAATTAATGAGAGCTTAAAGTTATTTTTAAATACCGAATTCACCCCCAAACAAATAAAAGAATGACTTGCTTTTATAGGGTACGTACTTTTGAAAAGAATTAAAGAGCTGTATTAGTTTAAAATATGAATTACATATAGTGATAAAGACATTAAAAACAACATTTCTATAAACTTTGTTAAAAGCATGAATAATACATTTTTTAATATTCTTTAATTATAAGGTAAATTTAAAACCAATGTCATTAACTTAAGCCCATTCTTTGTGAATGGAACGAACATAAGATTTTATCAAACAATAAATAAAAATATTTAAAAAGTAGGTTAGCCTACCTCATTTAATTTTACAACGATATTGACTTCTCCATGTACGAGTTAATTTCCTAAGTAGAAATGCATTCACGGGAAATTTCTAAGTAACTAAGCCAAGGAATGAGCATTTTTCTTTGCCGTAAATACAGGGGTAGAAATTTCCAGCAATAATAATAATGTTTTGAGTTCAATACCATTTTTTTTTTTGGTTTAAAAAAGAATCCGCCATGACTGTGAATGCATGTCAAAGCTTAAAGGGAGTAATGAGAACAAAAAAAGGATGATTGAAAAATGAAGTAATATAGAAATAAAAAGAAGAAAAAGAAAATCTATTCTAGAATTCTATGAACACTGTATTTTAAAGAAACAACGACTAGTTAAAAAAATAAAAATATTGTATTTTAAAGTGAATTAATTAGTTTTTATTATTTCATTTAAAACTTGTCAATTTTATTTTTTTTTTTAAAATTATTCTGTTAATATACATGTTTTCTTTAAATATTATGATTTATTCTAATTTCAAATCCAGCTAATTAAATTAATCGAAACCCGCGCAAGAAATGCTCAATATATAAGTACTACTTGAATTTTATTTATTTATCCATATCCTAAAAAACCCATTTATTTGTCACTTGAAAGTAGAAACCTAACTAAGCCGGGTCCTATCTAATGTGGTTTTTATTGTTAAAATGCGTAGGGTAAAGTCCCGTTTGTCTCATCCGAGGGTATTCATCAACTCCATATATTTATCTTCGTGCTGGCTGTCTTTCATGTCCTTTACTGCATACTCACTCTAGCTCTGGGTAGAGCAAAGGTAATTAAGAATATATATGTACATTTACTTTGAACATTCCCTTTGGATACATCTCTGATCGAGTTACTTATTTTCTTGAATTAATTGCGACAATAGATGAGAAGGTGGAAACGATGGGAAGAGGAAACCAAGACAGCACAGTACCAATTTTCACACGGTTTGTAGCCTGCATATGCCTATATATATATATATATATATATATATATATATATATATATATATATATATATATATATATACTCCTTCTATTTCAAAAATATTCATGTCTTAACTTCCTCTTTTGTTTCAAAACATTTATTGTTTTAAAATTTAATACTGAAGTTAATTTTTTTTTAATTATATCCTCACTTTTTTATACTGCAATTATATATATCCTCACTTAGTAATTATATTTGTCTGACTTCAAAAAAACAACTATATATGTCTCCTATCAAGTATCAATCCTCTTTTCACCTACTTATTATCTTTCTCCTTTATCGATAGTACTTTTCTTTCTCTCTCTTAACTACCATTAGTTAATAATAAAGACTTTTCCAACTTTCATCTTTGTCATTCATGAATATTTTTTTATTATCTAAATTATCAATCCAACGGTTAATATATGTTAAATTTCCTTTCTCAAAATGGGAGATGTATTAAACAAGTCACTCATCACCTTTCATTGATATAATAGTAATGAATTATATATTTCTTTTAAAGGCCTAATGAATTATACAAGGAAAATTGTATTTTTGGTTTTCCAATTTGTCTCTAATTTCAATTTTGGTTTTTCTTTTAAAATTATTGATGAATTTTGTCCTCTTATTTTATCCAATCACGCAATTTTAATCTCTCAATCCAAAACTGAATGTTGATTGTTACAAAAGAATATTGACTGTCACGTGTCACGTTCTTATTGGATGATGATTGTCACGTGTCATGTTCTGATTGATCAATGATAACAATAATGTATTTTATCTTCCATGGATTCAAGATTCAATTAGAACATGACACGTGACAGTCATCATTAATAAGAAGTGATCAACGTTTCTTAATTTATAATAATCAATGTTCAATTCTGGATTGAGAGATCAATATTGCATGATTGGATAAAATAGGAAGATAAAATTTTTCAATAATTTTAAAGGGGGACCAAAATCAAAATTGGAGACAAATTAGAGGACCAAAAATATAATTTTATCAATTATATATATATATATATATATATATATATATATATATATATATATTATTGATAAGTCTTTTTAGCATGTGTGTAAAGACCAAATAAGGAGTTCAAGTGCACGGGTTAACATGCTAATTGTTTTAAAAAATTAAGAATCAGGTAAAAAACCTTTTGTTAATTATTTCCTCACTTAATATTTATGTATGTCTCTTTTCAATTATGTCTCTTTTATTAATACCTTTTTTCCCTCCCTTATCTACCATTAATTAATAATAAAGATATTTTAATTAAAATGTAATAATTTTATATCAATTAAATATTTCTTAATTTACGATAATATTCTAAAAGAAAATAATTTATATAACGTTGAAAAACTCTCATTTATAGGTGTAATATTGTGCATGTGTTTTTATCACAGATCCTGAACGATTTAGATTTGCGAGAGAAACATCATTTGGGAGAAGACACCTGAGTTTCTGGGCCCAAAATCCTGTCCTCCTCTGGATTGTAAGTCATGCCCGATACTTATATGCCAATCTTTTTTTTTTTTTTTTTATATGTTTGTCTATTAAAAATATCAATCTCATCTCTCTTTCTCTCTCTATATATATGAAGCTTTGTAGTATGTAGCTACTAGCTGGTGCATATTAGTTAATGTTTAAAGCAATCACCCACAAGCTCTAGTAAAATTGATAGATGGTGAAGTTGTTTAAGTATGCTGCCAGATGTTAATTCCGTAGTTCGTGTGTATGGAGAAAATTTTGTTTGAAGAGATAAAATTCATTTTGGTGATTTCTATGTCTTAAAGAGGACTTTGTTGAAAGAAACAAAATCCATTTGGATGATTTATATATTCTGAGAGTTTGTCTCATGACTTCTGTAAAAATATTTACTTTCAGAAAAAAAATAATTGATCATAGCAATTCCCTAAAATCAACCCAATGACAAAAAGTTTAGATAGTTTTTATAAGATTTTAGGTTTTTATGCTCCGACTGATGGCATTCTTAATATTCTTTTTTTTTAATTTGTAACAAATTGACCCAATTTTCCTCATCATCGTTTTTTTTTTTTTACTTTTTTCTTATTTTATTTTCTTTACATAAGAATCACTTCTTTGCTTTACTTTATTGCATTATATAGGTTTGTTTCTTCAGGCAGTTTGTACGGTCAGTTCCTAAAGTGGATTACTTGACACTGAGGCATGGATTTATGATGGTAATCACATTACACCATTACCAATTTTATATATTATCGTTTCTGTAATTATTCATTGATACTTTTGTTGGTATGTCACTTTTCCTTTATAGAATAAAATTTATTTCCAATTTAACTTTATGTTTTGTATAAATTATTTTCACCCACTAAATCAACATGACACAAATAAATTTTGCTTTACAATAAACAAATTATATTTACGCCCCAAGAACTTATAAATTACTTTCAACGGTCCAAATGAATTAAGTATAAACTCTTTGAAATGTCCAATATAACTTTAATTGGTTTTAGGCACATTTGGGGCCTCATAGTCACCCGAAATTCGACTTTCGGCAATATATCAAAAGATCTTTGGAAGAGGACTTCAAAGTGGTCGTTGAAATCAGGTTTTTCGCTTAATTCGGGCCATCTATGTCTTTTAGGGTTTCTTTTGTTACAAAAAAAAAAAAATATAGAATAGCAACCATCTTTTTAAAATAACATCTATATGTCAGTTTGATTTACATAATTATAGAATAATCAACTGCTCTCTTTCTAATTTTTTAGTACTCCAATCTGGTTCATCACAGTGCTTTTTCTCCTGGTTCACACGGATGGTAAGCGAGTACATCTCATAATAATTTACTAAGCTAAATCATTTTATTAATTACTAATTAAAAGTATAAATACTTACATTTCCATACATTATTTGTATACGGACAGGCTGGTACTCTTATTATTGGCTACCATTTGCTCCTTTGATCGTAAGCACACGCAATACCTTAGCTTAATTAATGATATATTTATTTTTTCTAATTGTAATTATAATTAATGTCCCCAAAATGTAGATTGTTCTATTAGTTGGAGCCAAGTTGCAAGTGATAATAACAAAGATGGGTCAAAGAATTCAACAACGAGGAGAGGTTGTAAAGGGAGTGCCACTGGTGCAACCTGGGGATGACCTTTTCTGGTTTAACAAACCTCGACTTACTCTCTACCTCATTAATTTCGTGCTCTTTCAGGCATGTCTTTATACCACTTTTTCATAGCAATAACATCAATCAATTAATGTAAATTGTTAATTTAGTTACTAAGTTTTACATGTCTCTTTTTTGGCGTGCTCATTGGAACCTACAGAATGCTTTTCAGCTTGCCTACTTTTCATGGACTGCGGTAAGTGCCGCAAAATAAATTTCGGTATTGCTTGCTACTACTCTGGTTAATGAAAACGAAATTTCCACAGGAAAATACATGAATGCTATTGTTATATTTCTACATGATCAAGACTTGTGATGAGTGCAATTGTAATCTGAATAAATGCCATTACTATATTTCTATTCGCATTTTTTTATCCATCCATGATGAATGACACTATCTTGTTTTTTTATTGAGTTTAATTACTTATATGAAATGAATGGTGGAACTTTTTCTTTTTTTCAGCTTCAATTTGGGATAAAATCCTGTTTCCATTCCCAAACGGAGGATGCGGTGATCAAAGTCACAATGGGGTTTGTCCCATTTTCTAGATCCATACTGATTTTACTCATGCTAAAGCTTTGCCAATATTAGTCTCAAGCTAATTAATTTTATACAATTAATTAACGTGGATGATGTGGCAGGGTCCTCGTTCAATTCCTTTGCAGCTACGTAACTCTTCCTCTCTATGCTCTCGTGACACAGGTATCAATTCATTCCACACATAACTTGTTGTTTATTTAATCTTTTCATTTCAATTTTTTATTATAAAATTTTCATATTTATTCATCAAAGTAATCATATACAGCGTTTATTAACTATCACTACAAAATTTCGAAATTTTTAATTGATGAATTAAAAATTATTTCATATATAAATTTCAAAAAAAATATTACAAAAACTAATAATTTTATCATATATGTTAATTTATGTTTGCAAACAATGCAAAAAACTTAGTTAAAACCAACACTTCGCATGATATTGGATCATTTTGTTTAAATTTAATTTATTTGTTAAAGTATATGTTTATTTTAATAAAACAAATAATTTTTAATTTTTTAAATATATTTGTCTAAACTGTTTCTGTTTAAAAATATAATTTTTTATTTATTTTATGAAATAAATCTTATCTGTTTATTAAAAAAATGTTTATTTTAAAATTATTTTTTTAAGTATAAACAAACTCACTGATATAGTTCATGTTCTTTTAAAAAAATCTGCTTTTTTTATATTTTCTTTTAACAATTGTAAGTTAACATGTATAAACTAACTTTTTATTTTTAACAATTTCATATGATACCTACTCATCCCAAGCTAATAATTATTGAAAAAAAATCCTTTTTAAATTTAGAATTTCTCAAATGGGAATTAAGAATGAACAAAATTTGATTGGTTGTGGGTGATAACAGATGGGTTCAACAATGAAACCAACCATATTCAATGAAAGAGTAGCCAGAGCTCTAAGGAATTGGCACCACACAGCGAAGAAGCATGTAAAACAAAATCGTGGATTGCAATTGCAAACCCCTTCATCTGCACCCTCAACCCCAAATCAACCTAAGTCTCAGGCCAATCTCCTACGCCAGTGCCATAGTGAAATGTACACCTATCCCACTTCTCCAATAAGATTTGACTCAGAGGCCCATCATCCCTATGAGATTGACTCACCCCCATCCTCCATCTCACATCACCATAAGTCCAAGGTCAATGCTTCTTCTTCTAGTTCTATTCATCACCATGAAATAGAAATGGGTCACCTAGATCATGATCCGCCACAAAATATCAATGAGCCCAACTCAACCCTTGTGAGTTCAGGTTCGAATCAACACGAGATTGATATTGAACACAAGAAAGAATTTTCTTTTGAGAAAAGATGACTATAAGTTTTATAAGAAGAAAATAGTATATACACAGATGATTTAAAGTTTTTTTTATACTATCATTCAATTAGAAATCATTAAGTTTGTTCCCTTTGATAACTATTATTTTAAAAGTTATTTAAAAAATGATTTAATTGGGTGATGGTATAAAAAATCTTATACTCATTGAAAGTTTATGAAAATCTTATATGAAATGTGAATCTTTCAAGGATTAGATCTTGTATGTATTATTTGTATACAAAATTGTAGGAAGTTAACTTCCAAAAGTCAGAATTTCTAAGATATAATATATAATTTAAAATATGGTTTAATTTCGATTATTTGAAGGGGTCAAGATCAACTTAATTTGTTAAGACACCAAAAATAAAATTAAACCGATTCATTTTCTTTTTCATTTGACTTATTTTTACCACCTATTTAACCATTTCCTTTTTCTTAACTTTTACAATTGTACAACTTTGAGTCTCCTATTTTCAATTATGCAAATTTGATTTCGAAATTTTTTCCAAGTGCCAATCAACTCCTTCCGTGAGCTATCCATTTTCTAACTTTTTTTTATTGACATGGGCTATTAGAGATGATATGGCCATGTAACGCTGATGAGGGGGTGTACGTGGTGCTAACACAGTTGTCTGAAACTGACGTGTTGTGACTAATAACATGATGCTAATGTGATAACAAATGTGTGGTTTAGAAAATGAAAAAAAAAATGTTCGATGTGAGGTTTGAATCCAAGGTTCCATCCTTACTTTATTTTTCTTCTATAAATAAGTTGTTTAGAAGTCCAAACTAACTAAGACCAACAAAAGCTCACTACTAAAAAAAAGTCCTTCTACATCGGTTCTAATGATCCTTCTACATCGGTTACGACGCGTGGTTGTAGGCCGGTGTCGTTGAAAACCCGAGACCCTACAACATCAGTTCAATGACTGACTTAGAAAGTCATGCATTCTACATCGGTTCTGGGAGGGAAACGATGTAGAATCATGTACATTCTACATCGGTTTTGGGAAGAGAAACGATGTAGAATCAAGTACATTCTACATCGGTTTCTCAACATAACCGATGTAGAATGTACTTTATTCTACATCGTTTCCCTCCAGAACCGATGTAGAATGTACCTGATTCTACATCGTTTCTCATCCCAGAACTGATGTAGTGTTTTTTTTTTCTGAAATTTTTTTGTGGCATTAAATTAAAAACCTAGGTCAAATTTCAGCTATCAAAATACTTAGTGAGTAACTACAACAAGCTATCTTGCTACCAATACATAGAAAAAAAACTTATAATTAAATAACAATTTATCATTTACCAATGTAGTTATAAAATGCAAAAATACACAAATAAGAGTCATTATAAAATGACAAATAATGTAATAATGTTAATATTCTAACATTCCCATCTAGCTAAGGCTATTAAGCTCTCAACTTGTTACAAATAAAATAAACCTTGCCAAATAGTGGAAATCACAGGTAAACCTATCCAAATGACCCCAACAGCTCAGCAACCTGTGTAGGAATAAAATTGAATAGAGCAAAAACAAGCCAGACAACAGCAACATGTGGTGAACACATACCCTACCGGTGGCAACAGCTTCACACGGGATAAGTTGCAGAGGATACACTGCCAACCAGCCCCTTAGAGTGGTGGAACCAAGCCATAAGGGGTGAAATGCTTAGTCTGAATATCCAGTGCAGGTCCACAGGCTTTGTTGAACGATGGCATCCTCTATTCATGGTGGTGGTGAGGGCATGGCCTAATTGGCCTTCCACAGGCTTTGTTGAACGAAAAAAAAAAAAACTCAATAAATTTTCAAAGAAATTTAGGTTTCATCTAATTTTCAAAGAAAAAAAACTCAATAAAATTGTTCTTTCTTTTGATAGATGACTTGTTAATTTCAAGGAATGAAAGACAAACCAACCCGTAGAAGTGAATAAATACAATCTGCTACCTGGCCTATCATATTTTTTTTGTTATTATATTATTTATAATTATAACTATACAGACTTGCTCGCATTCAAGTATTAGAATATAGCAGAAAAAAATTCTCATGCCAATTAATATTAGGTCCATAAAGAAGTTAGCTAGAAATTAATCCAATGCTAAAAATAAACCAAAATTAAGATTAAATGGCTTTCACCTTCAATTTTGAGAACTGATCCTGATGAACCAAGTCAATCAACCTAATCAAAGATAACAATAGTAGAATATCAGAAGTTGTGTGTCCACCAGTAGGGAGTTGCCAAAAATGCTATTGCTAAATGGTCAAGATATAGGCTGAGTAGGAGCAGTATCTTGAAAATAAAATATGAAAGTCAAAATTGTAATGGTTCTTGAACTCACCAAACTTTTCTAGCCACATAAATTGTTTATGCTAGAAAGCCAAATACAGTTGGGAGTGGAGTTGACATGCAGTTCCTCAATCTAATCTATTCATTTAAGACATCACAAGAAAATAATTTAATTAAATAAATTTTAAAAATAAATAAATGTATGAAAAATTAAAAATCAAACCAAAATAATAAATTTTTAAAATAAGAAAATCAAAATTATAAAAATATAAAATAAAATAATCAAAATCGCATATTACAAATTATAAAAAAATTAAAATTATAATTTAGTCTAAGTTCATATAAAATATGAATTCAATCTTTATGGACTAAACTAATCTTTAATGTCATAACTATAACTTTCTATCAATTGCTATTATTCACGCTAACTATACTTTATTCTGTTTTTACTGAGAAACAAAAGGATTGAATTTCACATTAGTAATTTACCACTTCATTCAAGAATACGCTTGTTAGTTTATGCCTCTTTTGTAGCGCTATAAAAGAGGCATAAACTAACAATGCCAAAGAAAGGAAATCATGGATAAAAAGAAAACTTGATGAGTGAAAATGAATTGGCCATGATTTTGCTTCTTCTAAACACATGAATACAAGAAATGAGGCTCCAATCGAGAAGAAGAACCCGAACCAAATCTGCTAAATAATGAAATATGGAGGATGCAGTCTGTCACACGAGAATCACTAAGATTGACACAAGAATAACTAAAAATGCCAAGACTCCTTGTTTTAAAACAAACTTAATACTGTAATATTATAAAAAAGAATAAAAAAACTTATACTTTTTAATATTATATATCTTAATTATAACTTAATCATTCCAAATTAAATATTTTTTGTCTTTTATAAAATTGTGTTGTTTTAATTTTTTATTTTTCTTTGAATAATTTATTCACTAAAATAAAATATTATTATTGATGTAATAATTTGTTTGTATTTCACTAAAAAAATCAATGTATAATTATATTTCTATAATGATTTTTCTACAATGTATACTTTATCATTTTCAATGTATTTCTCTTTTACCGTGTGCTCATAGATTCATCTGTGCAATATATTTTCTTTTATTTTTCTCATTCATTTGTTGATACATAAAACTTAACCAGATTGGATGTTCATATAAAAAACATTTAAAATATCTATTTTAAAAAAAACACGTACCATTTTATACATGAAAAAAAGGAGAAAGATAAGTTATAATTATGAGTATAGTATTAAATAAATCATTATTTAGTTAATATTAGTAAATATATGTGTACTTTTGATCTCCTACATAATATTAAGCTCTAAGTAGAAAAAAGTAAATTCCTTATGATACATTAGATTTAACTTGGTTATTGATAGAATGAATAGATGAAATAATCCTAAAATAAATTTTTATTCAAAAATGAAATCTTATTGAAACTATTCAATTCACTCTTTGGAACCATGTCACATCTCAAATATGATGAAATATGATGAATTCAAATGATATTTTATAAGTACATAGTTATCTTCAATAAATTTATTATTTATTATTTTTCGATCACTAGAACACAATAAGATGTTTCTTTTGTTCTTTCTTCAACAATTTTTTATCTCTAGTAGACCTCTAAGTAGGTTTCGAACCCTGACGAAGTTCTGATCATTTGTCAGAGAAAAAAGAATAATTAGCTCTTATAGTATTTCTAAAAAATTCTTTGATTTCTTACTATTTCATTTGCTTCTTACGTTTTATGAATAATCGACACATTGAGAAATATCTAAAAAGATTCTCTATATATAAATATTATTTTTAAAATATAATTATAAAAACACACACAATAATAATAATAATAATAACTTAATTAAGATGAAAATAATGTTAAACTTCAAATTATCTAATTAAATAGAAGAACAATTAGGACATGAATGAAAAAAGAAGAAAATAGAATGCAGGTCCAAATTTTATTGGAGAAGGTGGAGAAGATGGAAGGTTCAGTTAATATTGGTATTAGAAAAAAAGGTTTATTAGATGGTGATGAGGTGGCGTCGTGGTCAGGCTTTGAAAAGTGGAGCCATTCAGATATAGTTGCCATGAGGGGAGGCTCAACCCACCTTAATGGTGGCGTCCACCGAGAGAGAAGAGATATCACATCTTTCTACTTGGAAAATTTGCCAAGCAACACCTCTGAAAGTGATTTGTGGAAGATTTTCAGAAACTAGGGAAGGGTCTGGGCTATCTACATTTCACAAAGGAGAAACAAACAAGGCCACCGATTTGGCTTCGTACGATTCATCAAAGTACAAAACAAGATGTTCCTGTTGGAGTAGATAGAATGGAGGAGGAAGATGGGCTATGGAAGAAGGATTGTTTATGCAAAACATGGGAAAGGGTAGACTCCATGGACTCACACTCATCCATGGTTGGCGAAAGGGAAGGTAATCAGCAAATGATCTAGATGATGACCGGAGCATAGTGAGAAAAGGGCCAACAACATCTCAGTTTGAGGAAGATAAAAGGAAAAACGCTTTGTCCGATGGTCATAGTTTTGGACCAGCAACTCAAAAAATAGCATGGTAACCAACGGTCAATAACCTCTAAAAAGCAGGTTTCAAATTCAAACAATTGTTAAAGTCCTGTTGGTGAGTATGGTGAGACCCATGGTGTGGTGGTCAACAAGAAGAAAGGAAAGGCAATAGAAACATTAACTCAAACATGGTGTAGCAGGTGTCACTCTCTACCCAAAGCATACAATTTGGGTTATGGAACAAGGAAGTTAGTTGGTAATGGATCCTTTGAATTGGGCCTTTATTACCATGTGGAAAACAACATGGGCCAACCACCTTTTGGAGAATGTTTTGCTTACAAAGAAGAGCAGGTGCAACTAGAAAATACTTCACAGGGGAGGATATATGATTTTGGACCCGAACCTATAACAGACTTACAACTACAAGCCAAGGTCGATGATATTTCTCATGAGCATGGTTCAACCTTACAAAGCAGTAATAAGACAACATCAGGGGAACATAAACACAACAAAGGAAGCGTGGGTATTAAGCTAAGAAGAAAAAATAGAAGAATGAAGTCATTATCTTTCTGTGACTCTATTAGGGAGAGACTTCAAGACAATAAGAAAAACTTACTTTGGTGGAAGAAAAAAAATGATAAAGACAAAACAGATTTGGGATATGGCTCAAAAGCTGGGTATCACCTTTGATGGAAGCTATGTAGGCATTGTTACAAGTTTCATGGAATTGGATAGAAGGGATATTGAGGCAATGGAAGGACCAAGCAGGAAGCTGATCTATCATGAAGGAGATCAATTTAGTTGTCAATTAAGATTGCAACTCACAGCGTAAGAGGTCTAGGGTGGTGCGGCAAGTGGAGATATATCATAAACATGGTAAAGGAAGAGAAATTAGATCTGTTATGCTTGCAAGAAACAAAGCAACAAGAAGTATCAAGTAATTTGTGTAAAGCTTTATGGGGTGGGGATGATGTGAGTTAGATTAGCTATCCTGCAAATAATACAACGAGAGGTTTACTTTGTCTTTTGGCAAAAGGAATGTTTCACACTCCAAAGATCTTTTTCTGGTGATGACTTTACAGGTCTGAAAAGGAATTTTGGGCTAATGGAGACATACCTATTATGGTATGTCTCTATTAGCCCAAAATATGTTAACCACCACAATAAGTATGTCTCCATTAGTCCAAAATATGTTAGCCCAAAATATGTTAACCACCACAATAGGTATATCTCCAAAGATCTTTTGAGAGTCTATTTTGTTCGAAAGAAAGAAAAGCACGGTGGAGGCATATGTCTTATTAGGTGATTTCAATAATATTAGAGTCTTGTCGAAAAGAAAAGGTGAGTCCTTACAAAACTATGGTGATTTGGATAAGAGAGTTTTCAATTGTTTTATTGAAGATATGGGTTTGGAAGACCTACCTTTGATTGGTAGAAGATTTACTTGGACTAGACCAAATGGAAAATCCATAAGTAGGATAGACCGTATGCTAGTATCTAAGGAGTGGTTAGATTTATGGGAAGGAAGCAGCTTGCGGGCACTTAATCAAAAGTTCTCGGATCATTGCTCATTGGTGTTGAAGAACCAAAAGTTTGATTGGGGACCTAGGCTTTTCAGGTTTCTAAATTGTTGGCTTGAAGATACGGATTTTAAAACATTTATGGAAGAGAAGTGGAGGGTTTTCAATGTCATAAGGAGGGGAGCTTTTGTTCTAAAAGAAAAGTTGAAGTTGCTTAAAAAGGAGATAGGGGCATGGAACAAAAACCAATTTGGTGACTTGAATGCAAAGAAGAAGATTTTGGAGTAGAAGATAAGATATTTAGACATGATTTATGAAGAAAGAAATCTTGATGAATGATAACTGTAAAATTTGAGTTTAATTAATAGTCAATTTTGACTAAAAATGATTAGAATTCATTTACTTTACTATTGTTTTTTTAATGAAATAATAAGGAATTTAATATCATGTCAATTTTTTACCAGCAGAATTCAAAAAAGAAAATTACAAATGCTTTGGAAGAAAATTGATGCAAAAACTTAAACAAAAAACATTGAAGAGAAAAATTGAAGATTGGGACAGCTCGCTTAGCGCACAAGACATGCCCAGCGCGTCTTCTCGCTTAGTGGCCTGTATACGCTTAGCGCGAAGAAGGCTCACGAGGAAGCTCAAAGGCGTGCTTAACATGAATCCCGCGCTAAGCACGTGATCGTCATCATACTCGCTAAGCCCAAATGTTATCGCGCTCAGCGCGTGATCACACCGCCATTCCCGCTAAGCCCAGAAGTGCACGCTCAGTGTGAGGTCGCGTGGATTTTAAGCTACCTTAGGCCTATAAAAGGAGTAGGAAGCAGAAGGGAAAGATATACTGAGTCTCAAAGCTCTCTATTGAATACATCTTAAAGCCTAAGCATCTCTAATAAGAGAAAATCTCATTCTCTAGCCATTATTCCCTTCTCCTCTATTATCCATCCCTTCCCTTCTTTTATCCACATCAGCCCCTAAATTGTAAAACCTCTCATGGCAATGAGAGGCTAAACCCCCATTGTTGGGAGCTTGACAGACCAACTCTTGTAATGTAATTTTTTTCCTATTATTTATTTAATGCAATCCAATTTTTATTGCTCTTTTTTGTGCTTTATTATTTATTGATTATGGTCTGATCATCCATGCTCATGTATTGTTTAGGAGGTAATGCATTGAAAAATGATTATTTTCTAAGAACTGGGAAAGGACATCTAAATGAAATCATTACTAAAAATAGAGTGATATTTGTTTAGTCTATTTTATGCATCTTTAATCTTAATGCAATTTACTATTTTTTTTTATCTTTGCAAATAAATTTGGGAGAGAAAAATCAATAAATTAGGCTCTCCATGCGAAAAACCAAAGATAGAGTATCATAGTAGATGTAGGTGGAAACTGGGATAACATTAGATAGAGAAAAATTATTAACATTACATCACAAGTAGTTTTGGCATGCTAGACCCCAACATATTTGCATTCTGAATTCATCTTTTGCATTCAAATTATTGTTATTTTTCTTGCTTTCTTATCTTTTACTTCTGCCCTTCAATTTCACACTTACAATTCTTTATCTCTTCTACTTCTTCTAATTGCTTAAAAATTAGGTTTGCACCAATTTAAGTACAAACAAAGTCCCTGCGAATTCGACACTCAAACTTCTAAGTAACTTTACTACTTGTGGCAATTTGGTGCACTTGCCAATGAGTTAACAATGAAGAAGAGCTACGACCAAGATTCTTATTCCAAGGCCAATGGTGGGAGATGGCTAGACAAAACGAATCAGTGCTAAGACAAAAGGCAAGGATCAATTGGATTCAAAATGGGGATTACAACTCGAAGTTCTATCATGCCTATGTCAATGCTAGAAGGATTTTCAATTTGATAAAGGGTCTAGAGCACGAAGGACGATGGGTTAAAGAATCAATAGAGGTAAAGGATATTACTCGAAACTTCTTTTCTTCAAAATTTAGTTCAAGCAAAGAAATACTTGGAAATATTGGCTTGGAGAACATTCCTTTTAAGTGTTTATCCAATGACCAAATATCTTCCTTGGTGCAAGACTTTGAGGAGATAGAGATCAAGGAAGCAATTTGGGGTTGTGAGGGCTCAAAGGCACCCAAATCGGACAATTTCAACTTTAAGTTCTTCAAAGAGTTTTGGCCTCTATTAAAGAATGATATTTTGCTCTTTATGAAGAAATTCCACATGCATGGGTGCTTTCCTAGAGGGGCAAATGCACCATTCATTGCACTTATTCTAAAAGTGAATGAACCACATGGCCTAGGGGAATATAGACACATTTCTTTAGTGGGATTTTCTCTACAAAATAATCACAAAACTCCTAGCAAGAAGAATCAAAGTGGTCTTGCCTAGTGTGATTGATTCAAGGCAAAGTGCCTTCCTTGAAGGAAGGCACCTCATCCACAGTGCCTTGGCGGCATCCCAAGTGGTCGATGAAGCTAGAAGGAAAATGAAAAGGTGTGTAATCTTCAAGGTTGACTATGAAAAAAGCCTATGACTTGGTGAGGTGAGATTTTCTCTTTTACATGTTATAAAGGCTAGGCTTTGGAGACAAATGGGTGGCTTGAATTAGAGGTTGTTTGTCATCAAGCATGGTTTCTGTTCTTATAAACGGAAGCCCAACTAGTGAGTTCATCCCCAAGAAAGGTCTAAGGCAAGGTGATCCGCTAGCACCTTTACTCTCTAATGTGGCAGTGGAGGCACCAAGTGGTCTAGTAAGAGAGGCTAGAAGAAGAGAAGCCTACAAGGGCTTTAAGGTTGGAGACAAAATGGTGGTGGTTGTAACACCACGTTTTTTGTAAAATAAATAAAAAGAGTTTTATTTAAAAATTAATAGAGTTTTTAGAAATTTAATAAATGAGAGGAAAAAAAATTTGTTGATAGAAAATAAATAGAGTAAAATGATGTTTTAGAAAATAAATAGATGTTTTAATTGGTTATTCATTTAATGAAAGAGTAAAATAAAATTTCTTTTTATGAAATAATAAAATAAAGAAAAATAGAGTAAATAATAGGCCTAACTATAAATAGAGACACATTAGGTCAATTTTTACAATTACGATATGTCACTACGTTCTTTCTTCCTCTCATATTCGTTCTCCCTTCTTCCTCTCCCAAAACCCTCTCTTTTTCCCGCATACATCCAAACCCATCCCAATAAAATTATGATCCCAAACTTGTTAACCGTTATATCGTCCTGAATTTGGACACCACCTTTGAAACTCATTTTTGCACAGAGACAGTGAAATTGAGGCTTTAATCTCTTCTTCTTCTCTCTAATGCTTGAAAACCCTAGCAAAGCAAACAGAAGAAAAACTTGAGGAATCTTAGGGAATCGTTAGAGATGTTGCTATCATTGTCGGACTACACGCGTGAGTCCGCTTAGAGGTAAGAGATGAGTTTATCAGAATTAGAGTTAGAATAAACATGTGTAGAGATTCTTAGAGGATCAAATTGGGGTTAACTTGGGGTATTTTATGCGTTTTAATTTTGCCTGTACAATGATAATTATGAATTGCTTGTCTTTGATAGGTCAATTGATGCCCTAATGCGAATTGGATGGTTTAATTGAGTGTTTGGTTTTGGATGTTAAAAACCTAGAAAATTGGGTTTCTTGATTCTTGCATGTTTTCTTGAAATTGATTGAGGGGTTTTGTTCCCTATGATGTGACCACATGTTCTGTGCTATTCATTTTGAATTTGGATGTTTTTGAGGTTTGAATTGTGCCTCTTTTGCTTCACGAAATGGAGGTTTTTAGCTAAGCACGACCGTGCTTGATGAGAGCACGATCGTGCTTAGTGAAAATCAGTTGTTTTAAGCCTGTGCTCTTTTCCTAACAACGTGAATTAACTTGTAACCTAAAAATGAGTATGAAAATTATTGAATTATGTTTTATGTTCTGCATAAAATTTGTAGCCATAGATGTTAGCTAACAAATGTCGTTAGTTTCACCCAATTTGGAGTTGTATAGCCCCCTAGAAAGTCAAATTACTGAACAAAGGCCGAGCTGTCAGGATTAAGCAATGATCCAATCTTTACCTTAGGTTTATACATAGTTAATGGTCAAACTGGTTTTTGTGATCAAAATAAGAGTTGTAGATAATTGTCTTATTTTTCAAACAAAATAAGTATGAACTTAATAGGATTAGTACATTCCATCTAATTGTTATTTTACTCTACAAAGGTCGTAGCAACTTAGGAGGAAATGTAAGGATATACTTGTTTATTATACATGTACATGTAGTTGCTATTAACTGAATGAATAAGTAAATGATTATATTCCTTAAATATTGGAAGATTTCTATTGTATGATATATATATATATATATATATATATATATATATATATATATATGTTTTGTGTAATGTAAATATTACTATTGTGTGATATGTATATAATTCATGAGGCGTAATGACATGACGTTTTGGGTTTATGAAATTGTGATTGAGATTGAGTATAAGTGACAAATATAGCATGTGTTAATTTGTGAGATACATGTGAACATGTGATGGTAGATTGTGACGTTGTGAGATGTTAAATTGTGGACATGGAATATGGTTGTGAATAAGTGTTTGGTTAATACTTGATGTGATATTACTTGTGTTGTGAATTTTGAATTATACAATAACCCAATTGGTGTTTACCTTGAGAAAAGTGTTTAAGAGCAAGGTGTTAAAAGGAAAGTGTAGGGTTCCAAGTTAGGAACTTGAGGTGTTAAAAGGAAAGTGTAAGGTTCCAAGTTAGGAACCTTAGGTGTTAAATTGTAGCGCAATGTGTTAAACGTGTTTGAAAACAAGTGTGAGGTTGAGGGTATTGTATAATTCATGAGCAGTGTCTGCATGCAAAAGTTGTTTTAGGGGTTGGACTCAAATCAGAAAATTGAGGCCCTAACATATTTTTTACATACTAGGTTTTGAGAGTAAATACACTCGATTTGAGTGCTCCTTTAAGCCTATGTTAATCCCATATGGTTGGAACATTCTCGCAAAATAGAGTGACTCTGACTAGTCTCCTTATGATTTCACTTGGTGAGAGTGACCTAGCATACTCATTATGTGATGTGTCTTGTAATGTACTCCTAGGTGCGTTGATGTTGTTTTTCACTAACATGGTACCACATTGCATATAGGATTGAGTCTTAGTGCATCTATTGCATAGCGTCTGTGTAATGATCATTGTGACTTGTTACGTGATGATGGGTAATGAATTGTGTGAGTGTAAGATATTGTGTTGTACTTTAGATGTGTTGTTTTGAACACGTGATTAATGTAAAGGTGTAGAATGCGATTAAATCCTTAGGGACAAGTGATATTACTCAATGAGTGATAAAATGATGTGAATTGTGCTAAGTTGAGCTTGTTTTATATATATATATATATATATATATATATATATATATATATATATATATATATATATTTGTGTGTGTGTGCGCTTTCGTTTATCTCTATCTGTTTAGGAATGTGATAACTCACTCCCTGTGTATTGTTTGTGGTTGGATCCTATGATGATCTCGAACCTTATGTTCGTGGGAGCAGATGATTGGGTGGATGGATTTAAAGAACCTCATGTTAGAGGACGCTGAGACACAATGCTTTGATAGGATGTGACATTAGGACATTGGTTTCTGTATTAATTGCATGAAGTTCTGGACATGTAGTTTTTATCATTTTTGTTTCACATGCTAAGTCTTTAGTTCATTCTTTGGAGTTTTGGACGACCTTGTTTTGAACCGAAAAGTTTTCATACCCTTAATTGATAATTTTTTAATTTGATGATTAACGCGAATGTGAATCTTTTACCCACGTGAACCTTTTTATGTTTATTGAATAAAATTATTTTATGTAATTCCACATTTTCATGTATTTTATTATATAAATATGTATATCGGGGTAAAGGGTGTCACAGTAGTGGATTTATTGCAATACGCGGATGACACCATATTCTTTGGGAAAGAAAATACACAAAACATGTTGGTTATCAAATCGCTAATGCACTGTTTCAAAGTGGCATCCGAGCTCAAAGTAAACTTCCGAAATAAGTTGCTTTGGAGGCATTAGGGTAGATTTTGATGACTTGGAAAGATGATCTTCTATTTTAAATTTTAGACTCATGTTGCTTCCTTTCACATATATAGGCTTGCCCATTCGGGCTAATCCTAGAAAGGAGGCAATGTGGGTATCGATCCTTAATAGAATTAAATCAAAACTCTCCCGGTGGAAGCATAAGAACCTATATATGATGGGCTGCATTTCCCTTATAAACTCGGTATTGAATTATATCCCTATCTTCTATTTATCTTTCTTTAGAATATCTGCTTTAGTGGCCAACAAAATCATAGGCTTTCAAAGACGCTTTTTGTAGGGTGGGAATGAGGATAGGAGAAAAATAGCTTGGGTTAGTTGGGACCAAATTTTTCGTCCAAAAGAGTGTGGAGGTCTAGGAATTAAAAACATTAGGCGGTTTAATGAGGCGTTGCTTGGAAAGTGGAGGTGGAACTTATTCCATGAAGAAAATGCTTTGCGAAAAGAGATTTTGGTATCAAAATATAATGGTTGGAGTGGGCTAGTAAGTGAGGTTGAGAGTGAGAGGGATTTCTCAATTTGGTGGAGAGACCTAAGGCTTGTTTGTGGAAGTAGAAGTGAGGTTACTTGGTTTGACGACAATGTGGAGTGATCTATTGATGACGGTTAACATACTAAATTTTGGAAGCTTGCTTGGTTAGAAGAAGTACCTTTTTGCTTTTTGCTCCCTGAGCTTTTCTCTATCTCAGAACAAAAAGATTGTTCCATTTTAGGAGATGGGTCAATGGACAATGGGAGAGCGGGTGTGGAAATTTGCATAGAGGAGGGAAATGTTCCAATATGAGTTGCATACATGGCAACTTTTGTTCTTTAGGATTTGTTTACAGGGAGAAAAACAACATGGACTGGATATTTGGAAATGGAAACTAGAAACAACAAAGATATACACTACAAAATCAGCCTACACTATCATACAATATTGTCTTCTACCACAAAGTGAGAATAGTCAAATCTTCAACACAATTTGGAATATATGTCTATACCACCAAAAGTTGGTGTTTTCTTGTGGAGATTATTTTTAGACAAATTTTCATCCATAATCAATCTTTTCAAGAGGAACATCATATAGGAAGGTGTAGGTGTATTATGCCCATGGTGTAGAGACTCACAAGAGACAATTGCACAAGTGTTGTTTTCGTGCAAGATGATCGAGCCAATATGGAAGGAATGGTTCAAGGGTAAAAGCTATTCAACAGTGCTTCCACAAGACCCATCTCAACACTTATGGCAACACATACTACCATCGATAATAGTAGCAGAATCAAGAGCAAGGACAAGTGTTATGGAGCATAATCACATGGGCCCTGTGGAAGACTCGAAAGAAATTTATTTTTGAAGGGGAAGCTTTAGAACCTCAATAGCTACGACAAGAATATCTAATGGTTGCATGACCATGGTTTAAATTTCTGGGCAAAGCTAAACATTTGTCATACATGCAATGGTTTGTTGCCTCACATACGTGCTTGAAAAATTTAAGTGGTTGTGAATTTTTGTCTTGGAAATGTGACTAAAAAAAGGACAAGCAATGGTAACTTCCTTTGGTAACCATTGGTTATATGCACAAAATGGCACGATAGATAATTAATGCTTGGACCCTGAAATTGAGGTAGTGATCAATAGCTAGGGGGATATACATTTATTATAGGTATACAGGTTTAATACACATACAAATGCTAGCATTTATCTTGGTTGGTTGAACTTGGCTAGATAGCCACATGTAAATAGTTCATGTTTTCAATTATGCAACATTTATGGATTTATGGTTCATAAATGCATAATAATCGACACTTCTGAATGGCTATTCTTTTTTGTAGCTCCTGGGCATAACTTGTACCTTAGACACATCTAAATTAATATATTCATGCTTTGTTTGTCAACCAAAAAAAAGGCTTTGAAAAATGGAAAAGAGGTAGCAGAGGAAAGGAAAAGCAGGGGCAGTCGCATGCATGCTATGCGCGACGACAAGTGGTAATGGTACCTCAACAAAGATAAAATCCAGATTGCGCCCCCCTTTTCTTCAATTTAGACATCTATATGTTTTCTTCAATTTATTTATTGCCACTTATTCACTATTCAATTTGTGTTTTTAGACACACTCACTGAAAATTACAAAAAATACTTAATCAAGATATATGAATTTAGATAATTGTCTTATATTTTCTCTTATTTAAGATTTTGTTTCTTTTCAATGTAAATTGTAAATTTGTAGTTTGTTCTCTTTAACATGTCATTTTGTGAGGTTTCATATGCTTATTGATGGATTATTTTGTAGGATATTGAATTGGATTACATTTTTTTTTGGAGCAAGGTTTAGTGAAAGTTTTAAGTGGAAATTACAGCTCAAATGTGCTTAAGTTAGAATTGGAGGACCCAAATTGAAGTTCCTTTTTGGAGAAAATGAAAAAAGAAAGTTGTAGAGGAAAATTAGCTTTAACAAAATAACTTTTGGCTTAAGCTGAATATAGACAAAGGTTTAGAATTGCATAACTAGATCATTTGTTTAAGTCTGAAATTTTTTGTTTGAACATACACTCACTTAAGTGAAGATTTTTTGGACTGTATAAATAGATTCTCTCGCTCATTTTGACAGACACATTCCTTACTTTGTAAAAATACATCCTTTACTAAAGTTCTTCTTCTCCAACTCTCTTCTTCCATTGTTCTTCTATCTTTCTTGTTTTTTGATGCTATTCATAGAGATGGGTAGCTAAATCCTCCATTGTTGGGGTTAGATTATATCTGAATCTTATGATCTTATGTATTTCTTTTGAAATAGTGTTATATATTCATCTTCCTCTTCAATGTTAGCTTTTTAGTTCTATACTTTATGCTTGTTATGGATTGATCTCCCATAACTTGATTTTTAGATGAGATTGTTATTGAAAAATACTTTTTTTTTTATCTTGAACTATGGTAAAATGCTCATTAAATCTCAGAGCTAGGAATAACATGAGGTGTAATGGTTATCTTTGGGTCATTGAGCTTCAAGCAAGTTTCTTTTTTAAATGTGTAAAGGGATTGACATTTAATAGAGAAACTTGTATATTTTCACCAAAAGAATTAGGAATTAGAATACCGTTTTTGAATTGTGACCAATATTAACATTGGATTATAAGTTGAGTATCATGTTTTAGTGTAGAAAGAGTTTGGTTTGGTGAAATTTAATCTCGGAAACCTTCATCATTTGAATATCATATTATTTTATCATTGTTTATCAAAAAATCCCAAAAATATTCTACCTTGTAGCTTTGGTTTACTTAATCTTTGTTGTTGAATGCTATGTTCAAATCATCATTGTTTATTTGTTAGTTTAGATTGTAAAAATTTGTAATATTTGCTAAAACATTGCGTAATTTCTTGTGGAAATGATAACTCTTATTTATTGAATACTATTAGATCGACGACTTGGTATGCTTGTCAATGATTCAACACCGGTGGAGAGAGACATGTTCATGTTGGAGGAATTGATGGAAATGTTGAGGCAACATTTGTATGTGATGGTGTGGGTTTCATTAACTCATGACCGTGTTGATAATGAAAAGCACACTAGCAACCATGACCGCACCATACACCGTCTTCATGCCTTGCAGCATGCTCCACCAATACCCAACCACTCATAGACACGCGGATACAGGCACAATGACGTAAGGGGGGTGGTTTTACGAACAATTTCCCTCAAAGGATCTCTTTGCAAACAATTTTTGCAGGGGGTCTTTTTTTTAAGGTATCCCGCCAGCACCACCAGCGGGTTCTTCATGCATGGGGTTTCGCCACTCCCATTGGCGTGATACCCCATGCCATCAGCCCAAGACCATCACCTCCATGCATCCATCATGTCCATGCAACCATCATCCATAGCAATTTCAGCCAGTCAAAGTGGCGGTATTGCTGCAGCTCGTGGAATCCGCCAGTGCCATTTGTGGGATTCCCTAAGGCTGGTTTGATTCCCTTCGCATGTTAGTGTAACATGTGAGGGGATTGGGGGGGGGGGGGGTAGGTTTCAGTATAGGGTTCATGCACGTTGTGTCCTTTTTGCTAGGGTTCAGTATAGGGTTTTCAGAAATAATGAAGAAAAAATTAAACATGTTCAGGGTTTAAAAAATAACAAGCTTTACTTTTTTTTTAACATTGTAAGGAAAGTTTTTCCTTTGCCTTTAAATAAGAGTCTTTGTACCTATAATATCCACCAAATACACATTCTTCTCTTCTCTTCTGATTGAGTGTTTTGAGTTTTTGGAGTTTAAGTTTGTGGTGTTTGAAACAAAATTTGACTGGTGGTAGGGTTATTGAAAGCTTCAATTAAGTATGACGTAAATTTTTATATTATTATTATTCAATTTTAGTTAGTAATTGTTTTAGTTAGTAATGATTTTAGTTAGTAATGATTTGAGTTAGTAATTATATTACTTAAATTTTCAATCAGGTAATATAATTAGAATTGATATTTAATTATTTGTAATTATTTTAGTTAGTAATTATATTTAAAATAAAATATAAGTGAATTCAAGAAAATATTAGATAGTATTATATAGATGTATTTAATTTTTCTAAGTATTTTATAGTGTAAAAATAATCTAATGTTATATTAGATAGTATTAGATAGATGTTAGATAAATGTTACTTGTTATAGATGGGAGTAGGTAGATGTGTTTAAAAAAAAGTAGATAATATTAGATAGGTGTGTTTAATTTGTCGTAGTTATGACTAGTGTAAAAATTAATTAATTTTATTTGTTATAAAAAAATTGTAGATAGTATTAGATCAGTGTGTTTATAAAATATTGTGTTTAAATTTTTATACATATATCTAGTGTTAAAAAAAAATTCTTGTTTAAATTTTCGTAATTATTTCTAGTGTAAAAATAAATTAATGTAATTTGTTATAAAAAAATTATAGATAATATTAGGTTACGTCCGTTTAAAAAATACAATTCATTTTTTTTACTTATTTGTAGTGTAAAAAAAAATTAATGTCATTTGTTATAAAAAAAATTTAGATAATATTAGGTTACGTTCGTTTAAAAAATACTATTTGTTTTTAATTTTTTATACTTTGTAAAAATAAATTAATTTCATTTGTTTTAACAAAAATTATAGATAGTATTAGATAGGTGCGTTTGAAAAATATATGTGCATAATTTTTTTAATTATTTCTAATATAAAAATAATTCAATGTTATTTGTCGTTTAAAAAAATTATAGATAGTATTAGGTTGTGTCCATTTAAAAAATACTATGTGTTTTTAAAAAATAATTCAATCTTAATTGTAGATTTAGAATATTTAATTTTTAAGTTATTAAAATTGCTCCGAGATGAAGTTTTATTATTTTTTGAATGAACTTTTAATCTGTAGTATTTATTAGATATAGATAAATGTTTTTAATTGATGATTTGTTATTTTTTGGTATGTCTCCCATTTTAATACCCATTTTAATTTGATCTGTAGTATTTATTAGATTTTTATATATATTTTTTTAGAATTAACTTATAATTTGTAGTGTGTTATTTTTTAGATTTAGAGTATTTAATTTTGGAGTTAATAAAATTGCTTCAGAATTTAATTTTTGTTAGTATGATTAATTATTTATAAATTTTTTTTGTAGGTATATTTTGGTATAAGATGAATTCTGTTATACCAGTCTTATATTTCAATGGAAGGGTATATGAAGAGAATACCGGTATAATATTTGAAGACAGTAAAAAAGCAATTCAAATTAATCGTGAAATGAGTTATAATGCTTTGGAAAAAAAAAAGAGAAAAGGTAAGGTTAGCAAATAATGAAATTATTTCTTGTATAAGCTGCAGATTTTTAGTTTCAGGAAAATATATTGCATTACAAATTTGTGATGACGAAGATGTTGAAACTATGATCGAAAGTTTTCGGCAACAAGAACAAATATCAGTTTTAGAATTATACATAGAAAAGGATGTTGCTAGTGGTTCTGCGTTTCATTATGCAAATTCTGTTAGATCATGGAAAGTGCAGAGTGTCCAATGCCCATTTTATATGAGGGCAATTTTATCTAAAAAAATCGATTCATGGAAAGTGACACAATGGGGTGGACCACACACATGTCTGAATATGACTATATGAGAAGCTTGATTCAGATTTCATTGCCACCTGTGTAGTAGGTACGTGTTTTATGCTCATATTATCCTAGTTTTGCGTTTCTTGGTTATTTAATTTTTTTTATTTTATTAACAGACATGATTAGAGAATATCCATCAATAAAAGTTTCTTTGATTCAAGAAAGGATAAACAGTGCATTTTCATATAAGGTTTCATACAAAAAAGCATGGATGACGAAAAAAAAATGTAGTAGATGTGGAAGAGAAGGACACAACAGACGTCGATGTCCAATGCAATATGAATGTGAAAGTTCTTAAATTAATTGATTTATGTATTTTATTTTTCTACTTGAATGAAATGGAACTTATCGATGATAAGTTTCTTTTTTAAATTAGTTATTATTATATTTCTGTGCACGCCATTAACTTGATCAATTGGTTAACATTCATAACATAAATGATAATACAAGTCTAAATTTAAATTAAAAACATACAAAAGAATTTAAATACTAAAAAGAAAATCAATCGTCATGATGGCGGTGATGTCGTGAGGATGTGCCGCATGGACGATCCCATCTTCGTGCCTGTTTGTCAGGATTTCTTTTGCCACGATGGCCCCCCTCTTCATGTTGGTCAGCCTCAAGAGAAAATTGGTGATGCAAATCAACACCTAATAATTCATCCATATTAGGTATTGCTCCGGGTACATTCCATTGAGTACATAATGGGGCATTAGGTGTTTCAATTGGAACATCGTGTTACTATGAAAGGGTCATAGTAGGCCATGGAAAATTCCCATATGTCTCTGCAACACCACCTAATGAATGTTCGCTTGCTGACGTATCACTTTGATGAGCTTTGAATGGATACTAATACATCTGTGTCGGATACTAAGAAAATGCTAGTGGTGTGTAATACATTCCATGGCCACGCTCAGCCATCTGTGGGTACACATATGGTTCGGCTTCAACAATCTCCCTTCGTTTGACTATGCCTTTAGTTTCAATACTTGATTGGAGAATATTTAACTGTTGGGTTAGAAATTCACGTTCTGTTGCTGGACCATGTGACAGAGGTTCAATTATTCTCTCCTACTCTTCAGATAAAATTGTTATTTTCTCCACATATGGCATTAGATCGTCAACCGTTCATGTATTTCTCCCTTGTGGTGACACCATGTACTGTAACGTCTCTGCAACTTTAGCCAACAATTATTACCCGTTCAAATTCATGAACTCAAATTTTATAAATTATTTGAAGTTAAATATGACAGAAAAAATAAAAAATACCAGTGTCGCCATGTTTGAGTTTTTAGGGTCAACAAACATCTTTGTTTTACGCCTATACCACACCATGTAGTCGGAGTTAAAACTCAGTAGACCTTCTTGTCGTGGATAAACATCGACCCTAAAATCAGTCCGATTGTTCCATTGATTGATCATTGGGCCTAACAGTTGCCCCTGATTTTCCTCATGTTTTCCTCTCAAAGATATGCCATGAATATTAAATGGTTGCGAAGGAGAACTTGGAATTGGTTGTTGCATGCCAAATTGTCTCAAAACTATCGGGTTGGTGCCACTCAATGACTTGGAAACAAATTAGTGGCACCACCGCGCACCATGCAACACTTCCAACTAAACAAACTGGAGGCAACGCTGACATAACATTTGCTGAGTAAGGCTCCGAGACAAACTGCACATAGTTCCAATTTTGATTAATTTCAATGAAATATGAAATGCCAAATTTTTATTTAAGCAATAAATTTAAATGTTTTTACCTTATGTCGTTTCAATATATCTAGTTTGCGACGAAAAAGTACCAAATCATCATTACCAATATGTTGATTTCCACGTCGCAGCCACCTAAAAAAATCTTAAATTACAACTTACATTATTAATTATTTTAAAATCAAATCTAATTTTTTAAACAACTAACCTGTGTCCAAGTGGTTTGTTTTCTATTATGGGAGGAGTCCTTCTTGGAGTCAGAGTTGTACATCGTTTCCATGCCCACATTTGTATTAAGATGCACATACCTCCAATTGATTTAGTTGTATAATTGGTAGCGCTGCACATCTCTCTATATAAATAACCAATACAGCAGATCCCCATGAATACATGCTGCACTCTCTGAAATCCCGTAAAAATTGCAGGTATCTTACCAAAACTTTGTTACTGCTTTTGTCAACAAATAAGACAGCTCCAATGAATCGAAGGATCCATGCACGATAAACCTTTCTACATGTTCTAAATTACCGCCGTGGTTATTTAAATCTGGAAAATGGTGAGCCAACCAACTTAATTTAATCATATTGCCTTGAAGTTCACCTTCTTCTGGTCTGACTCCTAACAATTCTTCACATAAAGTAGCTCAATTAAGGTTTGTTGGACCAATTAACGGTAACCCATCCAAACGGAGACCTAATAAAACAGAGACATCTTGAAGAGTAATAGTACACTCTCTGTATCTCATGTGAAAAGTATGTGTTTCCGACCTCATCTTTCTATCATGGCAGTGATTAATGCCGCATTTATTTTTAAATATCCCATCTTCATAATCCAGTAAAAACCAGATTGACTAAGTAGAGGAATAATCTCTTCTGATATTTCTTCTTGTCCTTGATATGTGGGGACAACTCTTCTAATACGTAATTTTCTATCTTCTTCCTCATTCCAAAAATATGCTGTGAAACATGCTTATCTTGCATCCACAAACGTCACCATCAATGAGACCAGAATTAATTGAAATATTTGATGAACATGACGAAGAAGAAGCCATTAATACTGCACCACAAAAATTATGTGTTTAGTTTAAAAAATTAATCTTCACCTCTAAAAAAAAAGTCTTCCTACTTATTCATATTCAAATATATTTAAATACAAATAAAATTAATACCAAATTTTGGCCCTAAGGCTTGTCAAAATACACTCACAATTGCAATTTCAACATCTCAAGTAAAATTAGTATTAATATTAAAAAATCTCAAAAATTATAACATGGCAAAAAATTTCATTCAAATTTTACACTAAAAATAATTACGAAAGATTACACATAGATAATATTTTTTAAACGCACCTACCTAATACTATCGATACTTGTTTTATAACAAATGACATTAATTTATTTTTACACTACAAATATGTACAAAAAATTAAAAACACATACTATTTTTTATACGCACATAACCTAATACTATCTATAATTTTTTTTATGACAAATAAGATTGAATTATTTTTATATTAGAAATAACTATGAAAAATTATACACATATATTTTTTAAACGCACCTACCTAATACTATCTACAATTTTTTTTTTATAACAAATGACATTAGTTTATTTTTACACTACAAATAAGTACAAAAAATTAAAAAACAGATAGTATTTTTTAAACGGACGTAACCTAATATTATCTATAATTTTTTTATAATAAATAACATTAATTTATTTTTACACTAGAAATAATTACAAAAATTTAAACACAAATATTTTTTTAACACACCTACCTAATACTATTTATAATTTTTTTATAACAAATAACATTACGAAAATTTAAACACAAATATTTCTTTAACGTACCTACCTAATACTATTTATAATTTCTTTTATAACAAATAACATTACGAAAATTTAAACACATATATTATTTTATAAACGCACTTATCTAATACTATCTACAATTTTTTTATAACAAATAAAATTAATTTATTTTTACATTAGCCATAACTCCGATAAATTAAACACACCTACCTAATATTATTTACTTGTTTTTAAACACATCTACCTACTACTATCTATAACAAATAACATTACATTATTTTTACACTATAAAATACTTCGAAAAATTAAATACATCTACCTAATACTATCTAATATTTTGTTGAAAACTTAACTAAAATAATTACTAACTAAAATAATTACAAGCTAAAACTCAATAATAATAATATGAAAATTTAAATGACACCTGATTGAAGCTTTCAATAACACCACTGGCCCAACAAATTTTTTTTTGAAGCAGCACAAACTCTAACTTAAAAAACTCAAAGGCAGAATACAATACAAGAAGAGAATGCGTGTATTTGATGGATATTATAGGTGGAAACAACCCTATTTAAAGGAAAAGGAAAGAGGATGGCTTCCCGCACGTTCAAAAAAAAAAATTAAAGCCCGAAACCTTTCTTCTGCAAACCCTATACCTAAACCCCTGAAACCCTAGCAAACAGTATAAAGCATGCATGAAGCCCCTACACTGAACCTACCTCTGCATCACTACACATTGGCACTGCACCAAGGGTTTCTCGCCAGCACTGGTGGCGAAATCTGCAAGGCAATATCGCCAAGCCTACTGGCAGAACTGGTGCGAAACTGGACACTGGATGGCGCTGCAGCAAACGCGCCAGTTTGATTGGCGGAAAATATGCATGGATGGATGGCATGCTGGTGGATGGTAGGTGGATGGATGGCATGGGGTATGTCGCTTATCCCACTGGCGGAACCTTTGGGTGCTTTATGCTGAACCAAGCCTGAAGCAAACCTGCCATTGGCAAGACATCTTTAAAAAAAGAACCCCCCCCCATGAAATTGTTTCAAAAGAGACCCTCTGAGAGAAATTATTTGTAAAAGTACCCCCCTTACGTCATTTTGCCCGCGGATACATCTTCAATTCTATTTTTGCATGCTCATCAACCATATATGTACATACTGCATTCGCCTGCTCTGACTACTTTCTTGTCGTCAACTTCTTTCTTGTACTTTTTCAACGTTACTCAAAACTCTTCTTTTAACTTCATTTTCCCTTTTCATTGTTGCGGACAGGACAAATTCAATTGCAATAATGTCAATAGGGGGATACGTGGCACATAGACAAAATATTTATTCACCAACAAAATATTTTCCTTATAAATTATATGTTGGTTAATTTGAAAATCGAGATGATACTAGATAAATCTGAAGTCGTGTATAACACTTTCAGATTGAATCAAATTTCGGGGTTCAACCAAAATTGTTCAATCGGATAAAATCAGAAAATTATAATTCAAGAGTTTTGTTTTGGTCTTGTATGTTTTGTCACCCGTTATGCTTTCTGAACCAGAATGATTATTTATGATCAAAGAACAGGTGGTTTTTGGCGGTTGATGGAAGTTTTTTCTTTTTTAAAAACTGCCATTGATGGAAGTTTTAGTAACTTTCATGTAACTTCCAAAATTTGTCTAAACCGAACATCTCGTTATTACATTAAAACAAGCGTGCACTCTTATTTTAACATAATAAAGAGATCAATTACACTAAAATGTCCAACATTATAATCATATCATTAATCATAAATGTATATAAATTACTAAATTAGAGAAAAGAAACATTTTTTAACGCAAACAAAATCATATCATTTCATTAAGGATAGTTGAGAGTACATAGGTTGGGATACAAATAAAATCATGAAAACTAACCTGAAATTTTGATGTCCTAACTGATTTTGATGTGCTAACTAATTTGTGAGCAACAAGATTAATTTTTCCTCACAAAACTCACACAAGAGTTTCGAACTGATATGAGAGAAGCCCTACACTTGCCTAATAACGTGGCCATTTTTTGTTTATTCGAGATTCTCCTTTATAAACTTGCAATCTGTTTCGAAGACAACATTGGTGAGCTGGAGTTGCTGGAAACCAAGCGTCTTAGTTCATGTAGTATAAATTAACTTAATTACTTTGGCAATAAAGCAGTTTATAATTATAATTTTAGTAAAAGAACTTATAGATATGTACATGTTTTTCTTAAGAATCAATATTTGAAACAAACCAATATATGGAGCTATATAAAATATTAGCATATCAAGCCATTAATAAAATAAAAATTATGATAGAGCAAGTATTTTATGACTAGATATGTTTACGAGCTACTGTTGTATTTTCATTTGTAAATAGAATCTTGTCGTAGGTTTAACAAACTCAATAATGCATATCGAGTAAGGGATGTGCCCCGTGCATAATTATGGTGGGTGGAAATTAATTGACAGTTGAACCCATTACTGTTACTTTGACAGAAAAATCTGTACCTAATTGTCCTCTACTGACGGGTCCTATTATAAAGAATCAATAAATAAATATATCATCCATTAATAATTTATTCATTCAACTAATATTAAATTCAATATCCTTTAATAAGATCATAAATTCAAATATTATAAATAAAAAAATATGATTGAGAAAAAAAAGTTCACTAAAAATAATTAATAATATCTTTTAATGAAGATTAATTATCAATAAAACTAATAAATATTTCATATCAATATCATGTAAAAAAAATATAATCTAGATATGAAACAATATAATATAATATCTCAAAGATGTTACATTAAATAATTAATAAAAATAAAATTTTATTAAAATTTAAGATAAAAGTTTATTAATTGATAATATTTTTTATAAAAATATTTTACTTTTAATATGTATTTTAATGGTATTTTTTACAACTAACTTTTTTAAGGACTTATAGTTTTTGCCTCCTAAACTTTTTTGAATTTATGCCTTTAGTCCTAGTCTAAATTTTATCATATCAAAGTTTATGACTTTTTTCTTCGTCGCGACTTTTAATTCTTGCATTCCAGTAAAAATATTAATTGATAATATAACAACGATGTTAACAATGCAATGACTTATTACATCATCAAAAAATCTAACAAGATAGTAAACCTTAAAATAATCTAAAGTCATATAAGGTTTTTGTCCCTAAACTATTTCATAATTTGATTTTTAGTTCTAAAAAAATGCCACTTTTAGTCCTTATTTTATTTTGTTAGCATTTTTAGCCCTTGGTATAAATTTAGATTTGTTAAGTGATTATGTGTCCAACATAAATTCACTTCAACATGATACATGCAGGTCATGTGCCATGGATGTTATGTGGCCCTGCTTGAATATACCATATGACAACCTCATGTTATGCCAAGTGTTATTACATGGAGGTATCATGTGACATTACTTGAAGGTGAC
This sequence comes from Glycine soja, assembly GCF_004193775.1. Lineage (NCBI taxonomy): Eukaryota > Viridiplantae > Streptophyta > Magnoliopsida > Fabales > Fabaceae > Glycine > Glycine soja. Next base: position 37,142,963 of record NC_041013.1, read on the forward strand.
ACATGGTAATCTTGTGGGTATGTCACTTATTGTGGTGTTACGTGATACAATATTTTCTTTGCATTTTTAACTCTTAAAAAAATTATAAATTTAAATTTTAGTCTCTATAAAATTTTTACCTTTTGATTTTAGTCTTTATATTTTTTAGTCTTAATTTTTTTTAATTATAATTTAAGTCCTTTAATTTATTGACTCAAAATAACTTGAACTTGCATTTTTCCTAATAAATTTGGGATAAATACTAGTATATTTTATTAGAATTACTCATCAATCCATTATGATTGGACTTAGACCCCAAAATATAAGATGTGTTTGACCTTTATTAAGGATTAATGACAAATGTATAAGTGAAACCACATGGTCCAAATATCCACAACTCACTTGAAATACTTAAAACTCACCTAACTAGTAATCTACCCAAACTGAAAGACTACTTGGTAAAAAAAAATGAACTTAAAATAAGTGTAATTAGTTTCTCACTTTAGATTTTTTTGGCCAAAATCTAACTATAATTGATCAATGAGTATTCCTAATAAAAATAGTATTTAATATTCTAAAATTTAGGGCTAAGTGAGCTTTTGATTTATATGAATAATAGGTTAGGTGTGCTTAAGGTATTTCAAGTTAATCCAAGTGAGTTAAGCTAACTAATGTCTAGATCTCTTGGTTCTACTTTTATCTTTTTTTATTATTTCTTAATAATGATTTGAATAATATTGTGTGATCATTGTGTGATCATATTGATGAGATGAAAGCAAATAACGAAGAGATTAAATATTCTAATATTGACTAAAGACAAATCTTTAAGGACTATAAAAACTAGAATTAAATGTTTTTTTTTTTAGTGATTAAAATTGAAAATAAGAATTTTATAAGGATTAAAATTGAAAGGTAAAAAATTTATAGGAACTAAAATATGAATTTAAATATTTTTATTTTAAGGACTAAAAATAGTATAAAAAATATTAAAATGGATAATTTTTTTTACAATAGTTTATTTAACACTATTTTTTCTTATCTTATTAAAATGTACTATATGACTCTTAGACGAATTGGTTGTGATATTTTAATTATTTTAACCCCGAATAAATACCAATTTTGATGACTTCATTCTAATTTTTGTAACCCTCGTTCTTTCTGCCCTACGCCAATTTTGTTTTTCGCCTTGTATCTCTCCCAATTCCTCAGTTTCCTTCTTTCTTCATCTTTGTGTCATGGCCAGAGGTTCTTCCCAGTCTCAGTCCTCCACTTCAACAGCCACGCGACCAGGACCAGCAGGCATGGCTCCCCGCGGTTCCGCCGCCGCCACCGCCGGCATGCGCCGCCGCCGTCTCGGCGGCGGAAACAGCTCCGCCAGCACCGGCGTTGGAGGCGGCAGCAGCAACATGCTGAGGTTCTACACGGACGACGCCCCGGGGCTGAAGATTTCGCCGACGGTGGTGCTCGTGATGAGCCTCTGCTTCATCGGCTTCGTCACCGCGCTCCACGTGTTCGGCAAACTCTACCGCTCCAAATCTGGTGGCGCCGTTTGATCTTTTGGAGATGTAGTTCCGATCCGTACCCGATCGCTTTGTTTTCTGTTTTTAATTCCGTAATTTAGTTAACACTTGCTATTTTGTAGTTGTGAAATCAAATCGTTGACTATCTTCTTACTGTGGTTAATGGAAAGTCGCTTTTGTTTTTGCTTTGGCCTTAAACGTGGATCTGTTGTTTTGCTTAATCATGTATCTTAATGAGTTAGGTTTGCCATTCTTCCTTTTTCTCAAAGGAATTTGATGGTTTCCTTTGGACAAGTTATATTTGATCAAAGTTTATCAATGCTAATCTTCTTTCGATTTTTATTTTATTTTTCCTTCATGGTGTATGTTCGGAAAACAAGTTGAGATTTTAGTCTGCAGAAATGATTTCAGAGCATATCACATAAAAAACATTGTAATGAAACCTAATCTTGCCTTAATTAAACTGAATCAAAGGAGCGATTTTAATTAAAACAACTCCAGATTGATGTAGAAGTTTTCTACCATCACTCTAGGATGTGCCTGAATAATGCTTGATGTTAGATAGAATGCATGTTGTCTGCACATGTAAGAATTTGACGGCAAAATCAAACTGCAAGATAAAAAATGTTAATGAAAAAAAACGAGAACATTAATCAGTCAAAATTTAGATTAAAGATTAAAAATGAAATTTTGAAAAAAAATTTAAGGACAAAAAATGATATTAAACCCTTTTAAATATCATAAATAATTGAAATACTATATTTTTATGAAACAACTAACGAAAAGAAGAAAGTGACTAAAAGTTAATATGTTTGTGACTTTTTTTTCCACGTGTCTTTCTTTTTGGAGATAATTTTGTTTGATTTACAATTGATTACTAAATGTGAAACTTTTTCTAACAAAAAATTGAACTTTGATTCAACACAATATGAGGAACTAACCTCTTCCACTGGATCCAATTCTCTGTTGGCAATATGTTCGTGACTTTGAAACTTACTTTTCAACCCGTCCAATTTGAAAAATGTTACACCATTTTTAAAATATATTATATTATTAGGTGAAATTTATACAAATAAAATATGAATTTACTTTTTTATTTATTATTTTATGAGATTTACATAATTTTTGGGGGGGAATTACACAAATTTTATTTAATAGTAAAAGTATATTATTAACATAGACTTATTGAAAATGAGGTAAAATTAAAGGTAATCATACCAAATACTAGGATTGGAGGCATTGGTTAGTTATAATATATTTGAAACAGAAAGGAAGTGAAGTTTTGAAAGAAAGAAAGGAAAGGCAAAGTTGTCACCTTCACCCCTACGGCGAGAAAGGAAGTGAATAGATATGCATTGGCATTGCCACGCTATTATCTGGAAATAGGTTCGCGTAGCGTTTAATGCGCTGAACGCCTCATTTGTGTTTGAGATGGAACAGTGCAGAGTAACCAACTGTGCCACAAACACAACCACACACAAGAACCCAACCCACCTTAACTTTCTCTCGCCGCACTCACTTCGATCTGTTCTGTCTATCACCATTCACCACTCCTTATTTCTCAGCGTTTCCCTCTCAAAACAACAACCTGAGGAGAAACCTTAACAACAATGTCCGTCATCGACATTCTCTTCCGCGTGGATGACATATGTAAAAAATATGACAAATACGACATCGATAAGCAGCGCGAGCTCAACGCCTATGGCGACGACCTCTTCGCTCGCCTCTACGCTGCTGTCGAATCCAGCATACAATCCGCTCTCAATGTTCCATTCTCTTCTCCTTAATTAATTCATTAATTTTGCTCTGTCTCCATTGCTTTTGTTGTTGAAAATGACGTTGATGTGTTGTTGTTTACTTCAATGCAGAAATCCGAGGTTGCTTCCACGGAGAAGAACAGGGCATCTGCTGCGGCTTTGAATGCGGAGGTTCGTCGAACCAAAGGTAGACTCATGGACGAGCTTCCTAAACTCCGCAAATTGGTCCATAAGAAGGTGAACCTTTTTGTTTCACAACTCTAACGTTTCACTGCTCTGTTTCTTCACTTTTTCATCCTATTAAGAACACCTTTATTAATCTTTCTTTCGCGTACACTAAGACAATCACTGATTGTCTTCCTATACAAAAAAAAAAAATGCATGAACACTGCACATCTTGAGAGAAAAAAGAGACGTTTAAATATAATAAGGAATATGATGAGTGACACATTGACTTTATAATAATGGAATGTCCACATATCATTGTTCTATCAAGAGAGTTCTTACACTAGAACAAGAGATTTAAGGAAGTTCGACAAATGTGTCCTCGGAATGACTATCTCTTTTTCTTTTTTATAAACAATGAATTATATTGTAGTATACCCCTACATTATCTTAAACCGCGTATATTATTTTAATGTGTGCGGAGGCTTTGCCCCCATACCCAACCCACTTCCTAACCCAACAACAGGTACCCTTATACTGCACTCTTACTTTGTCTTGCCCATAAAATACGAGGCATGTACAACAGAAAGAAAACCAATTCTAAGTGATCATTGTTTAAACCATAATGAATTTTTATGTTTTTTATGTCATTAGAAGGAATGACTTTTCACACAAGAGATGACTGTGATCATGGACTTGAATAATTTGTCTGCTGGTTTCATTTCATTTAACCTGCTTTAAAAACATGTTCCATTCTTTTGATGGTTTGTTTTCACTAGAGTCCCTTTGTCACTTGTAGAGGGTTGGCTAAAACTAGATATTGTGTTTCAGAAACCTTTCAAATGTGCCCAATGGCCCACCTTCTACTGGTGTATGTTTCAGCAAGAAATCAATGGATAAAAATAAAAACAAACAAGGCTATGCTTTAGTATATTTAAATAAAAACCAATGCTATTTAAATATATTTTCAAAAGAGGGAAGGTTTTAGTATGCTTCAGTTTGCTTTGTTTCTTGGGGTCTATGCTATCTTCGATTAGCAATAATGGAAGAAAGGTTTTGGTTGCGTTTCAAAATCTAATACTATCAATAACAGGTTAAAGGTCTCACAAAAGAGGATATGGCCATACGTCAGGATCTTGTTCTGGCATTGCCAGAGAGAATCCAAGCAATACCAGATGGTATTTCTGGTGCTGCTGTTCAAACTGCAGGATGGACTGCTACCTCATCTCAGCCGCATATCAAGTTTGATTCATCAGGTCATCGGCGTTGCTTATACTAAATGCATTTAATAGCAGCATTTGAATTAAGTTTCAATACTGATTGTCTCTTTCGTTCCCAACCTCAGAGGGGCATCTTGACAGTGATTATTTCCAGCAAAGTGAAGAATCCAGTCAGTTCCGACAAGAGTATGAGATGCGCAGGACGAAACAGGTAAGCAAGATTTCTTGAGTATTTCAATTACCTTGTCTGTTAATTTCTAAATTAGGTTTATAATCATTTTATGGTATTTTGCCACTGGCTGATCTACAGTCTTAAGATGATTTAAATTTTTATTTGTACAGGATGAAGGACTTGATATCATATCAGAGGGACTGGAAACCTTGAAGGATCTGGCACAGGATATGAATGAGGTTTGTTGTGTTGTGCATCTAGCTCGGTTTAGGAGTTTTGTTGAAACATGTTGGATTTCAAGAGAATAATCATTTTCTCATATTTCCCTTCCCCCCAACTATGCTCAGGAAATTGATCGGCAAGTTCCTTTAATGGATGAAATTGACAGAAAGGTAAAATAGTTATTTATTCAGTCTTGCTTTTCTATGTTCAGATAGATAGTTTTCACAAAATAATACCATGCGTGACCTGATTATACAGGTGGATAGGGCAGCAGCTGATGTGAGAAACACTAACGTAAGGCTGAAGAAAACTCTCACCGAGGTAATTGACGTGATTAATTGCACTGTCCTCCTTTCTGCGGAAATTTGCAAGTTTACATTGAATTTCAATTTTTGTTTCCTCTACAGATAAGGTCTAGTCGAAATTTCTGCATCGACATCGTTCTGCTCTGTGTTCTTCTTGGAATCGTTTTGTATTTATACAAGTAAGTTCATTGTCATATCCCTAATTCCGAGCCTTCTAATTGAAACATTGTCGGTGACAAAAACATTTGCTTATGTTGTCCAAAATTTACTTTCTCTGTTATTAATTTGCTTTTACTATTGAACTCTGCAAACAGCTGCTTGATTTCTTACATGAAATACCACTGCTCATTTGTGTACTTTACAAGACTACTTATCGTGACTGCTTTTTGGCACACTACTAAGTGAGGTCATCTATCTAGATTTTGTAACATGTACTGGCCTAGATACCCGTTTTTGTGCCCTTTGTGTTTCGTGGCACCCTATATTTGAATGAATTGTGAAGTGCTTTGACATTGATTGCAGCAGTAATACTAGTCTCATTATCATCATGTGCTTTGCACTATTATATAGGAAAGCCTTTGCTACTTCAATTTGCTGAGTTGTATGATAAATTCTGTTACATGCGTATAATTGATCATGTTATTATGATGGTGGGACATTGGATGTACTTTATTTAGTTGTTTTAAAGCCAATTAACAGGAATAAGCCATATTACTTGTGTCTGCAAGCATGGTCTTTTTCTGCTTTAATTGTATGATTGGTATTCATTGGTTGTGAAGATGACATCTCTGATACATTAAATATCAGCTACTATTTTATTCATCATAACAAAACATGCCATGAGTGTTGATATTTATTTATTTTATGCTAATTCTGCCCTCTTTCTTTCTTCTCCTGGTTAACACAACATCTTCTCTTTATTTCAGTGCTCTGAGGTGACTTGATATTGAATTCTTTCCCTTGATGTACTGGTGTCCGTTTGTAATATGGTATTACATCCTTGCGCTATCTGAGGGCTTTCAGTGTAATTTTCCAATATTACATCATGGTTCAGCTGCTGGATAATGGCAACATATATTATACCAATGTGCTTTGTAATCCTTTGATGTATTAATGGCCACTTTGATATGTCTTTTCTATAAATCTTGCCTACTATTTCTCTTTGACTGAAAGTCTCTGTATACTAGTTAGAAGATTGATGTTTGGGGCACGTCTGTCTTTTAACTCCATTCTCCCATAACCTCTCAAAAACAACTTTTCATTATTAAGTATTAGCTCAATCTACCGTTAATGTTAAAACAATGGCTGAAACACACGGTGCAAAGTGCAACGTAAAAGTTTTGATGTCCACATATATATGCATTTACTTGAAGTTCATGATGATTTATGCTGATTCATCGCTGAAGTGTTTGGCTTAGTACTTCAATATGACTTTCAAATAACACGTAACTCCTGTAAGTTGCAGAAATACAGAATACAAATTGTATCTACACGTTATAATTACTAGGTAGGATAAAGTTCTAGTTGAACTGACACAGGGCACGCTCAAGAAGCTAGTTGGCCGGGGCATTGTTTACAAGGAATTTCATGAATGCATGGAAACTTCTATATGTAGCTATTGCCCCATGTTGACTATGCATAAAGAAATACAGCAATAATTCGCCGGAATAGGGCCCATTATCCTTCAGGTTTCTCCTACGTCTTAAGTTGTATAATCCATGAAAATCTACCTGTGAAGTAAAGGGACGTTGACTGTCTTATAATAAATACCTTCATCACTGATGGTACCTTCCTGAAAAGTCTAATTCGTTTAGCTCTTGAAAATTGATGGTAGGATCTGGTGGGTTCCCATTGAAAATGTCATCTTGAGAATGGTTTTGGTTGTAGCAATTCAATTCTCTACTGTTCAACACTTTGCTAGTAGATCCGTCCATTCTGTTATCAGTGTTGAACTTCCTGTTGAAAGAAATGAGATTTCCATACTGTTCATCTTCATTGGATTTTCTTGTCAGTGGGTTGAAGTAACTTTCCAATGAAGGAATTGTCGTTTGAGAATTCCCTTTAGTGAAACCATCTTCATAATCTGAAACTACATTGTTGCCTTTGCAACCCTTAAAGCTCAGATTTGGCATGCTTTCAATGGGAGGAATAGGTCCACCAACAAGAATAGAGGCTATGATTTGATAGTCTTTATATTGATAATCAGGGATCATGTCAGCCCGACAGTTCATTTTTGTTGGGTTTTCTTCACTCCTCAGTAGTTTTGCTGACAAGTTTAGTTCACTAGGACTCTCTTGATTTTCACATGAATTCTTCTGAGAGTAGCCTTTATATCGAACCCGGCATAGTACCCAGTCATCCAACTGTGACAGCAAGAGGTATCCTTATTATTGCATCGAGTTCATGTATTATGAACTAGGGGATCACATATTCAGAAGCACATATGAAAATAGTGTGAATAGACGTAGCACGTTGCCTAGTACAAACAAAATCCTATATTATCTTTTCTTGGTATAAAATGATTGGTGTGTCTCACATTAATATATAGAATTTTAGTAACCATAAATCTAATTTACGTGAACAAAACTGAATTCTAAATTCATACCTTAGAGAAGTTGCCCGGTCCATGCTGTTCATCAATGGAATCTATATTATACTTTACTACGCTGTTCAATTGGCTTTGTCATGAGTTTTTAGTAGAATGGTGAAGGGAGAAATACCAAAATTCTATCCATGAAGTTGAAGTTAATTTTTTATGTTAAAATTTTTTATTTTAAAAAAACTGTTTAAGTTTGATATATCATTAAAATTGGGAGTGAGATTTTTAATCATGAATTCTTTTTTCTCCCTTTTAATAGGGGCACCAATCCGACCCTTAGCAGGACCATCAAGTATTGAACTCGGTGGAAAAATTTGTGCAGATATTTGTTTTATTTAAACTGTTATATGCTGCATTTCTTTATTCAATAGATTTTAAGTTCCTAGTAATCATGTATTTGATGAGGTGGTTTAAAGCTGCTCTTAAGAACTATGAAACAAAACGGAATGACTATAAATATCCTGTTATGTTAAACTAGTTATTTTCTCCCCCAAGGAACCATAATGTTTATTTACAAGAACACTTACTCTCATGGAGCCTTTTAGCCTTGAGGATTTGATGGTTGTGTCAACCAACCTATACTCATTCATGATCCAATCTGTCTTAGCACCCTTAGGAGGTCGACCTGAATAAAACACCAGAGCTTTCTTCACACCTATGCGCCTCGATCCGCAAGAAGAAAGAATTGGCTTGTCAGTTCCAGTTGCCTTCCAGTATCCTGAGGCTGCAGCCCTGTTTGGCCTCAATCCATTCGGGTACTTCCTGTCTCTCGGGCTAAAGAAATACCATTCTTCCTCTCCAAACAAGGACTTATCTGCACATTCACAACAACAACAACATAAAAAAAGATTCATTTTTCTCAACTGTATAAACTCAAACAAGACTTAGTAAACACAACGAGTGCATGGCAAAGGACAAACTCGGTAGCTCCCACGGGTTATACTTATAGAGATCAATTTCAGCAATAATGCAAGCTGGAAGTGGACGTGAACTGACTTTGTTTTCCAAGTAATGAACTATGAGTTCTTCATCGGAAGGGTGGAATCTAAAGCCAGGTGGAAAAGAGTAATTAGAGCCATGTTGATCTCCCTCCATCAAAGAAAATACTTTGTTCTTGACAAAAGGAGAGACCAAGGGAATCAATAAGTGCGATAATACCAATTTGGCTCCCTTGAAATAAGAGAGTAAAGTGTCATCTACTTATCCGCATTATATATATAATATTTCTCTAGTCCCATGCAGATATTGCTAACATTGTGGAGAAGATATTAGACACAGGAACCAATTAGTTGCATGTAAAGTTTGAGAGAAGAAGACAGAGAAACCCATCAATTTGGCTTTACTCAATGAAATTGACCTTCACCTACGTACTAGATAGCAACTTGCGCATGAGAGAGGTAATATATTATCTGCTTAACACCTCATCAGCACAATGCATAGTAGTTCTGCTATAAATTGAGCTTTGCAGAAAATTAAAATTGAGATTTAAAATTGATATTGTGACATAATAAGTTAGTGTCACTTTCGCAATGGTATTGTAGATAGTAGTACTCTTGTGCAAAAAAGAAAAATGTATCCAAAATGAAGCAGATTCACAGGTGAAGATAAGTTACTTGTTTGATTGGATTACACAATGCAGACCAGCAATTTATATAGCCTCTGACACCGACTCTCTAATTCTCTATTAATCATTCATACCTAATAATCATCCAATAGGGTCTTTCAAAATCAGTAGTTTTCGGATGGTTTTTTTTTTTTTTGGCAAATCAACTACGTAGTAGTTAAATTTGGATTCCTTTATTTTTCCCATCTTTTCAGTTTTCCTTTGACTAAACAAGTCTTTGAAATTATTTTTTTCTCTTTTATCATAATTTTTTAATTACCATAATTTGGGTCTTTGGTTTTTATTGGTAAGATTCCAAAATATTTTCACAAGTTTCAATTTCAATCCTTTGAACAGAAATTAATCACATTTAAAATTCTTGATCCTCCCTAAAAATATATACCATGGCAATCAAATTCAATACTACTATTTTATTAGGAGAGTAAAACTCATTCTTTTTTAAAAAAAAATAATTATATGCTTTCAATATTTTCTGTTCTCCTTTCCAGATGTATTACACACATTATTCTTGTAATTAAGAAGAAAAAATTCTCTTAAATATCTCAAATTATATTTCTTTTATTTTTATTCTAAACTGAATTTCAATGATTTAAAAAATATCAATAATTAAAAATAATTTTATATTAAAATTTAAAGTATTCATTATAGATCTAAAACAAAATTTCTGTAAACAATAATATAAATTTTAATTATAATATAATTTATATATTAAAATATTTTGTTATTCAAAAATAAATATTTATAATATACAATACACAAGTTATAATATTAAAATTTAGATCTAATTACCATTAATTTCATAATAGTTTCGGGTAATTATTCCTAAAATAACAAATGGAAATTACTAATTTTTCTTAAAAAACTATTATGAATATCATTATGATACTTGTTGAAAATTAAAATATTTAATATTTTAATACATTAGACATTATATTTTTTAAAGTAATTTTAATTCTTTTCTAGACTTGTCAATGTGATTAAAGAATCAATAAATACAAAGTATTTATTGAAAATTATGATTCACTAATAATATTAAATATAATAATTATAAGAGAAAAAAATCATTTTTAATTTATCAAGAAGATCTTTTCCAATACTAATTAGCCTTTATCCATTTTTTTTTCCTATTTAACAGTATAGTCTCACAAGAATTAAAGATGCTCTTGAGAGCTTAGTGAGTCTGATGGCATAGGTTTCTGCGCTAAGCTTCTGTCCCCGTAGAACTTCTCGAGTTGTCTTATTACAAAGACATAATAAAGCTTCTTCTGGTTCTTGAAATGATAAGTGTTCTAATGCCTTGAAACTTCCTCATTTGAATATTAGCTTTGTCCTCATTTCTTGTCCTTTTTTCCCTCCTTTCCGGATGAAATAACACTGTAGAGTTTCCAAACAGTGAACTACTTATAAACCAAGTTACGTGGGGACTACACCACGCCTTACATGAATACATGAGTTTTTTAAATTATTTTTCATTATTCAAATGGTAGCAAAGAATGAAAAATGTCGTAACCGGCATCTTACTAATAAAAATAGTGTTAATCAAAAGCAACAGAGGAAAAGATCACCTTAATTCAAACATAATTTGAACTATCATTTTGGTCGCAAACAAACCGATGAAACCCAGGTTGTCAATTTGGTCGTGACCAGCGAAAGCAGCTTTTGATTTGGAACTTACCTGGCATAAGTCGTAAATAATCAAAACACAGGTTCACGTTGACAGAAAAAACTTAGTTCCAATCGATTTTGTTTGTCATCTTTTGCCCATTAAGACCTCGAATCCTAGGAGGGTGTTTTCATGCGTCCATCTCTAAGTTATTTAACTAGTAGCCAAGCATTTTACTGTGCAGTGAGGTCGTCCAACTTCACATGATGTTTGATAAGCTTAATTTAAATAATAAAAAGTATCTACTCTAATGGCATAAGCATTATGCTTGTGAGCTAATTGATTTATAAAACACAAAAACGATTTTAAAAATATTATATAACTTAAACATGTCTGTAAAATCCTTAAGTTATGGTTTGGTTGTGTGTAATGAAAAAGAAGATAAGATAATTGATAAAAAAAATATTTGAATTAAAGTAGTGTATAATAAAGATATAAGACTCACAAAATTTTAATTTGAAAATTTGATCTCAGTTTTTCTCTATTCAAAAACAACCAAACTATAACTATATGATTTGTAGTTAAATAAGCGACAAGTTAAAAAGAAAGAGAAGCAAATTTAACCATATCTCATCTGTTATAGTTTTACTTAAGTAATAGTAGTAATGAGGAAATTGCCAATTTAGTTCCTAAAACAATAAGAATCGGTCAAATTAATTAAGGATATTTACTAAACAATAAAGGTTCTTGAAATTATAAATTATCAATTAATTAGTTACAGATATTTACTAATTTGTGATTCTTTTTCCTCTGTTATGTGATTGTGAGTGTTATCAACCTCAACAATGTCACATATCTTGGTTTTGGTATTACCATGGTAAGACTTTTTTTTATTATCAAAATCAGTTATTTCATAAAATTAATTATCAAACTGAATATTTTACAAAATTATTTACTTTTATTATGGATGATTTTTGTCACATAAGATATAAAAGGTGTCATACCAAATGACATCTTGTGTTTCTTTTTTGTAGGTGTTACCTTAATATATTTCATTAATAGCAATTTAATGATTAGATCATGTGTCTCATTTTCACTTAATTTAACATCAATAAACCTCACACTAAATTATATGTTTAATGATAAGATCTCATGTCACGATTTCATTAAATTTAATGTCGGTGAGTGATGAAACATATCGGGGTGGTAACTCCTATCATAAGAAAAAAAAACACATTTCAATTAAAAAAAAAAAGAAGTCCCACGATAACATTCTTTTTATTGAGTAGATTAGGTGGCTGTTGCATAACTAATAGATATATCAGAAAATCAAAGATATACTAAAGGGAAAAGTTGATTATTATTATGCTAACTCAACTTTTGAGAGGATCATTTTTAACAATAGTAAAAAAAATAAATTTGAATCATATTAGATAATTAATATTTTGTCACGTGACTATTTAAAAAATTCATATTAGATGACTTATGACTTTTGTGTTTTATTAATCTTAGATAAGATCTAATATTTTATGTTTATTTTTGTCACTCTCTTGTAAAAAAGGCCATCTCATATTCCATATGTATATAAAGTATCAAATGGAAACTCCCGTAAGAAATGAAAATAAGAAATATATAATAATATTATATCATATTTAAATAGTAAAAAATAAAAAGCAAATACATACTATTTTTTGTTATTAATTATTTAATTACTAATTAACTTTTAATTTGAATAATCTATGTATAATGTTATATGATTAGATTTATAATTCTTACATTCAATTTTTCTCGCTGAAGATATATATTTTTGTCCCTATATATGTTTGTACATTTAAGTAAGAAAATACTATACAACTTTTTTTCAGCTGTACGAACAATGATTCTGTTAATCAATCGTTGACTTATATTTATTTATATATTACTTCTATCTTTTATTTATTTTTTAATTCTCTATCTTTGCTCACATAGTTAATACTCAACTAATCTTATGAGGTTAAATTTATTTTCAAGAGTTATGCTATTTGGTTCCAAATTTGTTTGAATGAAGGTGTACAAATTAATTAGGAAAAAAGCTAAACTGAGAGAGCAATTACGAATTTTAGTATCTAATCAAATCTGTATTTGCACTAGTTTTTTTTATATATATCTTTGGAAGTTATCTGATGTGATATTTGAATTTAAATTAATTCTTATCTTAGGAAGTTAGTTTCACAAATCCTTCCCAATTGACCTCTGTTGTATCCATATTTTTTGAACACCATGATACCAAGAAAGAGATAAAGGAGAAAATAAAATACGTATTGGTTACATTCTATGTACTATAGTTTTTGTATATCTTAGGAAGTTATCTTATCTGATTTTGATATAATATTTGACTTTGAACTAATTTTTATCTTGGGAACTAAGTTTCACAAATCCTTTCCAATTGTTGTATTCATATATATTATGTACACACTTAATGTAATTCATACACATTTAATTTTCTTCTTATTTGTTTCTTTCTTGATATCAATTGGTGTTCATAAAATGATGATTCTCAAGTTGGAAAGGTTCAGATCAAAGGAAAACAATTCATGACTTGAGAAAATTTCAAGCGACAGTTTAGAAACATTCTTGTAGTTCTTTATTAGTTACATCGCCATCAAAGTTTCATGGAAAGAACATTAATAACGGAGTTACTAACAAATAACTATGAAATTTGTTTAGTTCATGTGGCAAGAAGTTATGTGAGAGTAAGGAGTTTGGTTTTGTATGCTTCTCCAACATGCATGGAGTCTAGTAGTCCTCTAAGTACTTTTCATGGCTGCATGCAAGATCCTTTCTCTCTTTCTCTTTTCGTTTTAGTCTTATTCGTCTCTTTGCCTTAACACACTCTCAATAACTTCAAAGAAAACCCGTCCAATTTGAACTCTGAGAATTATAACGATGTTTAGTAATGATGTTTTATATCTTGTAGATTGGAACGTTCCTTCTAAGGTAGGATGAAATGTGCTTATTTTGCGCTATACCCAATCTAAGTGTTGGGTTCAGGGTAGAGAGTTGTTTATGGCTAAGGAATTCTTCATCATTAGATTTGAGGTAGTATTCAGTTAGAAGATTTGTTAATCCATACCTGACTTTGTTAATTGAAAACACGTTAATAATTATCAAACATTAAGTTATTTATGTTCTTTAAGCAATTTTAATTTGAAAAGCATCTAGTTTGAGCTTTATGTCAAAACAAAACTCATAATTAAACAAAATTGTAACCGAATCTCTTTTTACAATTTTCATTACTTTTTTCCGAACTCATTATTTATCATATATGGCCAAAGGAAAAAGAGTCCTAACTTTTTACCAGCTCCTTTTATATTTTTCTCGGGACCCATGTCTTTGTGACCCCTACTCATTGGCAACTAAATCACATGCAATATCAGTCTTCTTTACTTTGCCTAATTAAATTGTAAAATTATGGTTGCATTCTAAATCTTAATCATTTCTTTTTTAAGAGGCAAGGATGGTTATTTTGAGTAGGATAAGAGGACAAATTCGTTAGCTTTCTCCATCAATAAGTAAGAGGCCCAATGTACATTTATGTAAAATAAGTATTGATATGAATCAAATAATGTAAACAAAAAAGTGTAGTTCTTTACTTATTTAGCTTCTGTAAGTGTAACCTTTTAGAAATTTTCTGCCTTGGTCTTTAGTGACGTCATAAATTAAACTTTATCTCCGTTATCATATTTTTATAGAAGTCTCTCTTTTTGCTGGATAAAATAAATTAGAAATAATATTTGTGTTCAAATTTGTATCCTTCCGAAAATTATTCAAGGCTCCGGCTATTGATTTCTGTTCATTCTAAGCCACAATGATATTAAATTATTTTATTAAAGTTGTGTGTTTGTGCTATATGTATATATGATCATTTTATTTGTATTATGTTTATATGCGACGTTTTTTATATATAAATGATCAATGTTAAATCTTGATAATTTATATATAAATGTATAACCTAGAATTTATTTTCATCCCAAGTACTTAAAACCCAATGCGTGTAAAAGTCGTGATAAAAAAATCCAACAACTTAATAAAAATTGAAACAAATTGAGAAAGCAAACACATTTGATTCGGAGATCCAAAAGACCTTTTCTGTTTTTCTCTTTATTCTTCAAATTGTTACCATTTTTTTAAGAGTTATATTTTTTAAGTTTAATGATCAGGATAAAACAAACTTACCATAAAAATTCGTTATTAATATGATTTTTTCTCTTAAAACATTTAGCCGTTATCAATTTAAATACGAGAATTTAATCAATAATCATTTATAAGTAATATAGTAATTTTTTGCAAACAAATTTACATATTTATTTTGGTATTTAACAAATTTACATATTAATATAACCAGCATAATTTACTTTTGCTATTCAAAATGAGTTGGATCTAATTTGTTGGGCCATTTTCTAATTATAAATAACTAGTTGCATGGCTAGTGTTGCACATTTGATAGAATAACCCATTATATATTTATGTGACTTTTCTTACTATATTTCTTATATCTAGCTGACTTCAGTTTTCTTTTAAAAAAATATCTTACTGACTTTTATTCTGATTTCTGACACACACGTATTTATTAATTCTGATTGGGAGATCCAAAAGACCTTTCTGTTTTTCTCATTATTCTTCAAATTGTTACACTTTTTTTTAAGAGTTATATTATTTTGGGTTGAATGATCATGACAGGATAAAACAAACTTATCATAAAAATCATAATTCGTTATTAATATAATTTTTAAAATAATTATCATAAACATCAACAAATTTATCATACATATAAATCGTGATTGAATAAAAATATAAAAATATTTTATATTAATGGATAATCTTTTTTCTCTATTGTTTTTATATATGTTTTTTTTACATTTTTTTCGATTTTTTTTTCTTAATCCTTCTTCATTACATTATCTTATTCCAAAGCTTTCATCTCTTTTCTTTTTATCTTTCTTTTAGTTGTCTAACAATTAAGCTATATAAATGGAATTTCTGGTTTTCTTTATTTTGGATTATGCAAACACTCAAAATGTTAAGTACGTATTTTTTGAGTTATTTATTTATAACATATTTCTAGAATATTTTCTTACTACTTATCTTTTATATATCAAATTATTCATATTCCCACACTCTTTCTCTTCTTTTTATATCTCTTCTAGTTGCCCGAGAGTTATATATATATATATATATATATATATATATTTGCGTCTTGTATAATTACCCAACAAACAAGATGAATAATTTTAATAATGATTTATTACATTATTAGACAATAATCATAACTAGCAAAGAGATGAGATATATATAGTTGTATTATTGCATGCATGTTGTGTAAAAATTCTTAAGGGGTTTCCTAGATTATCAATTATAGAAAATCAACAGGATCTTGAAACTTATGATTCTCACTAACAATAAATAAATAGATAATGCATACTTTTCTCCACAGGAAGACTTCTCTCCGGTGTACTTTGATTTCCTTGAAAGAGGAGAGAAACAAAATTTCACTTCCTTAGACTATTTTTTCTACCTCTCTACGGTTGTGATGGCTATAGATGAGAGATAACTTTTATGTCAGGAAGGGGACCTCATTTCACGTTAGTGGGTATTAACCCCCTTTTATAATCACTATTCCCACCAAGTAGCAGTTACCTTCAGAAACTTCTCCTATTTAACCCAATTACAGTTTAGTCCTTAATTATTAATTATTTATTTATTAGTCCCTATATAAGTCACATGTCTCTCACATGAGACATTAATTCTAACATTCTCCCACTTGACTCGTGTGACATTACTAAACATTATGGACTAAATAAATAAATAGATTAAACTAACATAATGTGCATTAAAAAAATGACTAAATTGTTCTATACATTGGGTACATCATATATAATTTCATGATTAAGGATATGAATTAATTTGAGCCATGACAGTTGTGCATCATCTAATCGACATAGTCTCTTCCATGTACTACAAATTAGTCTTTTCCTTAATATGACCATTAGTTAGGAATACATAATTGGTCCAACATAATGTCTTCATTCAAGACAAAACCTGTTAACATTACTCTAACACAAACATTCATGCAAATATAGAGAACAGGTAATAAAAAACATATCATAATTGAGCTCAGAGCACTACTACAAATTGTGATTTAGCGACTGACAAATTCAGTCGCTAAATCATCAAATCGGTCGCTAAAAGTGTTAGTCACTAAATCCTCAAAGTTTAATCAAATGCAATGTAAAAGTTTAATAAGTTCAAATTCATAACTAACGTGGCATAATCAAACTAAAATAAATAATAACCAAGAGTCAACGATCATTTCCCATGTCATGAGGACGATCAACCTGAGCATCATTAACATGGTGCTCAGTTCCATCTGCTATGGTAGCCGATAGACTAGGAGTTGGCATGATAGACTGAATATGCAAGTGTTGTAATATGCGCTGCATTTGCTCATTTTGTTGACGAATTTGCTCATTTTGTTCTTGCATCTGTTGTCGCATCTCCTGACTTTGGTGGTCATGATTCTCCATCAGCTGTAATATCTTTTCCTCAAGTGTCTTCTCCTTATTTGCCTTTGCCAAAAGCTCAGCATTCAATTTATTAATTGTCTCACGCATTTCCTCTATTTGGTCTTCCACAAGAGCAATAAAAGTAGATGGAGTTGATTTTGAGCAACTAAACCTTTTGCTTAAAGTACCTAGCCCGTACACGTTCCCCTTGTAATTTGGACCTCCAACAACATTCAAATATATTTCATCATCATTAATAGAAGTAGCAGTGTTAGGGAAATCCTGTGTAGATGTGTCTTCCTCTGTCGAATGTTGTAAGATTTCATTTCGACGATGTTGATATTTTTCCTTCAATATAAAGTGAGGTACGAAGAAAAATTGTTAAATGTGTAGACACATAAGGATTAATATTCAAGAAAATCACCACTAATACATGAAAAAATTGACTTTAATATACTATAGTAGGCTTCAAAGTTATACTAGCCAATCACAAACATTTAACACTAGCTAAAGAAAAACAAATGAAGATGTGTAAATAGGTTCAAGAGATATTAACCAAAGGTAAGAGTTCATTTATAATATCAGCCACTATATATCAAATAAAGTGATATGATTAGAAAAAGCAACTTAAAGCAAATTTGCGTGACTTGTCATTGACCCATTCTCCCGACTTCAATTTCTTAGTTTTCTCCATCACCTCCCAAAAAGTTGGTGGTCTTTGAAACTCCTTTGACTACATAAATTTAAAAAGTTAAAACTATAAAACATTTAACTAATTACATTGAATTGAAAATCAATGAGGTACACACACACATACACATACACACACACAAAGTGAAATTACCAACTTTTCAAAGTGAGCTACAGTAGATATGGAACCACCACAGTATGTTGAGGCTCCTCTATCAACAGATCGATTCACCTTGGCGATGGAGCTCTTGTTTAGGAAATCTGTAGAACCTCAATGTTCATCCAAGGCTGCTCGAACATTGGTCGTAATCCACTTTCCTTTATCTTGACCATTCCTGATCTTGTTCATTGCACTTTTCAAAATGCGTGAACCTTTTGTCTCAAAAATAGCTCTAATGGCTCACTCTTCTTGTGGATGCCACCTATACTATTTCTGAATAAAATAGGAAACAAGAACTAAATTATAAATGATACAAGAAACAATACATTTTAAATTAAACCACAAATCAAGTTACCTTAAACTCTCCAAACAACCTATCACGAAGGTCAACTGACACCGTCAACCAACTTGCAGCTGGTTCATCAAATTTTGCCCTAATGATATTTGATATGATATTAGAACACCCATATGTTGGTTGAAACCTATGTATAAAGACATTGTCAATACCATATTTAAAAAACATTTTAAGAAAAAATAATAGTTAAATAAAATGCACTTACTCTCCTTTATATGCACGAATGAAAGGCCTCTGATCAACAATATGTTCACAATTTGGATCTGGTGGGTACTCAGGTGTAAGAGAATCATCTGGTGCTGAAGGTGAAGCATCTCTAATAGGGGTAGTGGGAATTCACTCCCTTACAAAGGTAGGATTTGGTTGGTCTTAAGCTGTAAGAAGTGTGTTTGGAGTCGGTGCAACAACATGAATCATTGACTCTGAGGTTGATATGTGAATGGATGAGGTGGAAGGGTTGGTGGTAATTGGAGCTCCCAAACTAAGACTACGTCTTCTACCACGATTAAATATTCTACGACCACCACCTCTACCTCTGTCTGTCATCTGCGTGTTTGATTTTGTTAAACACACACACACATATGATATTTAAGAACAAATAAATAAAAAAAATGAAGTACCACAAGCAATACACTTTAGTAAACAAATAAATCCAAGTTGTTAATGAAAACTTACATAAACATTTTTTCTACACCAAAATAGGTCACTTATCTTCTTTTTCATATTCACTACAAGAGTAAAAGTAATAATTATTACAAACCACAGTCATACAAATGTAAAAATACACACATACATATACACAATGAACATAAGACATGCAATCAACTTTAATGTATGAATTACCTAAGAAGTATTTGTATAATCAAAATCAATCTCGATGTCATTCTCACTTAACATGCATTCATCCTCGTCTGGTTCAACCAAGTCTAGTTGTTTGAGTAAATCTGCATCTATCTCTTCTCCACCTCCATCAACATCCGTAAGAGATTCATTAATGACATCAGGGTCAAGTTCCAACACTTCTTGAAGCCCTACAAGCTCATCATCTTGGTATGGAGCCTCTTGCTTAGTTTCACTTACTATATTGTCAGTGATTCTGTTGTGGGCTTTTGTCTTCATTACGGCTAACCATCCTCGATGTCCCTCGGGATATGTTGTGTAATAAACTTGTTCTGCTTGTTGTGCAAATATGAATGGGTTATATGCTTTAGTATATCTTTTTCATTGTCTTACTTCAACAATCTCATACTTTTTATCTACTCGTGTCCCTATATAAGGAGTATTATCAAACCAATCACACTTGAATAGAACTAACTTCATCAATGGGATGCCAATATACTCCAATTGAATAATATCAGACAACATTCCTTAAAAATCATATTCTAGTTGGCCATCAGTTCCTCGTACATGAACATCATAATTAGAAGAATTCATGCCTTCATTCCAGCTAACTATTTGAAATTTGTATCCATTTATAATGTAGATAGGCCATGATTCAACTTTTCTCTTAGGTCCCCATGCCAAATTAACCAATATTGAATCTTGAATATTATTTTATGGATTTAGAACCTAAAAAATTTAACAATTAACACCATATATAACACTGTGTCATTATGGAAGAAATGTTATTTCAATAATATATAAGGTGTTAACCTATATATTGCTTGAACCATGTAGGAAAGTTGGATAAAATGTCTTGGTTAAGTTGAGCATCCGAAGTAGTGGGATTCAACTCCCTCAAAAAATTCTCATAAATATTGGAAAAGAGAAAACAAATTACTCGACGTAAAAAACATAACATCATTAAAATATTAATTAGAGTTATAAAAGTATTAAAATCATCTTACTTTAAATATGACTCAACCTCTGGACAATTTTG
Source organism: Glycine soja (assembly GCF_004193775.1). Classification (NCBI taxonomy): domain Eukaryota; kingdom Viridiplantae; phylum Streptophyta; class Magnoliopsida; order Fabales; family Fabaceae; genus Glycine; species Glycine soja. Next base: position 37,163,755 of record NC_041013.1, read on the forward strand.
AAGAGCGTACAAGTGAGCAACATGAAGATCAACTTGGTCCAAAACATATGTTTTGGATTTACCACTCGCTCTTCCTGGGTAATTGAAAACTGATATAGGAGGAGAAGATGAAGAACCTTCATCCGCATCAACATTTTGAGGCATCCTAGTCCTTCTTGTTGCAATTTGATCAGGATAGTAAAACGAGACAAAGGTAGATGTCTCCTCCACTAAGTACGCTTCACAAATCGATCCCTCAACTCTAGCTTTATTCTTGACTTTATTTTTGAGGGAGTGTAAAATCCTAAAATTAATATGAATAAGTATTTTTAAAAATGACTATATGTATATAATACAATGGTGTATAAATGATTACTCATTTTATACCTCTCGAAAGGATACATCCAACGATATTGAACTGGACCACCAAGTCTTGCCTCATAAGGTAAATGAACTGAAAGATGCTCCATTGAATCAAAGAAGCTTGGTGGGAATATTTGTTCTAACATACACAACAACATTGGTATGTTATTTTCCATAATTCTTAGTTGTTCAACATTTAAAGTTGTTGAAGTTAGTTCTTTGAAAAATTGGCTAAGTTCAACAAGTGGTTTCCAAATAGGTTTTGGTAATGAGTTAAATGCAATTGGAAGCAACCGTTGCATGAAAACATGACAATCATGACTTTTCATTCCATTAATTTTTCCCTTGTTAAGATCCACACACCGACCTAAATTGGAGGCATAGCCATCTGGTAACTTTAGTTCTTTGACCCATTTAACAACAGCGAGTCTCTCGAATTTGGTCATTGCATAAGCTGCCTTTGGTTTAAAGAACTTGCCACGACCAACATCTACTAGCTCAAGCTCCTTCCGATTACATATTTCTGTTAAATCTATTCGAGCATTGTGTGTATCCTTACTTTTGCCATTGATGTCTATCACAATGTTAAAGACATTCATAAACACATTTCTCTGTGTGTGCGTGACATCAATGTTATGATGCAAAAGCTGGGTTTTCCAATATGGTAACAACCAAAATATACTTTGTTTCTTCCAATTATGTTCAACACCATAACCAGGAAAATCTTTTTCTTCTTGCGACTCAAGGCAGAGCCGTAAATGTGCAACTCTATTCCAAACGTCAAGACTAGACAAACGTGGAGGAAGGGGTGAGGTCTCAACGCGACCCTTCTTGAATGACTTTTTATTCCTCCTATATGCATGATTAAGCGGAAGAAATTGGCGATGACAATCAAAATAACAGACCTTGTGAAAATTTAAAGTTGTGAATGCCTTTGATCGTTCCATACATATGGGACAACCAAGTCTGCCAGTAGTTGTCCAACCTGACAACATCCCATAAGCCGGGAAGTCATTGATTGTCCACATCAAAGTAGCCTTCATCAAAAAATTCTGCTTCAATGACACATCAAAAGTTGGTATGCCATCATTCCATAAGGTGCATAAGTCATCTATCAGTGGTTACAAGTACACATCAATCTTGTGCCTTGGATCTAATGGACCTGGAATTAAGACAGTTAAAAACATAAATTTTCTCTTCATGCACATGCCATGCGGAAGATTATATAGAGTTAAGATAATCAGCCAACAAGAGTAAGTCTTCCCAAATTGACCAAAAGGACTAAATCCATCTAAACATAATCCCAATTTGACATTCCTAGGGTCCTGACTAAATTCTGGATGCATTCTATCAAAATGCTTCCATGCTTCACCATCAGATGGATGACACATGATATTCGGGTCCCTCTGATTTTCACTATACCATCTCATGTGAGATGCAGTGGCCATTGAAGAGTACAATCTTTTTAGTCTTGGAATGAGTGGAAAGTACCACATTTTTTTAACATGAATTTTTTTTTCAATCCCTCTCCTATTAACTTTCAAGTACCGATCACTTTTACAAAATAAGCAATTAGTTATACTCTTATCTGTATTTTCTTTGTAATACAACATGCATCCGTTCGAGCAACAATCAATTTTCAAACAACCGAGACCCAATTTCTGCACTAACCTCTTAGCTTGATAAAAATTACTAACCATAGTATTGTTTTTTGGCATGGTGTCGCCCATAAGTTGAACCATACGATTAAAACACCCTTCTGACATATTATAATCATATTTCAAGCTAAGACAGGCCAAAGAGGCTAACAATTCTGAATGATGCTCGCATCTTTCCCACAATGGTGCTTGAGCAGTTGCAAGCATATCAAAGAACTTTTGAGCTTCAGGATTAGGATTTTCCTCCATGCATTCTGTCTCAATTACACCTTGTTGTTCTATGTATTGGCCAATTGATGGTCTAGCATGATCCATGATCATTTTCTCATAAGGATTCAATTATTTCCTTGCCTACCACTTTCGTAGTATGAACCTTGCAACACTATTGGAGGAAATTGTGGTAACTTTTCACCGTGGTTTGTCCACCAATAATAAATTGGCATGAACCCTTCCTTATAAAGATCCCTCATCACATCATCCACAAACTTGAAAACTTTACATTGCATTTCTTGCAGGGACACCTTGTTTGTTCTCCTTGCATTTGAAACATGTCCTGACTAGTAACAAACTGTACAAATTCAAACACTCCTTCTCTAAACTCATTTGTCCAATGTTTATTACCATCCAACCTTTGATACATCCACTTTCGATTCTTAGGAATCTCCATTGATACAAACTACCAACAAGAAATCTCCATTAAGAAACGTCAAGAAGTAAGACAATATAATCATGAAATGAAATGATTTGGTAGTATTCAATGGAGTGTGTTCATGCAACCACACAAGAGACATACTATTATAGTGTTTGCATGGAAGTTGAAACAGTCAAGTTAATGTTTATTTACTATGATTGATTTTAAACTTTAGATAAAGTAAGGTTGATGATGGAACATGGATATTGTGTATTACAAGTACCTCGATGTAGGTATAATTAGACTTGCATGGACCACTAAAAGTAGTAGGCTTCAGCAAGAATGTTTGTTTTACATGTATGATGAGGCGAAATATGTGAGTTGCTCTGGCATGTGGCTTTGCAAGCCTTTAGAAAGGCCTGTTGAATGTACATTTACAAAAGTTTAAGATTGTGTGTAAGGCATAATTGTGGCATGGAACCGAGCAAATGAAAAAAATTATTCAAATTAATGTTATCATTTCTATGAAACACTATAATTAACACAATGAAGAAAAACTCCTGCCCGAAATTAATAAAACACATTATATTAAATCTTAATTAATTAATAGGGAAAAATAGTGCAAACTTACATATGCAATGCTCTTTTTTCTAATATCATTCATGTTCCTTAATCAATCTGTGTCCCGTGATCTAAGGGCTAGCTTGGATAAGTCTTTTTTATTTTAAAAAAATAAAATCGTGTCTATTCTGTGGAATTAATGAATTATAGTAGTACTATACTAGTGGAGAAAAATAAAATAATAGTCTTCCTTTTGAATAAATGATAAATAGGGATTTTTTTTTCTTCTTCCTCCCACTTTTTTATGTTGACATATTTTCTGTATAGGGGGCTTTTAAAGCGTTCAAATTATCTAATAGGCCGTCCTACTTGCACGCGACTGCGGAGGTTGGGGATGTGAATATTCAATAAACTTTTATGTAAAAATTTTGTACCCAAAGAAAAAGTATTTTTAAATCAAATTTTATAAATTAACAAAAACTATTGTTCAGAGCTTAGTTCAAATAAGGTAATTATAAATTTACTTACATTTAATTGTGAGCCTAAAAAAATATAAAATAGAAAAGAATGATTAATTTTAAATTATCTAATGAATTATCTTTAACTTAAATTTAAATATATTTAATTAAGTAATTTATTGTATCAATATTATAACATATACGGCAGCAATTTAAACATGAACAAAAATGACAAACCAAGAGAGGGGTCCAATGAGATGTGTTGGCCACTATAACTGGTTCCTCTGCTGTTTGCAATCCACGTACACATCAAACCATCTTGTACTAAAATTGTTCAAAATTCAAAAACACTTAATTAATTAGACAAAACCATTAACTTATATTAAATAATTATAAAATACAATAGACTATAATATAATATATAAAAGCTTAGATTTGTGCGGAAATGAAAAAATAGAGTAAGCAAAAAAGATGAAATAACGTACTGTAAGAGCCATTGATACAAAATAGAAGAGAGGAAGGAATAGTGCATGCTACGGCAACAAATGTAGATAGGATTCAAAAGGTGAAACCCTAATAAAAGAGGAAGAGCAGTGAAAAAAAAGAAGAACTGAGAAGAGGATAGAGAAGGAGAGTGATATGTAGACCTTTATTATTATTATTATTATTATTATTATTATTATTATTATTATTATTATTATTATTATTATTATTATTATTATTATTATTATTACAGTTTCTCTACTCCTTTTTTTCTTCTTTTTTTTTTTCGTTTCTTTCTATCTTTTCTTTTTTTTAAGAGTGACACGTTGCTTCTTTTTTTCACGCTTCGTTTCTTTTTTATTTCTTTTTCTTCTACTGTTCTTTCTTCTTTTCTTTTTTTTTTTCATTTTGTTTTTTTATTCTCTTTTTTTTCCTTTTTTTCGTTTTGTTTTTCTTCTTCTTCTTTTCATTTTTTTTGCATCTTTCTTTTTTTCACGTTTTTTGTTTTTCTTTTTCATGTCTTCTTTCCTTTTTCTTCTTTTCTTTTTTTTTTCTTTCTTTTTTTTTCTTTTCATCATTTTTTACGTCCTTTTTTCTTCTTCTTTCTTTTCTCTTCTTTTCTTTTCTTTTTTTTTTCTCTATTTTTTCTTTATTTTCTTTCTTATCTCTTTTTTTTCTCATTCATTTTTTGTTTTTTTCCTTATTCTTCTTCTTCTTCTTCTTCTTCTTATTATTATTATTATTATTTATACATTTTTTCTTTTCTTTTCTATATTTTTTTTTCTCTTTTTTTTCCATTTTTTCATATGTTTGCTTTTTTTATTCTTTTTTTCTTGCACGTTTTCTTGTTTATTTTTTCCTTCTCTTTTTCTTTTTTTCTTCTTTTTTCTTTTTTTTTTCTTTTGGAACCGGATAGATTAGAGTTTGACAATCAAATCAGTCCCCTTATTTTTTTCGTTCATGATCTGAGTTCTCCTATATTTCAAAATTTACTATATTAGTCCTCAAAGCTAATTTTAACTGTTGACTTACCGTTTAGTGTTAAATTTTAAACATTGACTACACTAGAAATTTGACCAATATTTTCTTAAAGAATAAGAAGTTTAAAAAATGCTTGAAAAGACTACAACCATGGTCCTTGGAGTGAATGACACGTTCTTTAATCATTACAACCATGTGGTCATTTGAATATTTGATGCAAAATATAGTATTAATATAAATTTTATGCCAAAATAGTTCAAAATTCAAAGTTTATTTTTTAAAAAATTTATTATATTTTTATACTCTTATATATTATCTTTAAAATATAATATATAAGATTAAATTTTATTTTTTCACATAAAATAGAATGTGTATACTTATATAAGCTTTATTTTATATTATATTATAAATGATATTATGTAAGACTAAAAACATAATAAATTTTAAAAAATAAACTTTGAATTTTGAACTATTTTCACCTAAAACTTATATTAATACTATATTTTGTTCCAAACATTCAAATGAGTAGTTCGGTGTAGTGTAAAAACTTATATTAATACTATATTTTGTATCAAATATTCAAATGAGTAGTTGGATGTAATGTAAATGAGTGTATTTCATCCTTCAAAGACTATAGTTCTAGTCCTTCTTCAAACTTTTTAAAGTTTAGACAAGTTTCCTTTGAGGTGGATACCTGAATGCCAAGTATAGCTCGTAATAATCTATCTTCGGGGGAATACGAGGATTCTTTTGCCATTTGAGGTGTTAATTTACCCACTAAAATATCGCCCGTTTCTACCCATGATCCGAGGATCACAGTTCCATTTTTGTCTAAATTTCTGAGTAAATGGGCTTCTAGATGTGGAATTTTATTAATGATTCTTTTAGAACCATAGCCTGTCATATGAGTTTGAATTTCATATTTCCGTATGTGAAAAGAAGTATAAATATCTTCGTAGCCCAGACGCTTTTTAAGAAAATGTTGGTAAACTTTCTAGCATTTTAAAATTCTTAATTTCACAAATTTTGATTATGACATATTTTTACAATATAAGGGGTATATATTTATTATAATTTTTAAATAATTTTATAAAATAAAAAATTATTTTGTATAAAACACAAATAAAAATACTAATGATAACCACGATTTATTTATCTTAATAAAATAATGTAAATATTGTTCTTTTAATTTTATTAGAAATCATCAAAATATAATTAAAAATAATATATAATTATTATGATTTACAAAATAATGAAATTATTGATTTGTTAATTTAAAAATATTACTAATACATTAATTTCAATAATTTTCAAGAATAAAAGTATTTAAAAATATTTCATATTTATTATGATTTATAATAAATTAAAAATTTAACTTCTTAATTTTTCTAGAAAAATAAATAAACTCGGTCGCAAATTCAGTCGATATCGACATAACATGTGACCCAAACAAATTGGGTGGCTAACGGTAAGTCCAAATTGGTCTCTAATTCCGTCACTAAAGCACTTTTGAATTTATGTCTGCATCGCGACTGAAGTAGCGACTAAGGTATTCAGTGACGTTTCCCTTCGGTCGCGAATACGGTCACTGGGGCAACTTAGCTACTAATTATAATTTTGACCGCAAATGCCTCTCTGATTGCTATTTCGGTCACTAACAGCGACTGAATAGTTTCGGTCACTAAACTTTATTTTTCCAGTAGTGGAGTGTCACTAAAATGCATAAGATAAATTACACTTAATGATCATCAATAACAATAATGTTCATACTTTCAACATGTTCTATAATGTCTTGGGTGGTAATCCATTATTCAAAGGGTCAGCTATCATAAGGTTTGTGCTAATATATTTCTATTGACACTCTTTGTTTTTTAACTTCTTTCTTCACGACAAAGTACTTCAATTCCACATGTTTAGCACCCTTACCCTATGTTTCGATGGAGCAATTTAGCAGGAGAATTCATTTTTTCAAGGAATTTAAAATTATTCATGATAAAATAGCTTGTTTGGATAAAGTATTTGAAAGGAGATTTAATTTCTGGTATTTTTATGAATTATTTTGATTGACTAAAATATTGGGATTTCAAATTCTCTCAAAAAATATAGAATTTGAAATTCTTTTTTCGGAGATGCTCACTCTAACTCACGTTCTTGCTCGCGACTCTTTTTCGCTCATCACTCACAACTACGGGTGACTAAAGTTTTTACGACCGATATCAACATAAGTTGTTTTTCACTGACGTTAGCCGAGGTTTTTTCGGTCAAAGTTTTTTTGTATGATGTTAACCAAAGCTATTTTTTGCCGATATCGGCTAAGATTTTGTTTTAGATGATGTTGGTTAGGGTTATTTTCTCACTGACGTCACTCATGGGAAATCTTTGCTAATGTCGACCAATGATTTTTTTGGTCATTGTCATCCAGGTTTTTTCAGTTGATGTTGACCAATGATGTTTTTGGCCAACGTTGGTTAGATTTTTTCTACTGACATCGGTCATGACTAAATTTTGAGTAAACACTTGTTAGGGTTTTTCAGTTGACGTCAGCTAGGTTTTTCTAGCCAACATTAGCCAAAGTTATTTTTAGCCAATATCGGTTAAGGTTATTTTTTAGGTGATGTTAGCTAGGGTGTTTTGGCTGATGTCAACTAGATTTTCTTAGCTGACGTCAGTTAGGATTTTTTTGTTGACATTGACTAGGGTTTTTTGGCTGACATCAATCAGAGCTATTTCTTAACCACATTAGCTAGGTTTTTTGGTTGATGTTGGCTAGGGTTTTCTCTGCTAACACCAGCTAGGAATATTTTACCAACATCGAGCATGATTATTTTTAGTCGACATCAACTAGGTTCTTACAGTCGACATCTACTAGAGTTTTTTCGGTCAACATCGGTCAGAGCTATTTTTTAATCAACATCAGCCAAGGCTATTTTATATCCAATGTTGGGTAGGGTTTTTTGTCTAACATTTGTCAGGGCTATTTTTTTTTAGCCAACTTCGACTAGGGATTTTTCGGCCAATTTTGATCAATGATGTTTTTCGGCTGACATCGGGTAGGTTCTATTGGTTGGCATCGACCAAGATATTTTTCAGCCGATATTGAGTAGATTTTTTTGTCAACGCCTATTAGGATTTTTTAGGTCGACGTTGGCTAAAAATAACATTGGTTAATATCGTTCGAAAAGACCTTAGCCGGTGTCGGCCAAAAAAACCCTAGTCGACGTTGGTAAAAAAAATCTAGCTAACATTAGCTGAAAAATAGACTCAACCAATGTTAGCCAAAAAATAGCTCCGGCTGGCGTCAGCTGACAAATATTTCCAGCATACTTTGACAAAAAAAAATCTTATTTAATGTCGACAAAAAATAGCATTGGTTGATGTCGGTTTAAAAACATCACTGGTTGTGGTCAGGCAAAACAACCCTAGTTAAAATTATCAATATTTTGTATTTATAAATTATTAAAAATTGAAAATATTTTTTTATTAGTATTTCAAAATTAGATTGTGTTTATTTTCTATGAAGTTTAATATTAAAATTCCATCTATTTAAAATATAAAATTGAAATTTTGCATATGGAGGAAATTGAATTGCCTTATCCAAACAAAGAATTTAAAATGGAAGAAATTTGAATTGATTTATCCAAACAAAGCATTTGAAAAATGAAGGAAATTAAAATCAAAGCAATTCAAATTCTAGGTATTTCAAATTCCTTGAAATTCCTAATTCAAACACAAGGTTAAAGTACTTGTCGTTCATAAAATTACTGGTGCAGAGTTGTCATAATACATTTTCAGCGGCCTAACAGTACTGTCGATAATTCCAAGCCCTGAATATAAAGTTCCGCAGCCAATTAGCCTGAATTGTAGCCTCAAAACATACTACAAATTTAGCTTTCAGATGCAAAAACAGTTTAGGCATACAAAATTGCTTCCATTTGTTTTCGTTCCATATCATTTCTAGGACATTGTGCGAGAATAAATTTGTCTCCTTTCTAAATTAGAACAGGTGATGTTAAACACCTTTCCATCTTGAATCTCTCTAGTACTTTATTGATACATGCTTTCTAAGGTAATCCTAACAATCCTTGTGATCTATATTGGAATATTTATATCCCTATGACATAGCTTACCTCACCCATATCTTTCACTTCAAAGTTTCTAGAGAGAAATTTCTTAGTCTCATGAAGAAGACCAAGATCGTTAGTTGCAAGTAAGATATCATCAATATACAGAATTAGAAAATAACCTTACTCCCACTGACCTTTAGATATATACATCGATCAACAATATTTTCCTTAAATCTAAAGGAAACAATGGTATCATTAAACCTCAAATACCATTGGCGGAAAGCTTGCTTTAAGACTGTATATTGATTTCTTTAGTTTGCACACCATGTGCTCCTTTCCCTCAACTGAAAACCCCATTGGTTGGTCCATATAAACATTCTCCTCTAAATCTCCATTAAGAAATGCAGTTTTCACACCCATCTGATGTAGCCCTAAGTCATAATGGGCCACTAATGCCATGATAATCCTGAAAGAATCCTTTCGTGAGATCGGTGAAAACATCTCTTTATAATCAATGTCATCTATCTGAGTAAATCCCTTAGCAACAAGTCTAGCCTTGTAACATTTGAAGTTGTCATGAGGGTCATGTTTAGTCTTGAAGACCTACTTACAACCAACTCTCTTACAATCCTTTGGTAATTGTACAAGGTCGTCCCAATCATTATTATGTTCCATGGAATTTATCTCTTCTTTCATGGCATTTAACCACTTCTCAAAATTATCACAACTTATAGCTTGTGAAAATGAAACTGGATCATTATCATTAATGCTTAAGTTTGTTTTTGTACCATGTAGGTATACCACATAGTCATTCAAAATAGCTGGTCTCCTTTCTCTTTGAGACCTCCTTAATGCTACTTCCCGTGGTTCTTCCATAATAGGTTCATTATGTATCATGGGCTCATTATGGTGTTGTGCTTCTTCATTATTGTTTGTAATAGTAACTAAAGGATCAATCACCTTACTGCTAGAGGCACAAGCTAAAGGAACTTGCACTCTAACTTCTTTAATTTCCACTTCTTGTGGAACTGTACTCCCATTGATTTCATCATTTTCAATAAACCTTGCATTTCCAGTTTCGACAATTCTCATATTATGATTAAGACAATAAAACATATACCCCTTTGACTTTTCTGGATATCCAATGAAATATCCACTGATTGTTCTTGCATCCAATTTTCTTTCTTGGGGATTATAAATCCTTATTTCTGCTTGGCAACCCCAAACATGCAAGTGCCTTATACTAGGTGTCCTATTTGTCCACAGTTCAAAAGGTGTATTTGGAACTGCCTTACTAGAAACCCTATTCAACAAATACATAACAGTTTTCAAAGTATACGTCCACAAAGATATGGGTAAAGTTGAATTGATTAACATACTCCTAACCATATCCATTAAAGTTTTGTTATGCCTTTCTCATACACCATTTTGTTGTGGTGTACCAGACATTGTGTATTGCACACAAATGCCATGTTTTTGAAGAAGCTTAGCAAGTGGATCTGGGTGTTGCCCAATTTCATCGTATCTTCTATAATACTCACCACCTCTATAAGATCTAATAATTTTCACCTTTCTGTCTAATTGTCTTTTTACTTCATTCAAGTAAATTTCTAAGGCATCCACTACCTGAGATTTCTCATGCAGTAAGTAGACATAACCGTAACGTGAATAATCATCAATAAAGGTGATAAAGTATCTTTCATTTCCAAAAGAACTAACATCAAAAGGTCCATAAATATCAGTATGCACAATTTCAAGAAGCTGAGTGCTTCTTGTAGCTCCTTTCTTTGTATGTTTTGCTTGTTTTCCCTTAATACAACCCACACAAATATTTAGATCCGTAAAATCTAGATAAGGAAGAATTTCATTCTTTATTAATCTTTCCATCCTATCTCTAGAAAAGCGACCTAAACGTTTATGTCACAAGAAAGTAGATCGTTTATTCACTAAACTACGTTTAATGTCAACATTATAATGCAGAGTTAAAAAAGTTTCAGCAAACAACCCATCTAATTTCAATTTACATAAACCATCACAAAGAATACCAGTACCAATGAGATTATTATGCTTAAATAAACTGAAACATTCATTACCAAAATTAAAAGAGTATCCAGTAACATCAAGTTTAGATAATGAAACTAAATTCCTAGATAAACTAGGTACGTAAAAGGTTTCCAGTAAATCTAAGCGATGTCCAATGTCGAGTTTTAAACAATAAGTCTCGACTGCTTCCACTGGAGCTTTCACTCTATTCCCCATGAAGATGAACTTCTCATTTGGGCATATGGTTTGGATTGTAAAGAATCCCTGCATATTGTTAGAAACATGATTCATACATCCAGAATTAATCCTCCATGTATTATGGGGAACTTCAGTTAAGTTTGATTGAAAACATACATGAGCATTAAGCTCACCTTTCTTTTCGAACCAAGACTTACACTTTAGGCAATCCTTCTAGAAATGTCCTGCTTTCCTACAAAATTGACAATTATTGCCCTTTGATACCTTCTTCTGGATTTGCAAAGAGTCGTCATTGATCTTTAATGACCTTTTGCCTTTATCATGCTTCTTCATAAATTTCTTTCTAGCTCCTTGATTCCCTTGGTGGCTTACATAATGACCTGAGTGACTTCCTTGATTCTTAAGCCTCATTTCTTCTTGAACTAACATACTGTGCAATTCATGCACATTCCATTTATCTTTCATGATATTAATTATAGCTCATTTGGAATGGGTCATACTCAGACGATAATGAGTTTAGAATAAACTAAACAAGAAAGTTCTCATTCACAGCCATTCCCAAGCTCTTAAGTCTTGCTGCAATGTTTGTCATCTCAATGACATGTTCATACATAGTACGTGAACCATCAAACTTTATGGTGCCAATGTACTCATTAATGTCCCAGCAACATACTTATCAGCTGTTTGAGAGTGCTCTCCCACTAATCCCATAAACTTTTAGCACTTTCGATTTTAGGGATGTGGAAGCAATGCCTTCCAAGGTTATTTTGATGATGCCAAAGAATCAAGAGTTAAGCAAAGTTTCAAGCAAAGATTCAAGAATCAAGTTTCAAGATTCAAGACTCAAGAATCAAGTTTCAAGAATCAAGATTCAAGAATAATCAAGATCAAGATTCAAGAATCAAGAAGAAGGCTCAGTCAAGATAAGTATTAAAAAGTTTTTCAAAACATTGAGTAGCACATGAAGTTTTCATAAAATCTTTTACCAAAGAGTTTTACTCTCTGGTAATCGATTACCAGAAGGTAGTAATCGATTACCAGTAGCCAGCATTGTTTTTCAAACTAATTTACAAAGTTGTAATCGATTACCATAATCATGTAATCGATTACCAGTGTTTTAAAACGTTAAGATTTTCAAAATTCAAAATGAAGAGTCACGTCTGTTGATGTGTAATCGATTACACCTTAATGGTAATCGATTACCAGTGACTGTTTTCGAAAAACTCATTTCCAAAAGTCACAATTCTTCAAGTGACTTGTTTCTGAAGATTCTTTCAAAAGTCATAACTTTTTAAGTAATTAGTTTTAAAGGAATTGCCAAGAGTTACAAGTTTTGACTTGAGTCATCAAGAAATTATAAATATGTGACCTTGGCATGAAACAAAAATCATTGATCTTAATCATCTCTTTCAATCAATCTTTCAATATTTTCTTTCATCTCTTTCAACAGATTTTTTCTGATTCATCTTCTCTTCATCTTTCTAAAAGTTTTTGTTCAAAACTTTCTCTTCCAAGAAAAGTTCTTTGTTCAAAAACTTGTGTTATTAATCTTTTTCATTCTCTTCTCCCTTTGCCAAAATGAATTCAACAAGGACTAATCGCCTGAATTCTTTTTGTTTCTCTCTTCTCCCTTTTCCAAAAGAACGAAGGACTAACCGCCTAAATTCTTTTGTGTCTCCCTTCTCCCTTTTCAAAGAATTCAAAAGGACACAGTCTGAGAATTCTTTTGATTCTTCCTTTTCCCTTAAACAAAAGATTTCAAAGGACTAACCGCTTGAGAACTTTGTCTTAACACATTGGAGAGTACATCTTTTGTGGTACAAGTAGAGGGTACATCTACTTGAGTTGTTGTAACTGAGAACAAGAGAGGGCACATCTCTTATGGATCAGTTCAAGTGGAGGGTACATCCACTTGGTTGTTCAAAGAGAACAAAGGAGGGTACATCCCTTGTGGATTTTTGCTTGTAATGATTTTTACAAGGTTGAAAGAAATCTCAAGGACCGCAGGTTGCTTGGGGACTGGATTTAGGCACAGGTTGTTGCTGAACCAGTATTAATTCTTGTATTTGTCTTCTTCTTCCCTACACTCTTTAATTTCCGCTGTGCACTTTAATTATCGCTTTTACTTTTGGTTAAATTTCTATTTCTGTTCTTTACTTTCTTAACATTATAGTAAAAGCCTAATTGAATCTAGTAACATTAAGAAAGATAGTTTTTTAATTAGTAAAGGTTCATTAATAATTAATTCAACCCCCCTTCTTAATTATTTCGAGGCCACTTGATCCAACAAGGGAGAGTTGTCTTAATCCTATTTGCAACAGTCATTCTCATTTACATTAGGTTGAGTCTGTTAGATCTTTCTCAAGTTTTATAATGGGTTTCTCTTCATTGCTACTAGCATCAATAATAGTAACAAACTTCTCTTCTAACATAGCAAGACCAAGATCCAAAACACCGAGGTGAAATTGGACTTGCTCATTCCAGTCAGAGAAGTTACGTCCATTAAAATTGGCACAGATGATACATGAGAATTCAGTGAATTGGAAACATATATTACATAATAAAATTCACATAAATGTTTTGAGACATAAAATACATGTCATACATATGATTCATTCAGATAACAATCAATGCATATTGATGTTCTCCTTTAGGTGATACACCAACACACAACATACAAACATGATGATGCTAATAAAAATTCTTAAATTTTTTTTGGCAATTAAATATGCATCAATTAATAGTATCTATTTCCTTTCGGTATATAAACCCTATACTTTTCATTACAAAACCAATAAACCTGAAAAAGATGGATTATTTTGTGAAAGAATTTTTGGGCCTATAAAAAGTGGGATTTGTGCTTGTGGAAATTATCGAGTAATCAGAGATAAAAAGGACGACCCAAAATTTTGTGAACAATGCGGAGTAGAATTTATTGATTCTCGGATACGTAGATATCAAATGGGCTATATAAAACTAGCATGCCTAGTAACTCATGTGTATAAAACTAATGATACACACAAATCGCCTATAATTATATTCATTAATTATAAGAACAACTAATCAACATTTGGGCTATCCATAAATGCCTTATAACAATGAATTTCAATTACCCATAAATCAATAATCAATAACTTAGCATCCATTATTCTATGAGTAATTGAAATAATCATTAATTTGGAATTAAATAATTAACCTTATAAATTTGGCCACTTTGGTGACTAACAAATTTAACATACATTTAATTCCAACCAAATATATATGGCCTGCACATACTTATTGCTATTAAAAATTCATAGCCATTTTATTAATTTTATTCTAGGCCATAAAATAATATTCACATTTATTTGTGTTTTGCATTCAAACACGTTCAAAGAAATATACAACATATATATATTTACTGCTATCAATAATTTCAAAGCATTCACGTTAATTTAATTACAGGGTATAAACTTTTAATCCTTTAATCATGTTTAATAATAATTTTCGGGAAAAAAATAAGCAAGTGAGATTGAAAATAGCAAAAAAGGGTCACAAATAGCAATTTCAAAATTCCTTCGCCCCCGCCACGAACATGGGTGCCACCGGCGGATGCTTTCTCCATTAGAAATAAAAACTAGTAGTGTTAATGGCTTTTTCCACATTCAATATATGTTAAAGGAAAAACCAATATCAGTCATTATAATCAAATTAAATTAGATAGCACAAAACGATAAATCTAAAATCTTTCCCCAAATTTAATATATACAATTCAAAGTACTCACTACGTACAAATATCATAAGTTTTTCTTCATTGAACACAATCAAAATAATATAATTTTACGCATTCATACTTGTGATTTGAAAGCTAATTTAATTGATACCCTTTTCAATATAAGATTCCATACTTGCAGCAAAAAAAAATCCATAAATTTCATAATTAAGGTTCATGCATAATTGGGAGAAATTAAATCATTCCTAAATTTCATAAATAGGGTTCATGCATAATTGGGATAAATAAAATCATTCTTGGAGAATCATAAATTTCATAACATATGTTCTGATACCACATGTAAAAATTCATAAGGGGTTTCCTAGATTATCAATTATAGAAAACCAACAGGATCTTGAAACCTATGATTCTCACAAATAATAAATAAACAGATAATGCATACATTTCTCCATAAGAAGACTTTTCTCCAGTATACTTTGATTTCCTTGAAAGATGAGAGAAACAAAATTTGACTTCCTTAGACTATTCTTTCTACCTCTCTACGGTTGTGATGACTATAGATGAGAGATAACTAAGAGGACCTCATTTCACGTTAGTGGATATTAACCCCCTTTTATAATCACTACTCTTATCAAATAGCAGTTACCTTCAGATTTCCTATTTAACCCAATTACAATTTAATCTTTAATTATTAATTATTTATTTATTAGTCTCTATATAAGTCACATGTCTCTCACATGACATTAATTCTAACATGTTGTAGAGGTATCATTTTGATGGCTAAAGAGATTTGATGGGAACAAGAAATAGAGTTTGCCAAGTATCATTGGATGCCAAAGAGGACGATTATTGGTAAATTTGATTGTTTTTCTCTTAAAACATTTAGCGGTTATCAATTGAAATACGGAGAATTTAATCAATCATTTATAAGTAATATAGTAATTTTTTGCAAACAAATTTACATATTAATATAACCAACATAATTTACTTTTGCTATTCAAAATAAGTTGTATCTAATTTGTTGGCCCGTTTTCTAATTATAAATAACTAGTTGCATGGCTAGTGTTGCACACTTTATAGAACAACATATTATATATTTATGTGACTTTTCTTACTATATTTCTTATATCTAACTGACTTCAATTTTCTTTTAAAAAAATATCTTACTGACTTTTATTCTGATTTCTGACACACACACGTATTTATTAATTTGAATATTTTAATTCGAACAGGGTTTAATTACAATGCATACATGTGAACATTCTCCCTAGATTTGAAAAATCGGATTTCAAACTCGTGACAAACAATGGGGTATTTTATGAATTAATTAAATACCAGCACAGACATAGACGCGTGGAATATTTTTTGGGAGCCCCCATTACTATTAGAAATTGTTATGTATTCCAAGACATTACGTTTTTATAAACCGATTAATATCTATAGAACATGTATTCAAGATTGGTTTTTAAGTTATGAAAAAGAATTACTAAAATTTAAATTACGTATTACGTATTACGTATTACGTATTACGTATTACGTGAAGATTAATTCAAATCATGATAGTTTTGTAATTTAAATGTCACTAATTTTTTCCATTTCCAGAGCTGCTAGAAGGTTGGTTTTCGTAAATGATGACTTCACGATAGAAAGAAAAAAAGTACCAAACATTTGCAAATGCGTACTACCTTGATTCCAAAAAGAAGTGTATACAGGTTAAGGATGAGGACATTTTTTTTTTCTGAAACAAATTATATGATCCCTCGCGCCTATGCCCTTTGAGCGAAAGATTAGATGCCAAAGCCGAAAAAAGCAGAAGCAAATCAATAAAATAATCATGGGTGCATGTTTAGCCACGATTGTTATTTATTTCATGATCACGTTCACGTTCAACTTTTATCGTTGAGTATTATAGACGTACCATAGATTAATATAAATTGGATACGTTATGAATGTTAATACGTTTTTTTTTTCTTTCAATAGAAGGTTTACAAAATGTGTTTTGATTCTTAAACTTTCAATTAAACTTAGATTAGTTCATGTAGTTTTAAATTGATGAATTTAATTTTTTAACTTTTAAAATATGTAAATTTAGTCTTTCAACTTATCATTTATTAACTGTTTTTTACTGTTATAAAATTAGAAAAAAATATTAAATTCATATATTTTAAAAAAATTAAGGAACTAAATTCACCAATTCAAAAATATAAAAGCGAAATTCAATTTTAACTGAAAAATTAAAATTCAAAAACACATTTTGCTCTTATTATTATTTTCTGTGGTCGAGCAAACAAAGCAAAACTAAAGAAAGAAGACGAAAAATTGCGCAGGACACCAGATCATGATGTAGGCCACGGGGGCGAATTTATGGAGAAAAGTGAAGCAATATGAATGATACTTGCTAAGGAGTTATCTTATAATTTTGTGTTAATTATCGCAATGTTCAATAAAATAAGTATCACTAATTATTTAAAAATACATAAACATATTTAAATTTTTGAAAATATAAAAATATCAAATTCTTCATAAATAAGTAAAATGAAAAAAATTATACAATAACAGAATTTTAAATTATTCTTAATTAATAATTATTCTCTTAAAAATAATAATTAAACATGATAATAAATGTTTTAATTTATGATAATTATCAAATTTTTAATTCTTATATAATATTTAAACAAGAGAGGGATAGAGAATTACAGGGGATATGCTTGTTCCGATCTAAGAATCACATTTCCATCTCAAGCAAGTATCAATATAAAATATCTATAATCAAAATAAAATTATCTGTTAAATTAATTTAAATTTAAATATTAATATTTATTCATAAAAAGTATATAAATAAATGTGATGGTAATTGTTTTAATATTCATTCCACTCACATTTGAGCATATATGATATATTAATTTTAAAATAAAAATTAATATTATACTATTTTTCTAGTTTGTAATTGTTGGAGTACAACCTTGATATCAAACTCTATATTGGTTAGGAATGAGAAAATTAAATACTATGTAAATGAGGATAAGATATATAAATTTAAGTTTTAAGATTTTGAGTTAAGATTATTTATAGTCCATTATAAAATAAAAAAGTTGGGTATTTAACTTCTTATATGCACAACAATTGGTATCAACCTTAAGCTTTTAAAATAAATTATGATGTCAAATTCACTTATTACAACAATAGTTATAAAATTTAAATCTTATTTTAATAACTTAATTTTCTAATATTAAAATTATTATTATGCGTATTGCGTAATACTGTTGCTAGGCCACCTTGCTTCAACTTTCAAGTAACAGGTACCAATATTCAGATACAGATAAATACAAAAAATGAATACTAAAATTATTATTCGTTCAAATATAAATATAAAAGCAGTTTTTTTTTTTCTAAGACAAAAATAAAAACAAATATTATATATTATAATATTGTGTCCAATCTGCTGCAATCGTGATCGTATTCGACACTACAACCGGTACCCGTTATCTCGTGGCTTTGTTGTTGTAGTATCAAACTTTCTCTCACTCACATAATCGTTTTTGTGTTGTGGGCTCCCATTTCCATCCCCAACCAGTTAAGACTCACGGACAGCATCAGCACCACCCTCTTTCTCTCTCTTCCATCTTTGTCCTGAGATTACCCTATTCATCACTACCAGTATAATGATGCAACTATGGCATAATCATTTTCACAGTTGGCTGTAAAGTGTCATGATATTTGTATACTACTCTAAAATGGAGTGAATATATTTTTTTTATTTGTAGAAATACAAATATCAACGAAAAGTTTTAACTTTTAACAACTCTTGAGTTAGATCCGTCTTTAAGGCAGATTAAAAGTAATCTTGATAACTAATATATTAATTAAGAGTAAGGGTAATTGTTAAAACAAAAAAGAGAGAAATGGTATATGCTTGTATAGCATGTTATACAACAAATTAAAGTGTACAATCAAAAAAAGAGAGAAAAGATAAAGAAATTTGAATTTGAAATGTAAGGTGAGAGAAAGAGATAGACATAAAAAATTTGTTCTATAAATTGTTGTATGTGTATCATAAATCAATTTACTCATCAAATTATTATTATTTTAATTTAGAAAAGAGCCAAAACGAGCAGGAAACAAGAAGACATACAGCTAACTAACGAATAAAAGAGATGGGTGATCATCAGCCAGCAAATGAAAGAAAAGAAAATCTGGGGGACATTAAACTATATATATTGCAACCCCAATCCAAAATAACCCATCCCATGTTTTGCCAAAACATCTGCTGGGAAATTTGTATGTTATGCCAAGAAAGGCTATCCGTATTGGCTTAATTAAAGCATAGATTTCGTTAATCAGAGAGCTAGCTGGGTGCAAGTTAGAGCATCTACCAAGAATTTTATTTATTTAAAAATGATTTAAACTTTCTATTAAAAAAAGATGATTTAAATTATCATATTTGACCACCTTATGAAAAATTAAAATAATTAATGCATGATATAACAAAAATATTGAAATAACTATAATGAGACAATTAACACTTTAATTAACATGATTTTTGAATGAATAATTTAGGGGTTTTGCTTGTATATTAATGAACATAATGAGTATATCTTGAAAATTTTAATAGTAACTGATATTTTATTTTATTAAGATGATAATTAAACCAAAGTTAAATATGAAATTTATTAGGAATGTCTCCCTTCTAAAAACATAAGCAAGTACTCTAGGTAATGGCAAGGTGAAGAAGCAATGCTAGCCAGCTCCATCAGTCTACGAAATTAAGAAAGATACATAGATAAATGTATGTATATGAAATTGAAATATTGATCGATGAATGCACGTGCTGGGTCTAACTCAAATAACAGTGCGAAGTGCCTCGAAAGCTTGTATAATTTGACTTGGTATAGAATTACACTGTTACTTTGATTAGTAGCTATTGCCTATTGGAATATATGAAGTGCGAAAGCGAGAGGCAGAGAAAGAAAGAAAGTGGTCCAGCTTAGTCTATGGCTGACTGACACCCATAGCAGCCGTGTTGATAAGGAGAGAAATTTAATAACACATTCAGTGGGCAGCAACAATCAATTTTTTATTCTTTCTCTCCTCTCTTTCACCAATTCTCCAAAAATTCAACCCCCCAAACTCAAGCATTTCTGCTGTCAGCGCGATTCACATGTACGTAACACACCACCCAATTTCATTTTCTTCTATACTATATATCTATGTACCTTTTCTTGTCTCAAATCCAAATTTTAAATTTCTTGGATGTTACTTTCTTTATGCAGTGCCTATGTCACGGTTTGTTGTCTGCTTCAAAGCTTTTGTACTTTCGGAATTTGCAAGGTATAGCTTGTTAATTTAGGATAGTTTTCAATTTTCTTCGGTTCCAAACATGATGTCTCAAGAAGCAATACCTGCTCCTTCCAACAATAACAACCTCAGAGACTCCACGGTTCAACTTCATGAACCAAACTCAAACCCTAATCCTAACCCTAATTCGGTTAAGAGAAAAAGAAGCCTACCCGGAACACCAGGCAAGTTATTATTTAATTAAATCCTTCTCTTCTGCATACTATATATGTACTTACTGTTCTGATTCTTAATTCAGAAAAAATATATTTGTAATTAATTACGGGTTAATTATGTGGTTGTGGTTGCATGGACCAAGCAGATCCGAATGCAGAAGTGATTGCTCTGTCGCCAAAGTCGCTGATGGCTACCAACCGATTCATCTGCGAAGTATGCAACAAGGGTTTCCAGAGGGACCAGAACCTGCAGCTGCACCGGCGAGGGCACAACTTGCCGTGGAAGCTGCGGCAGAGAAACAAGGAAGAGGTGGTGAAGAAGAAGGTGTACGTTTGTCCAGAGAAGACTTGTGTGCACCACGACCCTTGCAGAGCCCTGGGGGACCTCACCGGGATAAAAAAGCACTTCAGTAGAAAGCACGGTGAGAAGAAGTGGAAGTGCGAAAAGTGCTCCAAGAAATACGCTGTTCAATCTGACTGGAAAGCCCATAACAAGATTTGTGGGACTAGACAGTACAAATGTGACTGTGGTACAATATTCTCCAGGTAGCTATTAATACAACTATATTACCCCACCCCTTCAATATATCATCAACCTCATTCAATTAATTATATATTAGTACTTCATTTGTTGCTTTAATTATGTCCATTGTAGTCAAAGAAGCTCAACATCCTTATGCATGCATGTATGCTTAATATATTATGAGTATAAGTTAATTTTTTTTATCCAGTTTTATTAGAAATACTAGTTGGAGGTATTTGAACCTGACTTTTTTCTCCATCCCTTCTCCTTTTATCATTTCCCTATCCCTCTAAACTGATATGAAAAAAAAAATTATATATTAGACTTAAATATAAATAAATTTAACCAATTTTGTCATATTTAACACTATTACTCCTAAATATCCTTCATTTAATTCTAATTCTATTTTCAATGATTTTTTTCTTAATAATAAGTTTTAATGAAATACATTTTAAAAATAATTTTATTTTATACTTTGAGATTGGTAAAATTATACACTATCAACTAACTTTCTTAATTAATACAAAATTAATTGTTTTTGCTTGTATAAGAGTTGAGAAGCTATAAGTTAATTTGATTTGTCAAACTATTTATGACACCAGATAAAATATATCATGTGTCTAATTCATTGAATTTAATGCATGCCGGGACATGAATTAAATAAGTTTTTGACTTGAGAAACGGAGAATAATGTTGAGGAATTAATTGTTATACTTGTGTGACAATTCAGGAAGGACAGCTTTGTAACGCATAGGGCTTTTTGTGACGCCATGGCGGAGCAAAATGCGAGGCTTCCGTCGGTTTTGTCAAACCTTGGAAGCGAGATTTTGATGAATGCTGCTCAAGCTCCAAGAGTAATGCCACAGGGTTTACAATTACATGGGTTTCATTCAGAGTTTGGTGGGCCAGGCCAAGAACCATACATTGGAAATTTTGCGGATGTGAACCATCATGAGCATAAGCTAAGGATGCCACTATGGCTAGACCAGACCAATAATCCTCTTCAGCTTAATCATCATCATCCTCTAAGCGTTTCAAGCAACTCTTCAAGTTTGTTCTCACCAGGAACAACTTTGGCTGAAGTGAATAACATGTTTGGGACATCGTCGTCGTCACAGGGACAGTGGCTGAATTACCGATACCCCCCAGAAGCAATATCATTTACACATGCCAATGTTTCTATGGCTCATGGGCTGAAGCTAGAGCAAGAAGAAAACAAAGGAAACTTGTCGCATAGCGTGAGCTCTTTGTACCCAAGTCACATGGAATCTGCAAGGATATTGAGTGATAATAATAATTCGGCCTTCGACAACTCCAACTTTGGCTTGTTGGACCCGAACAACATCTCAAGCACGTCCAGCAACAACAACCGCCACAACAATAACGTGGTTGAAATTCAGAAATTGTTCAGGCAAGGAAACCAGCTGGCTGAGAACTTCAACCACATCGTGAATTCCCAAGCAAGCACCAACATTGGAGATCAAGGGTTTTCATTGAGTAGCATGAATAAGGGCTTGGAGCACATGGTGATGCCGCGGATTGAAGAGTGGGAAAGTGGAGAACCAAAAAGAATGGAGAATCAACAGGTACTACAATCAAGTACTTCCAACACCGAAGAGCACTTAACCAAAGATTTCATGGGTGTTGGAGCAGTGATGAACCTGCAAAGCCAGTTCCATGGACATTACTGATCATGGAGATAGCGAGCTAGGTTCAAAAATAATTAATGAAGTTAAGGTTAAGGTAGTGAAGTTTTATGATACATGAGAAATATTAGAATCATACTCTTTAATTAATATATTCTTTTGATCAAATCTATTTTTATTATTGAAAATTTATTAAAATTATAAAATTTAATAAATCTTACCTAATATTGAATGATTATCTCTTAATTTTATAATTTTTAATATATTTTAATGAATAAAAAAATGTGTTAAAGAGTATCCCAAGTAACACTCCTTAACCTAACATAGCTATTAGCAGTAGTAGCAGATGATATGTGTATTATTTACCTCAAAGTCACGTACGATAACAATGAGATGATTAGGCACATGATATGATAACGAGTCGGATTCGGAAGCATGTACAGTGAACAGGGGTGATATCACGTGATGATAAATATCGATGTCATAAAGCCATCCCGTGAAGGAAGTGGGGGCCATTGCGTTTTGGAAGAGACAATATATATTCCCTGCATTCTATGCTATGCTTGGTGTATTGTATTGTATTGTATATTGTTAAGGTTAAGAATTAATTTGCTTGTTTTAATTTCTTTAAGTTTTAGCTTCTCTCGTAGTTGCATTATAATGTATTATTACAGGGCAAAGAAGTAGATATACGTACGCAAAGCGCTTTCCTCCATGAATGTTGTAGAAACTGTAGCACTTACGTGCGTTGATTGAATAATGGCTTAGCTGATTGATTATCTTAATTAGTCGATCACTCGCTTTCTTGTCCTATGTGTCAATTTTAAGATAATTTATTATTAGGTCGTTCAGAATTATTATAGTCGCACCAATTAATTTATGCTTTATACTAGTATATAATTAAGTGTTATTATTATTTTTTTCAATTTACTTTATTTTTATGTCTCAATCGTCACCTTGTCTTTATTCTTTAGTTTATTTTCATCTTTTTTTCCTACCCCATTTACTCCAAAATGACGTGCACGCATGCATTATTTTTCTTTTCCGTATAGTATTAAGTGATGAATAATTAAATTTTAAAATTAAAATTAAGATATATTTTATAGTATATAATTAAAAATATTATTAGCATAAATATAATATTATGTTATTCATTGAATTAAGAAATTTTATTATTAATGTATAATCATTAATTAAAAGAAGTATAATTTAAAAAAAAATATACAACCAAAATGGATTTACACGTACAACTCAGAATATATTATTCAATGTCATCTTCAGATCACATTCTTAAAATCAAATAAAGTATTTGTTTGGTTCAACATTCTGAAACATTAAAATGCACCTCAAAAAGTTATAGAGAGTAGTAGTTTCCACATTTTTTGTTTGACACAAAAATTGGGAACTCCTACGTTGAAAACGCTAATCCAAAAACACTGCAATATTAAGAGCAAATTAAGTATTTTAATAGTTTTCTTTTCTTCTTTCACTTAGCTGATGCTGCGTTGATACAACTTTACTGGCTACAGCGTCTTGGCTATGACCTACTTTTATTTGTTTTCTGTGACCTTTGGGAGGCCGTGAACTGCTTTCCTCTTGAAATATAATACTACATAAAGAGGCAAAAGCTTTCTTTCCAGCTATTTCAGTTTTGTTGTTTTTCACACTCACATATGTTATCTGATGTATAACAACATCACGAGTGATTCAAGTTCAACAATTAAACAAAGTAATATGTACAGTAGTTTTCTGCTTATTTATATATAGGAATAGATCTAGAAATCTATGAAAGAGAGATTTAGTTTTTTTATTTCTTTCTTTATAATTGTTTATATATCTAACTTTAAATAAATAATAATTTTAAAAAAATTGATAAAAAATTCGTTTTTAAAAATATTTATTATTTTTAGACACAATTTTATATTTAAAATTTCCATTACATAATTTTTAGTAATTGTTTGTCTCGGGATAACAAAATCAAAAGATGCCGTGAATAACATATCATTTTATTAGTTTAAACATTAAATAATTAACATTTTTTACTACCATTTCTTACCTTTTATCTTGTTTCATAGATATGCATATAAAAAAAAAATTAATTACTTAGTAGATCACTATTTTTTTGTGAATTTTTTAATAAATTCCTGAAGTATTTTTTTTTTAACTTGGGTCCCTAAACAAAAAAAAGTTGGTCCATGAAATTATCTTTTAGTGGCTTAAAACTATCATATATAAAACAATAATTTAGTTTGTGGTAGTTTTAAAAATCTTAAGAACTCAATTAAACAATAATAATTTAAGAATTTATTTATAAATTTACAAATAGTTTAGAACTTACTTTACTATAATAATTTAACCTATAAAAAATACTCGTATAAAATTAACAACAATAATTAAGTTTTCCACTTTAGTTGTACATACAACATCTTCAACAAATATTTGAAAACTCCTTTACCTCCAAGTTCATTTAATTGTTAATAGTCCATATGTTCAATCAAATGATTAATACTTGACCAAAACAATTATTGATTAGGCTCTACTCAAACCCCAACTTAATAGATCCTCTTGCTTGATGAATGATTTAGAAGAAAAAAAAAAAAAGTCGTTATGTTGTACTACTACAAATTGATCATTCAACATCATCAAATCTATATCGGTTATTGGAAAATCGATGTAGTAAAACATGCGGTGTTATTTTTGCCATTTAAACCAACTTTTTAAAGGCGTTAATGACAGTTTTTTTGTATAACACCGTCTTTATTTGTAACCTGACTAATGAGTTTTAGCTAGCACCATCTTTGAATTCATCATATTTTATTTCCATTATTTTTCATTTTCTAAGCTGACAACTACAACATCTCATTCACTTTCACTTTCACTTTCACTCCTTAGCCTGGTTGTAGGAGTCAGGGTTTATCGAGGGTTTGGTTTCGTTCCTTCCTCTCTGCTACAACAATGGCGAAACCTGGGTGAGGTCGTCGCTCTCCCTTCGGTTCTGTTTCTGACTCCTCCTCTCGCTCCTCTTCCCCCTCCTCCTCCTCTTCCTCCCGAAGCTCTCGCAGTCGCAACCCTCCCCCGCAGAGGCGTCGAAAGTACTGCTAATTTCCTCGATCGGAGTGCAATTTGATTTTATCTGTTTTTTCTATTTGAAAGCATGTGTTGTTCTCTTGGCTGCTGAGTGCTGATTGATGTTGAAATTAAGAACTCTTTTTTTCAGTTTTAGGATTTCATGCTGCTGAATGTTTTCGCTTGTGGTATTGACTTTTGAGTGCGGCATGATTGAGAGCCTAAAGATTCCGCTAATTTCTGTGATTGAAACGGGGAAAGTACTCCGTGTTTCGAAATTTGATTGTGTCTTCTTTTTTTTCAATTTGAAAGTGTGTGTTGTTCTCTTGGCTGTTGATTGATGTTGAAATTGAGAACTCTTGTTTTTAAGTTTTTGGATTTCACGCTGAAAGTTTTTTCAATTCGTATATGTTCTTCAAATTTAAAAGCATGCGATGTTCTCTTAGCTGGGGATTGATGTTGAAGTAGAGATCTGTGTTTTTTTCTTTTTAATTCTTAGATGCTATGCTTGAAGTTTTTGAGTGTGGTGTGATTGGGAGACATGTGGAAATTGAATCCTATCGAGCCTACAAGATTGATTGTTCATTTTGTGTCGTTTCTAAAGATGATTAATGGTCAAAGTTTTAAATTGTGCCGTAGTTGTGGTTTTTCCACAATGAATGGACATATGCAACTGCAATTGCAGTTGTCATACAGTCATGGTGACTTTGAAATCTTTGACCTTGCTGCCAAAATTGTGGTCTGTGACTCTAAAATCTTTGACATTCTCCTGAAATTATGGTTGCGAACATTTTAAAACCTTGTTAATGGTCTCTTTGATTTTCTTTCTGCTGTTTGTATTTTTGAGTTGTACACTGTGAGATAATTAGATTGGTAAAGTGGGTTGGAAATTTGACTGTGGGACAACATAGTTGATACAGTTTTCTGTAGTGTCTGGTGATGACAGTCTCATGTTCCTTTAGTCCATATTATATCCTTCAAACTGTTGTAATAATTATATTTATATATTTTAATTTTAATTTTGGATATGATCTATTAACAGACTTTTTTTCCTTTTGTGTTACTCGTACTTCTTGCTTATGTATTTATCTCCTATGTTTGAACTCAGGAAACCTTCTCATATACGCAAATCACTTGTTCTTCATGTAGAAAAGCTTAACAAAAATGTCAATGAATGGCACTTGAAAGAAATTTTCAGTATGTTTTTAATTATTTATACCTTCTAGTTTTATCTTACATTTTGAATGTAATAATATATTATATGCTCTCTGTTATCCTCGTAGTTGCCAAATAGTTGTAAGAGTTATTATTTGGCAATTCACATGTACTGGCATGTCAGTCCCGGGAGAAGTAAATGGGACGACATTAGACAGGCAACCTACATCGGAGATGGAGACATGTTTCACAAATGAGGAAATAGCCAGAGCCTAGAGGAAGCCACACGACGGGAGCAGTGGAGAGTAGAGTGTAGCAGGGACATCCCATAAGGCAGGGATCATTGACTTCATGCACGACCAAGGCACACAATACGATTGTGGAGTGGGTAACATACAGCTGGCACCATCTAATGATACATGTGTTCTGCAAGCAGATGTTAGTGGACACATAATTAAAAATAAAGAAACAATACACACACCAGTTACCAACAGTCACAAGGAAGCATGTGACCTTAGTGCTGACGTTACTGGGCCTCCGATAGTGGGCCTTATTAGCCCTACCCCTGTTGAATTAGTTACTCAACAAAATCTAAACCCAACTGTTAATACTGAAACACCAGGAATGTTGAAGATGTACATGAGAAGTAAGGGGTGTAGAAAGCAAAAGGCCCACACCAGTGCAAATGTGTGTCAAATGGATGAAAGTACAAAGATAAACACTCTGAAGCAGATCAAAGTGGATATCACAAAAAATAATTGGAGTAGCAAGGAAGCTGAGTTACCTCCAAATGAGGCTCTGATGTCTAGTGCATGCCAAGTTCAAATAGTAGAAGAACCACCAAGTACTAGTGCCAATAGCTCACAGTACCTACAGGAGGCAGAACATCAATGGATGATGGCAGGACAAATGGGGGTGTTGTGGGATACAGATCATAAAAGTATCATTGATAAGATATGGGCTATGGAGAACAAAGATAGGAAAGAGGCAGAGAAGCTGGGCAATAAGAGTTGTGGTCAATGAATATCTTGTCATATAACGTAAGAGGGCTTGGAAGGAGGGTCAAATGGCCCACAATAAGGAGGCTAGTGAGGAAGCACAACATAGACCTATTATGCCTCCTAGAGATGAAGAAAGAGCAAATTGACAACACAATGTGCCAGGCATTATGGGGAAATCCTGATGTGAATTGGGAACTACAACTTGCTGTAAATATAGCAGGGGGACTATTGTGTATATGGAGTGAGAAAAGTTTCAAAGTGGAACGTAAAGTTAGTGGCAGAGGGTTTATTCTACTGGAAGAAGTATGGATTGGAGAGGATCATAAGCTGATTATAGCTAACATATATGCTCTTTGCGATCCTAGTAGCAAGAGAGCTCTCTGGGAGTCTCTCAAACAACTCAAAAATCTGAACCCTACGGGCCTATGGTGCTTGTTGGGATATTTTAACAATGTCAGAAACCCAGCAGAAAGGGTGGGCTTATCCCAGAGGGGAGCGGAGGACAAAATCGTCAGTGAATTTAATGAGTGGATAGAGGATCTTGAAGTTGTAGAGCCACCATGGGTGGGGAGAAATTACACGTGGTTTAGACCAAATGGGACATCAAAAAGTAAACTGGATAGAGCACTTGTATCCCCTGACTGGTTCACCAAATGGCCTACTAGTACACAATTTATTTTGGACAGAAATTTCTCGGATCATTGTTCGGTTCTGCTCAAATCCAAAAATATGGATTGGGGGCCCAAACCATTCAGGATACTTGACTGCTGGCTCAAGGATAGCTCATTCGAGAAGACAATTTCTGAATGTTGGTCATAGCCACAACAAAAGGGGTGGGGTGTTTTCGCCCTAAAAGAAAAGATCAAATGCCTCAAGGAGAGGTTGAAGCTGTGAAATAAGGAGCAATTCAGAGACACCTTCAAGAAGGTTTGGAATATAGAGGCTGAATTAAATAAGCTTGAAAATGACACAGCTGACAGACAGTTGACCTCCCAAGAAATTATGTATCAGAAAAGGTTGCAGCAAGACTTGTGGACTGTAGCCAATTCACATGAATCATTAATGAGGTAGAAGGTGAGATCAAAATGGATCAAAGAAGGTAATTGCAATTCTCGTTATTTCCATCTGCTGCTTAATTCCAATAGAAGGAATAACGCATTGAATGAAGTGTATATCAATGGATCCTGGGTCGAGGAACCAGCCAGAGTGAAAGAGGAAGTATGCAGGTTTTTTCAACTGAGATTCCAAGACCCCTTACAGTGCAGACCAGTCCTGAATGGCATAAGCTTCAGCTGTATTGGGTAACAAGAAAACAATATGCTGGTGGGAAGTTTCACTGAGGAAGAAATAAAGTTAGCGGTTTGGGAGTGCGGTAGTGAAAAAAGTCCAGGCCCAAATGGTATCAATTTTAAATTCATCAAACAATTTTGGCAGATTCTGAAACCTGACTTTCTCCGCTTCCTTGACAAATTCCATGCTAATGGAATTTTCCCAAAGGGAGGTAATGCATCATTTATTGCACTAATACCTAAGGTGCCCGATCCTCAAAGCCTCAACGAATATAGACCTATCTCACTAATAGGTTGTGTTTTCAAAATAGTGGCCAAGCTCTTAGCAAACAGACTAAAGAGGATACTACCACTCATAATTGATGAACGATAGATCGCTTTCATAGTTGGAAGACAGTTGCTGCACTGTGTAATCATCATTAATGAAGCAGTGGAGGAAGCTAGAAGGGGCCAAATGCCATGTTTGGTGTTCAAAGTAGATTACGAAAGGGCCTACGACTCTATCTCGTGGGACTTTCTATTTTACTTGCTGCGAAGATTAGGGTTCTGCAATAAATGGATTCAGTGGGTTGAGGGCTGCCTCAAATCTGCCTTGGTCTCGGTGTTGGTAAATGGCAGTCCCACCTCAGAATTTACTCCTCAAAGGGGCCTTAGACAAGGTGACCCATTAGCGCCCCTATTATTCAACATTGTAGTAGAAGCCTTAACTGTTCTCATGAGGGAAGCAGTAAACAAGCAGTTGTTCACTGAATTTCCGGTGGGGAAAAATAAAATACCAGTCAGCATTTTACAGTATGCTGATGATACTATCTTTTTCGGTGAAGCCACATTGCAAAATGTCAAGGTAATCAATGCGATACTGAGAGTTTTTGAACTTGCCTCTGGCCTTAAAATAAACTATGCGAAAAGTAGTTTTGGAGCTGTGGGAAAATCTGAGCAGTGGTGCAAGGAGGCTGCTGAATATTTGAATTGCAGAATTTTGCCTATTCCGTTCATATATCTGGGCATTCCCATTGGGGTAAACCCAAGGCGTAGTGAGTTGTGGGATCCGATCATTAGAAAATTTGAGAGGAAACTGGCTAAATGGAAACAAAGACATTTGTCCTTTGAAGGGAGAGTGACTCTTATAAAATCAATCCTAACATCTATCCCCATTTATTTTCTCTCTTCTTTCAGGGTTCCCAACAAGATAGCGGAGAAGATGGTCAAAATTCATAGGATATTCCTATGGGGAGGAGGATTGGAACAAAGGAAGATTGCTTGGGTCAAATGGGAAATAATTTGTCTCCCAAAAGAAAAGGGAGGGCTGGACATAAAAGATATTATGACATTCAACAAAGCATTACTTGGAAAATGGAGGTGGGACATACTCCACCAAAATAAGGAATTATGGGCTAGAATATTGGAATCCAAATATAGAGGCTGGAGGTCATTGGTTGAAGGTGAAAGAGTCAACAAAGAATCATTTTGGTGACAGGACCTCATGGCAGTCATCCATGAACAACAGCTGAGCAACGTCTTCCAAAATGAAACAAAATGGAGGGTGGGGAGTGGTGACAAAATCAGATTTTGGGAGGACTGTTGGACTGATGATGGTGAATCATTAAAGAGGAAATATCCCAGGCTATATCTAATATCTTGCCAACAACAAAAACTCATCAATCAAGTGGGCAGATTTATAGAAATAGCATGGGAGTGGAATCTTGAATGGAGAAGGTCACTGTTTGATAATGAAATTGATGCGGCTGTCGTTTTTATGGGGGACATATCACATGTCACAATACAACAACACATAGTAGATTGTTGGGTGTGGAAACCACAACATAACGACCATTATTCTACAAGGAGCAGCAGCGGAAGAGATAATGGACACTGCATTTGGGGACTTGTGGAAGCTAAAAATCCCAACTAAAGCTTCAATCTTCGCTTGGAGGCTGATTAGAGACAGGCTGCCGACTAAAATCAACTTAAGAAGGAGACAAGTACAAATAAGTGATGCATTCTGCCCCTTCTGCAGAAATGAGGAGGAGGATGCATCCCACTTATTTTTCGATTGCACCAAAACACAACCTCTATGGTGGGAATCCCTATCGTGGATTAAAACCCTAAGGGCATATCCTGTTAATCCAAGACAACATTTCTTGTGGCACACAAACAGGAGGCATGGAAAGAAAAACTATAACAAATGGAAATGCTGGTGGGTAGCCTTAACCTGGACCATTTGGCGGCATAGAAATATAATCATTTTTTCAAACGAATCATTCAATGGAAGCAAGATGTTGGAAGATGCAGTGTTCCTAGTTTGGTCATGGTTTAGAGCAATGGAGACAGATTTTGTAATGCATTATAACCAGTGGTCTAGTAATCTAATTGTAGGCTTTGGTAACTAGGACAACACATCAGCTGATGGACTGTATAATGGTATAACTGGTAACTAGCTCGGATCCTATTAGGCCGAAATCCCTATTGGATCCAGCAGGTTTCCTAAAAACCTCTACTTTATCATTAGTACCACTGATACTTTCATATATATATATATATATATATATATATATATATATATATATATATATATATATATATTACTTTTGCTGATAAAAAAAGGGATGGAGATTCATGCACACACAAAAATCTGACTAGGGTTTCAAGAACGTCAATATAGATTGAAGAAATGAGTGATAGTCGAGAATCGAGAATGAGCTTTGTATGAGTATGGGTCAAGTGAGGTTTGAAAACAAACTAAGAAAGGGTTTCGTTAGTGAGAGAAAGGGGCTTGTCGTTAGTTGAAAAGCTTTGTCCCGAGAGCATGCATTTTTCAAATTTTTATTTTTGCTATATTAAGTTTTAAAAATAATATATATATATATATATATATATATATATATATGTATGTATATATATATATTTGCTATATTAAAGAATAATATAGATATATGGTTTAACATATAATTTTAAAATAACAAACATGCTATTTATATGTTATTTCGAAAAGTACTTTGTAGAACTAATATATGTTATTTTAAAAAGTAATTTCTAAAATTATATTTTAAGAAATAAAAAGATATAATGGACAATAAATATTATAATGAGAAGAGAGAACTTAGCAAACAGAGGTTGAAAATAGCATTTACCCTCCTATTCATCCCGTTATCTCTTTTAATAATATTTTTATGTCCAGGTTTTGTAAATAGAAAAAAAAAAGACATCAGAATTTTTCTTTGTCCAGGTGCAGGTAACAAAAAGAAAATACAACTTAAAAAATCATTAAAGGAATATAACAAATATTTTTTCATTGTGAAAGATAACAAATCTTAACAACTTCTGATTTGATTTATCTAGTTAGAAACAGAAGCCGCCTTAACAATTTTATCTAGATTCTCAATATAATTTGTACAAGATGATGGACCGTGGTTATCATCTCAATGCTCTGTCTACTTTCTTGCATTCATTCATTCTCTTTCTTGCCCATCACTAAAAAAACAATGACTTTCTGCATGGGTTCCGGTTCATGAGCCAGCCCGGTCCACTACGGATTAGAGGTGGGACGAGCTGAATTAAAAAAAAAATAGGTACCGATAATTTTTCAGCCCGCCCCACTTAACCCGTGGATTAGGTGGGCTCAACCCGTGGGTTGATGGATCAGCCCATCAACCCACCAAATTTAAATAATATATTATTTTATTTTATTATTATTATAAATTTATAATTGTTAAGAAATTAAATTTTTATTTTGTAGCTAGCAACTCAAGTGACAATTCACATTTAGTGATAGAGCAAGCCCAAACAATAACAAAGTCCAATTGAAGTAGCAATTTGTTAATGGTCTGCAACGCAACTACGCAAAGCACACCTTTCTTAATTTCTTAAAAATATAATTTCTTAATATTTTATTGGTATTTAATATTATTTAATATATATATATATATATATTAATAAATTTATCTTTTTCTAAATATTTAGTATCATATTAAATATAATTACATTAAAATTGAGTAAAAAAATTAATTATATTTTTAATTAAGCAGGTATTATCTTCAAATATGTTTAAGCCTATTGAAAGTTTCCATGATTTGCTCATTATGTGTATAAATTAAAAAGAAATAGTAAATATAAATTTATAATTATTTAAATTTAAATTCATTAAACTTTTGCATTATAAAATATTTATAAAATAAATTTTTTATTATTTTATAATTTATTATAAATAATTCATTATAAATGAAATTTATAAGTATTATGAATATCTTTTAAAATTAAACATATTGATGATCAATCTTTTCATGGGATTATCATCATAAAATACAATATATCAAATATTATGATTTGTTAAAGTAACTTATCACATATTTTCTTATAACCAGTATATTTCGTATTTATTAATATTTAAATAAGTAAAAAGAGTAAAATATAAAATAATTAACTTAACTTTGAAATCATCAAAGATATGAGTATAGTTTTATAGCATATAATCATAATAATTGTTCTTAAAATAATCATAACAATAATGTGAGTAAATTTCACATTTATATAATTTCTCACTCACATAATCAATACGAAGTAATTGGTAAAAACATAACAATAATTGTTCTTAAAATAATCATAATAATAATGTGTGTTGTTTTATTTATTTGACTTATTAATGATATTATTTTTTTTGTCTTTTTAGATGAAATTAATGGTGTTGTTGAAAAAGAAGAGGAAGTTGTTCTGAATTTCACAGTCCATGTCTCTAATATTTAATTTCAATGGTTTAGAAGTTTATTTTTGATGATATTTAAATTTCAATTATCTTAATGTTGAATGTTTATTTTGAAAACTTCAATCACTTTAATATTGAATGTTTGAATTTGATTTAGTTTGATTCTTATATTGGATTTTATTTTAAGTTGTTTGGACTAATTTTATTTTTTTTGTAAAAAAAAAGTAGAAAAGTGAGTCAGCCCGCATAATCCACCAATTCATGATGGACCGGGCTGGGTTGGCATTTTATTAGCCCACACAAAAGTGAGCTCAGGTGGACTAGCCCATTTTTAACTCAATCCATTGCGGGCCAACCCACATTAACCGGGCTGGCCCGTTTTGACAGCTATAACTTTCTGAATTTCATTACGTGGAAGAAAGGGGGAGAAGAGAAGAGAATGTAGGTGTTGTAAAAGATTTGATGCTGATGGTGACGAAACATCTCTTCTTTGGAAGTGGTTTCAGTGATGAAAATCCAGAACAACACACCAGCCAGAAAGAAAAGATTCATCAAATGCTCTGAGATACATTCTGACGATACGGTCACGTTTACCTCCCAGAGTTTATTGAGTTGAACGCAAAGCAATATCCACCGCCACCAGGTTATCAAGAACCTTCACTGACGCGTTCTCCATTTTCGGCATTGACGGTAGCAGTTCCATCCCCAACAACGATGGCATGGAAGAACATATATGGTGAAAGTGAAATCTCAAAACCCATAAAAATTGTTTCTTTCTCGTTCTTATTGTTATCGTATTTATTTATTACCTTCCTTCCTTCACATGTACTGTTATCATTCGTACCCTATGATCGGGCTTCTGTAAAATGCAATAAAAGCATATCTAATTTGAATATAATGTTCTTTCTTATTGGTTTCAATACTGTTCCTGCTTTGAAAATAGTCATGCCATGAATCTTGATTTTAACTATTGAGTATTGTGCATCTTGAGAGTGAGATCTTTTTAAATCTGTAATATACCTACTTTCATTGCATGATTATTTGATTATAAATGTGCTATCTCCATTTTTCATAGTTGAGGCTCATCTTTTCTTTTTGGTTTATAATATCCCTAATGATCGATCCATGATGTCAAACGTATCAAGGTTTAATAATTGTAACACCATTCCGATAGCAAACAAAGTCTTGATCTTAACATGTGTTTGGATTCAATTCTTCAAGTCTACAATTTCCCAAGCCTCTTTTCTTTTATGTCTTGAATTGCTTCAAAGAGCAAAACTACAATTATATATAAAGGCTAGACAAATTGCAGACTTGAATTAAATCCAATCATCTCAGTTGGGATGTCTGCCCAAAACGTTTTATGTTAAACTAGTGAGTAGTGACACCTAACCAAACTCTAGAATGTTATATATACTTCCTTTCCGTTGCATTTTATAGCTGCCGAATCAAACAGTCTAGAATCATAACAGTGCATTTGAAGGAAGGTAATAACAACAAAGGAAGAAACAACTTTTCAGTTTTCAGATTTCACTTCCACTCTATATTTTTTCTGTCATCATCATCCAGAACTCCTCAAAGTTTATCGTGCCATCATCATTGCTGTCAATGTTGCCAATTATTTTTCAGGCACTCCTCGACAGAGCATTCACTGATTAGGCTGGCCGCCACCATGCACAACTCCTTTGCAGAAATAGTACTGTTACTGCTACTGTCGAAAATTGAGAATGAATCTTCAAGTTTCTCCAACAAGAAAAAAACATTGTCAGGGTAGACACCTTGGTGTTCAACTCAGTAAACTCTGTGAGGTTGATGTGACCACCATCATCAGAATCTACCTCGCTGATCATTTTATGAAGCTCTTCCTAGCTCATGTGTTGCCCAAGGCTTTTCGTCATGGCACCCAGTTCTGAGGAGGAGATTTTTTTTTTGTCACCATTAGCATCAAGTTTTTTAAACACATACTCTAGTGCTTCCTTGATGTGGGTGCAGGAATGTAACGCAAGAAAGGCGAACATTATCCATCGAGAAATTCTCAACAGAGGACAAAATTGAATTTCTGCCGTGAGTATGCAATCATCTTCATTAGCTTCCAAATTTTATTTCATGCAGGGAATTCAACAATCAAGCAATTAATTAGGTTGCAAATTTTACTACATGCAGGGAATTCAACAATCAAGCAATTAATTAGCTTGCAAATTTTACTACATGCAGGGAATTCAACAATCAAGCAATTAATGGTAAACCTCAGTTAGAACCAGTGGATATCTTTTCAAGAAAAATAGAAGGTGAAGAAAGAAAACATTATGTGGAACACAACGTATAAAGATATGAAAATGAATCAACCAAATGTATATGTCAAAAGCTTAGAAATATTTACAGTAACACCAGTTATGTAATGCTGTAAATGTCATTTGTCTATGAATATCTTATTTTATATAAGTCAGATTTTAAAAAATAATCTTCTCCCAGCAAAAATAATCTTTAGGTTACTAGTTTTTGTAATTTTGTTGAGGATTTATCTTATTAGGGGTTTCATATACTATTTTCTTAAATTTTTAGGAATTTTACGATTTTATCTGATGAGAGATTTTAGTTTGTTTATGATAACAGCAGTAATGGTTGTGATGGGAGGAACTATGATGGTAGTGATGATGGGGATGATGGCAATGATGAGATTCTCCACTTAGGGAATAGAAGTTCATGTAGTATTCTTAGGGTTTTGCTTTTCATAGATGAGTCTTTCATTCTAAATTTTTTTAATTTATTTACTTTGTTATCGGTTCCATGCAGCCGATCTCACCCAGCGAGATAAGGCTCTATTGTTGCTGTTGCATTTACTATGTTATTTGAAGTAAATAAATAAATAAATAAGAGATAACCCATGGATCGGCCTCAACACTAAACTTTCTTAACCCCACTTAATTTGCAGAGTGTGTGGATTAGATGTAAACAAAATTTACTTGAATCTTTGTGTAGAAAGTAATAGGAAAGACTTTCTTATTTTATTCAAGCAGTAAAAGTACTGCTTATATAGAAATATTACAATAAAGTTTGTTCCTTGATTCGAG
Source organism: Glycine soja (assembly GCF_004193775.1). Lineage (NCBI taxonomy): Eukaryota > Viridiplantae > Streptophyta > Magnoliopsida > Fabales > Fabaceae > Glycine > Glycine soja. Next base: position 37,200,846 of record NC_041013.1, read on the forward strand.
AAATAATAAAGGAAACAAATAATAGCTAATAATGATAAAGATCTTATTTTAAAACAAAGTAAATCAAATCTCGATTCATCTAATATAAGAAACTGCAATATCTTCTATTAATTCCTACACCCCTCCCTCTCCCTTCAAGTTGATGCATAGATATCTATCATGCCCAACTTGCTTGTTAAACGCTCAAAAATGGGTCTTGCTAGGCTTTTGGTCAAGATGTCAGCTGTTTGCTGATTGGAAGGCACAAATGGCAAGCAAATAATTCCAGCATCCAATTTCTCAAATAATTGCTAGGCTCTCGGTAGACTGCCTCAAGGTGTTCTTCATAAGGAGAGTGCATAAACTGACTTACAACACTCACTGAAAAAGCAATGTCAGGTCGGATATGAGACAAGTAAATCAATTTATCAACTAACCTTTGGTATCTTCCTTCAACATTAACAGTCTTTTTTCCCTTTTGTGTTACTCGTACTTCTTGCTTATGTATTTATCTCCTGTGTTTGAACTCAGGAAACCTTCTCCTGTACGTGGATCACTTGTTCTTCATGTAGAAAAGCTTAGCAGAAATGTCAATGAAGGGCACTAGAAAGAAATTTTCAGTATGTTTTAATTATTTATACCTTTTAGTTTTATCTTACATTTTGAATGTAATAATATATTATATGCTCTCTGTTATCCTTGTAGTTGCCAAATAGTTGTAAGAGTTATTATTTGGCAATTCACATGTAATTGGTCTAGTCCAGTGGTGGAGTAAGCAATGTCTCATGGAGGTAGAATCCATGAATTAAGCCCCGTGCAGCTTCTCTTTTTGTTCCATTTTCGTTTATTTCTCATTAAACTATGACTTTCAATCATTTGGGCTTCAACTTAGCAATTTTAATATTAATATCATTAACTGTGGAGACATATTGGCTTGATGTCTTATTGCCTAATTTAGTGAAGAGACATTTTAGTGGCTTTAAGGAATTAATATCAGTAATGAAAGAAAGCTCTTAGTAACCTTTATAACTTCATTGTACACATGTGTTTTTGTTGACCTTTTAGGAATCCCCCTTTATGCATTAACTTCAGGTAACTTTGGTGGGATTATAAGTGTCGAGTTGGCAATGGATCGAACTGTAAGTTTGCATTTACTTTGGCATCATAGCTATATAGAGGAATTTAATGTGATATGACATTTCATTTTTTCCTCATTTCCAGGTCAATCTTCCAAAAGGGTATGGATATGTGCAGTTCAAGACAAGAGGGGATGCTGAAAGGCATTATTGTACATGGGTGGTGTAGGTTTCTGTGACTGAATAGGACTGTTTTCAATAAATCAAGCTTGCTGGCTGCTACATTTGTAGATTTATACCTTTGCTTTTTGTAATGCAGGCCCAAATAGATGGCAATGTCATGAAGGCAAGATATACTCTACCTCCAAGGCAGAAAGTTTCACCACCCCCAAAGGCTTTTGCTGTTGCTCCAAAGAGAGACACCCCCAGGACTGATAATGCTAGTGCAGATGTTAACAAGGATGGACCAAAGCGGCAAAGAGAATGTATATATGTGGTGTTGGGCATTTTTTTTGTTTGTATTTATAATATTGGTTGGTTTTTATTTTTACTGAACTTTGGTTCGATGATACCAGCTTCTTAGTCAGAGTGACCCAGGTCTTTCAATTTCTCCATTTCCTCCCTGCACATGGTTGCAGTATGATGTTTCTTTCGTATCTTTACCTATGCTTTCCTTGCACTTTCCTACTGCTGGCTTCTCCCTTTTTTTTTTTCTTGTTAGATTCTACTTGATATACTTGTTTATTTTGAAATTTGCAGGAAGTTAGCTCTATGCTGTTGGAGAAGCTTGTTGCTGCTGGAATTGGGAATCGTCCTGTTGTTTTTGTTACTCACAGGTTAGTCTAGCTGCCCAAGAGTGTACAAATGACATGCATGCAGTGGAAATTGGACTTCTGTGAACTCGCCAGTTTACTTATTCATTTTTTTATGATTGACATGCATCTTTTGAAAGTGCATGTGATTCATGCTTCAAAGTATATTTTTTTTTATTCTTGCTTGGTTTCATGTATAACTTAAATGTTTTTAGGCTTAAATATGTTTAATCCATGTAATATACTCACTTTTTTATAGTTATTTATAAATCAATTAAAATAGTCCTTGCAATATTCAATATTTTGGCATGGGTCCTTGTTACTTAATTTTCATAGCACCTGTTTGCTGCTTACGCCTGTCATGTGATAACATGTTACTTAATACAATTTTTAATTAGTCTATGTCATTCATCTTTTGAAAGTGCAGCGTGATTTCAAAGGATATTTTATAGATCAATAAAGCATCTCTATTAGTGCAGTAGTAGTAGTACTTTCACGTAAAAAAAAAAAAAATCTCTATTAGTGCATGTAGCCACTCTAGTGTTTCAACATTTAAGGTGCCTAGGCATATATTTATTACACACTAGCTAGGTGCAGAGGAATTAATGCATACACACAGTGTAAAGCAAAAGGTTTGGCACCTCTTATTTTTATCTCTACACCTAGCTTTCTACTTCATAATTTTACCCCTTCTAAGTTTTCTATCAAAGTTAAAAAGTTCTAGATTTTTCAATTTAAAGAAGCTTATATTTTGGCACCTCTTAATTTTTCTATTTAAATATTATGATTGAATTCTCATTAAGTCACTGATTTTTTTTAAATATGATTGTTATTTAATGAAATTAGGAAATTAAAATTAAGCACAAAACTTAATGACATGCCATATTACTATAAAAACATGTTTTTTAAATTATAATTCCTTTGTGTGTAATAAATATATGCCTAGGCTTAAATGTCAGTAGTTGTAGTTAGCCCTCCCACTATTAATTTTTAGCCAAAAAAAGTAGTGTTACTAATTGTATAAGGAATATGAAGTTAACTCCATAACAAGTTTCACTTAATTAACAGCTGAAAGTTTTATATATTTTTTGCATACACTAAAATGACATAGGTGTAGTTTTAATATCCCCTCATAACTCAAGTTTACTCTTGCAGAAAGAAAGCCTAATAAATAGAAATGAGTTAGCCATTCCTTCATCTATCTTTATCTTTTTCTATTATTTATCCTTATTCTTGTTTTTAGGAAAAACTGTTAAGAGAAACAATATGTATAGGGGCCCGGCAGAACTGAGGGATAGGAAATTTGTATTCTAGTTTACTATGAATAATCGGGAAGGCTAGTCTTCCTCATCTATAGAGGAACTCCATTGGAACTCAATTTTTATTTTTATTTTTCCGTTATTTATTTCAGAGAATAAATAGAATTTCCCTGTTCTTATTTAGTGCTAATTGGTTGACACTGAATTTCTATCAAAAGTTCTAGCCTTTTGTTGATTTACTTCTTGATCACGTGGATAGTTCTACTACTACTAATGATTCAAATTGTAAGGGGCTTGTACCTTGGATGATTTGAATTTAGAACATACCAAACAAGTGAATTTACATTATATATATATATATATAATATAGGAGTTAAATACCTACTAATTCATGTCAATCAAATGAACATGAGCTTCATGTTTATTTTGAAAACGCCACTTCGGATCAACTTTTAGGCCAGAAGGCCCGGAGCAAAATGTGGTGAGACTTGAAATAGCATGAAAAGGCAGGTTGCAGTGATTATATATTATAATTGAACTTAATGTTCTCATAATAAAATTGCTTGGTAACTGTCTCGAGCACTTGAATTCCTTTGAATATATCATTTACTGTGTATAGGGTGTTTCTTTGTCATCATTTGATCCATTTAGCTGAGCCTTCCAAGTGGGAAAAATGTTTGGTTGTTATTGTTGTAGAGTGCTTCTCGGCCATGTTCATGTGCCAGTGATGAGTTTTTAAGGATTATAAGACATTATAATGTGGCCTATAGATTCATGATAGTCAGGTTAGGACTCATAGTAGCTGCTTCCATTGCAGCCCTCACAGTTGAGCAGCTGAATGTGAATAACACAAGATCAGGTACTTCTGCTTATTCAATATTCACCACTTATTATTGTTATTAATTTTTTTTGACAATTTTTTATCATTTCACTTCTCAACATGCAAAATACGTAAAAACTCATCACAGTTTGCAACTATAATTAGACACAATTTAAGAACATATACTCCTCACAACGTCCATTTTGAAGTGAAAACTACGCAATGGTGTTACAGCAACAGACTTAGTTCTAACTGTGACTCAAATTCTCAGAAAGCATGGTGTTGTGGGGAAATTTGTTGAATTTTATGGTAATTAAATTCTCTTGTGGCCTACTGTTGCATATTTTTTTCTTCCTTTTTTCAACTTACACTGATTGTCCTTGCTGATTAATAGTTATTTGCTTTGTTCTCTAGGTGATGGTATGGGTGAATTATCTTTGGCTGACAGGGCCACTATTGCCAATATGTCTCCTGAATATGGTGCCACCATGGGCTTCTTCCCTGTGGATCATGTTACATTACAGTATCTCAAGTTAACGGGAAGAAGTGATGAGACTGTAAGTACCATATATCAAACTCATTTATTATATTCTGATGTGAAGTGCTTATAGATCTATTGATCTTCATTTTGTCAACTGTTCTGTTCCATTCACCTGTTCCATTCAACATCAGTTCTGTTCCATTCACCTGTTCATTATATTTATCAACTTTTGCTGGCTTTCACTAGCTTGAGCACCAAGCTATTAGTGACCACTTATGCATGATATGTTTTCTGGCCTTTGAAAAAGTCAAGACTCGTTCGTTCTTGTCTATGACTCATGTTCCTATTTTTGCAGGACTTTGTTCTGGGGACCTTAACAGCAGCAATGATGTCAAAATGAGTGTTTGGGAGATCCATGTAAATGACTTTGTTCTGGGGACCTTAACAGCAGCAATGATATCAGGATGAAGTCCTTATCTTCTGGTGTCTTTTTTTCGCTTTGCATAATAAAAGGAAAAGATTGTGTGTTTTTTGGATGGTTCTTTTCTTTTCTTGATTCTAACTGTTTACTGTTTTCACTGTTTTGCCAGGTCAAGCCTTGGGTTAAAACAAGTCTTGCTCTAGGCTCTGGAGTTGTTACAAAATATCTACTCCAGAGGTTTTTTGTGCTTCTTATGCAGTAATTTGTATTATAATGTAGTCACTTCCCCTCTGTACAAATTAGGGAAAATATATTCTAATTTTGTATTTGTTTCTGTTTTATTGCCAGTGGACTGCAAAAATATCTAAATGAACAAGGTTTTCATATTGTTGGATTTGGCTGTACTACATGTATTGGCAATTCAGGAGTGCTGGATGAGTCCGTTGCTTCTGCCATCTCAGAAAATGGTCATATTTTGTAACAAATTACAACTTGAACTGAAGCTGGATGAGTCATAATGTGTATATAACTTGTTTTTTGGTTCTTTCTTTTTCTATAATATTATCTGATTTTTCTTCTCTCTTTGTAAAGGTCATTATTTATTGTACACCATACACAAGTAATATAACTTGTACAAGGTAGTTCGTGCCGATAGAGAAGCCCATAATAACAGCCTAAAATATCAGGAGTGACACCTTTTTATACCATTATTAGAAAAATTAAAATGAGAGAAGGAATTTGAGAGGTTGGAATTCTGTTCTCTCAAGAGTGACTGAGAATAATTTGGATTCATGTTTTATTGTTACCCTGTGTTCATTAGCCTTGAAGTGCATTAGGGTTGTGATGTAATAAGGGCAGGAGAGTAAGATACTTTTAAGCAACAATATTTTGATTTCTCATTTAGTGAATTCATGCATTTTATATGAAAGCTTATTTCCTCTAACGGAGAAGAGAATCATGCAACTGTAATTAAAAATAAAGAAATATTATTATAAAAGTTAATGAATCTTAATTGGTAAACTAAGGCTTACAAAATCCTTCATCCACATTGAAATTGTCTTGACTAGTTAGAGCCTCTCCAAATTGGGCCTAGTAGACTGATTTGGCCCAATTCCTGCTTTTGAGACGTACTTCCCCATTTTTTGAGAACCTTGTCCTCAAGGTTACAAAGGAGTTTGATTTTGTATTCTTCTTCAACTCCAAGGAGGCTAACAAATAAGTATTTTTCTTGGCTGCATGCAAGATCCTCTCTTTCTTTCTCTTTTTGATAGAGCGGATGAAAATTACAGTTGTTGTAGTTATTATTGATCTTCATGTGCTAAATGTTTGATCCATTATATTTCAAAATTTGCTCCGTACATTGAAATATAGGAGGGATCAAACATTTATTTCCCAAGATTGGTAAGGCAGAGGTCACTCAAAGCAGGCCCAAGAGAAGGATCATTGCTCCCAATCACTTGAAAGATTATGTCTAGTTGTCAATACTTATTTTATGCTGCTAAACAACTTTCTGTTAGGTAATAGTGCTTGTTGGGTTGTACATATTATTTGTGCCTATAATGGTAGTTATGCTGAGGTGTATTAGGCTGTCCTACGAAAATAATATTCTAGAATACTTTGTAGCAGCTTATATAAACTATTCTATGGAATAAAAAGCCAAGCAGAATTTAGTCTTATTCCTTCTCTGTTCTACTTTGGAGGTCACTTAAGTTGTGAAGAGGGTTTGGATGCGGGGAGTGCGCTGTTACGTGGTGAGGTATGTCTGGTTATCTGGCAAGGAGACTAGGGTGTATAAAACCACACCCTTTTTAAATTCTAAAACTTAAAAAACCCAAGAGTGTATGATTTTATTTTTTGTTTATAATTTCGCCTTTAATATCTTGTTAGAGAAATGAACATATATTAATACTGGTACATTTTTGGAAAAAAACAGGTATGATGACATTTCATGTTAATTTTTCTGTTGATTTATGTGCTAGTCCACATCCTTGTAGATTTATCCTATTTTCTAAATTATTATGGTGATTTCTGTATGGTCATCTGTACAAGAGAAAAAAGGCCACGAGACTCCAACGGAAAAAAAAACATTAAAACGAGGTGTTATATCACTATTTTATTTTATTCCAAAAAATGCATTTTTGAATAATGTTTGGTGCACACCCAAATGTCAATCTGTGGATGAAAAAATGTAACTGCAGAGCAGAGATCTCACAAGCTAAAGATGGTGTGGAAAGAGAATTAGAGAATGGATTTTGAGTATTAGTTTTTTTTTTGTGTTTGTTGAAACTGCATATGCCGTGTTTTTCTACTGGTTTTGTAGTTTATCTTGATTCCTTGAAGGTGTTGATGAATCACGGGGTGTGATGCTTCGTTGAGGTTTTGACAAAATTGACTTGATCAAAGGAGGAGGTTTTGACATAATTTGAGGACATATTTTTTTCACTTTCTTCTTAATCAAGTCAATTTTATCAAAAGCTCTGAAAGTTTTCAAATTGTTGCATGAACCTTTTTAACTTTAGAATTATTATTTTCTGAACACCGATGCCAAGAAAAAAATAAAGGAAAAAATAAAACGTATATGAATCACATTAAATGTGTATGCAGTGTATATATGAATATAGTAGTTGGAAATGATTTATGAAACTAAATTCTTAAGATAAAAACTAATTCAAATTCAAGAGAATAGAGAAACTCGAAGATTAAGTTTCATAATGAGCAACAATTCTCCTAAATCCTAATTCAATCTGAGTACTATTTAGAAGAAAAGAAAAAGATATATACTAATATAAACTTAGTTGTAACAATTAGATTATATTTGTGTTCAAATTACAAGATAAACTAAGAGATAAGATCTTGGTTTACTACTTTTGAATTCAAATTTTATTTGTTGATCCATTATGCCACCTCAAGAACTTTAGTCTTGGATTTTATCGTCTGTCTGCTGCTTGGTTTAGAACCTTTTTGTTGTAACAATAGTTTATGGCAAATCGAAAAAATTACTGGCTGAGTCACGGACAATGTTGCTTTCTTTAAGACGTTTCGTGGCACTGTCAAAAAATGTGCAAGCAGACTATCAACCACGAAGTCCCCAAGATAAAACAGTCCAGATCACTGTATAAGATTCTCACTGCACTGAGAGAACCTTTTCTAGAATTACACCCTCTTGTATGACTTGAAAAGTCACTCTAAAGCCACCCAAAAATATGACTTGAAAAGTCACTTTAATAGTCAACCGAAAATATGACTTGAAAAGTCACTCTAATAGTCAACCGAAAAGTATGACTTTAAAAGTCACTATTATAGTCAACTGAAAATATGACTTAAAAAGTCACTCTTATAGTCAATCGAAAAATATGACTTAAAAAGTCACTATTATAGTCAACCGAAAAATATGACTTAAAAAGTCACTCTTATAGCCAACCAAAAATATGACTTAAAAAGTCACTATTATAGCCAACCGAAATTTTAGAGCGACAGAAAGAAAGAGGGAGAAGTTTGTTGGAAATGCATCGGCTGAAATATTGGAGGGAGAAAGAAAAGTTGAGGAAATGCTTCTCAACTTGGGCAAGAAAAAAAGAAGAAAGAAACTCTCTCTATATAGGGAGTGAAACACTATTCAAGTGTTTATCCTGAGCGATGTGGGACTTGAAGCCTTTTTTTTCTTCTTTTTTTCAAACTTTCATCCACATTCTCCTTTGTTCTAACAATCCCCCCCACTTGAAATTTGAAAAGAAGATTTTCGAGGATTTCATAAAATTGTGCATAAACAAAGGTGTCATACAACTTGAACCTTTGCATAGTGAGTAAGATTCAGATTTTACTAGAGTGACTCGAAGTCTTGAACTCTATCTCTGACATCAAACCACACACAACCTTTTCATAGGTGTATTCTATAAAGCCCGTGCGTTAAAGGCCATGCATGTCTATCCCGATATAGTGAACGCTCTAGAAATTTTTGCCCAAAATTTCATATGAAGCGGCCCCTACTTCAACATTCACATAGGTGAGTCTATCAAGAGTACTCCTGTAGCCTAGGTACTCCACTCAACATACAGTATAGATCTCATTAAGAATTATGAATTTTTTTTTCATAACTCATCCTCTTGTCACTTGAGGAATCATGCTGCTTTCACTTATAACAGCATGTTCATCTCATATCACTTCATAACTTGTTATTACCCATTGAACCTAGTTCTTGGGATCTCCAGTCATTTAGGTCGGGTTACCATCATGAATGATCATCACAGTAAGGGCAATAGTCCCATTCTTTTAGAAGTGTAATGGACTTTCTCTTTAGCTAATCCTTTCGTCAAAGGATCTGTTAAATTATCATCAGTGGGTACGTGATCCACTCTAATAGCTCCTGTTGAGAGTAATTCTCTAACAGTGTTGTGCTTACGACGTATCTGTCGTTTCTTACCATTGTAATAACGGTTCTCAATTTTTTGCAATAGCCGCGGTACTATCGCAATAGATCAACACAGCTGGTATCGGTCTTTCGCATAACGAAATCTCTGCAAGTAAGCTTCTCAGCCAACTTGCTTCCTCACTAGCAGTTGCTAGTGCTATCATCTCAGATTCCATAGTGGACTGAGCTAAGATAGTATGTTTCTTTGACTTCCAAGAAACAGCCCCACCAGCTATGCTAAATATATAGCTGCTGGTTGCTTTGGAATCATCTGAAAGAGTGTTCCAATCTGCATCGCTATATCCTTCAAGTATAACGGGAAACCTTTTATAATGTAATCCAAGGTTTATGTTTCTTTTAAGGTACCTCATTACCCTTTCGATAGCGTGCCAATGCTCCTTACTAGGTCTATTGGTAAACCTGCATAATAATCCCACAACATAGGCTATGTCGGGTCTAGTACAATCAGTGGCATACCTAAGGCTACCAATGATACTTGTGTACTCAGTTTGTCGTATACCTTCACCAGTGTTCTTAAATAGTTTTACACTTCGATCATATGGTGTACTAGCAGGTTTACAGTCAAAGTAGTCATATTTCTTTAAGATCTTCTCAATGTAGTGAGATTGATCCAGAGAAATTCCCTCTTTTGACCTAGTAATCTTAATACCAAGGATTACACTTGCTTCTCCGAGGTCTTTCATATCAAAGTTGTTACACAACAATGATTTCACATCTAATAGGTTTGCAGCCAGGAGGCAAGTCTACTAAATGCCAGGTCTTGTTAGATTCTAAAGAATCCATCTCATTATTAATGGCTTCTCGCCACAAGTCAGCATCCAAAGAAGACAAAGCTTCTTGGAGGTTTGATGGATCCTCCTCTAATGTATAGGTCATATAATCGGGCCCATACTATTTAGCAATTCTTGCTCTCTTACCTCTTCGAGGCTCTATATCTGGTTCTGGTTGTGCAAGATTTTCACTACTAATAGCAAGAAGATAACTGGATGAAGTACCCCCAGTATTCCTTAATTTAAAAGAAAATCATAAACCAGATTCTTTCTCATCTCTGGAGTATGCATCACATCTTTGAGAATCAAAGTCTTTCCAGAGGTAAACTTCAGTTCAACATCTCCAGTTCCAGCAATAGTAGTGGTGTGGGAATCACCCAGCAGCACTTTTTTATTTTCAACATTCGTGTATGTTTTAAACATAGCACGATCATAGCATACATGGCGGGAGGCGCCAGTGTCTACCCACCATCCATTTGATCCTCCAATCATATTGATCTCAGTTATCACAACTATGTATGACTCTTGAGCAATTTTCTGTATCTCATGGGATTGAGACTTTACTGATTTATCATCAGTCATTTGATACTTGAGGTAGCGACTAACAACATACTTTTTAGTCTTAGCTTCCTCAGTATCATACTTCTTTTCCAGAGCTAGCCAAACTAATTTGGCAGACTTATATGGGCTATAATAATCATAGAGATCATCAGCTAACCCATTCAGAATGAAATTCTTGCATAGGTAATCATTTTCATTCCAATGAGCTAATTCTATAGTCATTTTATCCTTCACTTCCTTCTCAGCATCCTCAGGTACCACTGGAATATCAGTGTTCAAAACATAGACAACTTTTCTCATAGTTAAAGAAAACATCATCTTTTGTTGCCAACGTTTGAAATGATACCCTTCAAACCTAAAAGGTTTGTTGAGGTCATTGCTGTTCGAGCCAGTAATATCTACGATAGCCTAGCAGAACAGAAAACGTCTTAAAATTGTTGTAACAATAGTTTATGGCAAACCGAAAAAATTACTGGCTGAGTCACGGACAATGTCACTTTCTTTAAGACATTTCGTGGCACTGCCAAAAAATGTGCAAGCAAACTATCAACCACAAAGTCCCCAGGATAAAACAGCCCAGATCACTGTATAAGATTCTCACTGCACCGAGGGAACCTTTTCTAGAATTACACCCTCTTGTATGACTTGAAAAGTCACTCTAAAGCCACCCAAAAATATGACTTGAAAAGTCACTTTAACAGCCAACCGAAAATATGACTTGAAAAGTCACTCTAATAGCCAACCGAAAAGTATGACTTTAAAAGTCACTATTATAGTCAACCGAAAATATGACTTAAAAAGTCATTCTTATAGTCAATCGAAAAATATGACTTAAAAAGTCACTCTTATAGTCAACCGAAAAATATGACTTAAAAAGTCACTCTTATAGCCAACAAAAAATATGACATAAAAAGTCACTATTATAGCCAACCGAAATTTTAGAGCGACAGAAAGAAAGAGGGAGAAGTTTGCCAGAAATGCATCGGCTGAAATATGGGAGGGAGAAAGAAAAGTTGAGGAAATGCTTCTCAACTAGGGCAAGAAAAAAAGAAGAAAGGAGCTCTCTATATATAAGGAGTGAAACACTATTCAAGTGTTTATCCTGAGTGATGTGGGACTTGAAGCCTTTTTTTTTCTTTTTTCTTTTCTCTTTTTTTTTTCAAACTTTCATCCACATTCTCCTTTGTTCTAACACTTTTTATTCCAGCAATATAAGATCTTATGGTTTATGACGAACCTATCGGGCCCTGCTAGCATTCTTAATATTACAACGAAAGCTACTCCAAGGGACCTCAACCTACTCCAAGAAACACAAGAAATGTATTGGTTCAAGTCAATAACATTGTTACTTTGTTTTATGAAGTTTTTGTGCAAAGAATGTGGCTGGAGTCTGGATATATAAGAGAAACAACAATAAAGGTTACATAGGAGCCCTCTTAGGTAACACAAGAACTGTCTTAACATATAAAATTCAGTCATTCATGCAATTCATATATTATAGGAACATTATCAACATACAATAAGAAAACTACTTACAGGTTTATTAACCTCCTCAGGCTGAAGAAGCAGACAAAACCAGGTGGCTTTTTAAGATGACCTTGAATCTCATATGTGTTTAATGACAGGAATTTCAACTTGCTATAGATTAAATAACACCACAAGTTATATGGATTTTCACCAATTTATTGACTTATTTGTTGTTTGAGTAATTAATTGTTCCAAAAAAAAAATATTTTTGTGCCAAAAAATTACTTGTTTTAACTTTCCTAGATTTTTTATTCAAACAATATATAAAAACAATAAAAAACAAAGAAATTAAAAAATAAATTATATCTTTAGTTAAATGCATAGTTTTAAGTTTGTTATCTAATTATCATAATTTAAATTAGTTATATTTTTAAAAATTATGAAAAAATAAAATTATAACAAGAAAATTTTGTATGTATATATATATATATGCTATAACGAAAAATTGTAAACAAAAAGTGTAACCGACGAGTAATGAATTAGATACTCATGTAAAAAACCATGCAGAAAGTAGTTAACGTTTTTAACGGAGGAAAACGAAAGAGTGGTTAAAAATAAAACTTTCAAAAAACATAAAAAAAAATATTATTTTTAAAAATTAATATAGCAAAAATAAAAATTTGAAAAATGCATGCCCTCAAGACAAAGTTTTTCAACTAACGACAAGTCCCTTTCTCCCACTGACGAAACCCTAGTCAGATTTTTGGTGCGTGCATTAATCTCCCTTACTTGACCGTTATTTTTTATTGTGTTTTACTCAAGGAGTTTGTAGAGTTGAACACCGAGGTGTTGACCTTGACAATGGATTTTTGAGAAACTTAAAGATACATTCTGGTAGCAGTAACACATAGGCACCACCACCACCTGCAGCAAGGCCCCGAAAGAGGATCACCACTCCTGCTTTTGTTAACTGATTTTGCTGAGCTGGCGCATCCTACAGAAGGGCCCACCACTACCGCACCATGCTTGTCTGCCATTTTGCTTGTGCAAATCCAATTCTGTTAGGATAGGATAGAACAGAATCACAAATTCTGTTATTCTAATTAACAGTATAAATAGAAAAGTAATGTAATAAGGCAGTTATGAATGAGAAATATAGAAGCTCTTCCTTTACTCTTCTTCTTCTTCTTCCTCATGGAGGCCCTAGTCCTCGAAACCAATTTCTAAGTTGCAAACCCATAACATTTGGTGCTTTCATTGAGAGCCCATGGCTGCCTTCTATGGCTGCCATACCAGCTTCGACTACCGCAATCCACACCACCCGCCAAACAAAGCTCTTATGACTGTCTTCCATGGCTGGCATACTAGCTTCGACTACCGCAACCCACACCACCCGCCGAACCATCTTTCCTCATTTCTTCCTCTCCACACTACCCTCTATCAATAACCACATTCCCTTCCATTTCAGCACACACCTCGAATGGCAGACGTCGAACTTTCTGTCGCTCGTGAGGACCGCCTCAAGGCCGCCTTGGCCAAACTTGCTACAGCTCAACGCCGCCTCGAATCCACACTGGATGCCCTTCTTCTAAAATTGCCTCCAAGAACCACCCACCACTACCCTTCTTCCTCCGTGTCGTCACCATCGCCACCTCCGCCGCCCATGTCGACTCCACCTCTACTTCCTGCACTCATACAGCCGCGCCCCACACCCTTGCCGCAACTCCGCTGCCCATGCAGACTCCATCACCCATGCTGACTCAGCCACTCATGCCACCTCCGCCGCCCATGCCGACTCCACCTCCACTTCCCGCACTCATACAGTCGCGCCCCACACCCTTACCGACTCCGCATCTTTCCGCTCTAGATCTTGTTCGTGCCACTATTCCCATTTCCGACCACCTATTCAACACTATCCTTAGTTATGGCCATGCAACAGCTCCGCATGACAAGCATGGATAAAATAGAGACATCGCCCTATTTGAGGGGGGCCTGGATTCTTTGGGACTATCATGGTCTCACGCAAGTGCATCCCCACTGTCTTAGCACTATGGACAAGTGCTAAAACTGGTGAGTTTCTTTGGGACAGACCTTGGGATCCCGGTATTACATTTGGAAACCATGCGTTGCAGCCCCAACACCTTGAGGACAAGGTGTTTTTGATGGGTTAGGGAATGATAGCAGTAACACATAGGCACCACCACCACCTGCAGTAAGGCCCCGAAGGAGGATCACCACTCCTGCTTTTGTTAACTGATTTTGCTGAGTTAACGCATCCTACAAAAAGGCCCACCACTATGGCACCATGCTTGTCTGCCATTTTGCTTGTGCAAATCCAATTCTGTTAGGATAAGATAGAGCAAAATCCAATATAAATAGAGAAGCAATGTAATAAGGCAACTATGAATGAGAAATATAGAAGTTCTTCTTTTACTCTTCTTCTTCTTCTTCCTCATGGAGGCCCTAGTCCTTGAAACCAGTTTCTAAGTTGCAGACCTGTAACACATTCTCAATTTTCAACATAACAGTAAGTGTTCTAATACCCCATCGAGGAGTGCCAGAAAAAATAAAGTGTGAAAGTGAAATTTGAAAACTGAAAAGGTGTTTCTTCCCATTGTTATTGTTATTGCCTCCATTCAAATGCATTGTTATGATTCTAGAGCATATGAAGGGTTGCTATAAAATGCAATGGAAAGGAAGAATATATAAACAACTCCATAGATTGTCCTACTATTTTTTTTTTCATTTTAAGAATAATTGAGTTTGGTTAGGTGTCACTAGTTTAACAATTAACTCAAAGTTATTGGTTTCATTGTTTCCTAGGTTTAGGCTTTATTTGACTTAGTTAGGATGGGAAACATTAATTTCAAAGACAATTTTTGTTGAAGAAAAGATTACAAAGCACCGTCAAGAGAACAATGATTTTAAGGGGTGGGTGAACTTTGATGATTGAGGCCTACCTAGTGTTAAGTATTGAGTTTGTGCACATCATAATGAGATCTATTTAGATTCATGATATGCCTACTTTCATGACATGATTATCACTACTGCTAAAATTTTAAATATTATCTTCATATTTTCAAGGCTCGTTTTTTATTTTATTTTTGTACTGCTCTTTATAATCTGTTTATCGATTATTCTTTCATGTCAAATGCATTAAACCTTGATGCATTTAACTTCATGGATCGATCATTAGGCTTGTTACAAAACAACATAAAATAAAATAAAATGAGCCCCAAATAAGTACAATGAAAAGAACATAATTTTAGAATCGTTAATAATCATGATGTCATGAATATTACGAATTTAACAAGATTTCTCATTCAAGATGTACTATGCTCGAACTCAAAGCTAAAATTGTTTGGAATTAATTTCGGCCATTGGTGGGTGTTGGACACTAAACTTAGAATTTGGGGACTAATGACCTCCAGAGTAGAACAGAGAAGGAATATGGCTAAATTCTGCTTGCCTTTTTATTCCATAGATTTGGTTTGCATTTTCTTTTGCTGTTATCATTTTCTGAAAACTATTTTCGTTTTCAAAAGATTAGAATTCTGAAAACATGTTTGATTTGACTTCTTGAAAATTGGCTTAGGCATTTCATCTATTTAATAAGAATGTATGCTCTAAAAAATTGGTTTAGGTCTTTCGCCAAATCCCTTATCAACAACAAAAACCTTTTTAACCCTATCAACAAAATTTTCATGATTTGCTCATTATGTGTATAAATTAAAAAGAAAATAGTAAATATAAATTTATAATTATTTAAATTTAAATTCATTAAACTTTTGCATTATAAAATATTTATAAAATAAATTTTTTATTATTTTATAATTTTTTATAAATAATTCATTATAAATAAAATTTGTAAGTATTATAAATATCTTTTAAAATTAAACATATTGATGATCAATCTTTTCATGTGATTATCATCATAAAATACAATATATCAAATATTATGATTTGTTAAAGTAACTTATCATATATTTTCTTATAACCTGTATATTTCATATTTATTAATATTTAAATAAGTAAAAAAAGTAAAATATAAAATAATTAACTTAACTTTGAAATCATCAAAGATATGAGTATAATTTTATAGCATATAATCATAATAATTGTTCTTAAAATAATCATAACAATAATGTGAGTAAATTTCTAATTTCTCACTCACATAATCAATATGAAGTAATGGGTAAAAACATAACAATAATTGTTCTTAAAATAATCATAACAATAATGTGTGTTGTTTTATTTATTTGACTTATTAATGATATTATTTTTTTTTTGTCTTTGTAGATGAAATTAATGGTGTTGTTGAAAAAGAAGAGGAAGTTGTTCTGAATTTCACAGTCCATGCCTCTAATGTTTAATTTCAATAGTTTAGAAGTTTATTTTTAATGATATTTAAATTTCAATTATCTTAATGTTGAATGTTTATTTTGAAGACTTCAATCACTTTAATATTGAATGTTTGAATTTGATTTAGTTTGATTTTTATATTGGATTTTATTTTAAGTTGTTTGGACTAATTTTATTTTATTTTATAAAAAAAAGTAGAAAAGTGGGTCAACCCGCATAACCCACCAATCTATGATGGACCGGGCCGGGCTGGCATTTTTTTAGCCCACACAAAAGTAAGCTGAGTTGGACTAACCCATTTTGGGAGTTGCTACGTGCACCCAGCATTATTACTGGGGCACCCAACAAACAGTGAAGTGACAAAATTGCCCTTCAATAATTCTTCTTCCGGAAGAAGTATTTCCGGAAACTTTTCGGAAAAAGCTTTTCCGGAAAGTTTCCGGAAAAAAAACATCTTCCGGAAGAAGAATTTGTGAATTCCGGAAGTACCCACAAACTACTTCCGGAAGAACGTCATCCGGAAGTTAACTTTTTTTAAAAAAAATTTATTTGATAATATAATTTACTTTTAATGGATAAACTAAATTATAAAATAATTAATATTATTATACATAAATAATTAAATAATTAGTGAACGTATGTAACGAAATAAGAATTTTCATTTTATAATAATAAGTAAAAATAAAATAATATTTAATGCGTATGTAATGACGATTTTGCCCTTGTGTAATTTTCTTTAAATTAACGCGTACACGCTTCTTTCTACTGCGCTTTCGCTTTCTTCACTTCTTTTTACTGCCTTTCGCTTTCTTCTGCTTTGTTTCTTCCGGTTGCTTGGTGTTCTTTCGGTGGTCCCTTTTGCAGTTTCCATTGGTGGTCCCGTGAAGTATTTAGAGATTCGGTGGTCCCGTGTTCGGTATTTGAAGTTTTGTTAGTGGGTGTTCTTCCTATTTTGTCGGAGGTACGCTTTTATGGGTATTTTTTTTTTCTTTTCCGGCTAGTTTTTAGAGAAGAAAAGCAGTAAAAAAATGTGTATCCGGAAGAAATTTTAGGCACTTCCGGAAGACCTTCTTTCGGAAGTTACTGAGGCCCATTCCGGAAGAAGTGCTTCCGGAAGTGTTTTCCGGAAACACTTCTTCCGGAGTAGGCCTCAGTAACTTCCGGAATGTTAAATTATTAGCATTTTTTTATTTCTGTTTTATAATTTATATATATATATATATATATATATATATATATATTTCTGTTAGTTAATAATGGATTAATGGATTATTTGTTTAATTAGGTATAATGGTATATATTGTGGACATTAAAATTTATAACAATAAAATTCATTTAATAATTTTTTTGTTTTATAATGGTGTATATATATATATATATATATATATATATATATATATATATATATATATATATATATATATATATATTTCTGTTTTATAATATTTTTTATTTCTGTTTTATATATGTTGTGGATTATTGATTTAATTAGGTATAATGGTATAATATTAAATGATTTAGGTAACTTAAATGTATAATGGTACAAAAATGTTTTATTAGTTGTTTATTATAGTGATAAGTTTAGTTTAAGTAAATAATGTAGTTATAAATTTAGAATATATTTGTATTAGTTGTTAGTTAATAAGTAGTCAATTTATCGATGTGGTTATATGATAATTTTAATATAGTCGTGTATGATGCATATGTCCTATTAATATGTTTGTTATTTAAGGTGTAGTAAATTTTTGGATGTGGTTATATGATAATTTGAATGTACTTGTGTATGATGCATATGTCCTTAAGATGGACGAAGATCAATGGAGGTATGACTTTGCGATGTCACAAGAAGTTCATATGGATTATGATTATGATAATCAAGAAGAATGTGGAGTGAATGAACCACATGTCGATTGTTCAAATGCTTTTAATACATCTCAGGTAATCATAGATAATTTGAGTCATTGGTTGAATTGATGGTTTGTATGAAAATTAATATGTTAGGGTTGCGTTGTAGGTATTCGCTACTCAAGATGATGTTTTGCAATGGGCTCGAACAGTTGCCCATGAAAATGGATTTGTTGCAGTGATTATGAGATCTGACACAGAGACCGGTAGCAGAGGAAGAAGTTCATTTGTGTTAATTGGGTGTGAAAGGAGTGGTACGTACAAGAGTAGAAATAAAGAATTCGTTAGAAAAGACACCGGGAGTAGGAAATGTGGTTGTCCCTTCAGGCTTCGTGGGAAACCAGTGCGTGAAGGGGAAGGTTGGATGGTGAAGTTGATCTGTGGGATTCATAATCATGAATTGGCGAAGTCCTTAGTTGGACATCCATACGCCGGACGATTGACTAAGGAAGAAAAGAAAATTATTGCTGATATGACAAAGTCGATGGTGAAACCGAAAAACATCTTGCTAACGTTGAAGGAACACAATGCCGACAGTTACACCACGATAAAGCAAATTTACAATGCAAGAAGTGCATATCGTTCTTCAATAAGAGGAGCTGATACCGAAATGCAGCATCTGATGAAGCTTCTCGAACGTGATCAATACATTCATTGGCATAGATTGAAGGATGAAGTTGTGGTGCGTGATCTGTTTTGGTGTCACCCAAATGCAGTAAAGTTATGCAATGCATGTCATCTGATGTTTTTTTATAGACAGTACCTACAAAACAAACAGGTACAGACTCCCACTACTTGACTTTGTTGGAGTGACACCAACGGCGATGACATTCTCTGCTGGGTTTGCATATCTGGAGGCTGAGCGTGTTAATAATATTGTATGGGCTTTGGAACGATTTCGAAGCCTATTTTTAAGACACGATCGCCTCCCTCTTGTTATTGTCACTGACAGAGACCTAACACTGATGAATGCAGTGAAAACTGTGTTTCCCGAGTCTACTAATTTGTTGTGCAGGTTTCATATCGATAAGAATGTGAAGGCGAAGTGCAAATCTTTAATCGGGGAAAAAAATGCGTGGGACTATGTAATGGATAGCTGGGGTACTTTGGTTGATTGTCCGTCCGAATACGAGTTCCATGAGTCACATCAGAAGTTTCAAGTTGCTTGTTCGCCTTGGCCGATGTTCGTTGACTATGTTAACGACACATGGATTATCCCCCACAAGGAAAAATTTATTACAGCATGGACGAATAAGGTCATGCATCTAGGCAACACAACAACAAACAGGTATTAACAACTGATTTTATTTGTTAGTAACGATTAATATTAAATGATATTTAATTGTTGTATATTTTCATGTTTGTTGTGTATTTTAAATGTAGGGTTGAATCAGCTCATTGGGCTCTCAAAAGAGTACTACAAAATAGCGTTGGAGACCTATGTAGTGTTTGGGATGCCATGAACAACATGATCACGCTGCAACACGTCGAAATTAAAGCATCCTTTGAAACCAGTACGCATGTGGTTGGCCATGTATATAAAAAAACCTTATACAAGAGGCTTCTTGGGATGGTTTCGAGGGATACTTTAAATCAGATTGCTTCTGAGATTGACCGTCTACGTTATCTCGGGAACAATCTCTCTTCTTGTGGTTGTGTGATGAGAAGCACGCACGGGCTTCCTTGTGCATGTGAGCTTTCTAGGTATACTGCTAGCAGCATCCCATTGGAGTCAGTCCATCTTTTTTGGAGGAGACTTTGCTTTTCAGACTAAGGGTTATGTGAGACGGAAGTCACCATCAAGGAAGAAATAGAGGTCATATCTAAAAGGTTTGATGAATTTGATGTGGCTGGCAAAGTAAATCTGAAGAGTAAACTTCGAGAAATCGTATACCCTGATCATAACTCTATGTGCCCTCCTCCGTCAAAGGTGAACACTAAAGGTGCACCGAAGAAACCGATGAAAAGAAGTCAAACATCCACAAAGCGTGATCCGTCTTACTGGGAGTATGTTGATGTTTTTCATTCTGTTCAAAGCAGCAACTCTCCAGTGAAACGAAGTGCATCATGTTCTCAACCGCGTCAGCCAACAAGGATCATCCCGATGTTGGATCAATTTGCGTCATTCTTTCAAGGTTTCATTCGTGACGTTGTGGATGTGAAAGCGGACGGTAACTGTGGATATCGGTCCATTGGCGCTTTATTAGGTATGGGGGAAGATTCGTGGCTGTTAGTGCGTAATGAATTGCTTAAAGAACTTGACAGGTGGTCGCATGAGTACATGAACCTCTTCGGTGGCACAGAGAGATTTGAACAATTAAATTTGTCCCTACTTGTTGATGGCTTTTCAAAGGTATGTTTTTAGGTTAATTTTTTTTAATAACAATGTTTAAATTACTTACATGTGTATGTTTGGTTCATTCAGGTTAGTGTGGACAAGTGGATGGATATAACAGACATGGGATATGTGATTGCTTCACGGTATAACGTAATCCTTGTATCGTTGTCCCAACAACAAAGCATGACATTTTTCCCTCTTAGAAGTCAACCACCACCTGACTCTTCTGGCCACCGCATCATATGTGTCGGTCACGTGTTTGGAAATCATTTTGTTCAGGTACATTGAATATAGTTAGTGTAACAATTATGCAATGACTTCGCTGGTTCGTTTGGCACGGTCAGCGCATGATATAATGTTTGTTCATGTACAACAGGTTTATTTGAAAGACCATTGTCCGTTGCCGCCTCCAGCGCTATTGTGGTCAACCAATTGTTATTCTCAGGCAAAGCAATGGGCAATTCCATATATTAGTAGAATGCAGCAATACACAAGCTTGATGTCATTCAAAACACACTATGTAGACCTAAATGAAGACTAAACATGCATTGTTTATTTAATTGTATTCATTATGCGATATAATTTGTTGTAACCCGTTACTAACAAATTAATATTATCAACTACTCGTTTGGTTAAGCAAGGAAATTGTTGGTCCAACAAAAATCATTTACGCGTGCAGCATACATCATTGTCATAATTGACAACACATAATGACATGCATGCGTATTACAGTTTGAGCGTGACAACACATTGGCTGACTTCAGTACACATTTTGAAACTAGCAGTCACTCGACAACACATTGGTTGACTTGACTACACATTAGCGACAACACATTGGCTGACTTGACAACACATTTACGCGTGTCTATTTTTTTGTAAACAAAGTTAAACAAAGGCTCGGTCACAACCATCTATATATATGGCAGACTAGGCTACTAAATCACACATTATCTTGCTTTCAAATAATCTCCCAACTGATACACAAACTATGGCATTTCTAGGAGAAACTAGTAGTCAGACGATTGTCAACTCAAGGTTGGCTTTCATTTATCCAAATGGATCGATTATTCACAATGATACTGGGGTTTACTTCCAAACTTCAACTCCGGTGCCCATTCGAGTACCAAATAGGTGTGATTTTGCAAGCCTAAAAACCAGAATACACAATACCCTTCAGCTATCCGACAAACAATTTTTGGATGAAATTCACTACCGGAAGCCATTCATCGATACAGGTAACCAAATTCGCTTTGAGTGTATCAAATTGATAAATGATGACGATGTCAACACAATGTTAATGTGTAATGATCAATTTTCTTGTGTTGGTCCGATTGAGTTATTATGCACCGTTGGAAGAACACCAGATGGAATAATAAACTTACTTGAACGCACTATGCCTCGTATTCATGACGCGATCCTGTATTACAACGGCAAATGGAACATGCCACCGCAGAACAAATTTGTTGGATGCGCGTTCACAGGAAAAAATCCTAAGAAATTTCAAATTCCTTCAACATGTACCATCGATGAACTGAAGAATTTAATCAAGCAAGTTGCACCTAAAGGGATTCCCCCTCTTGAAATTCACGAATCACAAACGGTAAGACGATTGTTTTTCCGCCAACCAGCTCGGTTTGAGTATTCATATACGGTTATAAAATATGAAATAAATGAGCTGATCACCAACGAAGAACTGCTGAAGGTGTTAGTACAATCTAACTACAGGAAAAAATATGGACCAATAGAAATTTTAGCTGTCTTTACTAAATATGTTGAAGACGAGGTCAGTGGGATGTCGCTAAACAACTGAATGTGATGTTTAATTTTTTATTTTTTCGTTGATGTAACCTTTATATGTTTACGGCGTGTTTAATTCCCATAATAAAGTTGAATGCGTTGTTTCAGTGGTCCAAAAAATTAATTGTTAAAAGGGTTCATTCGTATTTTTTTGGATTTTGAGGCTTTGTTTTGACGTGTTAGTTGACGGAACCGGGGAACGGGACTATTTTTTTTGGGTTCTTTGACGTCCAAACATGAGAAATGGCCGCCCTCCATTGTCTCAGGGCACTGGCACACCCACGCCAAAAAATCCCAAACATGGGTACTTGAACATGGAAAAAGGGTTCATTTCCTATTTTTTTGGATTTTGAGGCTTTGTTTTGACGTGTTAGTTGACGGAACCGGGGAACGGGACTATTTTTTTTGGGTTCTTTGACGTCCAAACATGAGAAATGGCTGCCCTCCATTGTCTCAGGGCACTGGCACACCCACGCAAAAAAATCCCAAACATGGGTACTTGAACATGGAAAAAGGGTTCATTTCCTATTTTTTTAAATTTTGATGCTTTGTTTTGACGTGTTAGTTGACGGAACCGGGGAACGGGACTATTTTTTTTGGGTTCTTTGACGTCCAAACATGAGAAATGGCCGCCCTCCATTGTCTCAGGGCACTGGCACACCCACGCAAAAAAAATCCCAAACATGGGTACTTGAACATGGAAAAAGGATTCATTTCCTATTTTTTTGGATTTTGAGGCTTTGTTTTGACGTGTTAGTTGACGGAACTGGGGAACGGGACTATTTTTTTTTGGATTCTTTGACGTCCAAACATAAGAAATGGCCGCCCTCCATTGTCTCAGGGCACTGGTACACCCACGCAAAAAAATCCCAAACATGGGTACTTGAACATGGAAAAAGGGTTCATTTCCTATTTTTTTGGATTTTGATGCTTTGTTTTGACGTGTTAGTTGACAGAACCGGGGAACGGGACTATTTTTTTTGGGTTCTTTGACGTCCAAACATGAGAAATGGCCGCCCTCCATTGTCTCAGGGCACTGGCACACCCACGCAAAAAAATCCCAAACATGGGTACTTGAACATGGAAAAAGGGTTCATTTCCTATTTTTTTGGATTTTGAGGCTTTGTTTTGACGTGTTAGTTGACGGAACCGGGGAACGGGACTATTTTTTTTGGGTTCTTTGACGTCCAAACATGAGAAATGGCTGCCCTCCATTGTCTCAGGGCACTGGTGCACCCACGCAAAAAAATCCCAAACATGGGTACTTGAACATGGAAAAAGGGTTCATTTCCTATTTTTTTGGATTTTGAGGCTTTGTTTTGACGTGTTAGTTGACGGAACTGGGGAACGGGACTATTTTTTTTGGATTCTTTGACGTCCAAACATGAGAAATGGCTGCCCTCCATTGTCTTAGGGCACTGGCACACCCACGCAAAAAAATCCCAAACATGGGTACTTGAACATGGAAAAAGGGTTCATTTATGTAATTCTTACAAACAAAACTCATGATTCTAAAAACTTATGTTTTTTTATGTAATTCTTACAAACATGGAAAAAGGGTTCATTTATGTAATTCTTACAAACATGGGTACTTGAACATGGAAAAAGGGTTCACTTATGAATTATTAATCATTTTAAAAACTTTTATTTTTTATGTAATTCTTACAAACAAAAATCATGATTCTAGGTTCCCTTTTTTTAAAAATAAATTTAAAACAACCGTAAACTTCACTTAAGGACCATAAACAATCGGAATAACAAACTATATTATAAAATAATAAACTGTGCAAAACACGTCAACTATATTAAACAAAAACTGTAATAATTACAAATATTCATGTCAACTACAACACAACAAAATAAATACAATGATCAATGGTCCGTGCGGCGTCTCTGACAAGCCCTGACCGTCCCATCAGCACTGGGTCCCCCTCTCGCGATCGTCAGGCAGTCCTGCATAATGTCATATAACTCTGTGTCTGCAGTGACTATCCTAAGGTTGAGCACACGCTCCAACCTCTGTGCAATCGCCTCATATCCCTCGTAATCATCCTGTCAAAGTCAGTAAAAACATTTATTATGAAATTCAAAATAAACAACAACTCATAAAACATTAAACGCGCAAATAATCTTACCACATATGGAGGGGGGTCAAATGCCACTGGAACCTGGGGGCTGGGCGGCTGTATGTAGTCCTCAGGGTCTGCAGCTGGTGCATCCCTCTGCTGGTCAGCTGTCTGGGTCGGTGTCATGAAAGGGTGAGATATGCGGAAAAACCACTCAATGTAATCCGCAGATACCTGCCCAGGCACTAGACAAGGCTGACCCGCAGGTAGTAAGTGATCCGCAAACTCCATCCACCTGTCATCTATCTGATCGTGTGACAATCGTGCACTAACAGGCGGCGGAGGGATGCTCTGGATGTAACCGAACTGGCGCACCACCCTCTCCGGTCGAACTGTGACGATCATAGGACCCCATCTGAGCTGACCCTGGAACGATGAAATCTCCTGAAACGCCCTAACACCCCGATGCTCCGTGTACGGCAACCAGGACACATCTGTGACGGTCAAACCATCACAACGTGCCCTGTAGGGTGCTCCTGTGATGCCCTTCATGTGCGCCTTCGACGTCAACCACCGGGAAGCACGTGGGGACGTCTCCTGGTATGTATCGTCAGTCACGCACTGATGCACACTAGGGAAGTGCTCATAGATCCAGCACTACACAATAATTGAGGTTAACATAACATAAAAACATGTTTAAATCATAATCGAACCTAACATATTAATAAACACAAAATTTACCTGAAGTAGCGTCAAGTACCCCGCAAGCTGTCGGGTGGTGGTCCTACAAGCCTCATCTAACTGGTCATACATATGAACCAGCGCGGCAACCCCCAAGCGTAACCACCACTATGAGCGAGGTCCCGGAAAGCGTCAAGGTGGACCACATGCACGTATGTTGCACTCTTATTAGCAAAAAGAATGCAACCGACAAGGTGCAGCAGATAAGCGCGAGCTGCGACAATCCACCGCCGGGCCTGACATCTGGTCTCATAAATGTCACGAACCCATCCTAATCGTACATATGCTCCACGTGTGAGTGCTGTCTCGGCTCTGGCCTCCTCCGTAGAAAGAGCGTGGAAACTGTGCAAGGCCCCAGTGATGGGCAAATGTAGAATGGACGACACATCATCCAATGTGATCGTCAGCTCTCCTACAGGAAGGTGGAAGGTGCTAGTCTCACTGTGCCACCTCTCCACAAATGCGGATATAAGTCTAGGATCGCCAGTAATAACTGAACAATCTATCAATGGACTTAATCCTGTGGCAGCCACCAGGCCTTCAATCTCAGGCACTGGCCTCCCAATCAGTGTCACCTTCCTCCCATGTGACACTAACTTCAAATCAGGACGTTCCTGATTTGAAGTACAAATTATACAATTATTAAAAAAAATTAATCATAAACAAATAAATAAACAATGACAAATAATTAACAAATTAAAATACCTGTCCACTCCACACGGCATGTGCAACATGCTCGGCAAATGATGTGAGCACTGACGGGTCACGTGGACCACCAGGGAATCCCTCTGCAGCATCATCACCATCTGACCCCTCACCACTATCAGCACCCTGTGCGTCCGCACGCATCTCAGGTGCCTCCGTAGGCTGATCAGGGACATCATCAGTCATGTCAGCGACGTCCTCAACCATATCACGTCCCTCCGTAGTCATCTGATAAACGCGTAGCCTACGGGCTGAGGCAGTAGGCCTACGCCTCTCGGGAACATCGCCAGCATCCTCGTCAGCAGCTCTATCTCTGCCTACAACTCTACCTATGGCACGACCTAAACCTCGTGTTCTGGCCATGATCTGTAAATCATGTCGAACACGTATTTTTTTCGGTCAAAATATACACAATTTTCTTTATAAAAAATCAACTTTATTTATAAACAAATAAGACTAACTTAAATCAAATTATTTTCACACATACACGACCTAATTTTAAAAAAAAATTAAACAACTTCATTTATATAAAAAAAACAACTAATGTAAAAAAAAATTATTAATAAACATGCACAACTTAATTTTTTTAAAAAAAATTAAACAACTTCATTTATAAAAAAAAACACAACTAATATAAAAATAATTCATTACTAAACATCCACAACTTAATTTTAAAAAAAAATTAAACAACTTCATTTATAAAAAAAAACACAACTAATGTAAAAAAAATTAATTAGTAAACATCCAACTCTTAATTTAAAAAAAAATAAGAAACTTCATTTCTAAAAAAAAACACAACTAAATTACTTAGTAAACATCCACAAGTTAATTTTTTTTTTAAAAAATAAACAACTTCATTTATAAAAACAAAACACAACTAATATAAAAATAATTCATTACTAAACATCCACAACTTAATTTTAAAAAAAATTAAACAACTAATGTAAAAAAAATTATTTAGTAAACATCCACAATTTTTTTAGTAAATAAAATACTTCATTTATAATAAAATAAACTAATTAATTATAAAAAATTAGTATTTTTATAAAACTTCCAAAACACACAACTTTAATTATAAAAATAGACAACTTCATTTTTAAAGAAAAAACACTAATTTAAAAAAAAACAATAAACAAAAACAAACACAACTACTTTTATAAAAAAAATTAATTTACAAATTAATATTTAGTAAAAATACACAATTTAAATTATAAAAAAAATATGACATCAAAAACCCAAACTTCATTTTTCATAAAATCTAAAAAACAAAATAACCAAAATAAATAAAATAATTCATTTAAAAAAAAAACAAAACAATTTCTGTTTAAAAAAATTTTAAAAAAAAACACAAAAAAAATAAAAAAACCACTTCCGGAAGAAGTGGTTCTTCCGGAAAGGTCTTCCGGAAATTTGAAAGTTCTTCCGGAAGTGCGCGTCTTCCGGAATTCTTCCGGATGAACCACTTCTTCCGGAAAGTTCCCGGAAGAGGTTTTCCGGGAGTCTTCCGGAAGAAGTGTTCTTCCGGAAGACGTTTGGTTACTTCCGGAAGAACACTTCTTCCGGAAACTTTTCGGAAAAGGTTCTTCCGGAACTTCCGGAAGAACCCCTAACGGGTCTTTCGGAAGACTCCGTCGTCAGCCATTTCCCCATTTTTTTCGGCGTCTCCTGCTCTCGTCTTCTACCCTACGGTTCCACTAACCTAAGGTTCTTCTAACCTACCCTAAATGCTACAACTACAGTGCATAATAAAAGCAAAGGGAAGATTAGGGACACCTACCTCGAACGGAAATGGCGTCCAACCGAAAGAAGCAGCACCTGGGCTCGCGGTGAAGGAGAAGGCTCGTGGAAGAGGTAAGCAAAGGAAGAAAAGCAGAAGCAAGAAGAAGTGGCTGAGTGATTCCGGGAGAGGAGAAGAAAACTATTTAAATATTTTAAACTTTTTTAATGAAGGGTAAAATGGTAGTTTCATTAAATTGCTGGGTGCACCAGTAATATTGCTGGGTGCACCTAGCATATCCCACCCATTTTTAACTCAACCCGTTGCGGGCCAACCCATGTTAACCGGGCTGGCCCGTTTTGACAGCTATAACTTTCTGAATTTCATTACGTGGAAGAAAGGGGGAGAAGAGAAGAGAATGTAGGTGTTGTAAAAGATTTGATGCTGATGGTGACGAAACATCTCTTCTTTGGAAGTGGTTTCAGTGATGAAAATCCAGAACAACACACAAGCCAGAAAGAAAAGCTTCATCAAATGCTCTGAGATACATTCTGACGATACGGTCACGTTTACCTCCCAGAGTTTATTGAGTTGAACGCAAAGCAATATCCACCGCCACCAGGTTATCAAGAACCTTCAATGACGCGTTCTCCATTTTCGGCATTGACGGTAGCAGTTCCATCCCCAACAACGATGGCATGGAAGAACATATATGGTGAAAGTGAAATCTCAAAACCCATAAAAATTGTTTCTTTCTCGTTCTTATTGTTATCGTATTTATTTATTACCTTCCTTCCTTCACATGTACTGTTATCATTCGTACCCTATGATCGGGCTTCTGTAAAATGCAATAAAAGCATATCTAATTTGAATATAATGTTCTTTCTTATTGGTTTCAATACTGTTCCTGCTTTGAAAATAGTCATGCCATGAATCTTGATTTTAACTATTGAGTATTGTGCATCTTGAGAGTGAGATCTTTTTAAATCTGTAATATACCTACTTTCATTGCATGATTATTTGATTATAAATGTGCTATTTCCCTTTTTCATAGTTGAGGCTCATCTTTTCTTTTTGGTTTATAATATCCCTAATGATCGATACATGATGTCAAATGTATCAAGGTTTAATAATTGTAACACCATTCCGATAGCAAACAAAGTCTTGATCTTAACATGTGTTTGGATTCAATTCTTCAAGTCTACAATTTCCCAAGCCTCTTTTCTTTTATGTCTTGAATTGCTTCAAAGAGCAAAACTACAATTATATATAAAGGCTAGACAAATTGCAGACTTGAATTAAATCCAATCATCTCAGTTGGGATGTCTGCCCAAAACGTTTTATGTTAAACTAGTGAGTAGTGACACCTAACCAAACTCTAGAATGTTATATATACTTCCTTTCCGTTGCATTTTATAGCTGCCGAATCAAACAGTCTAGAATCATAACAGTGCATTTGAAGGAAGGTAATAACAACAAAGGAAGAAACAACTTTTCAGTTTTCAGATTTCACTTCCACTCTATATTTTTTCTGTCATCATCATCCAGAACTCCTCAAAGTTTATCGTGCCATCATCATTGCTGTCAATGTTGCCAATTATTTTTCAGGCACTCCTCGACAGAGCATTCACTGATTAGGCTGGCCGCCACCATGCACAACTCCTTTGCAGAAATAGTACTGTTACTGCTACTGTCGAAAATTGAGAATGAATCTTCAAGTTTCTCCAACAAGAAAAAAACATTGTCAGGGTAGACACCTTGGTGTTCAACTCAGTAAACTCTGTGAGGTTGATGTGACCACCATCATCAGAATCTACCTCGCTGATCATTTTATGAAGCTCTTCCTAGCTCATGTGTTGCCCAAGGCTTTTCGTCATGGCACCCAGTTCTGAGGAGGAGATTTTTTTTTGTCACCATTAGCATCAAGTTTTTTAAACACATACTCTAGTGCTTCCTTGATGTGGGTGCAGGAATGTAACGCAAGAAAGGCGAACATTATCCATCGAGAAATTCTCAACAGAGGACAAAATTGAATTTCTGCCGTGAGTATGCAATCATCTTCATTAGCTTCCAAATTTTATTTCATGCAGGGAATTCAACAATCAAGCAATTAATTAGGTTGCAAATTTTACTACATGCAGGGAATTCAACAATCAAGCAATTAATTAGCTTGCAAATTTTACTACATGCAGGGAATTCAACAATCAAGCAATTAATGGTAAACCTCAGTTAGAACCAGTGGATATCTTTTCAAGAAAAATAGAAGGTGAAGAAAGAAAACATTATGTGGAACACAACGTATAAAGATATGAAAATGAATCAACCAAATGTATATGTCAAAAGCTTAGAAATATTTACAGTAACACCAGTTATGTAATGCTGTAAATGTCATTTGTCTATGAATATCTTATTTTATATAAGTCAGATTTTAAAAAATAATCTTCTCCCAGCAAAAATAATCTTTAGGTTACTAGTTTTTGTAATTTTGTTGAGGATTTATCTTATTAGGGGTTTCATATACTATTTTCTTAAATTTTTAGGAATTTTACGATTTTATCTGATGAGAGATTTTAGTTTGTTTATGATAACAGCAGTAATGGTTGTGATGGGAGGAACTATGATGGTAGTGATGATGGGGATGATGGCAATGATGAGATTCTCCACTTAGGGAATAGAAGTTCATGTAGTATTCTTAGGGTTTTGCTTTTCATAGATGAGTCTTTCATTCTAAATTTTTTTAATTTATTTACTTTGTTATCGGTTCCATGCAGCCGATCTCACCCAGCGAGATAAGGCTCTATTGTTGCTGTTGCATTTACTATGTTATTTGAAGTAAATAAATAAATAAATAAGAGATAACCCATGGATCGGCCTCAACACTAAACTTTCTTAACCCCACTTAATTTGCAGAGTGTGTGGATTAGATGTAAACAAAATTTACTTGAATCTTTGTGTAGAAAGTAATAGGAAAGACTTTCTTATTTTATTCAAGCAGTAAAAGTACTGCTTATATAGAAATATTACAATAAAGTTTGTTCCTTGATTCGAGAAATAATAAAGGAAACAAATAATAGCTAATAATGATAAAGATCTTATTTTAAAACAAAGTAAATCAAATCTCGATTCATCTAATATAAGAAACTGCAATATCTTCTATTAATTCCTACACCCCTCCCTCTCCCTTCAAGTTGATGCATAGATATCTATCATGCCCAACTTGCTTGTTAAACGCTCAAAAATGGGTCTTGCTAGGCTTTTGGTCAAGATGTCAGCTGTTTGCTGATTGGAAGGCACAAATGGCAAGCAAATAATTCCAGCATCCAATTTCTCAAATAATTGCTAGGCTCTCGGTAGACTGCCTCAAGGTGTTCTTCATAAGGAGAGTGCATAAACTGACTTACAACACTCACTGAAAAAGCAATGTCAGGTCGGATATGAGACAAGTAAATCAATTTATCAACTAACCTTTGGTATCTTCCTTCAACATTAACAGTCTTTTTTCCCTTTTGTGTTACTCGTACTTCTTGCTTATGTATTTATCTCCTGTGTTTGAACTCAGGAAACCTTCTCCTGTACGTGGATCACTTGTTCTTCATGTAGAAAAGCTTAGCAGAAATGTCAATGAAGGGCACTAGAAAGAAATTTTCAGTATGTTTTAATTATTTATACCTTTTAGTTTTATCTTACATTTTGAATGTAATAATATATTATATGCTCTCTGTTATCCTTGTAGTTGCCAAATAGTTGTAAGAGTTATTATTTGGCAATTCACATGTAATTGGTCTAGTCCAGTGGTGGAGTAAGCAATGTCTCATGGAGGTAGAATCCATGAATTAAGCCCCGTGCAGCTTCTCTTTTTGTTCCATTTTCGTTTATTTCTCATTAAACTATGACTTTCAATCATTTGGGCTTCAACTTAGCAATTTTAATATTAATATCATTAACTGTGGAGACATATTGGCTTGATGTCTTATTGCCTAATT